>NC_140582.1:888414590-889058244 GCF_964204655.1 Triturus cristatus | reverse complement strand
AACTGGTGGTGCCCCTACAATCCCCTACATCCCAACTTATCTTTGCTGTTGCTGGTCTTCCTCCAGCAACCTTAGGTGCCATGCCTGCCGCCGTCAAGAAAAACCTCATTGAAAATCATTGGGCGCCCGACATTTAATTTTCACCTTTCACCCGGCTGCCCTTGTGCCGCTGGTGATGTCTATTTGGTGCTGCTTTGTGTACCCCCTATGCTTAACCTAACCCCCTAAGCTTGGCCTCGGCAACAGATCTACTTACCTGCAAGCAATGTGTCTCCAGGCACACCCCTATCTCCAATAGAAACCATTGAGTCGAACTCCGATTTTGACCTCTGCACCCAGCTGCCCCTGTGCCACTGGTGGGGCAGTTTTGGTACTTGTTTGACCCCTGGCCCTTGCTGACTTTTGACTCCGAAGACTAAAATTGTAAGTGCGATACTTACCTGTTTAACCGCAATATTGTTTTCCCCATAGGATATTATTTGACTGTGTGAAAAAGTTTCTGAAAGTGAAAAGAATTTTTAATTGAAAATGTACTTACCTTATTACAAAGATCCAGGTCTTAAAGTAAAGTTCAAATAAAGTGTAATTTTATCAAATTGGTCTGGATCTCCATCTTAAGTTGTGTGTCCTTTATTGATCGTGTGTACGCAATACATTTCTTGCACTTCTCTGTTTTAGGCACAAGGCTGTTCGCACACACTACCACTAATAGAGCGCTTTGGGTTTGCATTGAGCTTTGTACACTTTTGGTGGACCCCTGGACTCTGTGCACTGCATTACCACCTAGTGGCTATATCATACAGAGAGCCAGCTTCCTACACACTCATCTTAGGGTACTGTGAAGCCATCATGGAGCTAGGAAACCCATATTGAAAAAGTTTCAGCCCATGTACTCGTTAAGGCTTCCTTGTGCACTTACAATATTCAAGAATGGCTCAGATATTGCAGGGTCATATTTGCTCATGCAGATATATCCACACATGGGATATAGTTCCTCCTGTCTTAGGGCTGTAAGGCCTGCAGTATGGGTAACTTTCCTATATCTTGTGCAGTGTATAAGGGCTTTGCACACAGGGCTGTGTGCCATGTCGACTCTTCAGTTTTCTGTGGCAAGGGCAGTTTTATGTTCTTGGTGAGGGATCTCTGGGGTGGCACCATTTTTGCTGCAGCTCCATTGCACCCTCTTCAGTACTCATGCCCTAGGTACCAGTGGTACCATTTACTAGGGAGTTACAAAGGTGGCTGAAGTTGTGTCAATCATGGTACAGTTTTGGGAACGAGATCTGGCACTGGGAACTTGGTTAGCAGGGACCCAGGGCACTTCAAAATCACATCAGCCATCAGCATAAAGTGGGGGTAACCATGTCAAAAGAGGCACTTTCCTACAGCAGACCATAATGTTACGACTGTGTACCCTCTCTGCCAAGATATAAATGTGGCACAAAGGTATGAAAAGTGTACCACATTGGAAATATGAATTTCAGTCTAACGATAAGCGCACAGTGTAAACTGAAATGTAACTGATGAAGAAACGCTGCACAACACATTATGATGTATAACAAATTGCCAAGTCTAATTCATAATGTATGATTTAGTTTGCTTGGAAAACGTCATCCACGTCCGAACTTCAACAGCTACCTGTAAAATTAGCGGTTTTTCATTTTTGATTACCTACATGCAGACCATCGTGCTTGTATTAAAATATCACATTCCATAAGTAGAATCTATTTTGAGACAGGCCATTATTTGTGGTTGGGAAATTGAATGATTAGATTGATTTGCTGGTCTCATGCTTTATAGTCACTGCATTTGCGGCATGGCACAGGAAATATTTACTGTCAAGAAATGGGATTTGGTTTCATGCATTCTCCATATTACCTTGCTTGATCAAGACATCAAAGGTAGAATCATTTATTGTGCACGACAAAGACAGCTTGGAGGTAATGCTTTCCTAGCTGCAGTATATTAAATATGCAGCAGAAAATATGAACTTAAAAAAGTTAACTGAATTTCCAAAACTGCTGTCCATATGATTATACGAATAATTATACATTTCTGTTACAGGTAAATTCCAAGCAGCAGTTCAGCACTCAAGGACTCAGACATTGTATCACATACTGCATCATTTATGATAGCACTAGCAACATTTAATATTATGTGACCAATTCCATCATAGATAACATTACTGTTAATCATATATGAGGTGAAATTACTTTATTTTCCTCTGACTATTAATTGTTGTCCTTAAGGTTATTACATGCACATGAATGTTATAATTACCTGATGTCAAGCGCGGTCTTCCTGTGAACGTATGAGGAAGAAAGGCTACAGTAATACTTAAGCATTATAGGTCACTTCCAAGGGCAATCACGGTTATTGAAGGCTTGAAACCTGAGTTATAGCCCAATACTGAGGCGATAAACGCCAACAACTTTAACAAATGCTATGACGTAAGGCATACAGGCTATAAGGCTATTAGAACATTCAACTTCTTGGGAGTAGAATGTTCTAAAATAAACAGAGACAAAGAAAAATACAAACCATGGAATGTTGGAGCAGGACATTTGTACAAACCACTATTGGACCTGATGAAGTTTATAGTCATCAGTAGAGTTCTCATAAGTCGAATGCTATAATGACGTTGAATAAATACCCTTGTAGTATCCTGAAATATCATTTACAATTACTAGACATCTTCTCAAATGAGATGGAGAATAGAGGTTGCAGGACCACTGACTAATAAAAGCTATAGGGCTAGGGGCCAGATGTACAAAGGATTTTTGCATGTGCAAAAGGGTTTTGAACCCGTTTGGGCCCGCAAAAAAACCCTGTGGCCCGTTTACTAATCATATTTTGCAAGTCGCAAATCAATTTGCGACTCGCAAAATTGGATTAGCGACTCGCTATTTTAGGAAGGGGCGTTCCAAGGGTGTCCGTTCCTTATAGCGACTCCTTAAGCCTTGAAAGAATGCTTTGCGATAGCAATTGCGGTCACAAAACCCTCGCCGTTTACCGCCCTTCTCAGAAGGGTGGTAAAGCACTTGCAAACAGGGGACCCCTTCACATTTGTGAATGCATGTGCAAATTTTTTTTTAAGAAAAACAGGCTGCATTTAAAAAAAAAAAAGCAGTCCCAGGCATGGGTGGTCTGCTGACCCAAGCAGTCCACCATACCCGGGAGTGCAAGCCATTCCCAATGGGGTCGCCAATCGTGACAGCCTCATTATTATGCATGGGGCATGCAATTTGCGATCCCATTGGGAATTGCAAACAGTGTCTGAGACACTGTTGTACATTCATATTTGCAAGCCACAAATTGCGAGTCGCACTTTGACTCGCAAATGTGAATGTTTGTACATATGGCCTTAATGTACCACCACTTTTGTGACAAGTAAATACTTTTTCAAACTGACATAGTAGGTCAGTTTGGAAAATTCCGATTTAGAAAGAGTTGCAATTCAGCCTACCTCATTCATAGTCATGACGTAGATCGCAAATTGTGACTCACTCCTATTGGAGGAATGGTAGCCTGCTGGGTTTAGCATACAAATATACTTAAACAACTATGAGTCTCATACAATGGAGGACCTTGACACAAGAATAAAGGTGATGCTGAGAACTAGTGAAGCTGCGAATTCAAGTATGCATATGTGTGTGTATGCATAGGTGTAAAAAATCCCATCATCAACCTCAGGAGGTTAGCTTCATCATCTGGGAATGAAGGACTTAATAGAGTACCATCTTCTACTTGGCAATTTGTAGATCTTGGTCTCTTATGTGTCCCAAACCAGTAGCTGGTATGTTGTTGTTGTTGGATGATGGAGAAGTATGATAATTGCAGTGCTCGTGAAACGTGATAGTGTGTAAGTGCTGGATAAAAATTGTCTAACAAGGCACTAAACACATTTTATTAAATCGCTACCTTGTTGGCAAAAGATAAAAACAGTGCTATAACAGTTTCAATGATATAATAACTGTGATGGAAAAAAGAGGTCTACATGTTTCTGCTAACGGGTGGGATTCACCCAAGCATTCGTCAGGACCAATTTAGCTACTGCAAAGATGAAACAATGCTCAAATGAGCAGTGAAATGATAAATACAACCTGGACCCAATCGAAGGGCCTAGAAGCTCTGTGGGAAGTAATTTTACTTCGCTGACCTACAGAGATGGGTACAAAGAAAAAGAAAAAGAAAACACAGCATAGCAAGAACCTTTTAGAAAGTTGTATTTTCAAGGTCAACATTTAGCATCCAGTACATTTATCTAGTATGCAAATACTCATATGTGTATCGAGACTGTAATAAGTCTGTATAATTAGGTAAGGTGAATAAAGTTCATAGCACTTACCCAATATGTGATGGGTGTGCACCTCACCTCACCTGGCTACTGCTCAGGTTTGGGGAGGCCCCGCTCTGTAAAAGAATCAGAGGGTTCAAAAGTATAATTTGGGCGATTTTAAACCGCTAGCGCTCACTCCACGAAATGCCAAAAAACGTCTAAGCCCACACAATGTCATTTGTTTGCTACATAGCGTATAAACATTATTGGCCCGGACTGGGCTATGTAATCGCCATGGTATCAATTAAGGCGAAAAAACCGACTTGCGAAAGCAAACCGGTATGTTAAAATATAGTGAAGTAAAGCCGTGTCTCTACCAAAATGCCCAGAGAACACGAGCAATATCAGCGATGTGCTTGCTTACTGACAATGAACAAAGCGAAAGAGATTCCTACTCACCTATCCGTCGGTACCTCAACACGGAGCTGAGCTCGTAGGGGAGGCAACCAGCGGGGTGTAAGCACTCAGTTAAAGTAAAGAATGCCGGTATCTGTTGTCAAGACAACCAAGTGAGTGGGACGCTGGTGGATTGCGTCATCCCATCGCGTTGAGTAAGCCTGGGAAATGTAGTCTTTCAATGGCGCAACAAGTAGGTGGCCAAGAAACCATTCCTAATTCGTTTCGTCATGCCGAACAGAATGGCAATGAAGCCAAACTATTGCTATCGCCCTGAAATTTTAGAAGAATATCGTACATATAGAAGTCAGCCGCTAAAGTGAGTGTAACCAAGCGTGGAAACCTAGGCGACTTTGATGGTATGAAAGCACATGGTGTTGAAATCATATCAACCTGAGGCACATTGTATCTACGATAGGATATATATGTGTGTCTGATCCTAAAGTGATGCCCAAGGAATATCGTCATTGAGCCCATTCCGATCACTATGAAGTCTGAAAACCCATTTCTGTTCTTTGTGAAAAAGGTAATTCGTAACATCTGTGATATGCGATGGAATAAATGGTTGTTCCAGGACGAGCCATTTCATATCGTCTGGTTTGTGGTTCGATGTCAGGAAATGGGTAGTCATTTTTGTGGCTTGCTTCTTACGCCTGATTGTGCTCTTATGCTCACTTATTCTCACTTTAATTTTACGGGTGGTCATCCCTACATATTTTAGTGAGCAAGGGCAGGTGATCAGGTAAATAACTTTCTCTGAGTTACAGTTTGTATGTTTATGGAGCACCCATGGTCTTGAGGTACCAATGTCTACTGATTTTGTAGGTGCTGTCTGTGGGCACACTGAACAGGAGCCACAAGGATAGTGGCCTTGCACAGGTGGCAGGTCCCAAAGTGTTGATGTAGAAGGGTTCCTCATAGTTTTAGGTCGTGTATGTACAAGACTGTCTTTTAGACTCGTCCCTCTCTTGAATGAGAAGAGTGGAGGAGGTATTTCTTCATTGTTCAGATTTAAGATGCGCCAATGTTTCCGCACTACTTTCTGCACATGGTTGGATAGTGTGCTGAAAGTGTTGACAAAGGTCAATCTCGTGAGTGGCGGTTTTGGTATTGGGGGTGCAATGAGAGCGTCTCTGTTGTTATTTGCCGCTCTTTTTTTAGCTTGTCTTATCAAGGAGGTAGGATAATTCTTGACTTTCAGTTGTTGGGACAGGTCAGCGGCGTGTTTCTCAAAAGTCTCTTTGGTGGAACAATTCCTGCGTATCCGCAGAAATTGTCCGACAGGCAAGTTCTGTTTAAGAGACTTTGGATGGTGACTTTGAAAGTTTAGAAGTGAGTTTTTTGCTTGGGGTTTTCTGTACAGTTCACTCCCCAGAGTCCCTTGTGTTGGATAGATGACAATGTCTAAAAAGGGCAGTCTTGTCTTGTCATGTGTCACTGTAAATCTCAGAAAATTATTTTGGGCATTGAGCCATGCATGGAAGTCAAGCAAGGTGGTAACGTTGCCACGCCATATTACCAAAATATCATCAATATATCTCTTCCAAACGACAATCCTGTCGTGGAAAGGATTGATGTTGCTCAGCACTTTATCTTGTTCGAAAAGATGAACGTAGAGGTTCGCCAGGCTGGGCGCAAAAATACTGCCCATCGATGTTCCTGAGGTTTGGAGGTAGATGGTTTCCTCAAACTTAAAGAAATTTTCTTTCATTGCTAGCCTGGCGCACTCCATAATGAAATTGATGGGGGTGCTCGTGACTAGATCTTTTGTGTCGAGTAGACCCCTGATAGATTCCAACGTTTCGTCCTGGGGAATACAGGTGTAGAGAGATTCAACATCGAAACTCACCAGAAGGTCTGTTTCGATGTCAAATGTAGTCTTAGGCAACAGTCTCAGGACGTCTTTAGTGTCCTGTAAAAACGTTGGCATCTCTTTGACCAACGGTCGTAGGAAAAAGTCTACGAAAGTGGACAAAGGTTCTAGGAGTGACCCTATCCCCGATATAATGGGGCGTCCGGGTGGTGGTCTAGTGGCTTTGTGTATTTTGGGAAGGACGTAGAAATAGGGCATAACCGGATACTTCGTGATCAGGAAATCAGACGCTTGTGGTGTAATCCAGCCTGACTCTTTGGCTTCATAGACCAGGTCATGTATTTCTTTAGACAATCTTGCTGTCGGGTCTTCGGACAGAACCCGGTAAGATTTGCCGTCATTCAGTTGTCTTAGACATTCGTTGCTTGGGTGAATCCCACCCGTTAGCAGAAACATGTAGACCTCTTTTTTCCATCACAGTTATTATATCATTGAAACTGTTATAGCACTGTATTTATCTTTTGACAACAAGGTAGCGATTTAATAAAATGTGTTTAGTGCCTTGTTAGACAATTTTTATCCAGCACTTACACACTATCACGTTTCACGAGCACTGCAATTATCATACTTCTCCATCATCCAACAACAACAACATACCAGCTACTGGTTTGGGACACATAAGAGACCAAGATCTACAAATTGCCAAGTAGAAGATGGTACTCTATTAAGTCCTTCATTCCCAGATGATGAAGCTAACCTCCTGAGGTTGATGATGGGATTTTTTACACCTATGCATACACACACATATGCATACTTGAATTCGCAGCTTCACTAGTTCTCAGCATCACCTTTATTCTTGTGTCAAGGTCCTCCATTGTATGAGACTCATAGTTGTTTAAGTATATTATTATGTTGATTTGGGGATTTCACAACTATTAGAGTCTGTAAACTTTATCCCTATGACCCCCACTCGTTTTCGAGATATCATAAGACGGGTTTAGCATACACCCATGTCTCTGATTATCTTTTAATAAAGCAACCTTTTTATTTTAAATGCAGGTTGTTTTCCTTGAAGGAAATGGGACTACATTTAAAAAGAAAAGTAGATTTTTTCAAAAGATTTGTTTGAGAGTCAGTAGTGGTCCCATGGACCAATGAATACCCCCAACAAAATTGCAAATGGGTCACCATCCCAATTTAAGGGTCGGTATTTTTTCAAGAGTTTTTGACTGCTATTTCCGTCCTAAACCATTTATATATAATCGGATAAAAATGCTTCCTTGGTAGGGGCACAATATGCCTCTTCCAAATAGTAATTCTTTATCCTACTCTAAACCCATTTTTGGAGTTGAGAAAAAGTTACTAATTCCTAGAATGGGTTTACTACATTTCAAAAAATATTTTTATGCTAGCAGACTAAGGTTCGGAGTGTTTGCAACCACAAAGGGGCTTTATACATCTGGCAGACACTTCGGCCTCTGCATATTATTAATTGAGAAGACCCTGATGCTCCCTGTCACCTCACTGCCCACTTGTCTGAGGCTGTGGCCTTCAGCTATGCTTTACAACAGATCCTGACATCAGTGTTCCCTGCTACAGCCTGTGACTGTGGCCAGTGTTTATTAAGCATAGGGTACAGCAGTTGCCCATGCCCTGCTTTCTGTGTCCCTGCCATCATTTGTTTTTGGGAATGCCATTGCGTACCATATGCCAACAACAGGAGGAAGGCTTTCTGTTCAGCCCTGTCCTCTGCTCCATATACCTGCTCACGATTGTGGTACTGAAAATTCTGGACCCGTATTATAAACATCGTCGTATCATGACGATTTTGGTATCGGCGAACCGCGAATGATGAATGCGGTATGCATGAGTGTTTTCGACATGTTACACCGATGGATTCACTGTGTATTTGAAGATTTCGTTCTGAACCATGGGTTCCATTTTGTGCATAGCAGCCATTTTGTGGTTGCCCTCACATAGGCTGATGACTTTAGCTGACTTTTGAATGACCTGAGTGAACTGACCCTGTTGCCTGAAGCTGACCTCATTGAGCCAGTTCCTTGTTAGGCAGCTGGTCAGATAGAGATCAAAGAACAGGAGATTTTAAAGTTTGGTATGTACATACAACCCCCTTATCCTACCTCTCATCTGTTTCTGTTCTTGTTTTTATGGTCTATTTACGATGGGGAGGTGACCATTTTTATTATGGGTTTGTCTAGCTTGTCTAAAGAAGAATGTTGGTTTTGTCCGGTCTTTTTACTAAGGGTGGGCGTAGTGGGTGTAGTGGGGCTACGTGAAGCAGCACGTAGTGTGCCCAAATCTACGCACACTACGCGCTTCGCGTAGCCCCACTACGCGCCACCCGCCACCCACCCACCCTACTTTTAAAAGATTAAATTAATTTGTAATAAAGCAAATTAAAGGCACTTACCTGACGCGCGGCGTCTCCCGGGGCTCCCTCTTCCTGTTTTTCAATTTTCCTGACAAATGCGCATGCGCGGACGCCCGCGCATGCGCATTTCTTGCGAGAAATGCACATGCGCGGGCGTCCGCGCATGCGCATTTGTCAGGAAAATTGAAAAACAGGAAGAGGGAGCCCCGGGAGACGCCGCGCGTCAGGTAAGTGCCTAATTTGCTTTATAACAAATTTATTTTTCCTTTTAAAAGTACGGCGGGCGGGAGGAGGGTGGTGGGCGGCAGGCAGCTACGCTTCTCCCACGTAGTGTGCGTAGGCGCTGCCTGCTTCGCCTACTTCGAAAACTGCGAAGCAGGCAGCGCTACGTACACTACGTGGGCGAAGCGTAGTGTCGCGCCCAGGGTTACTTTTTACCTTTGTCAACTGTAACCTTTATGAAACCCTGTAATTATAATGTTTTGCTCATATCCTGCTAAAACCCCAAAGGCTACTCACCTGTTACCTCTCTAGCTTTTTCATTTGTTTAGGAATGTGACTGGTACAACTCCCTTGCATGCCTAGGGCATAATAAATGGTATAAAAGGTCTGAGCTAAGCCCATTCTGGAGACTTCCTCTTTCAGTTGCTATAAGTCAGCTTCTGGGAGACGTAGTCTCACTCATTTGAGTTTAATAAAGATGTCTTTTCATATTTCAGCTTCTTTGCCAAGTTCTTTGTTATATTACCCTGAGAATGAAAATTTTATAATACCACACGATTCCTGTGTAATTCTGTTTGTCCATGCCCACTGATTCCACCAAGTTTAATCTTCTGAATTTTTTTTTGTATTTTCACCCTCCATGAATTACTTATGGATCATTCATGTGGAAAAACAACCTTTTGTGCAACCTCCTAAAATGTTGTTTGTTTGATCAATTTGTGATGGAACTTTGCTAGATCTACCCTTGCTGATCATATCTTCTTTTTGAAAGTCATAGTAAAGGGTCATAAAATATTTATTTAATGCACGCATAAAGCACCTTTTGTACTAGGTCTAACTACCTTCTAGCCCCAGGCTGTAGCCCATTGGTGATGAATAAGAGACACTTACCTTTACAAATAGTACACTTTACTAGAGTAAATTCAACTTTGTGATTTCCAAACATGGATCTACACACTTTAATGTATTTATTTATGTGCATAAATATGCCAGCATGTTCTCAGTTCGGTTATGAGAGAATATCTTTACAGTTGAGATTTTGAAGCATTTCGGGGTGAGGGCATCTGCAAGAGTGAGTGAATAACCAAAGTAGTTGGTAAAAGATATTCCGAAGCCTCTTGCATGCAGGTACCTACCATCAAAATGGTTGCAGAGCTACTCATGTTAACACAAAGTTTAAATGTGTTTCTAGGAAGAGAAACCAGAGGGGTAACTTGCAATGCTGTAAAATGTATACCACATTGGCCTAAGTGTAAGACCCTGTGACCTTGATTTGAAAACATAAGGCCACAAAAAGGTATACAATTTGGTGAGTGCTACTGAATTGTCTTTGAAGGGATAAATATCGGTAAACCACTAGGCTATATTTGGACTAAATGTGAAACACACATATTTAATAGAAAATAATCCCCTGCACCTTCATTATCAATTCACTAGAAAAGTAGGAAAACCAGCACTAAAAATATTGGTATGTAAAGTGTCAATGAGATGAATGCTGAACATCAAGAAAAAGGCTCCTATCACTTCAAATCTCATTGAGCAAGTTACAACTGGTATGGTGTCAGGAACAATAGTTTCTAAATGGTGATCTCTGAAATATATTTGCTTGAAAGAGCAGCTGAGAATGGCAAAGCAGTCCATCCATAAAAGGGCCAGGCATGTCCAAGCAATCTGAGTATCGTGCTGGCTGGACAGCCCCAAAGCAGGCCGCCTTGCAGGAGGGTGTCGGCTTTGCATCCTTGCCTGCTCTCCTGGAAGGCAGCCACAGAGGAAGGCACATCAGACAGGGCTGGAAGGCACCTGCAGACTCAGGCACCCAAAGGACATGGGAAAGGCCGGATGGCAAATGATACCAAGGACTTTGTTGCTAGTATGCAAACCAATTGACAGAGGGTGAAATTCGACAAAATGTACCTGATCTCCTTGAGCCGTGGCTGGGCACGAAGAGTCTAATGACCCTTCAACAGGACTTACAGGACAGCCTGGCCATCTAGGCATGCCTTTTTGTTAAACGGCATTCCTGACTATAGTGCATGCTGGGCTTGAGGGATGGCCTTTGGTCACACCATGAACTATGAATCAGATTCCGCAGGCCTTTGCAGGCTCCCAGGGCGTGGCTCTCGGAGCCAAGCTGAGCCTTATTTTTGGAGCTGTGGGGAGGCTGTAGGGAGGCATCATGGTCCTCTGAACCGGTGCCCTGTCAGAGCTTTGGTGTCAGATTCTCTAAATCAGCCATATATGAGTGCAAATAAAGGCATTTTGGTGTGTCTTAAACCCAAAATGCACTTTGGTAACGTATTCCTGAATCGCAATTTGGGTTTGCAAATACATATAGATGTGTTATTTGGAATGGGCATTTTTAGGGCCTCCCGTGGGATGTATTCATGTTTTTCAACAAAAATCCAGACAATAAACATCAATACTTTACTGACATGTAATGGTAACCCATTCTCAGACAGGGGGCCCGTCCGTTTTCTGAGTGTAAAATGAATGTTGGTTTAAGAGGTGGCAGTGGTCCACTGCCTTCATTTAAAGAAACAATACAAACAAAAAATAAACTTCTCTTTTTAAAAGCGGTCCTATTTCCTTAATGGTAAACGGGCTTTATTCAAAAAAGAAAGTCTGCTTTATTACAAAAGCAATCACAGAAATGGAGGCCTGGAGCCCACAGCAGGCGTCACCCTGTGATGGCTTCGGTTTTTAGAAGGTCACAAAATTTTACCTACCTCATTAATATTCATGATTTAGGTTGATTTGCAATCCACTAGGAATCAGTCATTTAAAAATTACACTTTCATAAGTTAAGAATAGAGATTACCAAATAGTAAGTCAGAGATAACGCTATTTGGAAATCACTATTCTAAATGTTTGTACATCTTGTCCTTTAAGAGAAGCTCTGCACGTGCACAGCAAGCCAGGGAAGGGAGCCCAGGGTAGAGATCTTCCACCACAGGAAATTCTGATACTGGGCCCAGACCAGCTTTTTCACCCATCCAAACAAGGGAGCTGTGTCCAGACTTGCTGAATCCTTTCCTGTGCTCCGAATGACATGGAGGGCTGGAGAATTGAGCCCAGTGCTGTGGGCTTCCATCCCGGGACAGCTGGAGCTCTGACACAGGGCCTGATCACAGCCTCTTACTCCATAGGTGCAGGTGTCTGCCAATAGAAGACGGCCACACTCCTTCCCCAATGCTTCTCTGGCTGACACTAGAGAGGGCTATAATGGTTCTTTTTTCCCCCCCGGAGGCTCAGGCTGCCCGGGAAGAGCTTCCTGAGTAGCTTGAGCTTATTTATTTACAGTGCGCACTGCCTTCATTACATTCTAAAAGTGAAATGTTAAGCAAGCAAAAGGGCTTCTTTCACTTTCACTGAATCAGTGCTCACATGCATATCACAGCCCCAAAAGCACTGATTCTTTTGGCAGGAGACAAATCTCTCCTTCCCATTGGTACCTCTGCTCTGTGTATCTCTGCTTGGGGATCATCACAGGAGAGTGATACCCAAGCAGGGATCTACTCATTATCGGGCAGGGATAAGGGGAGCAGCTCCTTTGGCAAGAGCTTTTGCCCCTCATTCCTCCTCCAAACTTTCAATCTTTTTACCCTCCCGAGGGGGTAGATGGGGCAATGACTCTCAATCTTACCCCGGCAGGCAGAAAGTCTACTGGACACCAGAGATAGTTTTTTCCTTATAAAAATATAGGGGCGGTGGCTACCCTCTAGGGCATTGCCATTCTCCTGCCCCCAATGTATATGGTACACTCTTTCTGTCCCCCCAGGGGTTCAGATGAGGTGCTTACCCCCAATCTGCCCCATGCGTGGTGCAGAAAGTCCACTAGACACCAGGTTGTATTTTAAAATAGAAAATATAGTGGTGGGGGCTGCCCACAAAGACAACAGCCATGCCCCACCTGAAAAAGGTCTGAAAGTCTTTCTGTCCCCCCCAGGTGGGGTCAGACATCCCACCAGACGCCAGGGATTTATCTTTAGAAAAATAGAGGATGTGGGGGCTGCCCACCAGAGCATGGGCATTCCCCTATCCCCAATAGACATGGCAGCAGTCTCTCTGCCCCCACAGAGGGCAGATGGGGTGATTACCCCAATCTACCCTCGTGGGGAACAGAAAGACTACTAGATATCAGGGTACATTTAAAAACCAATATAGGGATGGAGGCTGGTCTTTCTGCCCCCTTCATGGGGCAGATGGGGAAGATTGCACTAATTTACCCGCATGGGGAACCGAAAGCCAGCTAGACACCAGGGTATATTTTTTAAAGGTAAACATAGAGGTGGAGGCTGCCCACCATGGACCTGGCCATTCCCCACCACAGAAAGGGCACAGGAATTATTTCTTCTGCCCTGGTGCGCAAATGAGGAATGATTATCCTCAGTCTTCCCCATGGGGCAAAGAAGTCCGCTAGACACCAGGGAGAAAACATATAGATGCAGGGGCTACCCACCATGGGCATGGTGATGCACTGCACCCCAGAAAGGGCTCAACTGGCATTCTGCCCCCCCCCCCTTAGAGGTAGAATTGGCAATTACCCCCAATGTGCTTCCCCTGGGAGTCAGAAACCCTCTAGACAAAAGGTACAGCATTTATGCAGTATTTTTTGGGGGGGAGGAACCCCTCTGGGTATGGGCCTTTGGCGGGGTTGAAATATGGATGCAATATATCGCCCCAAAGGGGAGCAACTGTTGGCAAAGGGCTCATTCACCTCAATTTAGCAAATATAATCCTGGCATGTAGTGGGTTTTCACCTCCCCCCTGGGTGGGAGATTTTCTAAACAAAATGCCCAAAATAGTCCCCAGGGCGGGCTGAAATATGTATGCAATATATTGCCCCAAAGGGGAACGGCCCTTGCACAAAGGGTCGCTCCACAGCATAAAGACACAGGGGCAGAGGAAAAACTCTGTATGGTCACTTACCCCGGCCCTCAAATGAAGGACTTATGGGTCGATTACTATGGTGGTGGTAGGCACTTCTGCGGTACTGGTGGTGGCAGAAAACGGCCATTTACTTTGGAAGTGGCAATCACGACCGCCATATTACAATGGGCTAAGATAGCTCATTTCACGTTTGTCACTGTGTTTCTGGACCAGCCAGAAATGTTGTTACGCAGTGGTGCCAGAGGGAGCCAATAGAGAAAGCCCGCCGTGCGAAATGAAATTCCGACCACCAACCAGATCACGATGCATCAAACAGCCCATCAATACACGGCGGAAAAACAAGCTTATCTGTGATGGCGGAAGCACAACTGCGGAGAGTGAAACTTGAGTCACACACACACACACCTCTACTCGTTCCTGCCATCATGGATCCAGCTCTACAAGCCTTTCTGCTGCTGTTCATGATCCACTATCAGCAGATAAGACAATGTTGCGGGCAGCATCAGAGGTAAGTTCAAAACATCTCCCTGCATGCAACCCCTGTTCAACAACAACACACAACATTTACACTGAGATATGTGTCCTGTCCACATCGGATACCCTGGTGGAGACAGGAACATATACCATACTCAAAGTACCCATGTCTTGCACGTAGGCACATTGTTAACTCAGCATCAGGGCATCCATCTCCATAGAAATAAAATGATGGCATCTAGCCCGGTCATGGCGGTCACGTCACTGCAGTGGTGAAGCAGCGGAAAAACTTGACCACATTGTTGCTAAAGTCCAGCACATTGTCCCAGGCTAGCAAGATCCTTATTACAACCTCACCCCTCAAAAAATATAAAAGAGCCTCCATTTAGCACAGCATATCTGCTGCAGGAATCATGTGCAGGCACACCGTCTATAGTATCATCTCAGTAAGGTCATTACCAAATGTATAGCAACAGGAGTGATGGATGAGGCAAGAGTTAAATAGCACATGATACATTGTTAAACAGTGCTGAGGGGAACAATGGTTCTGGACACAGATCATCCACTCACAGTATAGTGTCACACAATGGAGTGGTGGGGAGGTCCAAACCCTGGAGTGGCATGGAGGGGAAACGTTTTTGATTGAAGTGTTGTATACAGTAGTATTGTACAGGTGAGGAGTATACATAGCCAAAACACATAGAGGAGTAACATACAATGTGTAGGCCTCAAATTGTCTTGTTGGGGCTGGTATGACTTTGAATACCACATAGTGGAGTGGATAAAGATAAAAGTGAGATCAATGTATGTGAACAGTCACATATAATGTTTGTTTGCCAGACCCAGTCAGCACAGTGAGAAAAAAGGTAAACAAGAGCCATTGTTGATCACAAAACTCACAACACAGACATGAGGGCATTCAGGAGCGCAGTCTGACCCACACACAGCTGCTGTAAAATGCCTATGGCCTCCACACTGAGGGCAGCAGGGGAGACAGGAGCAGTGACAGCGGTGCCTGGGGGGATGGAGAATATACCCTTCTTGGTGCAGCGTGCCTGGATATCACTTTGAGGAGCATCAGAGAGGGTGGACGAAGAAGCAGATCTAGAACTTCCTGTCCCGTCAACACCGAGGAGTCATCACTGGAGTTTGAAGATGTGGACGTTGGTGTTTCCAGATGGGACTCCTCCAGGGAACTCCTGTCCCCCTCAGATACGCTGGTTCCCTCAGTGTCGCTGTACTCCAGGACACCAGTAGTGCCAGTAGGTTCCCCTACAGTGTCGGGCCCCTCTCCCTCCCTGCCCTCGGTAGATGCAGAGACATAGGTTCAGTAAAGTGGCTTGCTCACAAACATTATATGCAATACAAACAGAATTACTTGGACTGAAAGTCCCACATTTAACTTCTCCATGCACTGTCTGCATATTCCCAATTTCTGGCATGATCAGCTGATGCATGGAAGCATGCCTAGTGGATAGTCATGCTCCATGTTGCATTGACACAGCCAAATTGCTGTGCATGTGTCTACATTTCAACATTACATACTATCGTCTGTAGGCACACCTACATGCCTGCAAGTAAGTGAGCTACACATCTAAATATGATGTGTTTCTTACAAATGAAGTACGAGTTCACTCAACCCAAGGGATACACAGTGAAACCTATCCATTGTCAAATGACATTACCTTCTTAAATCCACTATGTTGGGCACTTAAGCACAACTACAGTTGTACATTGGTGACAACTTTGTAGATGTATCAATTACATGGAAGTGCTCAGCACAAATCTCTAAATTTACCCTAACACCCTAACATGATGCTCAGTGCTGTTTACTACCAGTTGATGTCTCTGAGACTCACACTGCTGCATATGTCACATGGACACATATTTTGTGGTGATGAAGGGCAACTATGCCCCATGTACCAATGTAGTCACATAGACAATGCACAATAGAATGATAAGGCCAATGTTATGCAAGGCCTTTCTGTGTTATGACATGTCACATACCAACACCATTCAAATTGCCTAACAGGCCATCATTGATCCAAGGCATGAGAGTGCCTTCTGTAGATGAAGTTGTGAGTGACCTCCATAAGGACAGCTAATGTGTGCCAATACCTAGTGTCTAGCATCTGACATTCCTACGTTCTGCTGACTGATGACATCCATTACACATCAATGTCCCAAGAAATCACTCACTGAAAGCAGTAGGCACAATTTTACCTTGCACAGATGCATAAGGACACCCCTCCAAAATGCACACATACTGAGGACTGACACTCTGAGTAACATTTGCTACTTTCCATCTAAAATTACAGTCCAACACCTCACTCAAATCACAATTTGCCATACCCACTGATCCAATCCAACCATAGTAAGCCCTAGTGCCAAGCCAATCTCACAATAGCCAGGTTTAGCTACATTGCATCACACTTCCATAGTCTAACCATTCTAGACATGCTGTCATGTGCACAATTGGCAAATGTAGATCAGACAATGCATCACTGCAATCATCACCATCTACCCCATCAGCACTTGCTGTCACTGTGGCAGGGAATTACATCATGTGATGCCATGCTGCTGATAATTGGCTTAATGTTTTGCAGTGATGCTGTCATCAGTGTCATATAGAAAAACACAACCCACGGCACAGGAGTTACCTCTACCAAATCACTGCTTCCTGAGTGCACAGCTGTGCATGTCTCTAGCCTCTTACGCATCATCACATGACCACACTATTGTGGGAGCCACACAGCACACACAAACCTGATAAGTGTACTGGGCTACACACTTCAAACAACATCTTTTTTGTTTGTGGGAGTGTCTCAGTTCAGACAACATTTACCAGATTATAGATGAAAACATGTCAAGATTAATTGCTATGACACCATTCATGATTTTCCCACATGAGAATCCAAACGTTGTACACATGCTGACCTTCTGAACTCGCCACTTAGAATCGATTGCATCACACAAGAGACATCTCAGAGGTCCTGCCTTGCTCTGGGATTAATGCAGTCACTCATACGCAAAGTCATACTTTGCACAATACTCACCCCCAACTTGCTGCTGTTGGTCCCTCAAGAGTCCATCCAGCTCTGGCTGTGTCAATGCCAGGATGCGGGGCAATAGTGGGTTCATGCTCCGGCGCGCCGACTGGCCACTTTGAGGGACCACCCCAGCGTCATTTCCAACACATTTTTGCTGAGGCGGCAGATGTCATTCCACCTCTTGTGGCAGTGAGTGTGCCATCTGTTTGAGACCCCCGAGACCTTGCAGGCGATGGCCCTCTATTTTGCCTTATGCTGATAGACCTTGAGCTGTAGGCATGGGAGAAAAGATGAGGACATCTATTAACACTGTGTTTTGGACCATTGTGTGCCAGTCCAGGAGCATATATACACATACCACACACATACATCAATGGACAGAAGAGGCCATAGACCTTGTCACATACTACACTTGAAGCAAGCTTGCAGATTCAAATGAAAACATCTATGAGGATGGACAGACTACCTGTCCATCTCATACATATGCAGAGTGCCAGCACAGAGATCAAGGTCTCATCTATGATGCACTGTGTGAGTGAACATTACAGACAATACACTGTAAATGATGTGTAGTGGTCAGACTCACTGTGTCTTACACTGCACACCCCATAATGTCCTGGACCATTGCATAGCTATACATATCATGGAGGTCACAATTAGGTACCTGATCGTACAATCTCTCCCTCTTGTCACAAGGTGTAGGCCTGTCTTGTGTACCCCTTAGACCTCTAATTGCTGCTTAATATATAGGAGGGTAGACTTCACATATGTCTATCTAAGTCATTTTAGTGATGGGGTCTTGATACAGTGTACATTTTCGAGACAGGCCTGAAGGCTTTTCACTAACACAAATAGTGGTCCATCACAAGAATCGCATGCACAATGAGAATGATAACACAGTGCATACACATGTGAGACTCTACACGTAATGGCACCACAAGAATGATCAAATGTCCACTGTACATTTAGTGGATGTGTGAGAGGTGACTTTTCACAAATCTAGACAGATACAGGCCCTGTACTCTTGTGCCGGCTGGGCATATTTCTATAGGATCCCTGTCAAAGCAGTACACACATTAATCAGTACTCTCTGTCAAATTGATAGGTAGCATCTCACTAATGATTGAATGTATGCTTTATGAACTATTACATGGCATGTCACAGGGAATGTGTGTACAGAGTAACATTTCATCAAGTCAGCAGTGTAACTGTACTACTGCTAAACCACGTTCCACCTAACAGGGAGGTAGCCTTCTCACCAGGGAGGGGGGTGGGGACAGGCAGGCAGCACTACAACTCCCATCAGGCCCCCTTGCCTCACCCCTGAACAGGATGGAACACTCCCCTACCCCAGAAGCTATGTGGCAGCCATTTCATTCCTCTGCTTCACCTTACAGGTAGGTAGCCATCACATGCTCTCTTGCCTCAACCCTGAACCGGATGGAATGCTCCCCCACCCTGAAGCCATATGGCAGCCATTTCATTCCTCTGCTTCACCTTACATGTAGGTAGCCATCACATGCTCTCATGCCTCAACCCTAAATAGGATGGAACACTCCCCCACCCTAGAAGAGATGTGGCAGCCATTTAATTCCTCTGCTTCACCTTAAAGATAGATAGCCATTAAATGCTCTCTTGCCTCACCCCTGAACAGAATGGAACACTCCCCTACCCCAGAAGCCATGTGGCAGCCATTCCATTCCTCTGCTTCACCTTACAGGCAGGTAGCCATCTTATGCTCTCTTGCCTCACCCCTGAACAGGATAGAACACTCTCCCACCCCAGAAGCCTTAATGAACTATTTCATGACAGTTCACAGGGAATGTGTGTACAGGGTGCGATTTCCTCAAACCAGCAGTGTAACTGTGCTAATGAAAAACCACGTTAGGTCCATATCATTTTGCATGCAGTCAGAGATCAGGGGGAATAAGGCTAGACACCCCATTGACGTGAAGTCATTCTGCTAGGCAGGGTCTCACACATTTACATTACCCATTCTGAGAACAACATGTGTGATATTTGGCTTTCATGGAGCTGCACCAGTGTCTATGGTACCATCCTCCACACATTTTCAAGTGCAACAACTTGTACCTCATGTATGGTCACAGACATATATAGGCCCCTAGGGTTTTTCCAGTGTTACTCTGTTGATGCTATTGGTCTGCCTGGGTTGCATCATTCAAATGGGGCCAATGTGAAGTGTAGCTCACTGGTTAGAGGAGGCATACCCTGAAGCAGAGGTCAGACCCGGGACCACGGTTCAATTCCCGACGCGGCAGGGCCCGGAGCCCAATTGTCCACGGACTCGATAAGTCTCGCTTCGGTGCCCACTCTAAGCACGAGTTCACACTATGCAGCTCTGGGCAACAAGCTTGCTTAATCTCCACAACGGCCCCCCCGCGGCGGGATGCCTGGCTTTCACCTTGGGGATGCCCAGTATGGGTTATCTCACAGGGAAAAACCAGGACGGGTTCCCAATGCAAGCGCCAAGATGCCCAAGGGTAAGTTGAGCGCTATATAAGAACACATAATAATAATAATAATAATAATGCCTGTGACTGCTGTGGTGGAGCATGCCTACCGCAAAGTTCAAAACTCGAAGGCACTACCACGATGGTGATCCCAATTGGCTGCAATGTCATTAAAATAGGGGGTGTCACACTGCGGGGTCTGGATGTCTCTTCTGCTATCCTGCATCATTCAATTGGGGCCAATGCCTGTGACCGCAGTGGCAGAGCATGCCTTCTGTGATGTTCAAAACTATAAGGCACTACCGTGATGCCGGTCCACATTGGCTGCAATGTCATTCGCATAGGCGGTGTCACACAGCAGGGTCTCGATGTCTCTACCACTATCCTGCATCATTCAATTGGGGCCAATGCCTGTGACTACAGTGGAGGAGCACGCCCACCACTCCAGTTCACACATTGCGCATTTGCATTCTTGTTTTGCAGATTGCATCACTGATCCCAACACATTTACCAGAATTAATTTCAGCTCCTTGTGAAGGCTTTAGAGAGTGTGACATTTAACTTAAGTCTGCCCACACATGTCAATACAGTGCACATGTGTTGAAATGCATTGGTCTGACCGTACTCACATGTAATTTTCTTTCATGTGGGCATGTATACAAATTCATGTGGATTTACCTATCATTTTTGTGAGCATGGCAATGTGTGTAATGCATACTCCTCATCCAGTCATGATGGACTGACCAGGTATTGTGCATTTATTTATGTACACAGTGCTGTATTTATATGGATACTTGTCCAGGTTACACTCACTGGGCTCATTTTGTAATGATGCTTTGCTTAATGGGACTTAAGGTTGAGGTTGTGCAGTGACAGCAGCTCCATAACACTCAGCATTGATGCTGTTAGCCACATGTGCTGTGTCAGCTACCCACTGGTCTGTGGACACCTGATGCAGCAGTGTACCATATGCCATACACATAGTCTGATATTGATTAGACAGTAGTTAGTATGTACACCCTGGCGATCTGAATGACTACAAGAGATGAAGGGGTCTATGCATGTCACTTGTGCATTGTTCAACAGTCCTGTCAATGTTGTGGTTGTCTGAGTTAATCTTTTAAGCTGTTACCCACATCTGATCTTTGACTCATTTTTACATGTGTCCCCTGCCACAATACGTAGGCGAAGGCCACCTATGTGTCAGCCTTTCCCTACCTGATGACAATGGAGAATATCAACATCATTAAGAAATTCCGGCTGAATCAGCTTACCCTTCAAGAGCTAAGTGCTCAGTTGGATTCACATTTGAGGCCTCACAGATCATATCCAACAGCTTTGACACCAACAGTAAAGGTGATGGCCATCCTGAATTTCTTTGCCACTGGCTCCTTTCAGTACATAGTGGCCATCGCAGGTGGGATGTCTCAAACTATGTTCAGCAAGGTGTTGCGTGATGTCCTTTCCGCATTGTTGACCTACAAGGACAGCTAGATTCACTTTCCCAGGAGACAAGAATTAGCAGATGTGAAGGGGGATTTTTATGACCTTGGTCACATACCTAATGTTGTTGGAGCCATTGACTACACCTACATTAGCCTTGTTCCACCATAGGCATGTGAGCACATCTACCGTAACAGGAAGCATTACCATTCAATAAATGTGCAAGTGGTATGCCAAGCAGACATGATTATCCCCACATGCATGCCAAATTTCCCGGTTCGGGACATGACTCCTACATACTGCATAACAGCTTCATCCCAAAATTGATGGGAAATCTGCATCCAGAGTGGACGTGGCTTGTTGGTGAGTGATCTGTGTCAGGTTGTGTGGTGTATGTGTGACATGCTGGCCCCCTCAATTTATTAGTTTACATTGTTGGTCTGTGTTTCTCACAACTAGGTGACTCAGCGTATCCCAACCAGCCTCGGTTGCTGAGCCCACTGAGGAATCTAAGGACACCAGTGGGAAGTGATTCCCATGGGAGGACGCATCATGTAGTGGAGTGAGCTTTTGGACTTCTGAAGGCTAAATTTCGGTGTCTGGACAAGAGTGGTGGTGCACTACTTTACTCTCCCCGAAAGGTGTGTCAGATCACGGTCGCATGCTGCATGCTCTGTAACCTGTCCTTGCGCAAGGAGATCCCCTGATTCTGGACGATGATAATTAGCAGCAGCCCCCGCTGCAAATCCACACATGTTTAGTGATGATGATAGTGGTGAGGAGGAAGGGCTTGACCTGTGTCAACAGCTCATTAACAACTACTTTCCTTGAGTGTAAGTTAGCATTGAGCAACTATGACGGTCTCTGTTTGTTTTGCTGTTACGGCTACAGAATCGATGATGTTTTGCGATGCTGCCTGTTGTTAGCACACTACTGTGGGGTATTTTGTGCACCACTATATTTGTATTTCCACTTAACTGATGAATATGTTGATGCTGTTGGTTAGTGTTATCTGATTTGAATCTTGTACAGTGTGGAACAGTGGTGTATTGTTACTGTAGTGACATCATATGACGACTCAATGTTCTCTTCTTATTGTGTCATTTTAGGTCCCTGCGTCCCATCAATAGATTTTCAAAATCTCATTTAGTGGTACATTCAAATTTAATTGTACATTGTACTTACTCTGCTGAAGATATAACTTACTCGAAGGCATGGGTGTTATTTGTGTTTATTTTCATGCATAGGGTATTTCTAAAAGTGGATAACATATTGATCATGAATACAGAGTGGTTCAGTTGTCAGTGATGGTAAGAGAGAAAATTAGAGTAGTAACCACAATAGTGTAATTCCACAGTCCAACAGTCTCCTGCTATCAACATGGCAATGTGGGATTGGATGATCAACAAAGTCAATGTGCAGTACAATACTGCAGTGCTGACATCATGACTGGCTCAGTGACCCGGCTTGTGTTGGTGGGAGACATCGTTTACCACGCATCCATTTCAACGTGGTACAATTACATTGTGGTTGTCATTACGCAAGTAGATACATAGACTTGCACTGGAGGGCGCTGTAGACTAAGGAATAGTGTAAATTACTGTTTCCAACACCTTCCCTACTGTATGTACTGTATGGAGTTGGAATAGTAATTTACACTATTCCCAAATACAGCGCCTCTCCAGTGCAAGTCGATGTAATGACTTGCGTAGTGAAAACCACGATCTAACAGACCGCGTTGAAATGGCCCTCGTTGTATCGTCATACATCCGTGTTGGTGCTTGCCACGTGATCCTCCCATGGTGTTTTCTCGGATGTCCCCTCCTACATTTTGGCTGGGGTGCCTCTGTTTGCAGGCTCAGAGGTGTCTGAGGAGTCATTGGCTTGCAGCTCACCCCTCCCTGTGGCCGCAGATTAGATGGTGGGAGTATCAGCAGGCTGGCCACTGGAGGCGGGGTGAGCCGTTATTTGAGCAACATGTATGTCCCTCCGAACACCCACAATACAGCCTATGATATCCACCAGTTGTCCCATTCGGGTGTCCATGGACCTCTGCAGCAGGCAGAGCTCACGCAGTTCCTCTACAACCTGGCCCATCTGTCCCTAGTTCTGTTGGTATGCACCAAGGAGTCTTGTGACGGCGGCCAGATCTTCAGTCTCAGTGCCTCCTGTGATTGTCCCCCAGTTGCCTTCCCACCTGTCCTGCTGACACGTACCTGTGGTGTTGGCTGTCCACACACCTGCATACTGTCCCCGGCATCCTCGGCGTGGGTGTTGGTGTTTGTAACTACTGAGCAAGGGACAGTGTTGCAGGCAGCGTTGGAGATGGTGGAAGTGGTTGCTGCACAGGTCGTTGTAGCAGAGGTCAGTGTAGTTCTCTGTCCTTTTTCTCCACCCAAGAGAGGTCTGCTGCCATCCCACAGACAGGTAGGGTGATTCATCGATTTTGGTGGCCGAGGGCAGCGGTGGGGGATGAGGAAGAGAGAGCAACCTCAGGAGGGAGGTTGGGTCTGCTGCGCTTACTGGGGGTGTACTCCCTGTGCATCATATTAGCTCTTTTACCTCGGAGGTTCGCTGGCTACTTGGTTCAGGGCCTACCTTCCCCCACTCACACTGGGCCTGCGCCATTGTGCTAGAGGGACACTGTGAGGCACTGCTGCAGGAAAAGAAATACTGGTGTTGGGTCCCGCTAGCGGGACACAGGAAGGGGAGAGTAGGCATCCCGCAACTGATGGTTTTCCCTGTGACAGGCTAAGTCAATGCACACGCGAATCCCCTCACACCATCATATGACTTGACTTAAGGTAGTGATTATGAGTTTTAATGTGCGGGGCCTTAACTCGCCAGCAAAGCGGCACGCGCTTCTTGCCTTGTTGAGGGATGCTAGGTGCGATATTTGCCTTCTACAGGAGACTCACCTCATGCAGGCGGATTGGTAGCGGCTCAGATCTAAATGGTTCGATAGACAATATTTTTCATCAAGACCGGGGAAGAAGGCTGGAGGGCGATTCTTTTTTCTACGCATTTTCAGGGGAAGGTTGTGGGAACTCACACAGAGGTCGCTGGGCACCTATTGACCCAGCGGGTATTACTGGGAGAATGAGTACATACAATAGCATCGGTTTATAGCTCCAATGAGCAGCAGGAGGCTTTCTTAAGAGATACGATCTGTTCAATCTTGAAGTCTCCGGATGAGGATCTTGTGATCGGGGGCGATTTTTACTTGGTCCTGGTGGCGGACCTGGACAGATCGACGCTTAGGGTGGGACACACAGGCTCGATCTCCGACATTAGGCTGGGGGAGGCTGACCTCACGGACACCTGGCATTACAACTTTCTGAAAGCATGGGAGTACACCTTTTTCTTCATGGCCCATCAAACATACGCCCGCATCGACCTTTTTTGGACCTCGCCCAGGGTCACGGCATCCACTGACGATGTATCTTTTGGGGTGGCAGCAATCTCGGATCATTCCCCGGTTGTCTTGACATTGCTACTCTCAGGCGGCCTCTCAAGGCAGAGCGCATGGCAGTTAAACTGCAAACTGCTCACTTACAATGCCAATGTTATGGAACTACGTGGTGCTATCAAAACCTGGAAGTGAATGATGTAGGCTCGGCAGGGGTTGATATACTATGGGACGCCCTGAAGGCATTCCTCCGCGGACACTGTATATCCATTGTGGCAGGCCAGAATATGGCCTGCAAGACAAAGAGGGGGGAACTGGAGGACCAAATCAGGATGCAAGAGGGGGTGCATCGCTGTACGGGGGCAGTCCAAACCCGGTGACTACTTACACAAGCGAGGAAGCAATTGTGGGCGTTAGATCTCGACTGCGCCGATTATGCCTTGCCCATTCCTAAGCAGCGCTACTACAAAGGTGGAAACAAGACAGGAAGACTCCTGGCACATGCTCTTCAGGCTGGAACGGCAGCACGTCGGGTCACGGAACTCATGAATGAGCAGGGGAGACCCTGCGTGCAGACGAGGACATAGCATCCAAATTTGAGGCCTTCTACAAGGCTCTCAATTCACCCGAGCACCTGAACCCTGCTGCAGCCAGGGACTATGTCCAGGCAGTGCCAGTGACCCCGCTTACAGACCCGGTTGCGACCGCTATGGATGAGGACGTCAGCCCAGATGAAGTTCTGCGGGGCATTCAGGGACTTTTGGTTGGCAAGGCCCCGTGTGGAGATGGCTTCCCGGTCAATTTTTAGAAAATGTTTGTGCTGGACCTTGCCCCCCTCTTAGCGCAACTGTTTAACGCCTTTAGCACAACGGGGAAACTGACCCCTTCGATGACCATGGCGGAGGTAATGGTCATTCCCAAACCCGGAAAAGAACCCCAAGATTGTGCCTCATACCGCACTATCTCTCTCGCAACGTGGACCTGAAGATCTTCACAAGTACTTTAGCATTTCGACTCGCCCCCACATGCATGGCATGGTGGACCTGGACCAATTGGGTTTTATCCCGGACCGCAACTGCAGGGACAGGACTCGTTGACTATGCCACTTACTGGATAAGATGCAACGGACCCCGCGATACTCCTCTCAGTGGATGCCGAAAAGGCATTTGACCGGGTCCATTGGCCTTACTTGCAACAAGTCCTCTGCCGTTTTGGGCTTAGGGAGAGATTCCGAAATTGGGTGAACTGTGTGTATCATGGCCGACAGGCTCGTATTCGGGCTAATGAGGTGGTCTCCTGCCTCTTCCAAATCCGACGTGGCACGAGGCAGGCTTGTCCTCTTTCCCCCCACCTCTTTGCGCTCTATATGGAGCCGTTTGCCAAGAGGGTCTGCCAACTACCTACGATCACTGGGATTTGGAAGTGCGACAGGGAACATAAGATCTCCCTGAATGCGGACGACCTACTCCTCTTCTTAACCCGCCCGTTGCTATCTCTTACCCCTCTGCTGGCAGAGGTTGAGGCCTTAAGTGCGGCATCGGGCTTCAAAATCAACTTAAAAAAGACCCAGGCTTTGAGCCTCACATTACTAGCAGTGGATCAACACCAACGATCGCAGCACTTCTCATTTTCTTGGGCTGTTACCGATATCAACTACTTGGGGCTCCGGGTTTTCTCTACCACCGCGAAGACTGCCCAGGTGAACTATTTGGAGGCACTGGACAAGGTCTGCCACAAACTGAATAGCTGGAAGAAACATGCCTTCTCCTGGCTGGGCAAAATAGCGCCGTCAAAATGACAATTTTGCCCCGTCTGCTCTACATTATGTAGCCGCTCCCCCTATGTCTGCCACCCATGGCCCTGGAGCAAATGCAGAAACTCATCAACAGCTTAATTTGGGGGGGGGGAAAGAAACCACGCATGGCACGCCAACTCACTTACTTGAGGCAAGACGAGGGATATCTCTGTGCCCCTCACCTTGGGTGCTACTACAAAGTGGCCCAATTGTGATGGATGATTGAATAGTACCAACTAGAGTCAGAAAAGCATTGGTGCTTCATGGATAGGGGTGTGGCAGGGATCCAGATCTGGAAGGTTCCCTGGCTTCCTAGACATCATCGGCCGCTGGGCACGTACGTCTCCCCAGTCCTGCGTGCCACTATGAAGGTGTGGGACACAGTCCAGGAGAAGTGCCGGCTGTCCTCGGCTATCTCACCCTTGACCCCTTTCATTGGGAACCCAGACTTCCCCCGGCTATCGTAGGGAACACCTACTTGAAATGGCAAGAAGCAAATTGTAAACGTCATCACAGGTATGTGTGCACACTAGCGCACATGCACCCAGGTAGTGAGGAACACCTGTGTGTGTTTTCACTACCTTTGAGGGATGCTCTTCCTATAGGTTAACATAGGGAAGTGGATGACATTACTTCAGGCTGCAATAGTGGATTGCAGCGGAGAAGCATCATGATGTTTCCTATCAATGGGTTCACCCTGCCAAACCCTTTCCATTGGTAAATGGGATTTTAGCATAATACTTTTAGAATAAGGACAATTCTATGCTCTAATAGTCTTGTGTGCACTGTGGTGCCTGGCTCCTGTGGACATCATATGTGCACTCCCCAAGCAGCAACCATAAACCATGGGCATCCCACGAAAACCGCAGACCTCTGCCATTTGAGGGCCGAATCTGATAGATTGAAGAGAGTGGTTTTGACATTGCCTCTAAGAGCCGGATCATGGCCCCACGAAAGAATAAGATCTGAATTCCATGGCTCCATGGCAGACAGGCCTACAATTTAGGGGAGACGCCTGTGGTTTAAGGGAAAAGCCCTTAAACCACCCCTAACTTTAAAGACACACAATATTATACCTATGGGTGCCATCCTTCAAGAAGGAGTCAAATAAACGTGTGGGGACAAATGATAGGAGAACCCAGACTATGTGATGCACATTGCCAAAGGACTCTTTTGTGCACAAGGAGGATAACTGTCCGAATAGTGGCCAGTCTTGGCCGAGGACCTGCTGAAGTGTGGTATGCTGAAGTGTGCTCTCCAAGGGCCTAAAGGCGGGCCTCATGTTCCCATTGAGATCTCAGGGACATCAAACATCTCCATGAGGGACCTACACTATCTAACTGTGACATCTGCTAAGCGGTGCCCACATCAGCTACCAAACCCAGCTGGTTGCCTGGTGTGAGTTTGGAACTCTTGTCCACATCTAAGGCATGTGGTTACTGTACTGCAAGGACCCTGACACTCATAAGCATCTAGTTGGTGGTTAGCGTAATCACTGGTTGCGGGACCCCGTGTGGCCTGTTTTGTCAATTGTGCCTTATCTCTCTCATACAACTTGCAGACTGTATGCTCATTGCATGTGGTGTCCAATTTACAGGGTGTGTACCTCTGAGATGGTGGTGTACTCAGAGTAGTGCCTCATTCTAAATCATGTGATGTGGCTCTGCTGAATGTCTGCCTGTGTGTGTGTGTGTGTGTGTGTGTGTGTGTGTGTGTGTGTGTGTGTGTGTGTGTGCGTGTGTGGGTGTGTGTGTGTGTGTGACCAAACTGGTCTGGTCTGATACAACCTGTATCATTACGCATGGATAATGTGCCTAATTTCCAAGGCGGTACAGAATTGCAACTCTCTGTTGTGTTTTTGACAGTATTTGCCTGGTGCAACCCATCTCAACTTGCATCAGCTATTGTGCCTCATTTCCAGGGAGGTGTGGAATTTGCAAGTCTTCATGATTAAAATGTGAAACTGTCTGGTGTGACTCATACCACCACCACCAGAGGCTGTGCCTGGATTATCAATGGCTGTTCCCGATTTTGCCCTCATTGCAGCGGACCAACTGCCTTCTCCACACATGGCCCCTTCTGGTATAAGGTTGGTTGCAGCAAGAGAGATTGACTGGTTTGAAGGGATGTTTCTGAGAAGTTCAGAAGCAGTCAAGAGACTGTGTGACTCATTTGTGTTTTGAGACCTGTGGATGAACTTCCTGAGGGGCTGCTAAACTCCACTTGTTTAATTCTACTTCTTAATAAAAACTGATACATATTCCCACCTGCTTCCAAATGACCGAGACTAAGTGTGACTTTGGCCGCATGAGGCCCAGTATCCAGGAGGCAAGGCTGTCTATCTTCCAACTGGGGCTACAGGACAATCGGAGTGAAGTAGAGGGTGGAGGGAGGCTGGGACCATGAAATCTGCAGGGCATGATCCACCGACCTACTGGGTACCAGTGACACTGCATTAAGGTGGCAAGTGTGTTTGTGTGCAAGAGCATTCCATATGGACTGGCTGATATCTGTATCACCATGTAGTGATGCAGGGTTAGCATGCGTCAGTGGGAGCGATCATGTGCCTGTGATCCACAATAATGGGCGGCTGTGCCGCTTTATATGTTGATTTTATGTCAAAAGCACAATAAATTTGACTTTGGGTTTATCGGAGCGACTCCTGCCTGCAGTGCTGATAAAAAGTGATCTATTTTCGTGTACGTACATTTTTTGATATCGTGCACCACATAAGGCTGCTCTATTGGGGGGGGTTACATTAGGAATTGTCCACAGTGTGCATCCGATTAATATCATTACAATACGAGTGGGCCTAGTACTGTTAGTAATATTTCCAAATGTATTTTATGGCCAAATGTATATGATGTTCATGTTAAAATGATTAAATATGTGTGTTGAATATAAACTTTTTTTATAAACATCCTGTCTGAAGTCTCATGTGTGACGCTCGGTGTATTTATTGTGAGCTACTGCTGTGCCTTTGCGATTACACATTGCCTCTGTAGTAACTCTGACTGCTTAATACCAAGCTACCCAAGGGTGAGCACAAGTTATGCAGCAAATGTAATCACCTGCCCTTGAAGGGAGCAGTAGGTTCTGCTGGCTGGGGACAACCCTTCTGCCAACCAGACACTGGCAGTTCCAACATTACTATTTACAAAATTAAGCTGTAATATACCTGGAAAGAGGACCCAGCCACTGATTTTCAGGTGTATTACAGAGGGAGTCTTTTGATTTTTTTGAAAGGCAGCCATTTATTTGTGGATAATTCCACATACTGGCAATTAAGTATTGTGGAATGACAGTTCAATTGCAAAAACAGACTTTGTATTTTTTATCTACCCATATACCACACCACATTTGTGTGTCATTCATTCTTTTTGACACCCACATGTTTTGTTTTATATACCCAAGAGCCCTTTGTATTGCACACTTGCTCATTGTGGACTAATGCCCCAAATGTCTCTGTTGATTTGAAATTTTGGGAAGGTCATGCGTAATTTTGCATATTATTGTATAATAAGGTTTGCTACATTCATCATGTATCTTGTTACTGTGCTTCTAGTTCATGTATTTAGCATTAGAGTGAATATATGTGAATGTCTATGCTTCTCTGCACACCGTACATCATCTATCACAAGGGAATGTTTCTCAAAATATTGTTGAGAAAGGAAATAAAGCTATCCCCTGCTGCTTGAGAGAAGCTTGGGATTCAATTAATTTCTAAAATGAGAAGTCACCTGCTTTTAAAATGCTTACATTTTGTTTATATCTCACACTATTCATGTTTCTTTGAAATAATAGATCTACATAGGCTCTACACTAAAAATTGACTTTAAATAAAGTTTAAAAAAATAATAGTGGGGATTTCTTGTGTGTACTTGCACTGAGGAAAAAGACACCTATATGCCTCAGCAAATAAATTAAGTACGTATACAGTCACTAGAACAATATCGTCTATTTAAGATACGTAGAGTGTGGGCTTTTTATTAGGTGTACTTTGTAGTATTCATTTTAGTTGTGAGGATCATAATTTCACTTTTTTGTGTTCAGATACGCCCCATTGAACATACCCTGTGGAGTGAGAACAAGGTTTCCCTCCTGCTAATGCGATAAAAGAGACGTAATTAGTACGGACCTTTTTGATATAAACAGGTAACTACCTAGGGAGTCTGCAATATGTTACATTTATCTCTTAAACTCGATGGCTGAACGTAAGGCTCATGTTTTGACACATGGTTCTTTATACTGTCTCTTATGCAGATTGGGATCCTTACCACCCTGTTAACAAAAAGCTGGTATAAAGGAAGTGATCCATTGAAAAGGAGACTGTTGACTTAAATATATTTTTGTTTCGCACTTAGGTAGATGTCTAAGAAATGTAGTTTACCATAGTATAAGGCAGAGAGGAAATAGGATTAAAACCTGCTTATGTCCTATCCCTTGTGGATTTTCTACATCTGTTTTCGGAGAGGAACGTAGCCTGAAATTTTGAACTACACCATAGTAGGGCAGTGTCCGTATTTGGAGGTATGTTCGCCCCTTGTTGTGGATTAAGATTAGTGAATGCCACACAATTAAGATTGGTGACAGGCCCTATGGCAACTGGAAGCTGATCTGAATGCTTTCTGGCATTTTGTCTTTGGGAAATTGTCTATAGCTTAATGCGGAGTAATATGAAGCCCGCTTCCCCGAACTGAATCTTGGTTGGGTAGTCATGTTATTTTACCTTGAGGCATATATGGTCCTTTTCTATATTTTCAAGGAGTGAATGAAGAATGGTTGAGATGAGTGGTAGTACTGCTAGGGTGAAAGGATGGTTGCAGGTTTGATTGTCTTAGCCTGAGTTTGGCTGGGAGCAACTCACAGAGGATGCTAGCTATGAGCTTTTTAATCAACCCAAAATGGTTGTTTTTCTTTTTCTATCTTATTTTGAAACTTCTGATACGAGTGTGGAAGATTTTGGCTTTCCTGAAGAAGGTGGGGAACATAGAACTTTGGACCCACCGAAACGCGTCAATGCTTTTTTTGAATAAATCATGGATTAGTGACAAGTGCAACACTTTATGGTTATCATCTGACGAAAATTTGTTGATCCGATTGTGTGCACTTCAATTTATTTATTTTCTGTCGGACAACTGTGATGCTTTCTTGATTTGAAAATATTTTTTCTTGCTTTGTTTCCCACTCGTTGCTGTTTTGTGTTTTTATTCGTTTTTATTCATTATCACTGTTTTTAACTGAATAAAATGTTTGTGTATTTAATTTTGCTATAAATTGTTTAGTTTTAACATTGTGATTAATTGTCCATGTATACATACAATTTCAATAAATTTTAATGGAAAAGTATAATTTTTTTTTACTTGATTTTTAGGCTCATTATTCCTGCACCTCTGTGTTTGGTTGACTCTTGATGACTTTGATTAAGTGTGAGAGTGGATGTGAATAATAGTGGTCTTATTTGATCAGTCTCCCTGGGGATTGTTCTTCTGACTTTTGTCTTCTGGTACCCTACCCCTGGGGTTTCTAAAAAATGTATACAGGTGCAGACATTACCTAGTGGAGGAACATGGCGGCCGCATTCTAACGGCTGCGGTCTTGTTCCCTTGAGCTTCACATGGAGCGCTAGAACCGACTCGTATGAGCTTATGAAACTAGTTACTATTTCCCTTACCTAAGTTTACCTAAGTTTTTCGTCTTGTGTGCTTTGTTTTGCTTTTCGGGACATGCGGGGGGGCCCGCTTGTTCCTTCGCGTGATGACCCGGCTGTTCTCAGCGTTCGTGGCAATGGGGGCGGAGCAGAGACTGGAACTCAGTGTTGGAGGTGGAGAGAGGCCGCGTTGGAGCGGAGGCGCCGGGATTTCTCCTCCTTGCTGCTCCGGTTTACCAAAGGAAGGGTCAGCACCAGTTTGGAGGCTTATCAAGGCTGCAGGTTTGAATGGTTCTCTGAGGGCGCACAGGGAGGGGGGCCTCAGTCGTCGTGACTTACACCTGCTGAAGATCTTAAGGACGCAAGTCCCTTTGTAATTGACCTGCTGGCCGGTAGGTCGACTTTGAAGACCTTGACCAGCAGAGAGAGGACTCTGAGTGATAGCTTTTTGGCACTTTCTCAGGTGGGGGGGCCCTCGGTGGAGGTAGGGAAGTCTCTTTCTTGTATGGAGAGTGGTATTGGGATTCAAGAGGGTACTTCCCCAAAACTCAGTAGGCATACTTTGAGAACAAAAGCAGCTCATTTATCATCTAATAGTTAGAACGATAACTAAACAACGCAAACAAGGGGGGAACATAAGTGGTTTTGTAACTTCAGTGTAAGTAAAAGCGATCAAGGGCAAGGGAAAAACCCGGGATAAGAAAACGTCAACCACAAAATCAAAAATTACTCCATCTCTGAAAACTTTGTACCAAGTTATGTCCTTGTCCACGACTACACCCTTGTCCTCGACCACGATCACACCCGTGCCCGGGCCCATTTCTGCATTGGCCTCTGCTTCTGCCTCTGCCCCCCCTGCATGTTTAATAAGAAAGGCATTAATAGGTGATGATAGTGAGCCTTGAAGCAAAACCATTCAGCCAAATTTGGCGGGGGAGGAACCTCAGCCCCCAGCTTTATTGAGTTCAACTGGTACGGAGGTGGTGGTTCACCCGGTGATTAGTCTCAGTAATAGGTTCTCAGTGCTGGGATGAATCCGAGCAAGAACATGGCAAGACTAGAGCTGAACAAGAGTAAGCCAGGGCGTTGAACTACGCCCTAACTAAGTTTAGGCAACTTCGTGATTCGCGTGGAGCGCGAAGTTGCAGATTGCTACGCAATCTAGCGCGTAGCGTAATGTTTTTGCTTCCTCGCGCACTCAATATTCATTCTCGCACTACGGTAATGTCTTACCATGATTCTGCGTTTGCCAACTTGCTTTTCTGTCCGTTCGCGTGCACCACGAGATTTGTAATATGGCTGCCCAAGCCCGCAAGAGTGTGCGAACGTGAACACGTCATTCGGGCGCGCGAGCTGACTTCCGGCGGCTGTCTTGGTAAGATCGCGATCCCGAACATGCAAAAACTACAATCTGGCGAAGAATATCTCTCGAGCTTCATAAAACCTTCTCTAAACAATCATTTTGCTCAGAAAAACTCCTCGGATTGTGATTTTGCTGTAGTCTTTTGTGTAAGGAGTCCTTTAATTTTTTTACTCTTTTTTTCAAGAGGAAGGAAGTGCCCCTGAGTCTCCAACTTCCTGTTCCTGTCCAGCAGGCTCCTCCCAGTGCGTTGTCCATGTGCTGTTCACTTTGATTTGGATTTGGAGCTGGAAAGATCGCTTTTTGTGTATGTCTGCTGCATCATATACCAATGGATTGGATTTATTTGAGGACTTTTTGATTTGAGATTTAATTTACTACAAGTAAGTTGGAGAATTGTTGTGTTTGTTTCATTGGGGCTTGTTTGTAGTGTACCTACATTTTTCTGGGATTTTCATTTAAAAAAAAAAAATATTGTTGTGTTGTGCGTTAAATTTCAACATCATGTATGGCTTTGGATTGAATTGTAAAATATGGGCTTTACTTTTTTTCGGGGGTACGTTTCACTTTTTGGGTGTTGTAAATAAATGCCTTTAGTTTTTATGTGTATATGCTCGTTGCTGTTGCTCCCTGATCCTGCATCCATCCCATAAGATGCACACATTTTTATTTAGGGCAAACAGGCTACACTACATTTATGTTTTTGTTCTTTGCTATTCTTCTTCCTGAGTGTACACAGTACAAGTACACCAGGAGCCCTGGCCTTGTCAGTCTCATAAATGGCTATACTGTTGTTGTTCACTGACTTCATAAAATTTAATAATTGTGACCACCCACCAGACACTAAGAAGTTATATTGTATTATTGATCTTTTGACTGGTGTTCTTCTGGCTTTTTTTCTTTTAGGTGCACAAAAGACGGAGGAGATGTGTCATCATCATCGACCGTTGTGGTGCCAGACCGACGTCCTGCTGCTGTACACGACGTGACGTGTGAGTTACCTGACCAGGCATCTCTGCAACTTGTGCAACTGAGTGCTGTTTTGACATCTGAAGAAGATGCCCCCAAAGAAAGCAGGTAGCAGGTCCTCTGGTACCAAGAAAGTTGCCATGGAGAAGAAGGAACAGAAGAAGAAGGAAGTGTCACTTAAGTCCGGTGTGCCACTAAAAACCTTTTTTGGTACACCAAAAATGACGCCTGCATCAGCGGTGTCGGGGGGCTAAGCTAGGGGCAGCACCTCCACATCAGTGGGCCCAACCCACCAACCCAGGCCCAAGCAGATGAGTGTGGAAGAGGTAGCCAGCCTTATGGTGGAAAGCAGTGATGCTAAGCCTGAAGTAAACTTATCGCTATCTCAAAGTAGTACACAATCAACGCAAGAGGGAACACAGCAGATAAGTGGTCAACAGCCGCAGCCACCGCCCGCAATAGTAGCTGTAGTTCCTCCCGAAGTAGGGGCAGTTCAGAAAATTGAGCCTCATGCAGAGGAAGAAGAGGAAGCCACTCCTTTAGAAGTTGCAATGGCTTCCAAATCCCCAGCAAGGAAAAGGAGGGTTAGTACATCAAGTTCTTCACCAAGCCCCCCTTCTGATGATCTAGATGCCACTTGGAAGCCACAAACTGAGTCTGAGAGGGAAACACGTCACAAGAGCAGGCATGGGAAAAGGAAGGTTCCAGAAAGCCTTACACTTATGGAGGTTGATGTAGAAGAGCAGGATGATGATGATGATGAAGATGAGCCAGTCATCACGAACATCACTCCCAGGCCTGAGGAGATGGAGACCAACATTTTTACACTATCCAAAACGGCTGTGAGGGATGTAGCACGCATACCTCCAACACAGGTAACACCAACACGACCTCCAGCTTCCATATTTACATTAGCAAAGGGCCGGCAGCGTCCTACATCCAGGACAAGCACCACCTCAGCAGAAGTAGGTAGTGGTACTGCACAGAGTCAAATTCAACACACACCATCCAGTTCATCCGGCATTGGAAGTGGCACCTCCAGCAGGAGACAAAAGTTAAGATCCCCAGTGTGGGACTTCTTTACGGTTAGCAGAAAGGAGGAGAACATTGCTATATGCTCCGTTTGTCATACCTCTGTTAGTCGTGGTAAGCTTGGTACAAACTATGGTACCGGAGGCCAAATGACCCATCTGAAAAAACACCACGCAATCCAGTGGGAGGAGCACCTTAGTTGCATAAAAACTGGAACCATTGCTGTTGGGCATAAACGAGTAGAAAGTCCGCTCACGGTGGAACAGGAAGAAGAGGGAGACATTCTCTGTGGTAGTGGTACTCAAAGTAGCCCTGTCCCCAGCACTGCAGTGGTAACGCCCACATCCTCAGCCACATCTCATTGGCACAAGAATAAGAGTCAGCCTGAGACACCGAGGAGTACTGCTTGCCAAAAAAGTGCGATGTTGAGCACAGGAAGGAATACCATGCAGCCTACCATTCTTAGCATGTTTACTAGGCCGGAGGGGCAGTACAAACGCAACCACCCAATAGCACGTTTGTACCATGCGAAGCTGGCTAAAATGTTAGCACTGGACCTTCTCCCTTTTTCTTTTGTTGAAGGGGTGGGTTTTCTTGAATTTGTGACCACCATCTGCCCAAAATGGAAAGTTCCCAGCCGCTACTATTTTGCAAGAGTTGCTGTTCCAGCACTACATCACGACGTGCTGGAATTGCTTGTAAAAGCCTTAAAACAGAGTGCTGTTCAGAGTATACACCTGACACCAGACATGTGGACCAGTTGCCAAGCCACTGATTACATGTGCATCACTGCACACTGGGTCTCTTTTTCAGGTGTTAAAGATAAGATATCTGACGGTGTTGTTGACGCCGCTGAGATTTTTAAAGACACTCGCAAACATGCAACTGTAGCCATGTTTGCTATGGAGAAATCTCATACTGCTGCAAACATTTTGGATGAGTTTAACAGCAAGGTGTTTGAGTGGCTGCGACCAAGAGGGCTTACCATTGGTTTTGTTGCCACGGACAATGGCAGTAATGTAGTTAGCAATATCTTTTGTGGTGGGTGGGCCTGCACACCTAAACTTCTTTCAAAGTGTAAAAACCTCAATGTGTCAGCGCAATGGATTCTCTATTTAGCGTGCTTTCACGTGTGGGGGATGTGAGTCTACACCCCTATTTGTGACATGAAATGAGAGAGGTTCTGGAACAACCAGTTCCTACGTGAATCACAGCTATGACCAAAAGGTCTCTTCAAATTTAAATACAAAGTGCAACATATATCATAAAGCTGTGTAAAAAAGAATTCTTCACAGTGAAGTTCATTCAGAAAATTGAAAAAAAGGATGCAGAGGTAAATTGCTTGTTACTTGAATATATTGAAATGCTCAAATATCGATGTACTGTTAATGTCACAATTCATCTAATGTATTACATACATGACAATAGTCTTAAATCAAAATACAATGTTACATAACAGGTCCCAATGCATTTCTGGTTAAACCCTTCGTCAGGGGATTAGTAAAATCGCTGTAAGTTGTGTATACTGTTCTTTTTGTTTCGTCTAGTTGACCTCCTGTGGGAACTACAACAAAAAGCACATATTGTGCTGTTAGCTGAGATCGGAGTACATATTTGAATAATTAGAATTTGCACTCGAGAAAAGAGAAAGTCAATGACCCTGGATACCAATAGTTGTGGGAGCTAAACAGTATTAGAGCTGTTTGGAACTGTAAGGGATCACCGAAAGGTGTGCGTAAATCATAAAAGAGTGCGAGAAGAAAAGATAAATCAAAATGAGGTGACTAAGCAAACATCCTAGTGGATGGTTATCCGCTTACCAAAAAGGGAACGAGCCTTGTCAAATGCGAGGTGCTCAACATGTTGGTTAAGAAACCATCTGTAGACAAAATGTAAACTGTAAGATATTGCCGCCAAGTGCAGCATTCCCATGTTATCTAGCGTCCTAGAGAACTACATAATATTGAAAACTCACCCGTCGCCGTTGTTAGGTGTATTAAACCGTAACACAACTCCGCCGTGATCTACGCGAACCGTGCCTGTAATACAAGCACCAGAAGTGACTCGTACACTGCGATATTAATTAAAAATTCACTGCCTGAGGCTATGTGACCAGAATTCGTTACTGCGTCTCACCTTCGAAAAAGGTCTGTATTTCTTCAAAGATGCTTCCGGCATTAGCAGGCTCGGGAGAGCGTGTGCGTGGGCCCAGTGAAGGAAGGTTTATCAAGAGAACCCATGCGTTCTAAAGTAATCGACAGCGACAGAGGACTTGCGTTAAAAATGAAACGAGTGGAAATAGGACTGTGTATCTAGCTGTGCTAGGTGTAAAACCTAGGTGTCGATAAAGTTTGCTCATGAGTGGCGGATAAAAGAAAAAGCGCAGTTATAACGTAGTGATTATTGAAAGGAGAAAATAATGGAAGATTAAAAAGAAAAGAGTAATACAAATGCGAGTGCAAATCCTTTACAGGAGAGAGTTAAAACCAACACTGACATTACTTTTCAGATGAAACATAATAATTCATAGTGATCATTTAAACCACCCGGAATCACCGTTCCTAGGTATTTAATCCAATACGTTTCTCTACATGAAAGAACATTATGCATATCAATGTTAGTCTGCATGTGGAGATGTTCAAGAATGGTAAACCGCAATTGTGGAATGGTGTGCGATGTGTTAATCCAGTGTGTGACAAGAGAAGAGTTCATGTTTTTATTGCGTATTCTGCTCTTGTGTTCTATGATCCTAGTTTTGATCTTGCGGCTTGTCCTCCCTACATATACCAGACCACATGGGCATTTGATGGCATAAATTACCCATTCTGTATTACAGTCTGAGGTATGACGAAGTTTGATGTTAAGGCCTGTGTGAGGATGTGTGAACACATTGCCTAAAATTACATTGCTGCATTGTCCACAATTGTGACACTTTCTCATGCCCGCATATTTCAATGTGGTGGGTTTAGAGTGGCTTTTAAGGAGGTCCCTCAGATTCTTAGATCTCGTGTGAGCAAAAAGAGGAAAATCCCTGAACAAATCTTGGAAATCAGACTCTTGTTCAATGATGTCCCATCGTTTTCTGATAATAGATTTGATCTGTGCGGATTGAGCTGAGTATTTTAATACAAAAACTTCGCGTTTAGAGCGGTTCTTATGAGTAGTATGGAGTAGGTCTTCTCGTTTTTTTCGCCCAACTTGATTTTCCGCCTCGGTGATGATATGTTCTGGGTAGCCTCGCACTCTGTATCTGTCCAGTTGTTTTTTCATATCAATGTCACATTGGTGGTGCTCTGAAGTTATTCTCTTAATCCTAGTGAGTTGAGAAACTGGTAAATGTTTCTTTAGAGAATATGGATGAGCGCTTGAATAATGCAATGCATTGTTGACATCAGTAGGTTTCCTGTACATCATGGTGGTCAATCCGTGGGAGGATTTGTGAATCTCTAGATCTAGAAAATGAATCTTATCAGATTGGATGTCATAAGTAAACTGTATTCTTGGATTGCATTGATTTAATTCTGCTATGCTATGTTCTAGCAGAGTTTTGGACCCCTTCCATATAATTAGAATGTCATCTATATAGCGTAGAAAAAGGGTCGAATTGGATTGCCATACTGGATTATTAAGCACATGTTGATGTTCGAAATAAGCCATAAAGGTGTTTGCATAGGCTGGGGCTCCCGGAAAGCCCATTGATGTGCCGGTGATCTGTTGGTAATGAGTGTCCTTCCATGAGAAATAGCTATGATACAGAGAAAAGTGTAGTAGTTCAAGCAAAAAGATGCTTTTGTCTTTAGTCAGTGTTGAGTTCAGTAGTCTCCACTCTACTGCTTCGAGTCCCTCATTGTGAGCAATAGATGTATAAAGTGCCACTACATCAATGGTACATAGGAAATAGTCATCAGTGAGCTGAGGTGTAATCGCTTCCAATTTCAGTAAACAATCCGTAGTGTCCTTAACGTATGTTTGCCAGGATTGGACCAAAGGTTGCAGATGGTAATCTAAATATCTTCCTTTTGGCTCATGCATCGATCCACAGCCTGCTACTATAGGCCTAAATGGTGGATTTTGTCTGTTCTTGTGGATCTTCGGAAGCATATAGATATGCGGAACTTTAGGTGTAGGGTGAAGTAAGAATTTTTTGGTGTTGGCATCAATATTGCCATCCTCTTCACCTTTCTGTAGAATAGAGTTAAGAATTCTTAGGAATTCCTTTGTTGGGTCTTGATCCAATGCAATGTATGTGTATCCATCCTTCAGATGTTCATTAACATTGTCTGTGTAATAAGTGGTGTCAAGGACAACCAGGGCTCCTCCTTTGTCAGCAGGTTGAAATGTTATCGAGGTATCTTGGCGTAAAGCATTCAAAATGCGAGATTCTTTGATAGAAAGATTATTGTGCTGAGATCTTTTATATGTGATGGATTCCAGATCCTTTTTAACCAAAATCTCAAAGGTGTCCAAGGTTTTATGTGACATAGGAGCCATGAACTTACTCTTGGGTCTGAATTGTTCTGCGGTTGGAGATTCCTCATTGATGCTAGGATTTATTGAAAAAAACCATTTTAATCTCAATTTACGCATGAACTTAAAGAGTGAAATTTCAGTTTCCAGACCATGTGGTGTGTAAGTAGGCACAAACGATATTCCTTTGTTCAAAACTTTAAGTTGTTCTGTTTTGAGCTGTTTGTGAGATATATTCACTACTAAGTTGTTTTCTTCACTGTCCTCTGTGGTCTTCCTGTTTCGGTGCTTGTTTTTTTGGGTTTTTCCCCTACGGGTATGTCGTCGCTTGGTGTGTTGATTTTGTCTGGAGGGGATTTTGAGGAATGGCCCTCGGCTAAAAAAGAAGAAGAGGATTTGCTAGTAGATGCAGTAGCCATTTCTTCTGTTTGTTCCTGTGGTTGAGATCTAGAACCAACCGTTGGTCTGTGCAGAAGTAGATCTTGTTCATTAGCTACGCTTTCTTCAGATGAAGAGGTTCCGGTTTTTTTGAAAGGGCGTTTTTGAGCATAAACCTCGGCCCATGAGTAGACCTCATCAAGTTTATAATCGATTGTGTCCCTTTTAAATTTCCTGATTTTTCGCTCATGGACTTCTTTAGCATGTGTGTCTAATCTTGTGTTGATGTCTTCAAGTACTTTATTCCAATCCTCCTGTTCCATTTTATTTGATACTTCATCCTTAAGTTTGTTGATGTCTTGATCTAATTCTTGAAGTATAGATGAAATCTCTTCGACTATGAGTAGTATCAAATCCAGAGAGCATTTATTCAAAATTGCATACCACCGAGACATGAATGCCTTATTGAACTTAAAGAGCATAGGTCTTAAAGCTATTCGTAGGCCTCTGGGAATTCGTTTCACTTTATGGTACTCAATAAGTGTAGTAGCGTGGAGACGTTGGTTGATTTCTTTCCTCATCATGTATTCCAATTGACGTAACTGTTGTGTTGTGGTTCCTGAGGAGGAACTGAAGGTCCGTGTGTCTTTAACAAGTGCATATATGGATGTAGCTTCATCTTGTGAATATGCTTTAGTTTCTGCTATATTAGTAGTTAAATCTGCTATGTCTTTCCAAGACATGTTCGTAACAGGGTGCTGGACCACCAGGGACTCAAAAATGGAACAATATCTTTTGTGGTGGGTGGGCCTGCACACCTAAACTTCTTTCAAAGTGTAAAAACCTCAATGTGTCAGCGCAATGGATTCTCTATTTAGCGTGCTTTCACGTGTGGGGGATGTGAGTCTACACCCCTATTTGTGACATGAAATGAGAGAGGTTCTGGAACAACCAGTTCCTACGTGAATCACAGCTATGACATACGTAGGAACTGGTTGTTCCAGAACCTCTCTCATTTCAGTAATGTAGTTAGCGCCATGAAAGATGGTGGCTATTTCAGGGTCCCATGTTTGGCACACTGCATTAACATTGTTGTTCAAGACTTTCTGAAAAATGAAAGCAAAGTCAGCAGCTTACTGACCACCTGCAGATGAATATGCACACATTTCAACCATTCTTTTAAAGCCCGGAAGCAGCTGAGGGTCATTCAACGTGAGCATAAAATACCAGTCAAAGCACTCATCCAGGAGGTGCCAACAAGTTGGAACTCAACGTATTACATGCTTGATCGTCTGTTTGAGCAGTACATACCACTTAATGCTTATGTCATGAAAAGGTCAGGAGATCCTACTATGAAAGGCATGACCATTGAGATGGCCAAATGGGACCTCGTCAAATGCCTGACAGAGATGCTACTTCCTTTTGAGGTCTTCACACGTGAAGTGAGCAGGGAGGACTGTACTATGGGCCAAGCTATCCCATTGTTGTACAGGCTAGAGCAAGAGCCGAAGGAGGTGTCAGAAATGTACGCAGGTGTGGATGACAAAGTAGACGCATATTATTTGGCAGACAGCTCAGTCGCTCGCTTATCTGACAATACAAGGATTCAAAATAACATTGAGTCACATCCACATTACATTACTGCCTCAATTTTGGATCCACGTTACAAATGATTGCTGCGCAGTAATGAAGTAATTCCTTATTCAGAAGTGGATGTTGCCAAGTACAAAACTTTGATAGATGAGGAAGCCACTGACTTTGAAAACGAACGGATCTTAATTAGAGGCCCGCCACCCCAGGGCAGAAAAAGTACTGCAGGGCACCCAGAGTCAAGGTCTACTTCAGAGGCCAAGAGCAGTGCTTTTGCCTCCCAGCAGTCAACAACAATGCCAGCAATAACATCAACAGCACCAACAGGATCATCAGCCACATTTAAAAAAACGGCAGGTCATTGGTTTCTACGGAAAAGGTTTTGTACGTCCATGACTGATGCAAAGGCAAAAGAGGCCAAGCAAATCAGAGCACCCCTGAACACTGAGCGGATGGTTCAGGCCTATCTAGATGACACAACAGAGGTCTTTATGGAGCAAAGCCCATTGGTGTATTGGTATGGGAAAAGAAGCCAATGGCCAGTGCTCAGCAGGTGTTGCAAGTGTCTCTTCAGAGCGTGTTTTCAGTGCTGCTGGTGCCATTGTTACTGTGAAAAGGACTAGTCTCTCGCCCAAAAGCGTGGAGAGGTTAACCATGATCAAAATGAAAAAACACCTTATACCACCGGAGTACAAAATACGTGAATCACAGCAGGAAGAGGAGAGCGACTTCGATGACATAAGTAGTGGGTTGTTAGACGTACTTCTGTCCGAACCACCAGAGTTTGAGTACGAGCTCCTCTTCCCTGACAACTAGGTTTTCAAATTGTTCTCCCTTCCTTTTTTTTTGTTTTTCTGGTTCAAAATCTAATCACAACAAATCCATCAACAGTCTCCTCTTTTTATTTCCCTATTGGAGTTGCACGTCTGTGCATAACTGTCCACTGCACTTCCTCATGGTCCTGCTCCATCTTCCTTACTCTCCCTAAATACATTTCAAGCAAGCCAGACATTGGATGGAGATGGAGAATAGTACAATACATGTTGCCTCTGACAGTCCCTCCATAAGAAGTGAAACATGACTCCAGCTATATTCCGTTTTGTTTCCAAGCCGAAAGAAACTCATCACTGACTGTCAGAAGGCTAGGCAGGCATCAGATCTGACAGCCAAAGAGTACAGCAAGACAGGTAATGAGTGATTATTGTGAATGATGGCATGTATTGCATTGGATGCTTGCTTACTACGAATGAATGTGCATGAAGTAGAACTATACTAGTTTATCGACAAAGAAAAAGTGACTCAGGTCAGGTGACAGTTAATGTTTCCTTGTTGTTTAATAACCACATTGTACTCCTACCACTGCAGGTGCCGGCCAATATCCGTTGCAATTTTGTAATATGGAATACATTATAATCTTAATCAGTCACTACAGACTTGGTGTTGGAGAACACGTACCAAACTGTCATCATCATGATGCTGCTGAGCATACTATCTTTGCACACAGTCAGTCAGTTGGATCGGAGATAATTGATAGAATAACTGCGTTTCATGAGCTGACATAAAAGGTAAACAGTTTGAACAAGAACCACAGCAGACCTAGGCTAGATGTCCATGTAGTGGTGTGAACTGGAGTAGAGTGTAGTGGTATGAGGGACAGTGGAGCATTGATTTAGTCACTTCATTTGGAAAATGCTAGGTTGCTGCAGTGCAGTGCACATGACATTTGTCTATCTGTAAATGGTACAGGTACATTGATGATGTCCTGATGATCTGGAAAGGTGATCTGACTAGCCTTGAGAACTTTAAAATATGGATCAATTCTCTGAACCCACACCTTCATTTCACCATGAATGTGAATAAAGAAAGCATCTCATTCTTGGACGTTACCTTCACAGCTAAAAATGGCACACTTGAAAGCTCGCTGTATTCTAAACCCACGGACAGGAACAGTTTATTGAGATTTGATAGCGCCCACCCACGATCCTCAAGAGAGAATTTACCAGTAGGCCAATTCTTGAGGATTCGTAGAAACTGTTCTAGCATCCAAACATACAAGAAAGAGGCAGCTATTCTTAGTGACAAACTACAACAGAAGATGTACCCTAACAAGATCATACAAAGGGCTAACAAAAGAGCTCGCAACACACCAAGGGAAGCACTGTTAGAAACATACACAAAGGAACAACCAGACCAACTTATATGTGTGACAACATATAACTCATCATCCAATGACCTGAAAAAAATAATAAATAAAAAATGGTCAATACTGACATCAAACAGGCTATCCTTTGAGAAACCCATGTTCTCTTTTAGAAAAAATTCTAATTTGAGAAATGCCCTGGTACATACCAACTCCTTTACTCCTAAACCAACTGATCAGCAGACATTATGGGGTTTATCACCGGTTACAGGACACTACCCATGTGGGTCATGTGTGGCCTGCCCCCTTACAGAACATACAAAAACATTGGATTTGGGTCTAAATTTTCCATGGGAACAGAGGTCACACACAAATTGTAACACCGAATCCGTGATCTATATGATAAAATGCCCCTGCGGACTGATGTATATTGGTATGACGAGTAGGAAGATCAAAGTCCGCATCAGCGAACATAGAAGCACTATACGTAGATCGATCACAGCAACAAGACTTACTGCCCATTTCCAGGAGAAAAAACATAGGGACACAGAACTGAAGTGGACAGTACTAGAAAAGGTCACAACTATGGGGAACAACTTGCAGCAAAAACTTCTAGAATGTGAACAACGATGGGTCTATCGTTTGAAGACCCATGAGAAGGGTCTCAATGATTGTATACCCTGGAACCAATTGAACAAATAGATGCAGTACATCACTTTCCATGAGTACAGTTGTAGTTCATAGTGGTGATCTGTAATCTTATGAGAATGTTCCATATGTTACCATCCCCTTATTAGGACCTAGGGTTCCATTGTCACCTTGTACTTTGAGATTCTAATAAAAACACTAGCCCTCATGAAAACATCAACCATCTCACAGACTCGAAATGCCCTAGTGTATATACTACACGGGCGCAGTACTCTTTGTGACAATTCTGTCACTCATTGAACAAATTCCTTCCCTAACATTTAAAAATATTCTACTATTGTCTGGGTCAAGAATTACGAGACAGTGCTGTCTAAATATTTCTCTGGGTGACACACATTTACCTGCAGTAGTAAAATAAACTACATCTCCCATCAGCCGTTAATACTGGCTACTAAGATTGCCGTGGAATCTGCACGGAGAAAACACACACATCTTGGAATCTTATCTCCGTCATTTTTTGAGTACGAATTAAAAATACAAGCTCCAAGAAATAAATACCACATTATATGAGTTATATTGAATGAGGACGCAAATATGAACAAACGGAATAATATTCAATTTCGGTTTATTTCGGCGTTCCTCGGGCTAACCTCTTCCCCATTGGTTGACATCTTGGGTCACAGGTCGCGTCTGACCAATCCCGTGCGGGGAACATCCCCGATCACATGCTTGCGCGGACCAATCTAATCGTCCGCTCCAAACAATACGGAAGTATAAACTTCCCGACTACCATAACACGGCGCGAAACGCCGGGGATCGGGTCCAAATAGGTGGCGAAGCGGAGCAGGACTCTTGACGAAGTAAGTCTGTCACTTTAGGACGAGTGTCTTAACATTGGGTCCCCCACCAGAAAAGGTATCAGCATCTATTACCCTTTATTCTGGAAGCCCTATTTTCAAAGTTTTCCAACTATTCCGTTTCATATTTTCCCTGGGGCTAACGTTAGGGTGTGACTACAGAGCTACTCCATTAGCCCTTCCATCCCCTGAGAAACGACTACCATTCGAAGTCCGGGTAAGCGAGTATGCAGGAGTGAGAGATACTTGCACAATTACCCATAGATGTTAAGAGTCACGCATGTTTTTAATACTGTGTCTTATCACAGATATGGTGTGAATGAGAAGTGTGTGGGATGATTTTATGAGAGTCTGGTTTCATTGATAGTATCCACGTTTTATCGACTGGTTCCAGATAGAATGCGAGCATAATCGCCACCGCACAATATTTCTGACACGCCGATTAACTGTACACAGACACAAGTCTTGAGTGACGCACACGTGAATATAGCTACACACTATTATGCCTTTATGACCACCTGGCACATATAGGTGTGGCTCTGGATTCCAAACACGAGTTTGAAACACGTCACTATGGAAACACCATAATGCAAACCGATTTGTATAAGTTGGATATGTGTTTCTTTGTGTTTTTTCTTACAGATGGATTTACAACGCAAGACAGATTAATAAATCAGTCTTACACACAAGGAGTAGCTACTCTACCCTTGTCCATAATAAAACAGAATAGGGAATTCCCCCTTCTGTATCCCAGGGTGGCCTCATTTGCCCTGAAGAAAGTCCTGGACCTTTATGGCCACTGTGGACTGAAACATGTTGGCACTAGGGTCATAGGACCATAATACTCCTATATATACCCCTACTCTTATTATTTTTAATCAACCCAGACAGACCCAAAAATAAAGGGAAACTGGGGATCTGCCTGAGGTTTTTTATCTTATAGCCTCCCTGGTCTGCAATTTCTTCAAAGCGCTCCCAACACTGTGGTTGAGCCCACCCCGACTTTTAGGCGTCGGGGTGACCCGATGATGAAGCATGACACCACTAGGGTGTGTGAGGGTACTTAAATTAAAAGGAATTGCTTCCTTGCTCACCTAGTGGTGAAGTTATAAGTTCCCCTGTTCATCTGATAATTCCATCTACATGTACTATTAATGACCACGGAATGGTCAGTTGGAGTAAAATTATTGTGTAACTATTTGTCTTGCTCAGTCAAAACGTAAGTAAGGGGTAGGGTGCCTGGCCTGTGCTGCAGTTCTCCTGTTCTGTGGCTGTGCTGGCTCCTCAGTCCTGTCCCGTGTTGTTGTAGCTTAATGCTGTAGAGTAGACACTATGTATGCTATCCAAGCTGCCTCAGTCTGAATGTGTTCTCTACAGAGTCTTGTCTTCTCTTCTTGCACTCCACTGTAATTGAGTTTATTGTTTTAAATGTAGTAATTTTTAAATACCCCATTTGTTTTTCCATCTACACTTACAGGCTGGCCTTTAACCTGTGCTATAGTGGTAGAAACAACTCACACTTACCTTACCAATACGCATCAGGCAGGCAGTGGTACCCAAGATTGATGTGCGGAGTGTCCATGGAAGGGAGGACCAAGAGGAATGACGAGAATGATGCAACTCCACATTTGGACTAGGATAATACAGTAAATTTAGTATCATTCATCATTCGTCTTTAAATTTATTTGATTCCTTTTTTCTCTTCAATCATTACAACTGTGTGCTGTGGTTTGTTTGGTAATTGATCCCTACAACTATTTTTTCATTTCCTTTGCTAGCTTGAAAAATAAAAGTAAGCCCGGTACAGTATGTAATTTGGTTCGGTCTGAGCTCTGAGGGCGGCAGACAGGCAAGGCAAAATTCATATTAATAATTTCTTACCTGTACTGTCTCATTGGGTAGTAGTAGTTAGTAAGAACAACTCATTATCATTAACCATCAAGTTTTCTTCCTCAGCATGCATGCATTTCCTTTTTCCCACTTTATACTTTGATTTCTTTGATAATTGATCATGGTCATCTTACAAGATTGTGTTTTACTTTTGTTGTGTCCATGCATACTGTCTGTTTTTCTTTATCAAACCTTTCCCAAAACCCCACTTCCCATCCATTCATCAATCCCTAACCCTCTTCCCCCAGGCTGTGTGATTTATATTGAGGTATGATGTGACTACATTAAATGTACACCAACAATTGATCACACGCTTGCTGGGGCAGATGTGGTGAAAGCAACACTTATTGAATTTCAACTAAGGCAGGGCAAGGATCTTCTTCTGCTTGCCCACCCATGCTGTAGTTTACTTTGTTCTACTACTCCTCCCACAGTCTCTCAGTCAAGTGACTTTCTCTTTCTTTTTTCAAATGCTATTGCCAGTGTCTACTACTACCACCACAATAGTGGCATCTTCTCCGTTCATTTGGGAAAGCAACCATGCAGCCATCAGTGTGCCGAACTTCATCATCAATCACAGGTAAGATAAGTTTGGTGGGAGGTATGGACTAGGAGGAGATACTGACAGTACTGTTATGACAATTAAAAATAACTCAGTGAGAGGTACTGCATCTATCGGTTTGTGTGTTACAAAATCGGCAGATCTTTTAAATCAAACACTGGCTGTGGGCATGCAGCAGCACGGAAACAAAGTAACAAACCATGTAACTTAGATTGAATTTGGAAAACAGTAACCCACCACAAAACATTAACATCGTATAAGTAAATAGTATAAAATGTAATATCCCCTAACAAAAATAAACTATCCCACTCTGACCTAACCCACCCCCCTCCCTAACCCCAACCAATGTCCAAAACGAAACGAATGTCCAAGTCCCAATGTTTGAATGAATCCCCAACGCCCAAAAACCCACCCACCAACAAAAGGAATCAAAAAGGGGCAAATGACAAGGTCCTCTATAGTCGGCGGGCCTTCAGGTGTTTGTCCACCAGGATTTTTACCCGCTCCTCTAGGTTCTCCTCTAAGTGGGCCATCCGGCGGAGCAGCTGGCGGCGAAATGCCCTGCAGTTACATGCAGGGTGGGGGGCAGCAGTGGTTGAGATGGAGGCGCGGCGGCGAGCGGCTGCCTGACCACGGCACCGTGAAACTGGAGGCAGGGCCTGACCGGGACCCGGGGCATTGGAGGAGGATGCAGCTGCAACCGCCTCCTCCTCCTCCTCCGCCTGAACCACCAGCCGGCGATATTTTTCGCAAATGGCCTCCAGTTTACGGTGCCGGGCCCTGGCGGCCAACTCCTTCCTAGATGGTTTTGGTGTTGATGTGGAAGGAGTATCTATATCAAGAAAGAAAAAGAACATGTTGTAGCCAATACTCTTAGCAAAACAGAAACACTAAAATCAATCAACACATAGGGGCCGATTCCAATCCTGGAAAAAGGCTGTACAAATCGTTGTATGGAGCGTTTTTCCCATACAACTCGTACCCGGTAAACTTTTATTACAGCCTAGGAAGTACGAAAAGACCATACTGCTAAAATAAACCAACGACTCTGATCCGGAACAGCTTGCACGCGACGTCTGTATGTATTTCAGCAGCGGTTTCCAGCCCAGCAAGTACGATTCGTCCCTACGGCACTCCGTACGGCTCTTTTCTTACGGGAGCCAAAAACAGCTGTAAAAGCAGAGTCCCCAGGGGTACGAGTCATACAGGCATACACCCCCATGCGTGTGGTGTATGTACGGTGCATACCCCAACATCGTGTATGTTCTGTGCGTACCCCCAACATCGTGTATGTACGCACTGTACATATGCGATGTTGGGGTACATGATGTTGGGGTACGTGATGTTGAGGTATGCGATGTTTGGGTATGCGATGTTGGGGTACGTGATGTTGGGGTACACGATGTTGGGGTATGCGATGTTGGGGGTATGCACAGTACATACGCGATGTTGGGGTATGCACCATACATACACAACGCACGGGGGTGTATGCCTGTACGACTCATACCCCTGTACGACTCGCACCCCGGGAACAACTTTTCCTGGGATACGAGTCGTACAAAGTTTGCTTCGTAGCGGGTAATGGCATTCCCCGTGTACGGGACGTTTTCCGTACAAATCGTAAATCGGAAGGCCGGTCCGGATACTAGTACGGTTGGACTGCATTTTTACAATTTGTACGGAAAAGTGTCCGGGTCCGTCTGGTACAACTTTTCCCGATCCGATTTGTAAGGATCGGGTCGATCCGTACAAATCGGATCGGGAAAAGTTATATTTTTCTCGTACTAATCGTACTTCACGGGATGGACAGGACTTGTACGATTTGTATGGAAAAATTTACCGATACGAGTCGGACGGGAAAAAAAAATGCAGGATCGGAATCGGCCCCATAGTGTCACAGTATCACTAGCAAGCACAGTTCATAACATTTGTGATTTGGTGGTAAGTATCTCTACTCCTACTTCCTTGGACTGTAACATTTGTGGGAGTTTCCGACATTATAATCATACTATGTACTCCGGTACACCAGTCGTGTTGTTCTTATCTCTAGTTCAGCGCAATTACATATCCTTGTTGTAGCCGTCATGCCAGCTCAGTCAGCTAAGCTTGCACCCAAGAGAAACAGATATGAGCCACATGATGCAGACTCACGTTAGTTTTATTTACTACTACTGTCTGCAGGTGGGGAAGCTCATATTTTTGTACGACTGTTACATGAGGGCAAATGAACAATTTCACTTCCACCCTGCCCTGGGTATGACAAAAAGGCTGATTATTTATCTGATCCAATGATCATTGCTTATATATTCATATTATATATGGTAATACGACATCAGGTCAGTAGCGGTCGGTGGTGGGAGTGCTGCCGGGCGGTGACGTGGGAAGGTGCAGGGTGGGGATAGTAAACAATGGATTAAGGACAATCACAGATAATTAAACAATACATAAAAAAAAAAAAACTTGTTGCACGCACTGCATTGCATTCGGCGGTGCAGTGCGCACAATGAAAATAATTGTATTTATTTTTATGTTGATTACCTGTATTTGGCCGTAATACATAGTTTACTTGCCAGTGCAACCCACCCTGCCCCTCCCCATGTCACCGCCCACCAGCACTCCCGCTACTGCAGAGGGTATTTTGCTTTCATTGATTGTGTAACCATAAACAACAGATAGGCCACCCTTTGCAGGCTGGCTGACCCAATTGAAAATACATTAATAGGTAGGGAGTGGTCCCCAGAATCGGAGGAAGGGGCTTCCGCTTGATAATATATATATGACGTGCTTGCAAACTACTGCGAGTCAACTGTATTCTGATAATACTACCTATATTCCCCTACACTTTGCTACTGTGGCGCAGTTTCTTTTACATTTTCTTCAAAGTAAGACTCTCCAGTGACACTTTCCACCTATACTGTCTATTGATGATAGTACATCCAGCCATACATCCATTAAAGTAAACGTTTATCCTTCTTTTTTATATATCTCATACTTAGTTGGTTTCACCAACAACCACCCATGCTTCCGCTCCTTCCTTGCTTGCCTTGGCTTTGATTTTGAATCAAACACCGCTGATTCTTGCTATCTAGCACTATCCACCCATACTGTGTCACCCACACAGGCAGGCATTCTCTTTTTCCTTCCACCCATCCTTCAACAACCCATGCATCTGATCTGATTACTATCATCCACCTATGCATGCTTCCAACAACATATCCTTCTCTGCCAGTCAGTCAAAATATTTATCTCGCCCGTCCTTCCACCCTTCTTTTTCTCTTTGTTCAACACATCTGGTCTGAGTTTGTCTTCTCCATAAAACCTTCACAGCTGATTTTGGAGTCAAATAGAAGAGGCCATTGGTTACTCAACTCACGCTGCTAATGCTAAGTAAAGGGTGTCTATTTCAACCGTTGTATAATGTTCACTGCAACTTAATAAGTCGCACAGTACAGTGAAATAGTGAACACACTTCCATCTAGTAGTAATGTCAAGAAGTACTGAATATAACTTATCGCCGCCGGCCACTGCTGCTGGCTTCCCCCCTGTCTCTCCTGCAGGTGCCGCCAGTTCTACTGCCCCCTCCGGAATGGCCGCATCACCGCTGGCCCCGCCGGCACTGGTGGATGGTAGTGTGGCTAGAAAAAAACATCACAAATTTTTAGATGCCTAAAAACCTCCCCCTATTTTATTAGTGTTCACTTGGAACATTGAAAAAAAGTTAATACAACATACATCAGCACTAGACAGTAAGTACAGTCAGTAGACAGACACTAGTAGTGATATGGTTCCTAGGGTCATCTAGACCTACTCTACTCTTTTGAAAGTTAGCCTGAGCCATGTGTAACCCTTTTAGATTCATCATGTCGACGACTAGTCTTTTGGCGCATATTTAATTATACATGCCAGCTTATTGACATGTGCAGTAGTAGACGCCTTTGAGGCCACTTGACTGTTGCGTACAAGTGAAGAGGTGTATGACATCTTCATGCAACATTGTAGTTACTTGCTTGTATGTGACCATTGTTCGATTAGACCAGTTTTTACCAACTGAAGTTTGGCAGTCCTCCATGTTCCTATCCTTGACCAGGAACACTGTGCTTCTGACCAGAGGTTGCCTGGAGGTCTATGGAGCCATCCGAGTCTGCGCAGAAGACATCACGCTCACGAGACAGTGGCCACTTCCGAGCTCCATTTTGGAAGCCATATTTTGCTAGGCCCAAATGCCAACTTGAGCAAAACAAACACAAAAGAATAATTAATAGACAGAAATGAAGATTCTAACGTTAAACCCTCACTAATCCCTTTATGTATTAGTATTTTCCTAGCTTTTTGCGACATTTAAAGCAATAAAAACTCACCCTTCGGTCCAAAACGGGAACGAAAACATCACAAAAGTGACATAAATCATGCAATATTCTATTACTACACGTACTACAGTTAATATGCGTACCATAGTTAGTTATTAAGGTTATTCTGCCATGCAAAATAGCGATAAGTCCCACGTGTAATTGGTGTGTAATAAAGGTGCAAATAGTTGATTAATATAACACAGCATATGGTTAATTCAAGTTATTATATTAGTCTGTTAAGTGAATAATATTTTCATGCAAAATAGAGGAGGTGTACAAAATTTTGCTTTACCTGCTCCATCACCCGCATAGGCAAAGGTTGATCTTTAAGTATTTAGAACTTTCCCCAGCCCAGGTCTGTCTTCTGCAGGAGACTCACCTGATTTCTTCTGAATCACATACAATCTTTTCAAAAGTCCCCTGGATAAACTGCTTTAGCAATCAATTAATAGTCGCGGGGTTGCAATCCTGGTGAAGAAAGGGACCTCTGCGTGGTCAAATCTGTACAGACAGACCAAACAGGAAGATGGATCGTGGCCTTGCTGGATTTTGGGGGAGTGGAAATGACTTGTTCTTCTTTCTATTGTCCAAACACCGTCGCCCCTAAATATCTAAGTAAATTACAAGATAAATTGATGACGGCGAATCCCCCTTTAATAATAGGAGGTGATTTTAACGTCCGTCTTGATCTAGCTAAAGAGAGATCTAACTTGAGTCATGTTGTAGGGACCCCACGATCATGCAGGGTTATGAAGAATCTGTTACTTAATGTCAACTTGGTAGACCTCTGGAGGACTAAGAAGGGAGATGCCCAGGGCTTCACCTTTTATAGTAAAAAATGTCATCATTCTTCTAGAATAGATTATGTCTTAGCTAACAGGGCAATTTTAGATAACCAAGCCATCTATCTGACCGTGCCCTCTTATGTTTATATATTCCAAAGACGGCAACAGTCCACAAATAAGATGAACATTGAATAGATCAATGTTGTCGGATCCTGGAATTGTTCAGAACCTCCTCTTTGGAATTTTTCTCATTTAACATAGGCTCCACGTCCATAGATTACGTTTGGGAAGCTTATAAAGCTAGTTTAAGAGGCATGTTACATGGTCTAATAAGCTCTAAAAATCAAGCAAAGGCCTTGGAATTACATGCCATTGAGAGTCGGATAACTGAACTAGAATTGGAAAGGGGCAATCTTAATCAGGAGAATCCAGGAAAATTGACACAAGTAGAAAAACAGTTGGAGGAGGTCAGGCAGGAGCTTCGGAGCCTGTTGGATCAGTAATGTAGGACACAATGGCTAGCAAAGAACATGGAAAAATTTTAATATGGGGAAAGAGCAGGAGCCTTATTAGCCTGGAAGGCCAGAATCGATCGGTCAAAAAATAACATCAATGAACTCATTATTGATAGTAGTGGGAAAAAATCTAGCAAGGCTGAAGATTTGCAAAAATGTCTTCTCTCTCTCTTTTTAGATCTGTATAGGGAGAATCTGGATCCTTCCCAGGACATAATATCTTCCTGGCTAAGGGATAACTCTCTACCTATTCTAACTGAATTCAGTCAGGACGTCCTCGACGCTCCCATAACCATAGAAGAGATTAGGGATCAAATAATGAGGTCTAAAAACAAAAAAGCTGCTGGTTTGGATGCTCTCCTGAACAAAGTATATATCAGGAGTGGTACCCAGATCCTGGAAGGAAGCTACAATTGTTCTAATATTGAAGCCAGGGAAAGACCCACTAAAGACCGATTCCTACCGTCCGATCTCCCTGCTGAACGCCGATTACAAGATCTTTATGGGCATTCTGGCAGGGAGAATGGCGAAAATGGTACCGAGTCTCATTAACATCGACCAGAAAGGTTTTATGGTAGGGAGATACATCCAGGAGCAGACTCAACTCTTGATATGGAATATCGACCTGGCCGAGGTAAGGGTGGACCCTTTAACAGTAGTGGCCTTAGATGCTGCTAAGGTCTTTGACCAGGTGTGTTGGAGGTATCTCTGGGGGGTCCTCAAGGGTATGGGCGTCGGCCCTGTCTTTGTACATACCCTAAGGAGTTGTTACCAGGGAGCCTCAGTGAAGATCCTGTTGAACGGCACCCTGACTCCCAGCTTTGTCATCCAGAGAGGGACCAGACATGGTTGCCCTTTATCGCCTCTTTTATTTAAGATTTATATTGCGCCCCTAGCACAAGCTATTAGGCTAGACGATTTAATTAGTCCTTTTAAATCACAAAATTATCAGTGTAAAATAGCATTGTATGCTGACGATGTCATAGTTTACACTAGTGATCCACAGATATCTATCCCACGGCTCGAAAACTTGCTGGAGGAGTTTGGCTTAATTCTAGGATACCTTACTAACTCGGCGAAAACGGAAGTTATGTGTTGGAACACTGACTATAGGGGAGGCCCCACTAGTAAAGAATTTAAGTATCTGGGTATAAAAATTGTCAAGGACCTGAATAAAATACCCCTGATAAATCTGGAAAAAATTGAAAAGGAAATTGACTACCTCTTTGCCAGATGGAGGAACCTCCCCTTGACCATCTATGGGAGGGTCAATCTGGTGAAGATGAGTATTCTTCCCAAACTGACGTATCTATTTAACGCAGTTCCCTTAATTTTTCCCAATAAGGGCATAAGTAAGATCCAGGGAAAAATTGGGAACTTTATATGGGGACATAAAAGTGCTAGGATGTCCTGGAAAACACTGAGGAGAAAACTTTCAAAAGGTGGGTTGGCCCTTCCGGACATCAGTTGGTATTTAACCGCCTTTCAATTTAAGGGTATCAGGATGTTGCTTTCAATACCCGAGGATACAATGTGGGGCAGGCTCTTGGGCAAGATGGCAATGGTTGAGGGAGGAAGTGGTGAAGGAGGGTTTTTATATAAGTTTGGGGCCCCAAGGTTCTTTAAACGTGTCCGTCTCAAGGTTCTTAAGGTTGCCTTGACGACATGGTATAAAGTGAGACACAGATGGGGCATAGGGTATTTTTCTGATTTTGCCCCCATTTGTGATTCCCCAGGGACTACACTTTGCCTGGGCGATAGTTTGTCGATCCCGATTAAGAGAGCTGGTGTGGTGAAATGGTCGGACTTGGTGGACACAGATGGGATTCTTCCATGGGAGGTCTCAAGAGATAAGATAGGCACCACATTCTCTAGGTTTAATTATCTCCAACTTAAATCATGGTATGAGGCAGAAGTGAATGAAATTACTGGGAACTGGGAACTTGAGCGGCTATTGCAAAATACACAGCCAAAAAAGAAAGAAATATCTCTGTGGTATACAAGGTTCGTTGAAGCAGACGACTTGGACATTCCCCCCAAACATCAGTCTGGAACCAATCACCCCTCGCCCACGATATTGAAGACTTTTTTGAGCCATCCCTCAAACTTCTTTATAAATACATCATGCCAGCTAGTTTAAAGAAGAATCATTTTTTTATGCTCAACAGACTCTACTATACCCCGGCTAAGATAACTAAATTTGCTCCGTTGCCCCCCCAAAATGCTCTAGATGTAAATTATCTAACGCGGACGATATCCACATCTTTTTTGAATGTCCGGAGGTAAGATCTTTTTGGAAAGATGTGGGGGATTCCTTATCATCCATCTTTGAAATCGATATCAAGATTAACCTCCATCTGGTGATTTTTTGGGGCACTGATCTTATCAACGGGGCGCTATCACAGATCCATAAGGGGTTATTGTTATACCTTATACTGCTAGCTCAGAGGGAGGTCTGTATAAAGTGGAAAGACTCAATCCTCCTGAATAGAAAGGGCTGGCTCAAAGCCGCGTTTGGCATGGCACGTCTAGAACAAGAAGGTACCAAGAAAAACCCGTATAATATCTGGCCTCTTCTGTTAAGCTAGGGACGGCACCTGCGATTGGTAATTCTTTAAGCGATGGTCTCTCCTTTGGGTCCTATGATTACACCAAGCCTCTACTATGTGAGGTAGGTCCGGATGACCTAGACAAACGCAGCAAGCCGAGAGGCGCCCAGGTATAAAGTAAGACGGCTTGCTAAATCTGCTGATGTCTTTTAGTGATGAGGACAAAAAAAAACATATACAGTCTCAGACAAGCTTTGTTACATGACTAACATACATTCTTTTCAGGAACGTCAGAGAGAAATATGTGGGTCTGATCAAGCAAGGATCCTTATAACTAAAGCTCTTGGTAAAGGCATCAAACAGATCCCCCACTGGTCAAATGGTTGTTGACTTGAGCATTGAGTTAGAGCTAACAGTCAAAATTCCTTTACATTTCTATGAAATCAATGCAGTTTCACAATGACGGCAGAGAGGATGGCGTGCAACCATAAAAGTTTATTTTTGAATTAATATTTCATCACAATCAGCAAAGTTGGCAATGATTAATGAAACATATCATTACAAGAAAAAGTTAAGGGGATTAAGCACTCTGCATTTAAGTATTATGAAGTACAGAATGCAATAAATCAATATGTAAAGAATGAAACATATCCAAAAGGAGCTAGTTAAATTAAGCAATGAAAGTGCAAAGGGGATTTCTAAAGTGTAAAAGAGGAAAGTGTCAGCGTCATATAAACCTCAGTAAAAGTTCAGAGGAGATGAAAGAATGTTTAGCATGAAGCTTCACACTGGGAAGTACTGCGGGGAACATAGCGGCCATGTGCTAGATGGCTGCGAGCTCCATTCAGGGGAAAGCATTCTAAAAGTGCACTTGGAGAGCAGCCGTGATAATAACGTATTGGAGAATGCTGCTGGTGCAGGCCTCTCCATCGGAGATAGGCGTGGGGGTAGCTGAAAGCTGGCTGCTGCATTGCAGGTCTTCGGGGTCTCAGTGGAAGGAGGCAGCTGCGGAGCTCTGATGCTGCAGGGAAGACAGCACCTGGGCTAGGGGCAGAGTCAGCACAGGTAAGGCTGGCTTTTTACCTGTTTCTTCAGCATCAGATCCCCTTTCAGGCACAGTGCAGGAAGTAAAAGACACTGCTACAGAAAGGAGAGGTCGGCAAGGTGGATGGGGTCTCCAAAGTAGGAGAGCAGGCAAATCTCCATCAAAAAATGTAGGGCATAAAAATAAAAAGGCAACTAGTATACCCATCAAAATAAGACCCTCATTTAAATCTTTCTTTTGCATTTGACCAAGTATGCAGCAGGGTAGCTTGGGGGAAGCAGCACCTAAAGACTTAGGAGCAGAATCACTCAGTATGGGTCTTAATGGTGATTAAAGCAGTACAAGTAGCTCAAGTTGACCTCAATAACAAAAAAAAAACCAATCCTGATTCTGTAATTGCTGGAGAAGAAGCTGTTACAATTCGCACTAGCAACAGGTTTGAAGCATTGGCTGTGATGGGAACACCAGAAGAATCCGAAGAGTCAGAAAATTGTCATAATAGGAGGAACAAGAATGCCGAAAGAGGTGAAGGGACTCCGGGAAATGCAGAGGACTCACTGGCAAGTATTCCACAAGGGCTGAAAAACGAAATCAAGAATCCTTTTGAAGTTTCGTAAGCTAATCAGGTAGGCATACAAGCCTCCTGCTCAGAGCTAACACAAAAACTAGATGAGGTCACCCTCTGTACTAAGATTCTGGAAGAAGAGGTGGGATCAGTAAAACAAGATGTGAAAAAAATGCCTCTGAGATTACTAAGTTAGCAAAGCAAAATCAAAGACTAAGGGAAGATCTAGAGAGACTGGAAAATCATTCCCAAAGAAATAATTTAAGATTTTTTAACAACCCAGAAGCTGAGTAAGGAGCGGATATGAAGGCCTTCATAATTAAGTTACTACGGAATACGGTCTTGAAGGATAATAAAGACATAAATCTTGAGCAGGAAATTCAAAGAGCACATAGAGAGCCCTTCTGCTGTAACCCCCATAGAGTTAAACCCATTAAGATTCTGGTGAATTTCCTCTCTTATATCATCAAAGAGGAAATCCATAGCGGGGCCCTAAAAAATGGTCCGTATTCCGTCAATGGCTACTCGATAGCAATCAGGTCAGAAATTTGTAAATCTATGGACCAGAGGCAATGGGAGCTAGGACACAAGATGGAGGAGCTACGGAAGCTTGGGGCCAAGGTCCAACTAAAATACCCCGCAATGCTACGCATATTGTGGACCAATCAAATGCATAATTTTCGCTCAGTAGGTGATGTAGTGACACTAATCGATACAATAAAAAGGAAGCAAGTGATAAGCAGCTGATTAATGTAATTTGGTGCATGTTAAGCGCAACAGTATGCTCTCTCCTTATTTTAGTGCTTATTGTCCTTCCCCCAAATGTTTTGCCCATAAGGCATTTTTATGCCTAAAAAGTAAGGGAGGGTTCCCCAGGGAAGGATTAGTGGGGTGGAGTGATGGAAGAGGGAAGGTGAATGGGTGGGAATCAGTTGGTTAAGAAAACAAGAATAGTCCTCAATATCACTCAGTCAGGAGAGCTTTTTGAGCCAGCGATGAAGCAGGAGGTGGAAATTAGATGGAATGGAATGTGAATGACCTTAGGTCAAGATCTAGACAGAGGGTCGTGCTGAGGTATCTGGAAGAAAGCCAGGTCTAAATTATGGTGTTACAGGAGACAGATCTGTTAGCAAGCAAGAATAAGGAATTATTTAGCAGGTATGGCTGGGTCCAGAATTATTTAGTCTCCGACCTAGTACAATGCTGCAAGGGGGTTGCAATTTTAATTAGAAGGGGCAGAGGGATTGAGCTCAAGTTTTCAAGCACAGATAGCTCCTGCAGATGGGTCTTAGCAGGTATGAAATGGGCTGATTGTGAATTTATTTATGTTGGCTTTTATAGCCCCAATGAGGGTGAACCACAGCACATTGTAGATTTGGAGCTAAGATTAGTTGACAAATCAGCCCCAGTGATCGTGTGGGGGAATTTTAATACTCTGTTAGATCCCGTACTGGATCGATCCACACAAAGGGATAGCCCCCGTGCCAAGAACGAGACACGGCCTGAAAATCTTGATGCAGGATCTAGGGTTAGTGGATGCTTGGAGGCATCTGAGAGGGAAGTCGAGAGACTATACCTATCACAGCAAAAAATATTGCCTATTCCAGACTAGACAATTTTTTGTTGAAAGTTGATTAGAGCCCAATACTAAAAAGATCATACACCATACAGCTCATTTTCCGGATCACTCAGCAGTCACTATGACACTACAGGCCCCAGGAACACAGCCCAATAGTAGGTGGACACTAAAACACGCTATTCTCTTAGATGAGGAGGTGGTGTTCACTTTAAAAAAGGCCACATCAAAATACTTTTTGATCAATAAAGACACCGCCTCCCCTGGAATAGTGTGGGATGCTTTTAAAGCATATTCACGGGGGGTTTTAAAAAATCTCAGATGTGCTAAAGGGAGATAATAGAGGTCTGAATAAGTAGCTATGGAAAGAGAAGTGGGCATCCTTTAGGCCGCCTTACAATCTGTAAGTGAGGGGGAAGAAAGGTAGGGGATAGCAAGAAGACTAGAAGAAGCGCAATTGAATTATAAGATCAAAGTGGACTACAAGTGTAAGGCAAGGTGGCAGGCAGCGAATATGGAATATGATGGAGTTTGAATATGGGGAGAAAGCAGGGGCATTATTAACTTGGAAGGCCAGGGTCAAAAGAACCACTAATTTGATTAATGAGCTGAGGGGACATTCGGGAAAGGTGTTTGACAATTGGAAAGTAATGCAGAATCATGTAGTCGCACTCTTACCATTCCCGAACCCCGGCGAATTAAAGACTGGTTGGGGGCAATTGGTCTCCCTATATTGACTAGCGAAGGGGAAGAGAGTATGGAAGCTCAAATCGCCCAGGAAGAGATTAGGGAGGTTATTAAGAGAACTAATAATGGGAAGGCCGCCAGGTTGGAAACCAACCCCTCAGAAGTCTATAAATGATTAATAGAGGAAGTTCTCCCAGTTTGAACCTGTTAAATCTGGTCTATATGGGGAAGACAAGGGTTCCGGAATCATGGAAAGAGGCCACCATAGTTTTGATCCTAAAACCAGCCAAAGACCCAGGGAAGACAGAGCCAGCATTTTGGCGGAAAGACCTGCTAAATTGGCTCCCCAACTCATACATACCGATCAAAAAGGATTTATTCCTGGGAGCAATTAATTGGTAGTATAGACCTGGCTACATCAAGGTCGATACCCCTGGATGCCGCCAAGGCTTTCAATCACGTTTGTTGGGCCTATCTATGGGAAGATCTGGTGGCTATGGGGTTCGGTCCATGCTTTATAACAACACTGAAAGCCTTATATGAACGTACAACAGCTAGGATTCGTCTTAATGGCTCTCTTACAAAAATTTTAGGATTGCCCCATTTCACCATTATTGTTCGATATTTACATCAAAACATTTGCCCAGATGTTGAGTTGGGATGATCAGGTTATTGCTTTCAGTTCAGGCACCTACAAAAAGAAAATTGCATTATATGCGGATGATCTTGTAATCTTTACGGCAAATCTGGTTTTAACTATTCCCAGGGTGGAAGTCCTAGTTAAAGAGTTTGGGGCACTATCCAGTTATTTGGTAAACAATGCAACAACCTGGATATTGTGTTGGAATGTCCTAGCCTGGAAGGGAAATGTTCAGAGCAAGCTTAGATATCTTGGAATTAGTATCATCAACTCATTAGAGGGAATTCCCCAGCTTACTTTGTCGAGGATAATGAGAGATATCGACAAATCCCTTGCCAAGTGGAAGAGTCTCCCACTGACCCTGTATGGGAGAGTGAATTTAAAAAAAATTGTGACATTGCATAAATTGACATATTTTTTTTAATTGCATCCCTCTGAAGTTTCCCAAAGTTATGATTAATAAACCACAGGGAAAATGTGTTAGTTTTGTTTGGGCGTCTATGGAAGCCAGGTACACCTGGAAGAAACTGAGGCGTAAGTTGGAGAAGGGCGGATTGGATCTCCATGATTTAAGACTGTATTGTATGGCTTTCTAGTTTAAACAACGCAGAAGCCTCCTAGGCAAACTGGGGGCCTTGGTATTGGGTGGCCTGTTGGAAGAAATGGTAAAGGAGTGGGGCTCTAAAGGTTTTCTTTATAAGTTCGGGGCAAGGCAATTCTTTAAAAAAGTTAGGCTGAAGACGTTGAAGGCAGCACTTAATCTTTGGTTGGGGGTAAGGAAGACACTTGGACTGGGCTATTTTTCAGATTTCTCACCAATCTGAAATTGACCAGGTATGCCAGAGTGCCTTCAAGATCGGTTTGTCTGCCAGTAAGGCGGGCGGGAATTGAAACGTGGTGGGATCTCATGACGATGCAGTGTGTGGTGCCATAGGAAGTAGTGGTGGCAAAAATGGCCGATTCCCTCTCAAGATTCAAGTACCTGCAGCTACTATCTTGGGTGGAGGCTAATAGACGGGAGATTGGTAGAGCGTGGAAATTCGAATCAAAACTACAGAATGAGGCCCCTAGAAGAAAGGAAGTCACCGATTGGTATTGGACTCTGTTGCTCTCTGAAGATAAGAAGCTAAAAACCCCGTATGAGATCTGGGAAGGAGCAATTCAGATGATGGAGCCACAGAAAACCTGGCAACTTTCATTAAAACTACTTTACAAGGTGTTTAAACCAGCTAACCTGAAAAGAAACAATTTCTTCACAATTACCAGGCCGTACTGGACCCCTCAGAAACTTGTAAAGTTTATATTAGCTCCAACTCCAAGATGTTATAGATGCGGTAAGCTAAGCACTGATTATCTACTTATGTTTTTTGATTGCCCAAAGTTACAGGAGTATTGACATGCTGTCGCAAAAGTAGTCAATTTCATTTTTCAGGTCAATATAACAATGAGTTTAACATTGATATTGATGGGGCTGGAGGATCAGCATATTCAGCCCCTCTTGGTGAATAGGAGGGATCTTCTTTTTTATATGATGCTCCTTGCCTGGAGAGAGATCTGCAAGAGATGGACAGACCCCCTCCCACCTCGGGATTGTGACTGGCTCCAAACGGTTAAAACTATTTGCAAAATGGACAATGGCGTTGATGGTGGCCCTCGCAGTATGATCTGGGACGATTATTTGAGTTAATACGGAACAGTAAGAAATTAATGGAGACATCCTATGGTTACACCTGTGTGAAACCAGTAACCAGGTAACTGGATGGACTGGATCGCAGGGCTAGATGTTTTATTGCAAATAGCCTGAGGCGGGACAGGTCGGGTACCAGGCTTGGCTTTATAAACATTGGTGATATGAGGACAACAACAAAAAATCATGAACCTTCACACTAGGGAAGATCAGAATGGTAGAGAGGTCTGCTCACTTCCAAGTCAGGAAAAAGGTCTCTGCTCTAACTACTATGGAACACGAATTAAAACCAAATTGAAGGTCCTAAAATACAGATATCTTGCTCCCACAGTCTAGAGCTAATGCTATGGCAGCAGTTGCTGGAAGCCAGTAACCTCCTAATTTCCGATCCCAAGAAATATTCGTACACATCTACTCTTCCTTGAGAGTTTTATCTTTCTGGTATGCCGGGTACAGGAGACTCCTTTCATCATTTCTCCAATTCTGTTGCTAACTTTTAATCTTCATTCCAGACTATCAATCTAAAAGGAAATAAATAGCATTTCACTAGCTAACGAGGGACTTGATAACAAACCTGCAAAGTAAGGAACAGACAGCAAACTTAGCAATTTCAAAAAGTGTAACACTCGGCCAAGTCCTAATGTCCTAAATGAAGGCACATTATAACATTATTGACCATAGGAAAGCAGCTATCATGATTATAATGTCAATATCAAATAGATGTAAAGACATGAGTTATTTATTCATTCCAGTACAACTACATATGATTTAAAAATTTGACAGCAATGTTTATCTATGATAATGCATAGAGGTGAAAGACATGAGCTAATGAGTTAAGACACAATTTGGATATACAGAATATATATCACAATACAATATAAATAGAGGGTGGAGTCTGAACTGCATTGATCCAGTCATCTCAAGCAAGCAATTTGGTCTTTCTGGGCTTGTTTGAGAGATAAAGAAACTTGTTAGATCTGACAGCCTTAGGGTGGTCTTCTCACAACTTTTTGCCTGCCTCTCTCCATTTTTCTTACCTTGTATTTGCTTGCTTTATGTCTCCCCCACTTCAAAGGCACAACTGGGTATGCGTATTGGACCTCTGCAACCATATTTAATTATATTTCTGGACCTGTGACTACTCTGTCAGGAAGAATAGCTGATGTGCTGCTGAAAGGTCTGCCAATCTTCTAGACTGCTGCTTTGCTGGACTTCTGCCTTGTTGTGCTCTTGCCTTTCTAAGCTGCCCTGCTGCTTGCTGTTATCCTGCCTGGATAAGAATTACTAGAACGGCAGCACTTGAACCCAGAGGGCTTGCTGGCTTCCTCCAGATCTAAGTTTCAGGGTTTTCAAAGACTTTTACTACCTGCATCGGCATCTAGACTGTACAAGCTGTGAGTCTGCCCTGCCAAGTGGCTCCACCTCAGTACTGGACCCTTGGAAGTTAGGCCAAAAGGTGTTTCTACATCCAGAACCCACACATCCTCATCAAAACCAGCGCATCCTCATTGTTGCATGGAGCGGATCCGATGCATTTCCTTTGGAACTGATGCATTGCCTAAAATAGGAGCAGCAGCCAAACATCACATTTGAAACCAGTGCTTCACACTCTGAATCGATGCATCGCCGCAACTGCATGGAAAAAATAGAAGCATCTCGTCCGCTGCTCCTTGCATCTTCATCGATGATGATGCATCCCGGATCAAGCTACTTTGTTTCAGCAAGCCCAAGTAGGTCACTGCATCTGGCCCACAGTCCATCGCAGTTGGCCTGGAGTTTAAACTGTGCCTTGTTCCAGTGCGACCTTTTAAGTGCTTATCGCTTCTAAGTGCTATTTTACATTTATTCTTTTGTTCTTTAAAAATTCATATCTCGACTTCTACTTGTTGGATATTTGTCTGTTTCATTCAGTAAAATGGAGCTCTATTTTTCTACCCTGGTGTGGAGTCCATTTGTGGTGTTTTCACTCTGTTACTGTTTAAAGGGTTGCACAAATACTTTACACGTTGCCTCTTAAGTTGAGCCTGACTGTTCTGTACCAAGCTACAGGAGGGTAAGCACAGGATAATTTTGGGTCTGTTATGACTTACCTTGACTAGGATTGTGGTTCCTGCTTGGACAGGGGACATCCCTCTGTCAAACAGAAGCCCAATTTTTAACAGAACTCTACCAGGTTGTCATCAGGAATGATCTGAATGATGTAACATGGTCTCCAATATTTGGCCAGATTAACCTTGTAACCATTTCCTGTATGAAAAAGTGTTGAATAGAGGATTGTGAATGACCAGAAGACTTAGAAGGTTGTCGGCATTCACAGATATTCCACACCTCAATTCACCCAGTCTCCGCCCCATTGGGTGGAGTTGATAGCTTTGTATTTCTAGGCCCCCTTGGTAGAGTATTACACAGTTGAAGCATAGCGCTAAATTAATTTATGCTAATAACAGGTATTCAGTTGGTGGCTAGATGTTAGGCTTAACATTGGTTGGTGGCTCTAAAACGGTTGTGATTCGGACCATGGGAATTTGATTGTGACATTGTTTTTGTTTTTTAATAATGGAACAACATTGCCTGCATTTGACCATTGTTCCGTACGTTGCTTTATTTGGCTTACTTTGGGGGAAGGTTGAAACGTCAATTACATGGTGTGCAAAAGGGATTTAAAGCCACTGTACAGTAGAAGGTTGTAGTCATAACTCTTTTTTCCATCTTTTGAGTGAACTGATCTCACTGATGTACTTTAATGAAAGACAAAATCGTATTTCCTGCTGTATTGAGCATACTTTGTGCTTCCCTATTGTCTTTCAAATATAATGAGCCGTTCTATGCAAATTGGAAACTTATTGAGAAAATGCTTTGTTTTGATTGCTGAGTGTTTAAATTATATTTAGTGAACATAACTTTTAGTGTAAGCCTAGTCTTGTGCACTGAAATAAAAAATAGTACTACATTGAAAAACTATTAAGGGAAATCAGTTTTGCACATTTACTGAGCCAATGTGCTTTTCAAGACAAGATTGCCCAACCCAGGAGTCTGTGCCCCACATGGAGGCTATGCCGGACAGGTAGCCTCACTTATTCGTGCCGTTTGATACATTCTTGTTCCCTTTATTAGCTTGTTTAAAATGCCCCAAAATTCGTTGCTGTTTGGAAATTTGCTGGCCATGGGTAATTGTTCCCAGAGTTTCTCCATGTGTTCTTTTTTTGCATCCCTGCTTACTATTTTTCCTGCTCTTGCTGCGGCAGTTCTTTTTCTCACCTATCTTGCTATTTCCCTTTTTAGATCACAAAGCTGAATATTATACCATGGTTCATGTATTCTTCCCTGAGGGCCTGGGTATCCTTGGAGTACCGGAAATTTATTAACTAAGGTTTTCCCTAATGTTTCCCAAACCTCTTCTAAAGATTGATCTCTCTGCGACCCACTATTGTTTATATATTTATGTGCGACGTCCATAATTAATTCGATGTTTTTGCCGCGCCATTTTAACTTCCTTAAATTGTATATTACAGGCATTTATGTTAAAGTTGTGGTGATCTTTTTCTGAAACAGATTTGCAAACAAAGCTAGAACTTGCGAAAGGTGGTCGCTTTCAGTGCTGGATTGGATATGGAGTGATTCAACTAAATGGAGTAATTCATTGCTAACCATTGTATAATCAATAGTGGATTGTTTTTTCTCACTTGAGAAGGTAATGTCAGCTGGCTGGTCTCCCTTTATTTTTCCATTCAGAAAGTGTAAACCGAGGTTTTCCAATTTATATTTTTGGTTATAGAGCTCAAGCTCCTTTTGAAATATTCTTTTTTTCAAATTGTTCCCTATTATTTTGGTATTGAAATCTCCTGAAATTATCAACTCGCTTCCTTGGTGGCTGGTTTGCAAGACCTTTATCAAATTTGTCAGGCGGGACAATTTATCCTTCTTCTCCGTTTTGTTTGGCTGAACATATATATGTAGATCAACAGCTGCCATGGCTTTATGATTATAGAAGTTTTACTCTCCAGTTTTACTACTTGAAGCCAATTTTCACCCATGTCGAGTTCTTCCATTTGCCAATCTAATTTTTCTGTGACATATAATGACAAACCTCCCCTTGGATGCCCATATTTGCAAATTTATTCCGCCAAGACGTGGCAGTCCTCGTAGCCGATGATTGTTTTTGGAGTCAGATTCCACGTTTCTTGCAATAGGATAATATCAAAAGATTGAAAAAAACTAGGGTCTCTGGGTCTTGGCCCATTTCTCCAAAAGCCATGGTTATTTGGCTTTCCTTTGACTGGCTTGAAGGTACCTCTAAATGCTGTTTCCTTTGTAAGCCATCAATTACATCAGGATCGTTGTTGGCACAGAAAGAGAGAAACCCACAACCAATCTTGAACTTCTTCTGTCCGTTGTTTTGATCTAGTTTTCCGACTTATTGCCTGATAGGGCTGTATTTTAGGGGGTTGTGCTTCTTGCCCACCTTAAACAAGATGTGGGCTGTAACTCATGTCCCGACAAATGTGGGGCCACTGTATCTGATAGTAATGGATACAGATATTTTAGGCGTATTAGATGTGATAGTGATATGCCCCAGGATTCAAAGTCCTCTCTTGTTGAGTATATCAAAGCAGTTGTTTCATTTGAAGACCAGGTTGTTTGAGTCACCTCTATGTCTGGCCTATTTTCCATTTGCAGAAATTCCACTGCCAGGAGATCTGCAGATGCAATATTGCATAATTTTGGTATCTCATTGAACAGTCTCAATAAATTGTCCCTGTTTAGGGTGTCTGATCTGCCCTTTGTTTCGTATTTGGGCTAGAAAATCAGTTTGTGAGATATTTCTACTGGATCTCTTTGTTGTGTTTCCATCGAGTTTATACAGATTTGTGCATTTGGAGGTTCGTAAACCGTGTTTCTGTTCTGGACTATGGTATTGAGTATAGTCCTTTCTTGTTTGTATGAATTCGGTTTACCCTCACTTGTGATTTCTCCTTCTGATTTTACCACCTTTTGCCTTATTACTATCCTGGCGGGTTCTTGAGTGGTAGATGTTACAATTGGTAATTTACAGTCTCATCCTTCTTTTATTTTTATTTGGCTTCTAGGCTCCGTTTCCATTATATCCATTTGATTTCCCAGCACTTTTGCTGATGTTGTTGATGGCCTATTATCCTGAGTTGTTTTATGATCTTCTTGTGTTTTTATGTTTGGTCTTACCACTCGGTATTCATTTCGGTTTACTTCGGTAATTGGATGAGTAATTTGTAAGTTCCTACGAGTGCTATTTTCACCCTCTTGATTTTTTATTACAGCTGTAGTGTTAACTGTCGGTTTTGTACCTACAGTAAGCTTGTTTTCATGTTTTTTATGGCCTTCGTTTTTAAGGGTTTTGTTGATTTCTTGTTCACAAACAGATGTGTTTACAGTGAGCTTCTTATCATGAGTTATTTCTTTGGATCCTTCGTTTTGGGGAATCTTGTTATTTTCTGTTTTACGACCAGATATGATACGATGAGAAGATGTATCAAGAACGACAACTGTCGCCAGTACATTTACTGGATGCTCTTTATCGTATTTGTTTTTTTTAAAGCCTTCACTTTGATATGCTTTAATATTTTCTTGATCGCATGAAGATAGAACACTTTGGATGGATTTGCTAAGACTGTCAATAAAGTCTTGGAGATGTTACCTGGGGCTACTTTGCTGCTCATTGGCTTTTTTTTTACTTTGTTGACTTTGTTTAACACTTGGCCGTTAAGAGAATAAAGGATAAATCTGTCTTGCTTCCATGCCAGCTTGTTTACATGCGTTGTTCCTGGGCTTACATGCTCGTTTTCGTTGTCTTTTAGTTTGAACACCATTTGATGAACTGAGTGTTGAAGAAGATTACTGGATAATTTGCTGTTTTCCTATTCCGCTTTTATCCATAGATTCATTATGTTTTGTAGTACAATCAAGTTGGAGATTACTTAAGTTCCTTCCCAGACCTGCACTATCTTTTTTTACATCTTTTGATTCTTTCCTGGCTAAACGTTCCATGTTTTGTTCAGGTTTAACAACACATAGAATTTCTGTTAGTATTTCTGAGAGGGATGCTAATTTATCAACTATTCGACCACATCCCCAATTTGAGTTTACATTAGACAAACGTCTGCTACCTGGATCACAACTTTTGTAATCTTTTGTAATATATACTACTATAGTGTTCAATTTTGAGTTAATACCTGCAATGTGTACCGTAATTAGATTCATTAAATTAATCTGAACATCTAATTTTGTCTGATTGAAAATTTAAAACATCAATAGCTTGCTGAAGGGTTCTTAACAGGGTTTCACTCCATGTGGCTGAATGTGTAGATTGTACCGACATCCCTGTGGTTGATTCAAACCCACTGACTGATGAAATTGTGATAGGAGGGGACAAAGCCTTTTGGCTTTCCAAAAGATGACTGTTTTGGGTGGTGTTGTTACCCTCCTGCTGCTCCACACTAGTAGTACTTTTGATTGGGTGGAGGCTGCCCCGCTGCCTCCCTGTCTTGCCGATCTGGGGGTGAAATCAAGATAGCAATGTCTCCTTGGTCTCGAAAGTGAGCATCCTTTTTGTTTTGAGTGTTCATTCCAAGAGCTTGGATGAGGTCTGCCTCGTTGGATACGGAAAAGGAACTGGTCCATTCATCCATTTGGCCGTTGTCTTGTGCTCCTATCTTCCTGGGGCTCCTTTTTTACTGAGATTTGTTCCACATTTCTCTTCTTTGTTTTGATCAAACAAATCCATGAGTAAATGCACCCGCGCTGTTTTTTATCAACCCTTTATTTATTGGCTCCTCTTCTCTAATGTCTCCCTTGTACTTGCTACTTGGTTTATATCTTGGCCTGTTTTCCTTTTCAGTATGGGGCTTTCCCCTAATTGATCTAATTGAGTTGAATTTGCCTCAAATTTTGTGCATCCCAAAACCTGAGGACTTGTTTCACTTGTTTTATTAGGAATGATTGGGCTAGGCAGACCTAAACCTCTGTCTAGAGCATAAAGTGTAGCCATTGAGCCTTTTAGGAAATGAAATCGCTGCTTACCGTTTTTCTCCCCAAATTTGAAGAATGCTCATTCCGGAGTGGGAGCTGACACTAGCCTCTCCTTCAGCGATGTAAGTTTCTCTCTCTTTCTCTTTTTGTTTGGGGTGGAGTTTGTATCTTTTTTTGAGACATTCCTCTTTGATTTGTTTAACAACGTCTGTCGAATTTTTCCAGATCTCACGTTCCTTGTTAGAGGGGTTTAACCCAATTTGGGATGTCACACACCGAGCCTCACCAAACCTCTTATGTGGACTGTACACTTAAGAGATCCTCTAAGGGGAATTAACTTCTTTTTAGTACGCCATGTACCAGCGAGACTGGAATCTGAAACTCCTAAGCAATCCACTGACCCCCTCCCACGGGCACTTTCTCAAAGGGAGACGCTCCTATACTTCTGGCACGACGTTAGTGGGGGTCGATGGTCGGGCATCTGGGCTGAGGAGGCAAACAGCAGTGGTGATGGCGGCCCGCAACCTCCATGACCCCTTGCAGGTTGCTTTCCAGGCTATCCCGGACGGTAGGTCCCGAGGGCTGGAAACCTACAAGCGAGTTTCGGTGAGTTTGGCGATGAGCGGTTGCAGCCACGGCTCAAGCCTCAAAAAGAACTGTTGATGGACAGAATGCAGAACAATGTCATACATTCACCCCAATACAGAGATCTGGGCCTAAATCCATCGTTTTTTTGCTCACCATGCCATTCCAGTTTGGACCCAGCCATATGCAAATCAGTCTTGACCCTGTGCCTCATGGGAACAGTCCAGCCCGAACTGCCAGGCCAGGTCTTCCCTGGACTGGAAACAAACATCCTAGGACCGCTTTCGGGGTTTCCCCCCTCTTCAGCCAGGATAGCTTGATTTCAGTGGCATGGAGAGCACGGGACTCACGTCTGAGCATACCAGTCCCACTCGGGTGACGAATGCAAAAAGAACTGTTGATGGACAGAATGCAGAACAATGTCATACATTCACCCCAGTACAGAGATCTGGGCCTAAATCCATCGTTTTTTTGCTCACCATGCCATTCCAGTTTGGACCCAGCCATATGCAAATCAGTCTTGACCCTGTGCCCCATGGGAACAGTCCAGCCCGAACTGAAAGTCCAGTTCCTCCCTGGACTGGAAACAAGCATCCTAGGACCGGTTTTGGGGTTTCACCCCTCTTCAGCCAGGATAGCTTGATTCCAGTGACATGGAGAGCACGGGACTCACGTCGGAGCATACACGCCCCACTCGGGGTGACAAATGCAAAAAGAACTGTTGATGTGTTGATGGTGACCTCAGCTAGGCCTACCAGTGCAAGGGGTTCGCCCTTCTCTGCACAGAGTCCTCAGACAAATAGGAAGAAGTTGGCACAGAAACTGGAATAGAAAATACAAAGTTTATTAAACCTCATGAGGTGGAACTACATTTCGGTGTTGAGTGAAGTAGCACACTGAACAGAAGAAGCATGGTCCTTTTATACCCACACAGGGGCTGAAAAAGGCGGTACAAGTACACATGAGAAGAGTTATGCACATAGATGGTCATACAGCAACTGCACAGTCAACAAGTAGGAGGAGTAATAAGTTGCTGACATCAGTTAGAACAGCCTGACAGTTCTATACTAGGAACAGGTGCACTCTACTAGCTAAGCACATCTGCGCATGTGCAAGACTCTGGGAGAGGGAAACAGCAAATGTCCAGCACATAGCTAAAATGGCTGCCAAGTACAAAATGGCTTTCAGCTCATGCTAAGAGATTAATGCAATCTTCAACAGATGGTCCTTTTAGCATGAGCTAAAGACATTCCCATAATCCAGTAAGAAATATGCATATAATTTTTTTTTCATAAATGTATCAATATCCTAATTCATTGCTTGGTGGGCATTTCTCATTCTAAATATTCTTAAGCTGGTATGTATAAGGTATAAGCAGGAGTACAAAGGGAACAGAGCATTGGGTCATACAGATAGCAGGAGAGAGTAATTACTATTATCAGAAACAGAACTATTAGCTTTCTAGTCCTAAGCAAATCCTAGAACCATCCAGTAAAAACATTTTCAAGACTCCTATGCATTTCAGGGACCATCAATTTCAACTTCAAAATAGCCAACAGCACATATCTAATAAAAACATTTTCACTAGACTTTTCCAGTGTTTCCCTTATGAGGGCTAGAGTATAAATCAAGAAAAGGGTAAAGTAACATTTGTCAATTACTCAGATGAACTTTTCTCTCGCAGAATAAACATTATTCCTAATGCAATTATGAAAGCAGTCAGACATATTATTACAAAAATGATCCTGGATCCAGAGGACCAGGAGGACCACACAGGACCATGAGAATTAGGACGAAGAGCTGCAAAGGGTTGCTCCTCCTCAAAAATGGGATGACCAATGGGGTACATTTTCAACAAAAAAGAAAAGGAAGTCCTTGGGAAATTAAAGCCCCTGTACAACCAACCAGAGGGGAGTCTTCTCCCTGTGTCCGTTTGAGCCTCACAGCTGGCTCTTGTTCCCATGGTGGAGCTGCACAACTCGCAATTCAGGAATCACGGCCCAGTTTCAAGGGAAATGTTTCTTCTTTCAGGATAGGGCAATCACCCACCAGGGCAAATGCTCTCAGCGATCCTGTCCAGTGTCTCAAGCAGTGCACCAGTTTTCTTCATTTCAATCTAACAGACACCAGAGACACAGCACCTGTACCCTGAACTCAAGTCCTTCCCTAACTCCTGTATTGCTCTGCTGGCACACTGCTCTTTCGTTGGGGCCATAGATTGCATTCAGTGTGCCCAGGTATCTCTTGACCAACAAAGGTGAAAACTTTACAGCCACTTTGGGACCAGGAGTCAGAGGCCTGATGCTAGGATCTCTGAAGCAACCCTTGTTTTAAAGGGGGTTACCTGAAGCAATAACTTTCTCGCCTTCCTGGTCGGTCTGTGACTCTCGGCTGGGCATCAAAAACTTGATCCACGATTTCTCCTTTCTGATTTGTGACCCCGTCTTTCGCCCAAGACAGTGGCAGGGGTACACACTTCACATCCCAGTGCTTCCGGCCTTCTACCTTCACTGAGGTCCTGGTTGCCAGCAATGCCTGTGCTGGTTACCTTCACTTTGACTTCAAGCTGGACTGGTGCTGACTCTCCAAGCTGGATCTGATGTCGGCGCCCCTCTGGCAATGGTTGTAAGGCAGCAAATATCTATTGGTGGACAGAACAAAAGGTCTTTAGACAAGGCACAGAAATAATCTATCAACAGAGAGGATAGTCTCAGAATACTTCCTAGTCTAGGGACGCCCCATATATTAGTAAGGCACCCAAGAACCACTTTCATCTATGTGAGAGTAAAAGAAACAAAAGCCTGGACCTATTGGCAAGCATAAAAGGAACTCTTTGGTGAACTGACAAGAGTAATACGTCACCCAATCCCAAGCAGCCAAGGAAGTCTGTGTTCATTTACTAAATTCTGAGGAAAAGAGAAAAACAATACAGACATACTCCAAATCCTTACATCTGTATATTCCTATCTTAATCATCTAAAGACCCTCAAGAAAAAAGGAAATGTTCTACACTTTTACTCATAGACTTTGCATTGCTTGTACAGGACTGCAGACACTTAAAAAATGATTTCTCTTAATAAAAGCACCTACATTGTATGCTTAGGACCATGCTCTCATGTTATAGGAGCAACAGGAAAATCTAAAACTGCTAATTTAACAGGTATTCCTATTACATAAAGAACTAAAAAACGTCCACATAATGGGTACATTTTCTCCAGCAGAACATCTTGTGACAAACAGACTCCTATAAAACAATATTTTCCTCAAAAATGTTTGCTAAGGATCACATGGGCATCTTCTCTGCATTCTATTTTTCACAATCCAAACTATGCAACATCAGCTCTAGTAAGGACTGTCAGTTTATTTACACAGACTAGCTAATAAAAAGTAGCAATGCCCTTGCAAAACTGTATGTAGCATGAGAATAACAAACAATAGTGGTGTTATCTCCTGAGAATTTTAGAACAAAAACTACCCACAGCTAGTTCCCCTTAAAGATCAAATAAGGAAACCACAATCTAGACTACTCATCCTTTCATAATTTCATCAGACAGGATGGGCAGTAACATAGCAAATTTATTTATTCATTTTATTAATGCTAATAATTTTTAAAACAATATTACTGAATAGCCAATTACATGTCTCATGGCTATTTCACAGACAGTTTAGACAGGCTCAAAAGAAATTGAGAAAAAAAAGACAACACATAAATTTGCCTACCCTTAATTTGTAGAGGAGCTAGCCTCCTCCCCCCATTTTTGACAGTAGGACAACTGTAACAGGTTTCATTCTGTCAACACTATCAACCCCAATTTGTAGCAACTGGGCATAAACAAACTCTGAGGAGCTAAATAGCACATTGAGCTAGCTAAAGAACATATTCCTTTAGCAAATGTACAAGTGTGACACGAGGGCACATGAATTCAAACTAAATCCCATTGCTTCCTTAATTCAGCCCTAAAAGCATTAGTGCTACATATATGGCAGATCCATTGTCTTAATAAGAGCTGACATATACCATTATTATTCAATCTGTTCATATAAGTGAACAAAAACTTGCTTTTGCAAAAAAAAAGCAAGCAAAACCTCTTTCTGTCCCTGCCCTGCCATTTCGTCTTTCAAATGTCGAAATGTCAAAGCAAATGTTGCGCTGAGCTCTGCTTCTAAATGTAGAACTTCAACCTTTAACCTATTCGCAGCTGTTCCATCTTGAGTGAAAGGATTTCATGCAGTTTTACAAATTCAAAGTGACCCTGGAGACTGAGAGCTCAACAGCAAAACCCACTCCATTCCTGTCTACCAGCAATTCAGAGGTAATCTTAATAACTTCTGCCAGATTTTTTGTACATATTTATATTTGTAAGCAGTGTGCCGAGTGCTTGTCTAGCAGTATAGATGTCAGCTATTCATTCTATGCTAAGATATGTGCATTTACTGTAGCCTGAGGCAGTTTAAAAGCTGCTCTGATTGGAATAACCTCATTTATATAGTGAATTTTACTCAATTTCGACTTTGATGTTTGGGGCACTTAAAAATGAATATCCTACAATGCTTTTGCATAATAGTCATCCCCAGAATGTCCCCTACATATCCCAGAGATGTGGCATCAGAAATGTATAATGTATACCCTTACAAAAATGAGTTTTGTACGCCTGGGTAAAGTGACATTTCACATGTAAGTGACCCCCTATTGCTGTATAGCATGGCTTAAATTCAATTTGGATGCTAGGAGGTCACAACATCATTATTAGGCATTATAAATATTAAAAAACAAATTTAATGCACCTATTTCAAATCACATTTTTTATATAATCAAAATATATATATATTTTTTAATAAATCCAATCATTTTGATGAGTCCACATATGAAAAGCAAGCTGCATCCCTTGCCTATCATATTTAAACGCATTCATTCATAGCCCTAAGAACAGAAACCTAATTTGAAAGTCTGCACCACTTTTAAAGGACAGTCATTATTATTTAACATCAAAAACCACTCTTATCCTTATTTAAAAAGGCATTAAGAAAAGAAATCCCTACTGTCAATCTGTCCTCTGTTTATCAAAAATAATGAAACTATATTTCTAACTTTTAAAACAGCAGTCTGAAATGCAGGATTTTACACCGTGCTTGCACTGACTTAAGGGGTAGTGACGTCAGCTGTTTTCTGTGGCCGGAGTCAGAAATACCCACGTGCTGACACAGCTGCTTGACACGTAAAGGCGTCAAATTCACACGCCTTTCAAGTCAGCCTTTCCACAAATCTGTTGTTCTGTAATGTATTCAGGTCTGCAACAACCAACTCACTCAGATAATGTGAATGCCTCTTAATACATAATACAGAAGGATAAATGCTGTGACATTTTGTATCCTAATTTTATCTATTGCAAAACTCACAATTTCGTTTTTTGAAGCTTTTTTTATTCCTATTAAATGTGGATTCTAATTTTATCTTTAACATTGTGGCAATTTGCACACATGTATAGTGTCCTACTCTGTCAATTTAATGATAGCGTGCAGCTATTTAGCATATAATATATATTTCATTGCTGGATTCTTTTAAAATGTATTTTATTTTAATGATATTTGGCATAACAGAATGATGACAAAAAAAAAACATTGAGCTCATTCCAGACATTTTCAAAATGGTGTCATACACATAATACAGGGCACTTAACCCCTTCAGTGCCACGCCCTTTCCTCCTCCTGTGCCGGGCGTTGCACTAGTGGGTGGGGTTCATGACGAGATAGTCTCGTCATGGGCACAGCGCAGCCGTGCTCCATGACGAGACCATCTCGTCATGGGCACTGAAGAGGTTAAGGCTAGCCATTCTTGCACCAAGAGCACAATCGCTACTTACAAGTACCACTAATGACAAACCACAGACATTTAAACACACATTTAACCCACAGATCAACACTTAGGACAGAAACAAAAGACAGCCCACAGACTGTACTTAAACCAAACCATTTGTAAATAATAGTTGTAAGTCATATTCACTAGATTTGGCTGGCAGAACACCAAGGAAAAAAAACGCTCTGCATATCACCACTTTTGAATGTTACTAAGTGCACAGACCAGGATCCTTTCTATGTACATATTTAGTTCCTCGGGGTACTAGTCACCAAAGAAGAAATACTTTTTTATACCTAAACCTAGTTATGAAATCCCCTCTAGGGGAGCCGGCTAATTATATACAAGTTTAAAATGGTACATCCAAGAAAGCAACACATTCATAAATTCACCTGGGGGAAAACAAAAAGACCATCACACATTTGCTTACAATTAACTGCTTTGTTCTTCAGCTGTAATGCTTTCACATAAATGTTCTTTCGCTGTTCTTTTTCAATCAAGGCTTTCTCATGCTTCATTCGTTCACGCACTTCTTTCTCCCACATTCGTACACAATCAAACTTCTCTTGCCTAGTCTGTCGCTTAAACATACATTGTTCCACATATTCAATCTTTCGTAAATCAAATGACCCATACATAGGCCAACGCAACTCAGGATCCTTACGAGTGTATTTATTCCATAATGCGCTGTACATTATAGAAGAAAGACCATACTTACTATACATATCCCTATTAGGCGTCCCCTCCGGGGGGCCGGTTGTGCTTCATCTAGTCTCAAATTGGCACCACTACAAAAGCAACACATCCTATGAAGTGTGCTAAAAACAGCCCATGCCAAAAACAGTGCAAAATATGCAGTATTATAATCAAAGTAGCACTTAAGATACCTTTAGTACGATGTGCCGTTCAAATCAATTCAGATAGAGAAAATTCTCCTCATTACCTGCCTATATAAATTGCAATCCATATATAAATCTCATAACAAACCAAGTTGGCCAACACCAATTCCAAAATCCAAAAGCCACAGTAAGTGTTACTAAACTACCTTACCAATCCCAGGCATCAAAACCAACAGCAAGCGCCACAGAAGGACACTTACCAATCACTTGGTGTCCAGGTTCCAACTGCCATGTTCTAAAATCGACCAAATGGTCACTGCACGGCAAATCAACAGAAGAGATCTCAGTCGAGGACCGGCACCACCTGGATGGACAGATCAGAAAGAAAGGAAAAACGCCGTGGTTGCCAAGACTCGGGTCTCATCGGGCAGCGATCGCGTCCAGAGTGAGATTCCAATCCTTTGTCGCGACCAATCCTTTGGGCATCCGAGTCACCGATGAGCCCTACATTGGGCGCCAATTTGTTGATGGTGACCTCAGCTAGGCCTACCAGTGCAAGGGGTTCGCCCTTCTATGCACAGAGTCCTCAGACCAATAGCAAGAAGTTGGCACAGAAACTGGAATAGAAAATACATAGTTTAATAAACCTCATGAGGTGGAACTACATTCACACAGCACCCTTCGGTGTTGAGTGAAGTAGCACACTGAACAGAAGAAGCATGGTCCTTTTATACCCACACAGGGGCTGAAAAAGGCGGTACAAGTACACATGAGAAGAGTTATGCACATAGATGGTCATACAGAAACTGCACAGTCAACAAGTAGGAGGAGTAATAAGTTGCTGACATCAGTTAGAACAGCCTGACAGTTCTATACTAGGAACAGGTGCACTCTACTAGCTAAGCACATCTGCGCATGTGCAAAACTCTGGGAGAGGGACACAGCAAATGTCCAGCACATAGCTAACTAAAATGGCTGCCAAGTACAAAATGGCTTTCAGCTCATGCTAAGAGATTAATGCAATCTTCAACAGATGGACAGAATGCAGAGCAATGTCATACATTCAACCCAGTACAGAGATCTGGGCCTAAATCCATTGTTTCTTTGCTCACCATGCCATTCCAGTTTGAACCCAGCCATATGCAAATAGTCTTGACCCTGTGCCCCATGGGAACAGTCCAGCCGTCGGAAGGCCGGAGGAGCACCAGAGCAATCTGGAGGAATGCAAAGGTCTAAAACAAGTAGGAAAGACCGGGTCTGCAGAAAAGCTCAATACGAGTCAAGAGTCTGATGTTGCATAGGTGAACCCCAGGATTTCAACACCATGAAAACATTTTGTGGGTAACTAAAAGTGTATCTGCAGAGGCTCCTGCTCCTCAACATACAAGCATGCAAGCATACAGGATGAAACATAATTCCTGAAAAGTCAGGCGTCCACTTTCCATCTCGCTGCAGGAAAAGGGAGCTCCACTGGAGTGTAAAAAAACCGCTGACACAGCTCCCGGCTCTGCTCGCGGTTCCCCTGTAGCTGACTGCGAGTGAGCGTGGAGATCCTGAATGCTCTGGTCAGAAAACAGGTGAAACAGGAAAAACAGTTTCCCGCTGCTCTCGCAGCTCACAGCTTGTGGCTCCAAACAGCTCCCACGCAAATAAGGTCGATCAGGCTCGAATGACTGCCCTCCTGGGCGGTCGCGGAGCCAATAAAAGATCAAAGGAATCCGCCACTGGGGGACGACACTAACTCCCTTGCTCACTCCCCTGCACACTCAGCGGGTTGAAACTGTCAAAAATATCAGCGTGGAAGTGGGTGGAGAGCCGAAAGAGGCTAGCACCTTCGTAGTAGCAGTAGCAGCAGCTTTAATAACACTGGCTGCGGGCTCTCTGGAAGATCCGGACCGGCCTCAGTTTGACGTATTAAATATACTTTCATCCACGTGTAATGCGTAGTTCCAGCAAAACTTCAATAACTGCCGCATGGTAAAGTGTTTTTCTAGTGCGCAGTTCACCAGCATTAAGCTGGCATTCACAAAATTTCTCAATACAGGCGGTCACAGCAGGTTCCAACCACTCATGTTGAGAAAGCTGCTGCTCAAGTAGAAAATCGACTCTAGCAGCAGAAAGAAACAGCTCCCTCTGGTGAGCCTCATGGTGCTGGTCGCACATATTTTACAGCATGGAACAAGTTCCCGGTGCTAAAAATCAGCCTGTCAACGTGTCGAATTCTGCCTGCTCACAGAACTGCACGGAATTTCGTGGAGTTTTTATGTAACTCTGCGGAGTTACGCAGAATGAAACTGTGAATTCTGCCCACCCCTTCTGTTAAGTGACAAATGGTAAAAAATAAATTAAAAAAAACGCAGTTCAAATTTTCATTAATCTTGCTTAGTAAATGTCTAATGGGCAGTATGCCATTCTCATAGCCATTGTGACAAACTTGTCTGCCACCTCTCAACTGCAATCCTCCTTCAACTTGGGTGTTAATGAGAATTGCTATCAGATTAAATGTGGCTCAAAATTAGTTGTCTCTCTGATAACCACTATCCAGTTAGCACTGATGTCAAACTAAATATGGCTCAAATTTCTTTGTCTCTCTGATTACCACTCCTTATCCTCCTGTAGGCAATGACCATATTTTATGTGAAGTCCCCCTGGGTTTAGAACTCTGTGCACTTTACCCTTGCTGATCAGTAGTAAAGTGCCTGTGCTCTGCTTTAAACATGGTTACATTTGAAGATTTGTTATTTGCACATTTGACCTGCCTGTAGCTCATAGCATATGGTGTAGAAAGTGCACCCAGGCCCTGGAAGTTAAATGCCTTAGGTGAATAAGAATACGTGTTGTAGCATCCACTACAGTGGCAGTGCAAACAAGGCTACAGGCCTAGCCTGTGCAGCCTGACTGCTGCAGTTTTAAACCCGCAGTGTGCTATCCCAAAACATCTTTTTTTGACTGGCAAAGTCCTCTATTTATAACTATTATTCAGCCATTGCTATCTATGCAGGTCTTGTAGCACACACGGTAGAGTGCATAGTATTGAAAAGTGGCACAGGTATAAAATTAACACTAGCATGCCATACAGTGCAAGCCCCTAAAGGCTAATGTGGCAGCCCACCTTGTGCTATCTAGAAAATCACCATATATTTATGACTCAAAGTTACAAATGCAGAGTTTCGGCCCTCAGGGTAGATTCTCTGTACTGTGTCAGAATATCAAAACTTGAGGCTGAATCACTACACTCGGGGTGAAATCTCAACACTGTAGTGCTCAGTGCAGAGATTCTGCCATGAGTGTGGAGACTCTGCACACGCAACTTTGTGAGTCTTAAGTCCTTTTATGAATCGGGCCTATAAGTATAAACATTTTATCTTGGGATGGGACCAGCTAGAAAAGTAATTAAACAATTATTCTCAATAGTTATTTAAAATCCAATTAAATGGTAAGGTCATATTATCAAGAAATAAAGTAACTTTCAAGAAGTTATCTTTTCCATGCCTAAAGTTTCTGGAGGCTATGTTGCATTAACTCTCTAGCATCTCCTAGCCTTTGCTCCATCTGGAAAGAAGTGTGAAAGAGGTGTGAAATTCTGGCCAGGAGCACACAAAATGCTGACCTGAATGGGCAGAGATGATTCCTCTGAGATCAATAAAAAAAATATATACTGGGTGGATGCTGTGGGCATTCAGTTGATACCACAGAATCAAATCCTGACTGACATGTCTGTTGTGTCACAGATAACTTTTTGGTGCACTTAAAAGAGAGAATAGGATGCCATAACAGTTCTTGTGTATTCACGCTCCCCTTCATTTATCCCACAACTCTTATGTCTCTTTTATTTAAGAGTTTATTGTTGGTACAGTGCTTACTTAAACCTGGTTTTTAGTGTTAGATGTGGGTGAAGGGTGATGATTACTATAATAAGTTCCTCTATACACTCACATCCCTTTAGCCCAAGATAAGTCTGGATTAAGACGTTTGCCATTTCTAAAATGCCTTGACACATGGCATTTTGGGCCTGTTTACAAAAAGGTAATCAGAAAATACTTAAAAAGTGGGTAGGGTTGCCTAAGGAACTTTTCTCCCATTTTTAAGGAAGTGCACATACGTCACCATATCCACTTGCTGATGTGCGCCATCACTGTGACACCAAGGCACCCTTTTGTAGCTGCAGAAAAACAAAAGAGGACTGGACCTACTGCTTGCCATCCGAGGGGAGCCCTGAAGGACTGAACCTTTCCCGCAGTGTACCCAGTACAATAAATTTGACTCCAAGGGTTACTTGTATGACCACTAGTGTGGATGTAGTGACACAATAAGCAGCATGAGGCTTTTCCTGGAACTACCCAGCTGACAAGTGGACTGAATCCTGTTATTGGCCTCTGCCCGACACCCTGTGTGACTCTGAGAGCATCCCTTGAGGTTTTGATCGCTTAAAAGGAGTACTTTTGGGGTTGTTTGGACACCACAAGAAGTTTAAACCATTCCTCAAGACCAGTGGGACTTTGAAACTTGAACCAATCCACTTGGTGCATCTGGCCAGGGCTCCATCGTGGTCAGCCTAAAATTAAACTTTAGTCCACGCCCATTGACTATTATTGGCACTCGTACTATTTCTACCTAAGATGTTAAAAAATAAAATCTCACTTTTTGTCTTTTGTTGTTATTTTATTTACTCCTATTTTCAATCAATCAATCAGTGGACTTATAGAGACAGAAAATGTCATCCATGACGTTATCCAGGTGCAGACAAGGGCCTGGGTCTTAGTTGAATGTCCAGAATTTCAGCAACCTTCAGAACCCCTCAAGAGGGAGGTGGTTCTGAGGTGTGAGGGGATGTCATTCCAGGCTCTAGCTGTGAGGTAGGAGAAGGAGCATCCTCCTGATCAGCTATGTTTTAAGCGGGGGGTGTCGGCCAGCGCGAGGAAGGAGTGGAGGTGTCTGGAGGGTATGTGGAATCTCAGGTGATGTTTGATGTAGGCACGTTCAGAGTTATACAGGGCCTTGGACACATGGGTGAGAAGGTTGAACTGCCTTTTTCAGGACCAGAAGCAAGTGGGGTTTCCTAAGGTGGGGGGATGTATGGGGCAGTTGAGGGAGATCCTAGACAAATTTAACTACGGTGTTTTGGATGCTCTGTAATCTTTGAATGAGGTGGACCTTGATTCCCACTTAGAGAGAATTTCCGTAGTCCAGTTGACTGGTTAATAGAGCTTGGGTAATAGGGGGGCTGTTGCTTAGGGGAAAGCACTTGAAAATGTTAAGTAGGATGCACAGGATGATGAAGCAGAAGGATGACACAACATTGACTTGGGATCTCATGGTGAGTATGCTGTCCAGTATGATGCCATGTTTTCTGGTGTGCTCAGCTGGGGTTGAAGTAGGGCCTAATTCAGTGGGAGTTGTTGTTGTCAAAGATCAGGACCTTGGTCTTGTCCGTGTGGGGCTTGAGGCAGTTGTCCCTCATCCAGTTGGCTTGGGTGGTCAAGCATTGGTGGACGTTCTGGTGGTGGTGGAGATTTAAGAGAGGGAAAGGATAAGTTACATGTCATCGGCGTAGGATTTAATGAGCCTAGGGATTTGACTATGTTGACTAGGGGTGTCATACAGATGTTGAAGAGGGTGGGGATGAGCGATGAGCCTTGAGGGACTCTGAAAATGATCAGTTTGAGTTCAGAGGTGAAGGGTGAAAGGTGGATATGTTGTGTTCTCTCAGAGAGGAAGGTGGTGATCCATTTCAAGGTGGTTCCTTGGATATCTATGTCATAGAGTCTGGCAATGAGTGTGTTTTTGGAGAAAGTGTTGAAGGCTACTGAGAGATTGAGTAGGTTAAGGGCGACAGTCTCCCCTTTGATGAGGAGGGCCTGTATGTCATTGGTGTCTGCTATCTGGGCTGTCTCGTGTTGTAGTTGTCTAGACTGGGAATTGTCCAGGAGGTGAATGTGTTCCCCATGCATGGTGAGTTGTTGGTTGAAGACTATTTCAATGGATTTGGCCAGAAAAGAGAGCAAGGAGCAGGGTGATGGGTCTGTATTTCTAAGTTCATTGGGGTCTGCTGAGGTTTTCTTCAGCAAGGATTTGACTTTTGTATACTTCCAGTCTTCAGGGATGGTGGCTGAATCCACTGATGTGTTGAGCAGAGTAGTCACTTCTTGACCAATTTTTGGATGCTCCTAGCTTGAGAATGTGGTCGGGCATGGCTTGGATGAGGCCACTGAGTGTATGGATATCATGATAGTGATCGTGTCCTGAGTGGTGAGGTGGTTCCATGTGGTAAACCTGAGGAAGGATGTGGGTGTGAAGGTGTGGCAGTATGGTCATTGAAGAAATCTTCGGGCTTGAGTTTTGAGAGGCTGTCACAAATATCCTGAGAGTGGGTGATGCTGCTGCGGGATTGTTAAATTCTTTGACTATGCAGAGGAACTCCTTACTATCATTGGGGTTGGATTCAATGTGTGATGCCAGTGCTTCTTTCTTTGTCTCACATATTTGGCAGTGGTATAGGTTGAGTGCGATTTTGTAGTTGGTTCTGACAGCTGGGTCTTTGCTGGTGTGCCATCTCCTCTTTAGGTGTTTGCAGTGGCTCTTGTATGTCCTGAGGTCAACGGTGTACCAGATAGCTTGTTTGACAGATCTTCTACTCCTCAAGCAACTCCAAACTATACCGAACACCACAGCCAGACTCATCCTTAATCTCCTCAAATTGACCAGCATCACCCCCACTTCAGGAACCTCCACTGGATCCCTGTCCAGAAGAGATGCCAGTTTAAGTTGTTAACCAAAGCCTATTAAGCCCTCCAAAACATTGGGCCAACCTACATCAACTGTCCACCAGACTGCCAGACAACTCTGCTCTACCTCCCTCACTCTCATACTTGTTCCCCTCAGGAGCCGTAACCACAGTGGAGGTTGTTCCTTCTCCTACCTCAGCGCCAAGTCCTGGACCAACCTCCCCCTTCGAACCTCACCATCACAAACCGACTCCAGGAAGGAACTCAAGACCTGGCTCTTCGACTAAAGGCCTGTGGGACCTCAGCTCCTGGATACCCCCAGGGATGATAAGCCACTCTATATTGTATGTTTGTTGTTCTGGATGGGGGCGACAATGTTGGCTCAGTCTGTGATCCAGGCATTGACATTTCTGATGTCCTGGGTCCTGTTGTTGAAGTGTTTGGGTGTGGTGAGGGTGAGATTGTCAGTCCATTCGGTTTCTGAGACCTTATTCCAGCTGCCAAGGATGGAGTTGGGGTTCACTGGATGGGGGATGTGGGGGTTGTGATGCTGAGGCGGACAATTGTTTGGTCGGTCCATGTCAGTTCAGTGGTGTGGCTCTATTTGATGCAGTTTCTGGAAGTGAATATTGGGTCGATTTGTGTCCTGCAATATGTGTGAATTTTGGACGAATTGTAAGTTGAGGTTGGCCAGGAACATGAAGTCCTTGGAGTCTATGGAGAAGGGAAGTGTTGAAATCAGTGGTTGCAGTAGGTGGTTTGGGGTCTAAGTGGATGGTAGGCCAGGTTTCCACATTACAGTGGTGTTCTCATCTGTGTGGATAATGAAGTTGAGCTGCTCCATTGTTTCGATCCTGTCATCGGTGGTGGTGTATTTGATGGAGTCCCTGTGGGTGATGACAGTTCACCACATGATTGTTGATTCTGGTACAGTGGGTGATTATGTATCCTGTTAGTATTGTGGCGACAATGTCTGGCACTGACGTGGGGTTGAGCCAGGTCTCAGTGAGGAAGACGATGACGAGTGTCAATGAGGTTCCATATCCCAGTAGTGTGTTTGCAGAGCTAGTGTTGAGGAGGGTGTATGTGAGCTGTTGGTCAGTCATAGGAGTGGCATGTGGTTTGGACTGGGTGTTGCCAAGAGAGGAAGGGGCTTGTGTGTTGTGGCAGGTGACATGGAAGAGGGTACAGGTGAAAGAGCTTTTTGTGGAGTGTGATGCAAAGTGGATGCATTGTTTGTGGTGGCGTCCTTGGTCGAGGGCATGGAGAGTGCACTGCGGTGGCCATTAAGTAGGTCCTGGGAGGTGGGAGGGGTGCTAGACGGCAGTGGGTGGGGCTTGTGAAAAGGCTGCAAGGCAAAGCAGGAGCATGCAAGTAGAGGGGGAGGAGGCATAGGATAAGGGGGAAGGTGGTGGAGAAGGGAGTAGGAGTGAGGAATGGGAAAAAAGGTGTGTAGTGAAAATTGAGAACAGCAGCAATAATGGGCCAAAACAGGGGAGAAAAAATCACAAAGAGAGACAAAAGAAGGAGGGACCAAAAGAAAAGGCTGAAAGAAAAGTAAAAAGTTGAGAGTAAAAACAGGTGATAGTAGCAGCAAAAAGAAGAATACAGGGACCAAAAGATTGCAAAAAGGCAAAAGAGAGCAACAAAAATGAAGGATCAAGAGAAAACTAGGCAGGAAAAGGGTGAAAAAAAGGCAAAAAGTTGAGAGTGGAAGAACACGGGCCAGAGCCTCATCAAAATTGGTTGGAAAACAGAGCAGAGAAAGGTTTGAGATAGAGTGAAAATACAGGAGGACTCTGATGTAACAGAAGAGATAGGTTCTGGAGGAGCAAGGTTCCTGGAGCTGGCTGATGGCCCGACAAGGGTAGGTGTTGAGCTGGGTCTGGGCTTAGTGTTTTGTCTTTATTACTGTGTTGGTACTCCATAAATACTTTACACATTGCATTAGGTGTAGCCAGTTTGCTCTTACCCATCACTACTTGAAGTTAAGCTCAGGTTTATTTGGTGACTTTAAGGGTTCACCCACCACAATATTAATCTACTGTTGTGCTCCTCCTATATATCACACACAGTGGGTCCAACTACTTCTTCTTCATGCATAATAACACCATAAAACCTCCTGCTGCAGTCTGAAGGCATTTTCAAAGAGGTGATATACTGCAGACTAATTGCTTGATTGATTTCATTTTGAGCTGTACCAAAATGTAGTACTGTAGTTTTTACTTACATTTTTTGGCATTCATTTGGCCTGTAATCCTTCTATCTATGTCACATTTCTTCTTCTTTGTGAGAGATCGTTTTTGGCCAATACATGATCTATTTAAACATACTCGCCAACAAATTCTCCCATACGCCCCTCTGTTTTGCAACAATCACGTTGAAAGCCTATTTTAAGTGTCTATGTGTCTGTTGCTGACACCTTAACTTGAAATGCAGAGGAGGAGTAAGAGGAGCAAAAGTAGACTGTATCACTACCTGAAATAAAAATGAATTTGGATTCAAAACTGCAAGATATCCTTTCATTGTAAATCCCAGACAAAATGATTAATAAGAGAAATGCCTCGGATTTCTACTACATTGTGTATATATGATAGGAAGTTGTGAAATATATTTAGTCGTCTTTCTTTTAAATATTTGTAGTTGAATGTATCACCTAAAATTCAAAATATTTCAAATAATTGAATATTCTCTCATAGAAAGCAGATCAGGAATATTTTTTTTAGCCTATTGCTGTTGATGCTTTTCTTATGACAGAAGTCATTAACTAGTACAGTTTGCTATTGATTGGTTTCACAAAAGAGTAAACAAAATGAATATTGCAACCAGATGGACTAAGTTAACATTACAGCATTCAGTGTGATTTTATAGCTCAAGTTCTATATCTGCACTAATCGACTAAATGCTCTAATAGGAGTGTTGCTGCCTATTAAATGTAAAAAAATATATATTTTTGATCGTAATTTTATTCTTATAACCAAATATTGCCAAATATGTCTAAATCTCCAATTTCTAACCTGGCTAGACTGATGAAACCTACAAAGTTGCTGTAAGACATGGCCCATTTGGCAATGTCAGACTTAATCTTTTTGCCTTCACTCACCTGTTTTCTGAAACCGTTTTGTTGGCTTTTAGGACTCTGCACACTTTGCCAAAGTGCTTGTGCTCTCTCCTCAAACATAGTGAAATTGTATTTCGCCCAATTGACACATTTAATTTACTTGTAAGTCCCTCATAAAGTGGTACTACATGTACCCAGGGCCTGTAAATGAAATGCTACAAGTGGACGTGCAGCACCTATTGTGCTACCCACTTTAAGTAGCTTTTTAAACACATCTCACTCCTGCCATTCCAGCCTCAGAGTGCAGTTTTAAACTGCCATTTCGACCTAGCAAAATAAAATTTTTGTGAGGCCTAATCCTTCCTTTTAATACATATAAGTCACCCCTGGGACAGGCCCAAAACAGCCCATAGGGCAAAGTGCTGTGTAGTTAAAATGTTGGATATATACATTTGACTTTTAAATATCCTGGCAGTAAAAATCTTTTAAATTCACTTCTCACTTATTACACTTAATAAGTGATAACTTTCAATTGGGAGCAGGTGTGAATCTTGAGTTTGGTGTGTATGAATTGCAATTTTAAACCCTCTTTAATGGTAAAGTTTGATTTTAAGTTGCATTTCTGAAAATGCCACTTTCAGAAAGTGAAACAGAAATGAATACCTCAAAATAGAGTACAACAGAACAACTCAATTCATTTCTTGAATAAATTACTGGTTTAATGCTATTTTGTTCATAGCACTGTGTTTTGTTATTAATTGGATGTATAATATATGATTTATATCTTGTGGGCTTGAAAATCGGCATAAGAGTGGTGTTTCTCTGAAGAATATGGAATGTGTATAAATATGCGGTACAAAATAATTACAGATTTTACTAGTTACTATGAGGTCTAGAAAATTTAAAATGTGATCATTTTCAAAAATAGTGTGCAAAAATAATTATCAGCAACGGTATTCATTTTTGTTTTTGATTTACAAGTGGCACAACCTAGCTGACCAAATAGGCCCAACCCCCAATTCAGTCCTTTTAGAAAGATGTCATATTCTTTGTCCCAACCATTTGGTGACTACATCCGGTATCCTGGGTCATTTGACTAGGGTTAGCTGGCAGTTGCTCTGTATGTATTGCTCCTAGACAGTGAGACAAAGGACAATAGGTGTTGGCAGGATGGGCCATCTCTGTCTTGATAAGATAGCAGAGCTGTACCACGCTCACACATAACAAAGGCTCTTTTCAGCACAATCACAAGGGGTTTGACACTAGTCTTATGTGTCCCCAGATAAGCAGGGGCCAAGACAGGGAGGCAGGAAATTCCAGACACCTCTGTAGGGGGACTACTCTGGATGATTCTCCCACTTTAGCACCAGGTATAAATATTGGACTCTCAGACCCAACACTTCAGTACTTCTCTGGATCTGTGGAAGACTCAGAAGGACTGTTGTGCTGCTCTGCTGGAAGGAGGACTGCTACTCTGCTGCCCTGCTGAGGACTGGTCCTGCACCTTAACCAAGGACCAACATAGTGATTCTGTGGGCTAGTTAGATGGCTTCCTGAGTAACCTCAGAGACAGAAAAGGCTCCAACATCTTGTACCCTGAATGTAGACTCTGCCTACTGTGACTCTTGCTTCCCCCGGTGGACCCTTGGGAGTTGGTATGAAGGTGTGCTGCCATCACAGATGTGGTCCTTCAGGTAGAACTGATGCTGCATGATGCATCTCACATGCAGGAACCCGCAAATCCTCGGAACAGCCGCTGTGTGATGAATACAAAGGACCTCGCATAACAGCCTGACAGCTCATCAGAACAAACCACTGCATGATGTACCCTCAACACAGGATCTTGCAATGTTCCCAACCAAGATTTAAGGTACAACCAGACAACCACAGTTTGAGCTTTTTGCTTTCAGGCTGTATTGCTTTCTACATCTTCAAAATTGCATATCCACAGTTCTACTAATTGTATTCATATCATTTTGGTGTCAAATTATTTATTAAACTTACTCTATTTTTCTGAATTGATTTTGGATTTTTCTTATGTTGTATTTTCACTTGTTTTCTGTTTTATGTGCAGCTCAAATACTTTACATATTGCCTCTAGTCTAAGCTTGACTGCTCTGTGCCAAGTTTCCAGAGAGTTAAGAACAGTTTAATTTGGGGTTTTCTTAGGACTTCACCCTCAAAGAAATTGTGACTGCTACTTAAATAGGGCTTCACCCCCTCAACCAGTAACCCAGTTTCCAACAGTCACCTATAATGACTGTCTAAGTGTTGTTCTAAAATAGAAGAAACTATTGGCCAGTTTATAAAAATAAAAAAGGTGAAAGGCTGAGTTTGCACTATCAGGATTTACACTTTTGTGTTTCAAGATGTTACCAGATGTCATCCACAGATCCATGTGCAATTTGTAAGAGAGAGGGTCATTATTTGGAGAGAATGTGAGTCCTTCCTGAGTTATAAGTCTAAAAACACCACAAGACCAACACAAAAATTAATTCAATAAACACAGGCTCAGTCCCTGGCAGCTATGGCACAACGCAGACAGGTTTTACTCAAGGGAAAATATGTATTTAGCAGTACAAAAACAATTACAAAGTAAATATATTACAAAATTAAAATTAAAATCCCACAGCAAATTTAGTAAGGAAAAACTCCCCAAAAATGACTAATATCCAATAGGGGGAACCCGGGATATAAATGTTTAAAGTCTTAGCACGCACAGAATAAAGAAAAAGTAAAGCACTAAGCAGAAGTTAGTGTTCATGTTTGACTGGGCACCTGTTCAGACTGTACACTGCAGCCAAGGCGATGTGCGCCAAGAACCTGACTGCGCTTGTAGACCAGTGCTTTAAGTGGGATGAAAAAACTAGGGGGTGTCTCAAAGGGGCATGTCCGATGCAATTAAGGGCGTGATTTAAAAGCAAATAAGCTGAAAATTTGTGCTTAGCATAGTATGCCACCCGAATGATATTTTACTTCTGCATTGCATCCAGTTATATAATACAAATAACATTACACCTAAAAGAAGCCAGGACTATTGGCTTTGTCAATGGATGTTTGCTGCATAAAGTTGTATATAATATTGACTATGCTTCTGCTTCTGCTCTTGTGGTAGAGGTGGTGGTTTAATGCTCGAGCTGCCGACTTAGGAGATGAGTTTTGAGTCTCGGGACAGCTTAATATCCTGTGATTCTGGGCAAATCAATCTCCCCATACCGAAAAATAATAATAATAAATCATGTAAAGTGCGCAAATACTTTTGGGTTCACACTATTTAAAACTTGCTGCAATTCTTTTACAAATGCAGAGGCAATGGTTTGCCTTTTGAAATAATTCATGTTAAATGCAGTCCATGACGGATGCTGTGATTAACATCAATCCTTACAAAAGGGCCACAATCAGCCCCACAGCGGTGCTGCATTAATAAAAGAAATACAGCAAGTCTACAAACACAACATGCAGGGATGTATTTAGGACTTCGGGGACCCTGGGTCAAATATAATTTATGGGCCCCTGCAGAGTACAGCTTTGGATTTATGATCCAATTTCACCGACAGTGCACAGGCACAATTCTAAATGTGTTTACATCTAATATTCAAGGACTGTGACATGTTTTAAATATTAAAATATACAGTAGCTCACAAATATTATTGCAAATAATCTTTGTAACCCCCAACCATTTCTCGTTTGTGAGGTCCTGTTTTGATCTAAAAGAAACTTGTTTAATGGATGCTGCAAAACGTCTGTAAAAGAATGCCACACATCACCCACATTAAAGTTAAATTAAAGTCAAATGGTGTTTAAAACAATCAGTTTAAAAATTATCCAATGTCATCGGGGCAACACTCTGCAGAACAGAGGTGGCTGTATCTACGAGGGACCCTCCTGAAAGGTTGGGGTGCTGGGCCACGGGCCACTTTGCTCATGCCTTTAAACATCCCTGACAGCGTGTGCCTTGAGGATCATCTGAAAGCACACGTTGTGCTTTTAAACTTGATGCATGTGTTTTCTTACAGAGCAGCTAAGGGCTGATTTTGAGCCTTTTGAAAGTTTGTGTTAATCACAGCGCCTGGCCAGGGCTCCTTTTAACATAAATACTTTCAAAAAGCCCCACAGACTCACTCTATTTGGAAAAGAAATGCATCAAGCTTAAAAGCACGAATGTGTGCTTTCAGATGATTCTGAAAGCACACCTCATGTTTCTAGACATGCTGCATTTCTTTTCTAAATAGAGTACGGCTGTGGGGCTGATTTTTGCATTTTGAAAGTATAAATGTTAAATGCAGCCCTTGACAGGTGCTGTGATTAACATAAATACTTTCAACAGGCCCACAATCAGCCCTGCAGCAGCTGAAAAGAAAGGCAGCAAGTGCAGAAGCATTTCCTGCCTTTCAGAGCACGAGCGCTCTCATGGGATGTGCTGTTTGTGTGCACTTCACACACAGCACTGTATGCTTGGGAAACAGAGGTGAGCGCATGCACCGTACAGGGAACAGTGGTGAGCACCTTTCTGCCCTTGGAGTGTCTGGAGTTCCAATCAGCGGTGTGCCTAGGAAAATGAGTAATCCTCTCCTCCTCAACCACCAAGCTAGTTCTGGGACCAGGTCAGCTGCCACTTCTGATAATCTGTATACTGATGACCCAGGGATGAAAAGCTTCTCTTCTCTAGGTCTCCCTGTACAATTCAGTATGAATAAGCAGGACTCACCCTGGTTCCTTTCAAGTCAATACGGGTCATAAACCCTCCCTAGCTGCTCTTCCTGACCTAAGAGGAGTTAGATACTTTACAGAGAGATGATCCTACAAAACAACCAAAGCCACTGTTTCTGAAATGGGAGCAGTTTTCATACCTCATTAGGGAATACACTGAGAGGAGTCAGCTGCTATAATTTTCATGTTAGTTAGCTTACTGGATGTTTAGGTAAAGTCTAACGTTTTAAAAGTAACTTTTCCTAAATGTTTATTGAAAGTCTAGCTTACCCCATTGAACTGGATACTTGATAAATATTCAATTCAATGGTTGAATCATTTCTGTAACTTAGCAGTTAAAAGAAGTAGCATTTTATGTGAACATCGTGATCCCTAAGAACATAATGCTGATAAATAATACCAGTCAAACAGTAATTTAATTATGAAGATAATGTACAATAAAGCAAATAATGATGCAGTGAGATGCTAGTGATAAACGTGATCGGTGCTCTCATATATGTGATACACATGTGTGATAAAGGTGACCAAGTGTGCATCAAATTTGACAAGTATGTCAAGGGCTGATTAAATAAAGACCACAATGTTTAGGGTACATGAAGCAGTCAACAATATTTCCATTCCGTTAGGAATGTGGCATCATCATCATCAGGAATATAGGGCATATGGAGCATAAGGTAGTAATTATAGTAGATATAAGCACTCAGGATGGCAGATCTGTGGGACATCATTGTGTGTATGAAAATGATAGGGGGGATGTGTCTTAGTGAAACTAAGACCCAATACTCAGGGTGGTGCAGGCTGCATGGCTCAAATAGGAAAGTTAAAAGGTGGTGAAGGGATTGCACAGAAAGGTATCAGGAATCACCCATCCTAAAATTATGGAGACTGGGGTAGAACTGCATGAAATCCCAATGGGGCCGCTTCTAGACAGACTCACACATGCATCGGGCTTTTCATTCAGTTCCATTTCGGACTATTGCCTGCTTACTTTCTTGTTGGTGCCATGCAGCTTATAGAGGGTGCTCTGGGCTCCATATGGGGCCTATAAAGGAGAGACTGATCCACTCTGAGGCTCCGTCAGCTCAGAGAGCAGTCTATGCCATTTTGTCTGCTATTGAGAGGCTCATGAGGCCCTAGGCCTCTTCTTTGTATACGGCTGTTGCCTTGCTCTATTAGGAAGCATTAGGGTGAGGTTTAGAAAGGGTAAGTCAGTTTTATTTTTCTTCTAACGTTTACAAATTCCTAGAGCCACACCGCCCAGGAAGCAACCTTTGGTAATATAGAGATTACCTTCAGTTGCTGTGACATCTTGGTCCACAATAGATGCAGTTGAGGACAATTGCAAAGCTTATGTTTGAGTCCTGCAACTAGGGAACTGCATCTAGTAGATGAGTCTGAGGCTCCAAGAATGATTCCATTTAGTCACTTGTTGGACTGACACGCTCTAGGTGAGATATACAATTGGATATAAAATTGTACTAATTTTAGGTGTGCAATCCTGGTAGCTTTATGTGGAAAGTCTGGTGCTCCTGCCCATTCTTTTCCCAGCAGGGAGCTACCAAAGTCTTCTTCACAGGTCTCCCTGATGGACTGGAGTGAAGTCTGGCAATGGGCAAACCAGGGTTCTGGAGAGTCAATGAGTTTATGGATATTTCTCAACATATTAAGGCATGCATGAGTTTATGGATAGATGGCGCAGAATCCTGAACTGCCCCAATGTCCTGTAGCATGGAGAGGAGAAAACTCTTACTGTTCCCTGAGGGCAAAGAACGGGAAGAGCTGACTTTCCTGAATATGGTTACACAGACCCGTGGTCCCAGAATTGTGACTTTCAGCTAATTATGTGTCCACGCCAATTGGGCAGCTATAGGAGAAGAATCATGAGGGCATGGGGCATAAGGTTCTTGGTAAACAGTAACTCTCTAGAGGGCCAGCTAAGCCATACCCGAAGAAGTTGGGGAAAATTGTGGCTGGGGGGATCCCCATGGATCCACATAAGCTCTAAAATATCAATGCAGTTGAGAGGGGAACTAGAGGATCTCTCTGTGAGGAAACACGAGGTTATCCAGCTATGGTAACTGGCCAACCAGATAAGAGTATTCAAAGTTTGGAGCCCCAAAGCCTTCCAGGTCCAGTGGGAGTCTTAATTTAGAAAGAGCAACCCCACTGTGGGATTTGCTCACCGAGCAATTTGTCAAGATTCTGGGGATTGGTTCGGAAGGACACGGGTGGATCCCACATGCTCCGTGGCTGAGAACCACAGTCTCTCCCCCTTTCTGGTCACGTCGTGGTACCAAGACAAGTTGCTGCAACAGCAGCTCAGAGGCGACTTCAAATAAATCCTTCCAGCGTATCCATTTTAATTGTGGCTTGAGACGTGACCTAAAATCCTGGCCTGAACAGCGTCCTAGGCCATTCGGCTCATCAGTTGTAAACTGCAGAAGGAAAATCAGTACATGAGCAGGAGTTAAGGAGGCGAGGCAGCTGCTCTTGGTTGCGTTCAACTCCTCCAGGCCCCAGCAGGGAATTGAAACCCCTATACAGCAACTGGAAATTGAAATGTGCTCAATCTCATCCTTGAGATTAGGTATTTGAAAGCATCTCAAGCGCTGGAAAGTGCGGCCTTCCATGCCAAGCTAAATAAAATCAAGGAACAATAGCACAGCTTCCAGGGAGGCTAAATGAGGCCGAATTCAGTATTTCAGAGTTAGAACGCAAGCTCACTACGACCCAGAAGGAAATACATCAATTACACAAGCAGCAGTCTCTGTTTGAAAATGAGATTAAGCTATATAAAGCACAAGGGGAACAGGCTAGCATTGTGCAACAACCTACATTGAAGGTTCTTTTGAAGGGAAAATTTCATCTGTTCTCTAATGTTTTGGATGCTCAGAAGGTTTGGCAGCAGATCTCTAAAGTAACTTAATAAAGATTCATGAAATTGTGATGTCACTGTTAATGATGTTGCATGATATCTGGCTCCTCGCAGTAGCTAAGCAAAGTTGGTAGTGTAATCTTTAGATTGAAGACGGGGCAGGGGGGTAGTAGAGGGTGCAAGGTTCAATACCATGGCACCAATCTTAGGTAGGATTACACTGGTTTGGGTATGGTGGGCCCATCTCCTCCCACTAGCACTTTATTTCTTCAATGGCTCCCCTTGGGGCCATTGGTGGGTCACAAGAGGGGTTTTTAGGGTAGGGGTAGGTGTTATTATCAAACAAATACCAGCTCCATCTTTTGTGCATTTAGTTTGGGTAAAGAAGAGGGGGTCAATATCTTAGCTTATTCCAAAATGAGTGGTTTTGTTCTAGTCACTTGGCTATGGCACTTTGAAATAATCACTGAAAATGACTAATAACATTTAATTCAATTCTGTAATGGTAATGGAATGGTGAATAGACAAAAGCGAGGGGCATTAGTTGTATGGCTTGCTTCCTTCTCTTCGGAAGCCCATCTCAAGGTTAATCATCTAAAGATCTTTATACAAAGGCAGTAATCTCATGCGCTATTTGCTTCAGCTGGGATGGCAATAAGAGGGGTCCCGATTTATTCTCGTAGAGCCCTCGACTGGGTTCTAAGCAATACAATAAGAGACTCGCAGGGTCGCTGTCTTTGGGTCAAGGTTTTGGTTAATGGCTCCGCTATAAACCTGGTAGATGATTACTCCCCAGTGACCGATATACCTGCACCTCTGCAGCAGATCTATAAAATTGCATTGGAAGCAGTTGGACCAATTATTTTGGGGGATATTTAAATTGTATTCAAGAGCTTAGGAGTGACACCTCTAATAAAGCAAAACAGCAATCAAAAACTTGAACAAAAAAGGTTATTGATCCCTTGAAGGAAGATCTCCATCTGATTGACCCATAGTGGGTTGACCACCCCACTTCTAAACAATTCACCCTTTTCTCAAGACAGTAGTCTACTGCTTTCCCTATTGATTTTCTTCTATTTTCCGATTCAGGCTCAGATATTTTATCCAATTATTTTTGTGATCATGCCCTTATTTCTGTTACTTTTGAGCTTGAGGTCAATAGGAAGGACAGGTCAGGGTGACAGTTGGATTGCTAGTCACTAGCAGATGATCAATGTGTTAGCGAGATGAGGGAATTCATTAAGGAATTCTTTCAATTAAATCAACTTATAGGTTCCAGTTTTTCTATATCGGAGGCATTAAAAGCTACTGCTAGGGGTCGCATTATTTCCTATAAGACATTCCAACACAGAGAGCATCACCAAAAAGTCGCTAAGCTGCAAGCTTTGGTAGATCATATATCTTGAGTAAGTAGACTCTTCTGCCTTTGAAACAGCAAAACAGAGCTTGATTTTTTTTTTATATATTTCAAGAAATCACTAGCTCGAGGGCTGATCAACAGAAATGACATGAAGAGAGTCAACATATCGGGTGGTACCTAGCATGGCATACCCAGCAAAAACAAGAGTCTACGTAAGGGAGGAAACTGAATAACCCTGCTTCAGGTTTATGGCTGCAGATGGGGACCAAATAACTAAGGTTTTCCTTGAGCATTATAAGTCAACATATGAAATGAGTTATTCTACTTCTACGATAATCATAGTGCAGTATTTTCAGTCTATTAAAATACCATCTCTAAAGGTCGCCCAGGCTGATCAAGTGTTGTCACCTATTACAGCTAGTGAATGAAAAGATGTTTTAACTTCAATGCCTTGTGCTTTGGCTTTCCAGATGGATTTTATTAAACCTTTGCTGGCAAATTACTCCCTTTTTCTTTTTTTTCTTTTTTTTAATAAATCTTTTTATTGAAAAACACAAAATAACAATACAACAAAAAACAACCTAAAAGGGAGCAATCGTCAGGAATGGCACAGCATGTAAAATAAATGCATAACATATATGACTTATTGAAATTATAGTAAACAATAACAATGACAGACAGGCACAGAATGATATTAAATACTCAAGGGGACTTCCCATCGACATTATATGTGGTGTCCACCACAAAAGGGGTACATAAAAGTCCTCTGTGCTCGTTCCATAGGCCCCATATTTTAGTCCATTTGCTCAGGCAACCTCTGCCATCATATATCACCCTTTTGGCTTGCATGCACCAAACCATGTCTCCAGCCCAGTCCGTATGTGGGGGCACGACTCCCTCTTCCATGTTCTGGCAATGTTCCGCTTAGCTATGATACAGCCCAAAGAGACCCACAGTTGATCGGTGCGGTTAAGATCGGTAGCGTCAGAGATGTTCAGGAGGATACAATCCCGTTCCAGTAGTGTTGGAGAATCGGACAGCCCCACCACTGGTGTAGGAAAGTACCCAAGGCGCCACAACCACGGGGGCAAAGTGGGGAGGTTGTTAATCCCATCTTAACCAAAGCCGTGGAAGTATAATAGGCCCTGTGTAGTATTTTCAGTTGTATAAGTTTAAATAGGGATCGGTTTGCCACATTCCTGGGAGATGCCAAGGACTCCCTCCAGTACTCGTCCGTCAGTTCCCCAACATCGTCCACCCATTTCATGAGAATTTTATCAAGTGGTTACGGTAGGTTGTTAAGTATCTTACAGTAACTTAAGGAAATAGCCTTGTCTGGAAGGTAGTCGTCTAGGAGCCTGTCTTCTAAAGGTGATGAGACGGGGAGATCGAAACCCTTGGGGATGGCTTTGGTAAGTGTGCTAGGTGCTTGTAGGTAACGGAATGTTTCCCCTCGTGTAGTTGGTATTGTGTCCGCAAATGAAACCACCGCACCCTTCACCCACATGTCCCCAACTCCGGAGAGGCCAATCAAGTCCCATTTATCAAAACCGGAGAAACTCGACAGCATCCCAAGGTGGTAGGACTCCAATAATGGCGTAACTTGTGAGATTTTACCCTTCCAGCCCAGCGCGGCTATAGCCATGTGCCAGATCGAGCCTGTTGTGGAGGTGGGTGGAAATGCAGGGATGTGCTTAGGTCCACCATACAGCGCCCTCATGTGATTGCCCGCCTACATGTTAAAGCGGTCCATTCTGTATGCTGGATCCGTAATGGGGCGGTGGGCCCAGTGATTGAGGACCACCAACTGCGAGGCCCAGTAACACGTTTTGATTGCAGGAAGTGCAATGCCACCATCATACCAACTATGCAGAAGTTAAGTCAGTGCGATTCGGGGAGTGCCGCCATTCCATAATAGAGTACGGACCTCGGAATCAATTGTTAAAAATATTGTGGGGAGACAGGAAAGGGTGTATTTTGCAGGGCGTATAAAAAGCAGGGAAGCACCATCATTTTGAAGAGGGTGGCCCTACCAAGGAAGGTAAGGGGCAGTGCCCTCCAATGTTGCACATCAGCCCAGAGGCGATGCAGGGGAGGAAGGAGGTTTCTCCTGTGAAAGACGTCTAAGTCTCTTGTGGCATAGATACCCAAATGGTGGAAGCCCTCTGTGACTATACCAGCCGTACAGCCCGGGGGAAGCCGCGGAGGATCACCACGGAGGACATATATCATGGACTTGTCCCAGTTGATGGTGTAGCCCGAATACTTCTGAAAAAGGGTAAGGACATGAAGCACTGCATGGAGCGAAGACGAAGGTTTGGCTAAATATAAAAAAAAAGTCATCGGCATAGTGGGATATTCTGTCTGACCAGTCCGGAGCCCAATTCAGCCCACGAATAGATGGGTCCCCCCAATCCACACCGCCAAGGGCTCCAGTGCCAGAGCAAGACAGGGAGCAGCCCTGCCTCGTGCCCTTCCCAAACTAAAAAATTACTGATCGGCCACCATTGACTGAAACTCGGGCCAAGGGACTAGTATATAATAAACGCACCCAGGCCATAAAACGTGGATCAAAGCCTTATCTCTCCAGAGAGGCAAATAAAAAAGGCCATTCCATCATGTTGAACACCATTTTAATGTCTAAGGACATGATTATCGCGTCTTCTTGTATGGTGGAGGCCCTACCCAACACTCCGAAGAGGCGACGGAGGTTGATCGCCGTGTTTTTTGTTCGACATAAAACCAGATTGGTCTGGGTGGATTAGCTTATGGAGATGGGGCGACAGACGAAGGGCTAAAAGTTTAGCTAGGATTTTGACCTCTGGCTCAAGGAGGAAAATTGGTCGATAGGAACCGCATTGGTCTCAGGGTTTCCCTTCTTTGTATATGACTGCAATGTTCGCCAAACATTGTGTCTCGGGCAGACTCCCAAGCTCTACGCTTTCATCATACATTCGTATTAAATATGGAGCCAGAACTGCTGAGGCCGCTTTGTAGAGCTCAATTGGAAAGCCACTAGGACCCATGGCCCTCCCCGATCGCAATGCCCCAATAGCTTTGGACACCTACTCAGAATCAACAAGGTCTGCCAAATCTTGTGGGTCCAACCTTGGTAGGGGGAGGGTAGAAAGTAGGTTGGTGGCCTCCTCCTCCATAGAAGTAGATGTAGGGACATTGAGACATTCAAAATGATTGGCGAAGACCACTGCAATTCCGTCCCGATCACTTCTTCTCTCTCCGTCCGGAGCCCTAATTTCAGCAACCCATCTGTTAGCAGTTTCCCGCTTATCTAACCACAACATTAATTTACTGGCATTGTCTCCTATTTCTTAAACCCAACACTGGGGAGAGCGGTTGTGAAACTGGGCTGCCTCGCTGGCTATGTCATGATAGTCCCTCTGCTTCATTGCAAGCCTGTGAGAAGTATTGGAGAGGAAGTCGCAATAAGATCGTGTTCAAGATTGGCCACTTCCAGTTCAATGTCCTCTACTCACCTACGTTTCTCCTTTCGATGGCCTGCTACGGCAGCCACTCCACACCCCCGAATTACCGTCTTATAAGCCTCCCATCACGTCACATCTGAGTTGACGGAACCCTCATCTTCTGTAAAAAATAACCCAACGTGGCCTTTGTCAGCTTGTCCCATATCTCCAGGACTCGGAGGTACCATGGATTAAGGGCCATGTTTTGATGAGAGCGGGGAGGTATACCCCCATAATGGGCCAGGATCGGGGAATGATCGGATATGCCCCTAGGTAAAAAGATTGAAAGGCTTGGCAGAAAAGATAATCAATACGAGACAGGCTCCCATGAACCATGGAAAGGAAGGTGTATTGTCGACCTGAAGGGTGGAGTGTGCGTCACGTGTCGATCATTCCTAGGGCCGTTAAAAAGTCCGACAGTAATTTCCCCTGTGGTTCAGTTCATCGGGATGGCAATCGGTCCAGTTCTTCGACTAGGGCGGCATTACAGTCACCCCCTAATAAAATGTCCACCTCTGGTAAGCTCAGCATGTGTGGACCCAGAGCAGTCAGAGTGGAGGAATGGAGTTTGGGGGGGGTATATATAGTGAGGTCAAAATCGCCCATCTGGATCGTGTGTGATTGTGTTAACCTGAGAGGGAAGGGAGGATCGTGCAAGGATGCCCACCCCTCTGGACCCCCTGGTGTAATCCGCATGAGCGAGTAGTTTGTAGTCCCAGCGATTCAGTGCTTTGTATGTGGGGCCTGGGATATGTGTATCTTGAAGAAGTACAAGGTCAGGGGAGAGGCGCTTCAGATATTGCAAGACTAACCCCCTTTTAATCCGATCACCTAACCCGTTCACATTCCAAGTGATCAACTTAAGTCGGGCCAGGGAGGTGGAGAATACAGAAGTGTCACTCATAAGGATCGTGAAACAGGAGCCCCATCTCCCACCGGGCACAAATAACAATAGTGCACAATGGATAACAGCGTAAAAATATATGAGGGAAATCACAGTGTGCGTCAAGTACTCCCGTACAATTGTGCATAATCATCACAGACAGATTGCTCAAAACAAGAAACAAAAGATAAAAAGTCCCTTAATAAAACACCCTGGAAGCTCCCCCACCCTGCCTCCCTGCAACATGGACTCAGAACTGCCCATCACCCCAATTTGCAGAGCGCTTGGATACCCATAAAGAACCTAATTAGAGGGAAATGCTACCCAACCAACGTATCTCAAGATTCGACCCTCTTCCCTCTACAGAAACATTTTGATTGCCCAAAATAGAGCATGGAGAATTAAATAGTCCCAAGTCAGACGACTATAGCCCCGAGTGCTTCAGAAAGCCTGTTCCAACATTTCTATCTCCTCAAAGGGCCCAGGCCCAGATAAACAAATGTCTTGACATACTCATTTATGAGAGAAACAAATATACATTGACCTGTACACAATTAACCGAGAAGTCTTATCCACAACAACCCAGGAGTGTGGCCTAGGGACACAGTCAATGTCGTAGCCAGTTACCAAATACAAAAAGTGAAACCCAGTACGTGTTGAGTATATCGATACCTGCACCATTCAGGCAATTTTCCCTTGAAGATGTCTGGATTCGTGTGGGTGATCCCGGGAAGCAGCATCCAGTCCGGAGATGATCGCCACCCCGCCAACCAGTCCCAGGCCGGAAAAAGAGCGACTTACCGTTCACCTGCACACGTAACTTTACCAGGAAGAGCATGTCATATTTCAAATTGTGCCCCCTGAGAGCACGTTTAACCCCTTCGATGCTCATGACGGAATGGTCCCGTCATGAGCATCGGTGCCCCTGTGCTCATGACAGAACCATTCCGTCATGAGGCCAGAGGCACGAAATCCCTCTGCAGCAGACAGCAGAGGGATTTGTATTTAATCCCTTTGACCTTGGGAGCTGGGGAAGAGCTTCCCCAGCTCCCGTGGCCCCCTCTCTGGTTTCTGTGCAATGAAGATCACCGGCAGTTCGGAGCACTTTAAGCCAACTACTGGGTCGGGCAGATGCGGTCAATCAGTGACAGCCCCCGGTAGTGGGGCACGACAGCCGAGGGCGCCTCCCAGGGTCGATGATCCTCAGCGCATACACCGGCGTCAGCAAAGGCCGTGCAGCATCATGGTCGGGCTCACCCTTGTCTTATCCGTTTTTCCTATTTTTCACAAAAAAACCAACATTTTGCTGTACCTTGGCTAATTCCTGGGACCCTTCCAAGGGGATCCACAAACCCTGGGTACCTTTAGAATACCCATGATGTTGGAAGAAAAGGACGCAAATTTGGCGTGGATACCTTATGTGATCAAAACGTTACAGGCGCCTAAGCGCGTACTACCCCAAATAGCCCAAATAACGCTTAGCACAGGGGGGGGAAAGGCCTAGCAGCGAAGGGGTTAACTTCCAGAAAAGAGCGACATTTCAGCTGCACTTTGTAGGTAAAATCTGGAAAAAAGGTTATACTGGAATTCTTGAATTTCAGGGATGGTCCATACCTCGCAGCCTGGAGGATAACGTTGCGGTCATGAAAATTGAAGATTCATGCCAGGATGGGACAAGGGGGAGCGCCCGGCTTCCGCGGGCCTCCAGGTGCTCTGTGGGTGCGTTCGAAGGAGAAGTAGTTGGAGAGGGACCATGGTTCCAAGTGATTTTGAATTAAGTCCTCCATGAACAGATCGGTAGCCAGCCCCTCTGCCTGCTCGGGAACTCCCAAAATGCGCACGTTGTTTCTTCTTGCGCGCCCTTCATAATCCTGCAATCAGGCTTCCAGGTCAGTCGTCTGTGACTGCAATTGCTTGACCACCGACTCCAAACGCGTTGTGGAGGTCGTAAGCGTGGCGATAGAACCTTTGTTTGCCTTCACTGGGTCCCCCATGTTCTGCAGAGGAGTGTGAATCAGATTGACATCAATGGAGATGGTGTCAATTTTGAGTTCCAGCGCCATGCGGACTCCCTGTACAGATACCATTATGCCCGCCAGTGTTGGGCCCCCGTCAGCTGATTGCCACTTTGCCTCCACATCCGGCTGATTCCCTTCGGTGTCGTCCAATTTGGAGTTGGCAAATATCGACAGTTTGTGGATAGTGGACGGTTTGGGAGCCCATTTGTGTGGCCATTGTGTCCTGTACTACCTCCCCCACCAGGAAATATCGGAGCCTGGTGGGTCGGGGGCTGCGCAAACACGGCAGCGAACAGGATGTGGCTGTATTGCTGGGCCCGTGCCTCTATGGAGAAGGATCGTGTGTGGCCCAAAACTACGGCCTAGGCAGGGGTCACCCAGGCCTCGCAGAACTTCCGCATGGGGAGAATGTCACCCCAACTCCAGAGTGCGAGAGAAGCCGGGGGTGCCCGCTACCGCCAACAGGAATCAGGGCCCCCAACTCCTAGTAGGTCCAAACCTTCAAGCAAGAGGGAGAAGGGGAAGCAGAAATGATATAGTGGGCTCCGCTGGCCCCTTAGCTCCCACGGACCTCAGTGCTATTGTTCAGTACCAGCGGGGGAGTACGGCCACAGCGGTTGCTGTCTAGCATTCATCTAGGCATCCAGCAATGAATGGTGCAGCACTCAACGCGCCGTGCTCGGCCCGGGTGCCATGAACACGGCGCCTCGGGCTTCCGCAACTCACCGGCAGTTCGGAGCACTTTAAGCCGACTACTGGATCGGGCAGATGCAGTCAATCAGTGACAGCCCCCAGTAGTGGGGCACGAAAACCCTGGCACCTCCCAGGGTTGATGATCCTCAGCGCATACACCGGCGTCAGCAAAGGCCATGCAGCATCATGGTCGGACTCGCCCTTGTCTTGCGGTCGCCAACTTCAAACGGCGCTGGTGTCAGCAATCAGCGTCCAAATCATCTCGGAGGCGGCTCAGATTAGTCTGTGGCTCGAGGAGCTCCTTCGTCCTTGAAGATTACGGACAAACAGATCTATTTGGCAGATATAAGCAGGGAATTAGCCGGTGGCCGAAAAGAGCTCTACCCCAGGGCGACCATGTTGGGTGTCGGCTAGCCACACCCCCCCAAATTAGTCCCTTGTTTTGACCGATTCATTTATTAATGTTAAGGATCGGGGAATAATCTTTGTACCTTAGGGACACTACTATTGTTAGCTTCATAAAAAAAAGGTAAAAACCATGAGGATGTGAACTCCTATAGGCCCATAAGTGTTCTTAACGCTGATTATAAGTTGTTGATGAAACTGTGGGCCATTCGTATCAGCCAATTGGCCCAGGCTTTAATCCACAGGGACCAACGAGGCTTTGTCGCTGGGAGGCTGATGACTGCTAATACGTGTTTCTTATTGCAGGCTATTGATTATTTCTCAGTTAACCAGACAAATACTGTGGTTATCATGGTTGATGCGGAGAAAGCTTTCGATCTGGTTAATTGAGAGGTGTTGTTTTTTGGCTTGCAAAGGTCTGGGTTCCCTTCAGGTTCTATCACTGTGCTATCTAAAATCTATAATGGAGTCAATGCTCAAATGTTTGTCAATTCATGCCTATCTGGTATGGTCACATTAAAGAGGGGGGGCCATGAACGTTGTCCCTTTTCACCTATATTATTCACCTTTTTTATAGAGCCGCAAGCAATTAGGATTAGGACTTCTTAAGCCATAAAGGCACCTCTTTTAGGTATGACTAAATTAAAATTGTTTGCAGACAATACCATCTTGTACTTGAAACCAGAAAAAGGTAATATCCAGCAGACACTAAATGAATTTGGTCAGTTTAAGGATATCGGAGGGCAAGAGATCAATCCATTAAAGAAAGTTCTACTTTAATTCTCCTCTTGAGGCCCTCCCAGTACTTCTGCACAAAAAGGCAGGGCATCAGGCACCAATTCCATTATTGGGGATATATGTTACAAACAACTACTCTAAGCTCTTTTAGCTAAGTCACCTCCCAATGTTTTTTCAGGTAAAGGGGCTACTTGAAAAAGGGACTCTTCTCCCCTTGTCTTTAGTAGGTAGAGTGGCCCTTATCAAGATGTCTGTCCTTCTGCGTTTATTGTTTCTTTTCACGAACATTCCCATCAAAGTTAAGAATTCTTTTGTCATAGTTCTAGATGTGCTTCTTAGGCATTTTATATGGAATAATAACGCACTTAGGGTAAAATATTTTGCCCTCCAGCTCAACATCCTGCACAGTGGGCTGGCTTCTCCCCGTTTTCAAGATTGGTATCAAGCGGCACGCTTAGATTTTCATGCTACATTTTTCGACAGAAGTGGAGTAATTGATTCCTTTTTCTTAGACAGATTTTTGAATTTTGAATTGGTACCATTGAAATCAAATTTCTTCAGGCTGGGTCTTCCACACGCTTCGCGAGGAAGGCTATCTCGACTTGACAATTCTATTGGCCACGCATACTTTTTTGGAGCAAGCCCAGTTTAGAGATATCCGCCACTTTCTTCAGGGTAGAAGGATGCCTTGGCCTGAAATTATAGCTCGGTGTAGTAAACTAGGCCCACAGCTTTTTCTTTCTTATCATCAGTTTTTATCTTTCTTTAAAGCTTATCATTTTGATCTAGCCCATAACAGCCATTCTCCATTCCAAGCTTTATTTAGCCTCTTGTTTATATTAAGGATGGTCGGAATAGGGAACCAGTATCGGCTAATACATGGCTTAGAGATACATGCAAATGGCATTAAGGATATGTTAGACAAAGTTCTGCAAACAACGCACAGCAATTTTACAGTAAGAGATTGGCAGACGATATTGCTTTTAGGACACAAGCCTCTAGGAACGTCTAATTTTAGAAGAGTGTCTTTCATCTGACGCTGGATGGTCTACTAAACACCCGAGGTATTAATTAAAATGTACCCGGCTCTTGATAGCTGCTGTTTCTGTTGTAAGCATCAGGGTGAGGGGAGTTGGGTCTATATGTTCTATTCCTGTACCTAATTAAGCACCTTCTGGTCAAAGGTCGGGTCTGTTTTAAATTTGGCTATGGATGTATCTATCAATTTAAATCCATTTTTAGTACTGTTTGGTTTTGTACACAATGGGCAACCCTAGAATGTATCTAAATCGAGTCAGATGTTTATGACAATTGCTTTCACAGTGGCTCGCTAGATTGAGTAATTACGACAGGGAGGTCTAGCAAGGTTTAGTATAGTTTTAGAACTCATTAAGCTTTAGAATCTTTGGGCCGAGATGGTGCTGCTTTATTAAGAATCTTGATGGCATAATCATAAGTATCCGTTCTGGCCCACTGTTTTATATAAATTAGTAAGAAGATTATTAGAGACAGCATAATCGTTTATCAACCGGAACTATTGAAGAACTTCCATAACTGTAAGGCATTTTATCTAATTTGTAGCCCTTAGAATACGTAACAACATAACCATTTATTTTATTATTTTATATTCATTGTTTTTGTAGTGCAAGGAATAAATTATTTAGCACTTTCTAGGGATGCTGGCAGGGGTACTATCGTAATTTTGTGCTCTGCTCTATATTATCTGATATTTTAGAAATTAAATGTAATATTTTTTTTGAAAAACTCTAAATGTTTGTTATTTATGTGCTCTCTTTTTTTCTTTTCTATTGCATATTCACATGAACTCTGATTCTTCATTGTAATGTTCTGGATCAGCTCATCCGGTGTAGATAGATAGGAAGATTGGTAAAGTAGAATTGAAGGCAAGGGAGCATGGCAATCTTTGAAATGGCTACCAAGCACATGATGGGATGTTAATGTTAATGTTAATGACATTTGTAAAGCACACTGTTACCCTAGGGTGTCCTGGCGCTGAAAGCAGATGTCCTACAGAGGCCTAAGCGCGGGGCAAAGTAGGTTTTTAAATAGACTGGAAAAGCCAAGTCTCCAGGGGAATAAGGGAGGGATCACAAGAAGGTGACTTGTGACCGGATAGATGAAACCGCTACAGTCAGGTTGCTATGGAAAATATATTGATCCATACAAATAATATAGATGCCCAGAAAGCGGCAGGAGGTGCCCTCCCAATGTACTTGTCCCCCTCCCAAATTCAAACCTTCTGGAGGGGTCTTAAGGGCCAATGGGAATAAACTGGACTTAATCCACCTTATCCGAAGGCCCTGTAGGTCTCTTATTGTTGCCAGAAATTCAGCAACTCCAGAATGATTACCCAAGTGACCATTAAGGTAGAAAAGAACATAATCTGATTAGAGTGTAATTGTGTGTGTTCTGTTTGTTAAAGGATTCCCCACTCTGCACTACCCAGTCGAGCATGAGCTGCTCAACTAATTAGGGTAAGGGTACAGAGGCAAAATGTTTCATGCATTAGCATAGAGTCATGCTCTCATGCTGATGAAGGAGCACATCATTAAAAACTTCCTGGCTGTAAGTGTGCTGGCACAATCTAATGCAATTGTCATTAACTAGGTATGTGAATTCAGAATGTGTCACCATACATTGCTGTACCTGCTGAATAATGAGATGCAATTTTATTTGGGAATACTGCTTGGTTTGGTTCAGTAAACAATAAAATCAATAAATAAAACAAATTTACAAATTTGCTTAATTGCATGTTTTAAAGTGGAGTTGCCCTGCAGCAAACGAGAGCTGCTGGGCCCTCCAATAAATGTTACAAAAAGGGGAAAAAAATGAAAAAAAGGGCCAAAGTGTTGGACGAGCAACAGAGGTGCGAAGTAAGAAAGAATGTGGAGTGGGAGGAATTAAATAAAAATAAAAATAAATCCATTTTGGGGGTGAAGAGATAAAGAAGAAAGGGACAATCAGTACATGAGCGAGAACGCAACACAGAGTGCAGGGGGGTTTGCTAGGAGAAAGGCACACAAACGAGAGAGCATCACATGAGGGACCGAGCAAAAGGTGGGTATTTGGGGAGGAAGGAGAAGAACATGAGGGAGAGAGGTGAAAAATACATGCATTTTCATGGAGTGCTTGTTGCAAAAGAAGGGGCATGACCAACAAAAGAATAGGAAAGCAAGACATTGAATGAGTTGCAATAAAATGAGAGTAAAAATAAAACCAAATAACACAAGTAAAAGGCGGGCTCTAAGCCCCCTCTAAGTTTTACGTATTGTCCACATAGCTTTTGGGGGTGTTTGGATGTTACACCACCACATAAATGCAATCTTGTCTTGTTAGGCGAGTCTGGGGGCCCTGAGTTGGGTCTGCTATCTGTGTGTCGGTTTTTCTCGTTCTGAGCCAAGAATGAAAGACAGAAAGACTCGGTTCGGTTCAAAAATCTTTATTCGATTCATACAATGAATCATAAAAGCACAAAGTTAAAAAACATAATACACAAATAAGGTGATCCATCCATAAAATAAAAATTACAATTCAAAAAAAAAAGACTCCTTTAATGTAAATGAAAGAGAGAAAGTATTTCAGAGACATCTATCTGGTGGTTGAATTTCAAAATGTGAAATCAGCTAACCTAGAATCAACACCAGCTTCCTAGCTTGTCCAAAATGTTTGATCCTAGTCAAATAGATTATTGCACAGAGCCTTCATTTTTATTTATTATAACATATGAGCACACATTTAAATACTTGAGTTCAGGACTGTACAAGCACCTCTTATGATCGAATTAATTGACTGTAACATTGTTTCATCTATTATAAGAATCTATACCACTTAGGGTTTACATGACAGCTGACTTGCCTCTTAGTTCACTAATGGCATTTTTGCTGAGGGAGAGACATTACTGTTTTCTAAAAATTATCACCTTTGATGAATGGCTTTCTATGAAGAAATAATAATCAGATGTACTAAGGTGAAACACTTCCCCACGTTAAAGAAACACTCTTTTTTCAATTTTGAAGAGGTTATATCATATATTTATATTATGTTTTTCTATGATATATATGTTAAACGTTTTCATGACTCGGCTTGTGCATGGACTTCTAGAGCCTAGCCAGACCCATGGCTTGCCCCAGTAATTTGCCTGTGAGCCCTCTGCCATTTGTGACTAGGGCTTACTACATGGAATGGTCAGTTGCTTGATAAAATGATTTGTAAAAGGTAAGGAACCCTGCCCATATGCACAGATTGGACAACTCTATCACAGGTATTCGGATAAAATATTGAGTTGCACAAATATCGAGTTTTTAATATTGTGTCACAGACGTATTGTGTGGAAAAATATCGTTGACAAAATTATTGATTTGTTTAAGGTAAATAATGTTGTTCTTTAAGTTACTTTAGGTGTTTAAATAATATTTAAATTGTATATGTTTTAGATTGTTTGTGTATTTGATGTTAATGTTATTAAATATAGTTTGTTATTTAAAGTTTTATATATTTTTATTTAATTGCTAAATCGCAAGTAATAGGTTGCAGTGGGTAGTGAGGTCCGTAGGGGTACAGGTTGGGAAGTTATTTAACTATAATTAATTAATTTGAAAATGTCTAAATAATATTTTTTTAAGTTATGTTTTAGGTGTGGACTGTTGGGTTTGTAGGGGTATAGAGCGGGATGTTAATTAAATAATAATTGATTAATGATTAATTAATTACTAATACATTAATTGTTAATTTGTTTCAAATTGTGTCATTATTATTTTGTAAATTTGTAATTTAGGTGCAGATTGTTGGTTTGTTTGGTGGGAAGTTAATTAAATAATAATTGATAAATTAATAATTATTGGTCAATTATCATATAATTAATGATTAATTAATTGTGTAAATTGTTTAATTTTTATAATTTTTTTATTGTTTTAAAAAGTATAATTATTTTAATAGTTTAATTGTTTTTTTTACATATATATTACATTTTATGTTCATATTTTATAATTTTATGAAAATAATACTTGTATTAAAATAATGTATGTGATGGAAGTGAAGCACTTTCGCTACGGTTGCACAGACTGGAGTAGGACTAGCAACTGTTACTCCCTCTGAGCCCCATGCTTTCCCTACAATTACCCTGACTGCAGTGGGAATAGTAAATGTTACCCCTTCTGAGTCCAATGCTTTCCCTACTGTTGCACAAACTAAAGTTGAAATAGTACATGTTCCCTCTACTGAGTCCAGAGCTTTCCCTACTGTTGCACAGAGTGGAGTGGAAATAGTATATGTTTTATTCCTAGAATGTTATAGTTTTGTTATATTGTTAGAATTTTGGGGCTGATTACAATGACAGTGGGATTGTCACTGACAGCCCGTCGGTGGCAGTCCCACCGCCATTGTAGCCATGTTTTCCCCCCACCATATAACAATAGTCAGTTGATGGTTGGCGGCCGGAAAGACCAACCACCATGCATCCAACAGGCTCTTTGAGCCCGCCGATGTGCTGAAGGGAGTTTTATTCCCTAAAATGGTTGTGGTGCCTATCAGGCACAGCTGTAGGAATTACAGTCTCCCTTTCCACCAGCATTTCATGGCAGTGAACCCGGCATGAAAAGGCTGGTGGAAAGGGACATTGGGGGCCCCTAGCAGGACCCCCTTACTCCTTGGCCCCCAGACATGGGGCCTTAAGGGTGCCTTTGGTGCCCCTTACATATCACTTCAGCATGTGGCAGGCACTGCAATGTTCGCCATGGTTTGTATAACTGTGTGTGCCTGCAGCACACACCCCTATACAAAAATTACACTTTGCGACGACCTTGAAGGAGGTCGCATCATAATACAGGGTGCAGGCCAGCCAACAGCTTGTCAGCGGTCCCATCACCGATATGTCCGACCGCCATCATGATCAGCCCCTATATTATTAGTATGGTTTTTTGTATTTAAAAGTATATTTTTTCAATTCATAAAGTTTGTAATATATAATATATTTTTAGTACAATATATAACTTTTTTAAGTGTAGTTAAATTGGCATGTGTTTTACATTTTGTTTCCAGTTTATTTGTTAACAGATTTTAATATATATATATATATATATATAAATGTGTATATTATCTACTGGCGGTCGCCAGTAGATAGTTATAGTTATGACCGTGTTTCCATAGGAAATCCGCAACATTCTATTTGGAATAACTTTGGCGCCGGTTGACGAATCCTCGCGAAATTTTCAAAATAGGTGGGGCGCTCCGCTCCGCTCCTACCCTGAAAGTCTCGGGGGGATTCGTCAAGCGGGGGCTGAGAAAAAAGGGGGGTCCCAAAACGCGTTTTCCCCATGCAATTTTCCATAGGGACCTTTAGTCCAAGGTACAGCCCGAACGGCTGAACAGAATTACTTGAAATTTGGCAAAGAGGTAGTCCTCAGGTCAGGCATGTGCCTTTTGCATATATGGTGTCAATCTGTTCAGTAGTTCCTGAGAAAATCAAAAGTAAAATCACATACATATCTGGGCGGAGCCTAACCACACATCTCATCGTGAGATCTGATTGGCTGTCAGTACTTCATCCAAGAAGTTTTGGCAGCCATCTTGGGACCAATATACATGATAGCACCTCATTAAAAAGCATTGCAGTTAATAGAAGGTTTTAAGACTTTAGTTACATTATAAATCATTTGTTGATGGTACCATACTCATTTTAGGAATTGTGGTGTGTTCTAAGGTGATTTTACCATGTGAAAAAGCCTTCTGCTGTGATATCACGAACCATGTTTGAGAGAAAACTATTTTCTCATACTTTTCCCGCAGAGGTTTGGAAGGTGATCTATAAGCTAAACTGAGAGCATATTTTCTGTAAATTCACATTATCTTTCTCAGTCATGTAAGAATGAAGTCTGACATTCTCAGTAAAACATGTACACCCAACAAGGGCAGAGACTGTCAGTTGATTCCTTTGAGTTCTACTGCAGCTTCCCAGAGGGCTCTAAAGAATAACTAGAGCGCTAACAAACTTACTTATGACAAAAGTATGGCACACCTGAAGCCATCTTGATTGGAATAAAGTGGTAACACTTAAAACATTTAATTTACAAAGGAACAAAATGAGGGGGTTCATTTTGCCATATAAATTATGATTAGTGCTGCAGAAAGAAAAACTAGGGCACATTTTGACTTCTGAAATCCTCTTTTATTTCATAAAAACATTCTGACATGCAGACTGAAACATGCACTTTGAATACCAGTAGCAGACTTGCCTGGAGACCAGTAGCTTTACTACAGTGATCTAATGAGCAACTAGAGTGCTAACATTCAGAATTTATGGAAAATGTGTGACACATCTGAATGCCTTCTTGATGGAATCAAAGTAAAAAACTGAAAGTATTTCCTACTGAGGAGACTGCAGTAAATGAGGAAATTAGGAAACTTCGTAACAAATAAATCTCCCAAGATGGCCACCAGAGACAAAAGAGCCCAAATGTAGCCCAAATATCACCCAGATGTAGCCCAAGTATAGCCCAATGACAGAATGTCCCAGAGTGGTATCCCCGTCCCCTTGTTAATGTTTGCCGACGATACCTTCCTATTGTCTAAGACTCAGGAAGGGCTTCAGAAGGCAATAGATTGCTTTGAAAAATTCTGTTATGACTACGGCCTCTCTGTTAATGTTTCTAAAACCAAATTTATGACTATGCACAGGTATAGGAACATTAGGGGCAGAGTCTCTATGAATGGGGAACCACTAGAGCAGACTGATAGCTTTAGCTACTTGGGCATTACACTGGGTTCTAGGTTACAGTGGAAGCCGCATGTGGCCCATCTAATCTCCAAGCACGCACAACTATCTGGTGCCCTTTTAAGAGAATTTAAGATGTCAGCCACTAAACCCGTAGCCCCAGTATTAAGAATTTACGACTCTAAAGTAAGATCCTCCATGCTATATGGAGCGGAACTGTGGGGGTCGTCTAATATAGCAGGTTTACAAAAAGCACATAATAAATTTCTCCGCAGTATAACAGGGCTTCCACTTTCCACACCACTTGTACCTCTGCGCATGGATCTGGGCTGTCAGAGTCTGGAAAATATCTGCAGATTTAGACCAGTTGCCTACTGGAGAAGACTGTGGGTGACCCCAGAATTGCATCATTATGCGCTAGCACTTCTGGAAACACGTGATATGGACACTGGGGGTAAAAGTTTATGGTTTAGAAAGGTTAAAATTCTTCTTAAATCACTAGGTTTGGGTGATCTTTGGGATAATCCTCAGGAGGCATTATTTCCAAACAAACAACAGTTAAAAGAGGTCTACTGGTCATTCATATCCCAGGAGGAGTTTCAGTCACACACTGCCCCATCGCATACTAGGGTTTTTTTTTAGCTGAAACACACTCCTAGGTATGAGTTGTACTGGGATTTGATCACTATGCCCCATGATAGGAAATTATTCCATCAGTTTAGGGTAGGTACCCTCCCATTGAATACGGTTACCTGTAAATGGGCATCTAGTAAAAGTGACCAAATGTGCCCTTTCTGTACAACACACCCGGAATCCATAGCTCATGTTTTGTTTATCTGCCCAGACAAGGCTCCCCGTCATAAATGGATTAGAGCAGTCTGCATTCAAAAGGGTATCATGACAGGGATCACTGCACTGAGAATATTTCAAACTGACTGTTCGGAAACAATGGTGATAGCGATAGCTAAATTTTTCAAATGGATGTGGATAATAAGAGCTGGGAAACTGAAAGCTCTCCAGTCGCCAAAAGCTTATCCAGTATAATTGTGGTATTCTTATTTTTATTACTAAAGTTTTAGCATGTTTTTACGGAAGACAGATATTAATTTTTTTAATTGGGAGAGAAGGAATATTAATTATGTAGTGAACTCAAATCCTGCGGTTCTCGGTTTCAGTGGTATGCTTTCTGTGTATAACTTAAATGTGTAGCTCTAATGGATGTGCTTGATGATGTATTGTGTTTTTTATTTCTTTTTATATATCTGATGATGAAATGTGTTTTTAAATTTGTCTTTTATGACAATATGTCGAAATAAAGACTGAATAAAGTAAAGTAAAGGAACAACTAGAGCGCTTACTGTCTTACTTATGACAAAAGTATGGCACAACTGAAGCCATCTTGATTGGAATAAACTGGTAACACTTAAAACATTTAATTTAAAAAGGAACACAATGAGGGGGTTCATTTTGCCATAGAAATTATGATTAGTGCTGAAGAAAGAAAAATTAGGGCACATTTTGAGTGACTTCTCAAATCCTCTTCTATTTCATTAAAAAATTCTGATATGCAGACTGAAACATGCACTTCTAATACTAGCAGCAGACTTCCGTGGTGAGCAGTAGCTTTACTACAGTGATCTAATGAGCAACTAGAGTGCTAACATTCAGAATTTATGGCAAATGTGTGACATATCTGAATACCTTCTTGATGGAATCAAAGTAAAAAACTAAAAGCATTTCCTACTGAGGAGACTGCAGTAAATGAGGAAATTAGGAAACTTCATAACAAATAAATCTCCTAAAATGGCCACCAGAGACAAAAGAGCCCAAATGTAGCCCAAATATCACCCAGATGTAGCCCAAATGTAGCCCAATGACAGAAGTGTGCAAAACACTTATTTTTTTGTGTATTTGCAGTTTTATATAGTGCAGACATGTCAGGTATTGGAGTGCTTTACATGAACATTGGTTACATCACACAAGATCAAATTCATTTTGGTTGTAGACATGGGGAGATTAAGTGATTTGACCAGAATCACAGAATGTTGAGCTGAAGCAGAAACTCCAACCTGGTTCCCCAGTTGCAAAGTCTGCAGCTATGGAAGTAACACCACACCCTCTCCCCTTGGATGCAACATTTAATCAAGTGGTCAACTGGATAAAAAAACTAAGATTACAAATAATTTAAAAGTTCTTTGTCGCTATTTGAAAACTCAGAAAATATGTCCTCATTTTAGTTTTTTAGAGCACTAACCATAATTTTGATGCAAATAAGACCCTCTCATATATGTAATTTCTAAAGGAAATGCTCTAGGCATTACAGTTTTGATTACACAAGATGACGTCAGGCATTCCACACTTTTGTAATAAATATAGAATGTTAGCAATCTAGTTGTTCATTGGGATACTGTTGAGAGGCAGAGTCCAGGGGCACGGACTCTGAAAATTGAAGGCAGGTAGGAGAGTGCAGAGGCAACAATTTGACCACACTAGGCAGGCAGGAAGGGCAGTGGCAGCACAACAGACTATGGAGGGCAGTGGAAGCCGCATGTGGCCCATCTAATCTCCAAGCACGCACAACTATCTGGTGCCCTTTTAAGAGAATTTAAGATGTCAGCCACTAAACCCGTAGCCCCAGTATTAAGAATTTACGACTCTAAAGTAAGATCCTCCATGCTATATGGAGCGGAACTGTGGGGGTCGTCTAATATAGCAGGTTTACAAAAAGCACATAATAAATTTCTCCGCAGTATAACAGGGCTTCCACTTTCCACACCACTTGTACCTCTGCGCATGGATCTGGGCTGTCAGAGTCTGGAAAATATCTGCAGATTTAGACCAGTTGCCTACTGGAGAAGACTGTGGGTGACCCCAGAATTGCATCATTATGCGCTAGCACTTCTGGAAACACGTGATATGGACACTGGGGGTAAAATTTTATGGTTTAGAAAGGTTAAAATTCTTCTTAAATCACTAGGTTTGGGTGATCTTTGGGATAATCCTCAGGAGGCATTATTTCCAAACAAACAACAGTTAAAAGAGGTCTACTGGTCATTCATATCCCAGGAGGAGTTTCAGTCACACACTGCCCCATCGCATACTAGGGTTTTTTTGGAGCTGAAACACACTCCTAGGTATGAGTTGTACTGGGATTTAATCACTATGCCCCATGATAGGAAATTATTCCATCAGTTTAGGGTAGGTACCCTCCCATTGAATACGGTTACCTGTAAATGGGCATCTAGTAAAAGTGACCAAATGTGCCCTTTCTGTACAACACACCCGGAATCCATAGCTCATGTTTTGTTTATCTGCCCAGAATACAAGGCTCCCCGTCATAAATGGATTAGAGCAGTCTGCATTCAAAAGGGTATCATGACAGGGATCACTGCACTGAGAATATTTCAAACTGACTGTTCGGAAACAATGGTGATAGCGATAGCTAAATTTTTCAAATGGATGTGGATAATAAGAGCTGGGAAACTGAAAGCTCTCCAGTCGCCAAAAGCTTATCCAGTATAATTGTGGTATTCTTATTTTTATTACTAAAGTTTTAGCATGTTTTTACGGAAGACAGATATTTATTTTTTTAATTGGGAGAGAAGGAATATTAATTATGTAGTGAACTCAAATCCTGCGGTTCTCGGTTTCAGTGGTATGCTTTCTGTGTATAACTTAAATGTGTAGCTCTAATGGATCTGCTTGATGATGTATTGTGTTTTTTATTTCTTTTTATATATCTGATGATGAAATGTGTTTTTAAATTTGTCTTTTATGACAATATGTCGAAATAAAGACTGAATAAAGTAAAGTAAAGGAACAACTAGAGCGCTTACTGTCTTACTTATGACAAAAGTATGGCACAACTGAAGCCATCTTGATTGGAATAAACTGGTAACACTTAAAACATTTAATTTAAAAAGGAACACAATGAGGGGGTTCATTTTGCCATAGAAATTATGATTAGTGCTGAAGAAAGAAAAATTAGGCCACATTTTGAGTGACTTCTCAAATCCTCTTCTATTTCATTAAAAAATTCTGATATGCAGACTGAAACATGCACTTCTAATACTAGCAGCAGACTTCCGTGGTGAGCAGTAGCTTTACTACAGTGATCTAATGAGCAACTAGAGTGCTAACATTCAGAATTTATGGCAAATGTGTGACATATCTGAATACCTTCTTGATGGAATCAAAGTAAAAAACTAAAAGCATTTCCTACTGAGGAGACTGCAGTAAATGAGGAAATTAGGAAACTTCATAACAAATAAATCTCCTAAAATGGCCACCAGAGACAAAAGAGCCCAAATGTAGCCCAAATATCACCCAGATGTAGCCCAAATGTAGCCCAATGACAGAAGTGTGCAAAACACTTATTTTTGTGTGTATTTGCAGTTTTATATAGTGCAGACATGTCAGGTATTGGAGTGCTTTACATGAACATTGGTTACATCACACAAGATCAAATTCATTTTGGTTGTAGACATGGGGAGATTAAGTGATTTGACCAGAATCACAGAATGTTGAGCTGAAGCAGAAACTCCAACCTGGTTCCCCAGTTGCAAAGTCTGCAGCTATGGAAGTAACACCACACCCTCTCCCCTTGGATGCAACATTTAATCAAGTGGTCAACTGGATAAAAAAACTAAGATTACAAATAATTTAAAAGTTCTTTGTCGCTATTTGAAAACTCAGAAAATATGTCCTCATTTTAGTTTTTTAGAGCACTAACCATAATTTTGATGCAAATAAGACCCTCTCATATATGTAATTTCTAAAGGAAATGCTCTAGGCATTACAGTTTTGATTACACAAGATGACGTCAGGCATTCCACACTTTTGTAATAAATATTGAATGTTAGCAATCTAGTTGTTCATTGGGATACTGTTGAGAGGCAGAGTCCAGGGGCACGGACTCTGAAAATTGAAGGCAGGTAGGAGAGTGCAGAGGCAACAATTTGACCACACTAGGCAGGCAGGAAGGGCAGTGGCAGCACAACAGACTATGGAGGGCAGTGGAAAGGGGGGCAGGGGCAACAAACCAACAATACAGGACTGGCAAGAGAGGCTGTGGCAATATAATAGACCATTGTGGGCAGAAGGAAGAGGCAGTGGTCATACAACCATGCATGCCAACAGACCCATTTCAGCCAGGAAACGTCCAATGTTTTTAAGCTCAAATGGGCTTTACTTGATCTGTTTCCTGTCTACAATCTTCTCTTTTTCAATGTAACTCAAAGGGGAAAATCAATACCCCAGTTTTATTTCAAAATCTCCCTCTTACCAAGTTCAAAATGTTCGCAAGTATGGTACATTGGATCATGGTAGGCAGGAGGAATTGGGGTAGGGACATGGACTCGGATAACAGAGGACAGGAGGGACATTGAGAGGTGCACTAAACTGACCCTACAGGGCAGGCATCAGGGTTTGCAGCAGCACAATACACCACACAGGGCATGCGGGACGGGAGTGCTGCACAACAATCCATAGAAAGCAATAGGGAGGGGACAGGACCATGCACATGGACAACAGACAACAGAGGGGAAAGAGGCAATGGTAGCTAGCTGACCATAATGGACAGACAGGAGAGAAAGCTGTAGCATAACAGACCATAAAGGGCAGGAGGGACGGATCAGGGGCATTACAATGGAACCGACAAGCCAGGAGGGAGGGAATAGGGGTCTGCACATGGAAACAGAGGGCTGGGGGCAAGGGGGCAGGGCAGGAGCAGCAAGATGACCATGGAGGTCAGGCAGTATGGGCACTAGAAACAAGACACACCATGGAGAGCAACAGTGAGACTATGGTGGCATACCCACAGACCATGGAGGGAAGGTGGGAGGGGGTCAGCAGCTAGCTGACCACACAGGGAAGGTGGGAGGGGCCATGGCAGCACAGAAGACCATGCATGGCAAGCGGGAGGGTTAGTGGCAGCACAATGGCTATGATGGGCAAGAAGGTAGGTGCAGGGGCATGCACAAAGGACCATGGAGGATAGAAGGGAGGGTCAGGACCTGGGCACAGACAAGAGAGTTCAGGTGAAGGGGCCTCACAACAGACCGCGCGGGGCAGGCAGGAGGAGCAGTTGCAGCACAACAGACCAGGGAGGGCAGAAGGGTGTGGCAGTAAAATGGACCATGGAGGACAGGAGGAAGGGGATAGGGGCATGGCATGTGGACAGGCAGGGTGGAGGTGGCAGGGACAGGTTACAGTCATCTGACAATGCTAGGCAGGTGGTAGGGGAGTGGCAGCTCAACAGAACACTCAGAGTAGATAGGAGTGGCAGGTCCATGGAACATGGTGGTCAAAAAGGATGGAGCAGGGGCATGCACAAAGACATCGGAGGACAGGGGGAAGGAGAATAGGGGCAGCAAGCAAAGCACAGAGGCTAAGCAGGAGATCAATGATAGTCCATAGAATTGGGCAATAGAGGGCAGGATGAGTGGACTGGTACATCATGCTAAATGCAGGGCAGTGGCAGCACATCAGACCATGCATGGCAGGATGGAGGAGGCTAGTCCATGGATTCAGACAACAGAGGATAGGGAGGAGATGGATGGGGCAGCAAGGTAACTGTTCATAGAAGGTGGGTATTAGGAATTTTATTGTTTTTAAAATGTGTGTCTGTGCGAACTACTTAAAATATGAACAAGTATGCAGCATAATCTCACTTTTATTCAGGAAGAAGAGGACCTTTGGGACTGTGACTCCGGGCTCACTTGGCAGAAACATCCCCTGACCCCCCACCCCCATCGCAAAATGTAATGCCCGTGAAAAGGGTAGGTGGACGCAGTGTTATGTAGAACATAGTCCTGAGAGCACGATTGAAAATGAAAACTAGATATAGTATATGGTATAAACTATGCACCAAAAAGTGTGATATAAGATGAACCGGGGCATGAAATATAATATGCAATACATTGTGCGCAATGACAGATTCATTGGAGAGCGCGAGATAGCACAGGCACTAGCACTTGTTATGTGATATGCGCCTTGGAGTGTAATATGCACAGGGCAGTGTTGTGTAACCTAAGTAGTCTCTAAAGTTGTAATATAAAATATGTGCTGGGTAGTGTAACATTGCATATGCACTGTAACAAAGATATGGATCCCAGATTGTAATATGTATGGCATAGCGCTGTGCTTTATAACATAGGCATCGAGGAAGGCACGTTAGATGGGGCAATATAACCCGTGCGAAGGCAAGTGTGGAATGACATATTCACGGGGTGGTGTTACAGTGCACATGGGCTAGAGAGTGTCATAGCATACGCACTAGCTGGTGGAATACAACACAGAGGTGTGTGGCACTCAGCCGGCACTGGTGGGTGTAACACAGCATTGGGATCAGCCAGGAGCACGCTGTGACTCTCAAGTGAGGTTTGTCTCCTTTCCACAGAGTAAAATAAAAAGTATTACACATCCGGCGGTGGATGTGTGTTTTATTGACCGTGAGGGGGCTTCTTGCATAGTTTGGTCGAATTTTTGTCGAATCCCCTTTGAATGGCTTGGTGTGCATGTGTATTAAATGTGCCCGTCAATAACTACCCATGTTTGTATAAATAAATGACAAGGGTGTCTACTTGGAGAGTACCCACCAGCGGGGGCGCCGGGATTAGGCACGGTAGGGTGTCAGACATGTCAGAGCTTCACTAGCGGTGTGAATACATTCTACGTGGATTCATTGTATGCATAGTCGCCTTTTAATGAATATCACGCAAATCGTCATGGTGATAGGTACATACGGTTTGTCCAGCATGTCCTAGGTGTTTCTATAAATATATATTTAAAAAAAAAAAAAAAAAACAAAGGCCGGCCCCGGGGGATGGGGTCCCCGGGGCCATAAGTGGCCTGAGGAGGGGGGCAACACAGCCCCCCTCCTAAGAATAAAAAAATAAATAAAAGGCCATGACCTGGGGGTTGGGGTCCCCGGGGCCGATTAGGCCTTGGGAGGGCCAAATTAATTTTTTTCAACAAAAAAAATTAGGGTGCAGGCCCTGGGGGATGGGGTCCCCAGGGCTAATAAATTAGAAAAAGAAAGGGGGCCACACAGCCCTCCTTCTTAAAAATAAATAAATAAAAGACTGGCATCGCGCCGGAGGCGACGTCCCCTCCTTGCAGCACTCTGCAAACGCGCCCCCTGGCCAGTTGTAAGTTGAGGAATTAATTCCCTTCAATACTGAGGGTCCCTGAGGGCCAACTAGCCCAACAGGTATCTCCAGTATGCGACAGGGCCTGTGGGCGTTCTGAGTTGAGAGATTAAGTCCCCTTGAATCCTAAGGGTCCCTAGGGTCAAACTAGCCCACTAGGTACCTCCAGTAAGCGCCACAGAGCTGCGTTGCAGACAGGTGTTCTGAGGCCACGCCCCTTTTTACACCTCCATGCAACGCAGCTCTGTGGCGCTTACTGGAGGTACATAGTGGGCTAGTTTGACCCTAGGGACCCTTAGGATTCAAGGGGACTTAATCTCTCAACTCAGAACGCCCACAGGCCCTGTGGCGGGTTTTTAAGTTGGGGAAATAATTCCCTTTCAATCCTGAAGGACCCTGGGCTCCAACTAGCCCACCAGGTGCTTCCAGTAAGCACCACTGCTCTGCGTTGCAGAGAGGTGGTGCAGGCCGTGCCACTTTTTGCACCTCTCTGCAACGCAGCTCTGTGGCGCTTACTGGAGGTACCTAGTGGTCTAGTTGGACCCTAGGGACCCTCAGGATTCAAGGGGACTTAATCTCCCAACTTAAAACGGCTACAGGGCGTGTTTACACAGTGGGGAAGGGAGGGGACGGGGCATGAGGTGACATGTTCAAACACGCCCTGTGGTGCGTTTTAAGAGGTAGTTTTAATCCCCTGCCCTATTATATACTAGGGGCTTACAGAGGAGGTCATGCTAATCACAGGGGGACCCCAACACATAGTGGTCCCTAGTGTATGTAGGTGTTTTCACTATATTCTGAGTGTCTTTTAACATAGCACTGGCTCTAGGACTGGTTAGTCAGACTCAGTTACCACCAGTATCCGTCTGAAAAAGTTGAGGGTACAGGATGATTTTGCAACAAGGCTTGTTCCTGCTCTTCTGTTTGTTCTTTCTGCACGTTATACTTCTTCCTGCCCTTTTCTTCATCTTTGAGGACTTCTGTTGCTTCTTTCTGCATTTCTTTTTTTTCTTTCCGTGCTTTTTACTTCTTTCTTCACATGTCCTATCTCTGTAGGCATAGCTAGAAATTAGCATTTAAAAAACCTTTGAAATTCACCGAAAAAAACATAGGTTTCAGGCACGTTATAGCTAGGAATTAGCATTTAAAAAACCTTAGAAATTCACTGAAAAAACCATAGGTTTCAGGGGCGTTATAGTTAGCTGGACTTTTCACTCGTACAAAACCATAGACATTCCCCCGTTATAGTTAGTTCAGCTAACTATAAATCGCGCGCCCGCAATGCACTGCTGATGACGTCACATATTACATCACTCATGACATGGTCAGTGACATCACTCATGACATCACTGATGACATCACTGATGACATCATCCTTGTGATAGAGTGGCAGACCTCCTCTCCCCCTAATATAACCTTTGATACACACATTCAAAAATAGAAATTAACATTTTCAAAACAATGGACATACCAATACCAGTTACAACAACCTATTCAGTAATTGTAAGATCCACATCCACTCATTCACCAACAGTCCTATACAGTCACTCATACATGTACTCACTCATCATATGTACTCACACACTTATACATCCTGTTACACAACGCCACTCATCCATAAAGTTACTCACACACATAGTCACTCATGCTAATAAAGAATCAAACATCCGTTTACCTGCATATACAGTTATACACACACCACCACACTTACTTCTACAGAAACTTACACATACTTAGTCTTTTTAACAATCACTTATAGAAACACAACTCTTTCAATCTCTCAGTCTCACATATACTCACTTATATACACCAATAGTCACATATACTAGTTTAAAACATATGTAGTTACTCATAGAGACACTATTGAGACAGTCATTCACTCACTAACACACCCATGCACACACTCATCCACCCATACAGTCCTTCACACATGCTGTCTTCAACACATACAAACAGTGAGTCACTCATTCATGCACCTATGCACTATGTAATACCCCCCACCGAACCATACAGACATCAGACACTGATACTCAAAAAACCAACTAATAACCTATATAGACACTCATGTAGCTACTCACCAACCCATGCAGCCACTTATACACAAAGTGAGAGACTGATACAGATATTTACATATTTAAACATTACTCACTAAGGGCCATATGTAGGTGGCCTAACATTTACCACTTCATAAATACCGAATTTTACTGATTCGGTATTTATGAAGTGGATAAATGCTATGTAGGTAATCCATCGGTAATATTTATCGATTCGGAATGGGTCGGTAATTTAGAATCGGTATTTACCGATTCGGTAATGGTAACTGGCTTCCCATTGATTCCTATGGGCCAGGAGGCCCATAGGAATCAATGGGAAGCCAGTTACCATTACCGAATCGGTAAATACCGATTCGGTAATGGGGGGAGCACAATCAAGGGTGGCAGGGTGTCACAGTGACACCCTGTTGCACCCCTGATTCCTGCATGTGTGCACATGTGGCACACATACATGCCCTAAGGGCATGTATGTCTGCCACATTGCACACATCAAAGTGCAAAAAAATGCTTTTTCACAGCCATTCGTCATTTACCACCAACTTTTAGTTGGTGGTAATTAACGAATCCCCACAACAACCACACACACCCCCTACATATCGTTTCAGGATTCGGTATTTACCGAATCGGTAAAATTACCGAATCGGTAATTTTACCGATTTGGTAAATTAACGAAACCTGAAATGTGCCCCCTACATACCAAAAGCCTGAATACCAGTCGGTAACGGGATATTTACCGAAAATCGGCCGTTACCGACCGGTATTGGGCTTCCTACATACGGCCCTAAGCCATGTATTCACTAAGATACACTTAATCAGTCAGTTATACAATCAATTTTTCAAAAACAAATCATCCATTTAGACACTTATATACCCATTTATTCTTCCATCGACCTTGAGATATACATATATGAAACATATGTAATTTTCAGAAAAACACACATTCCCTGGATGATGTCATCAGTGATGTCATCAGTGATGTCATTTGAGATGTCATCAGTGATGTCATGAGTGATGTCACTGACCATGTCATGAGTGATGTAATATGTGACGTCATCAGCAGTGCATTGCGGGCGCGTGAGTTATAGTTAGCTGAACTAACTATAACGGGGGAATTTCTATGGTTTTGTACGAGTGAAAAGTCCAGCTAACTATAACGCCCCTGAAACCTATGTTTTTTTCAGTGAATATATATATATATATATACACGTAAATCGCCGTTTGTCACTGCCTCACTCGGGCAGAAAAGGACGAGGAGCGGACCCAGAAGTTGGTGCCAATCAAAATCACTTTATTTTAATTATTTGTCAAGCCTGTCCGCCATAACGCATTTCGACCCCCACTCGGGCCTTGATCACATGACGCGTTGCCATGGGAATAGGCGGCATTTTAAAGGAAACCAATGAGGAAATGACATCATCACCATGACAAGCCAGGCATGGAAAGCAATGAATTACTCTTTGAAGTTTTTAAAGAAGAGGTACTGTGCACAACCTAAAAGTATTTTTCCATCGATAAATATATAAATAAATATACAAATAAATACGTATATCAATATAAATATTAAGATACCTTTAAATACATAAAAACATCTGTATCAATTAAAAAACTACATTTATCCAAATACGAGCCAAATGCTAATACAATTTGAAAATAATGTCATACTTAATTGTGCGCTTTATGGATTTCTAAATTGAATTTCCTTAATACAGTACATTCTTGATTTATCAAAATTCAGCTTATCAATGTATCTGCATATGCCCAAGTGGGCTTGTATAATCAATGCCCGTCATGTTATATCCTGGAATTGTATCCTAAAAGTACCGCTACAAAAAATAAAAAAAGTGCAAATTAGTGCAAAAATATATGAAAAAACACATAGTGAATAAGGAGACCTGATATGGGTTCTCCTTTTCCCATTTTGATTCCCGCAAAGAGAGTGTGACTAATAATATTTTTTCGAAATGTGTGTAGATATGTTTCTTAAAGTTACAGCAAGGTAAGTCAAACTTTTTTATGTTTATTGTTTTCTACTCAATGTTTTTACTCTATTTTTTTAAAAAGACTTTCTTTTTATAATTTTTTTTATATAAAAACACAACTTGAATATGTTTAACTATATTATTCACAAAGCAGCCATGTTCCTTATCAAATTTCAATGTGAGCCCACATTGATATGCCCCGAATGATTACTAAAAGGGGAAACTATAAACAAGTATGGAAATCTTCGCTAGCATTAAGCCCCGCTGGATTTTTCTTTTCCAGCTCCAAAATATACCGTGTTTCCAATAGGCGCAATTTGGCCTCCCGATTACCACCACGTTTCATTGGTAACACTGTATCAATCACATAGTAGTGAAGGAAATTCGGGTTACCATCATGCAGCTGTTCAAAGTGCCTGGAAACCGGATAAGCCTGATCTTTATTCGAAATGGCCCTAATGTGCTGGAGTATCCTCTTGTGGGCTGGCAGCTTAGTGCTGCCAACGTATTTAAGCCCACAAGGACACTCCAGCACATATACAGCAAACTCGGTTTTGCATGTTAATCTTTTATTGATCTGAATTGGTTTGGGTTTGAATGGACTGGAGAAATGGGTTTTGCGGCAACCAAATTTACATGCTTTGCAGCTGGGGCATTTTTTGAAACCTTTAGATTGAGCCATCCAAGTAGTTGGAAGGGCTAATTCTGGACTGCTACTCACCAAAAAGTCACTCATAGAAAATGATTTTCTGAAGGTTAGTGCAGGTTTCTTGGCTACTAAACCCCCAATCACCGAATCACCATGAACCAAGTTCCAGTTTCGATTATAAATCTTCCTCAGTTCTTGATGTTGTTTGCTAAAAGTTAGGATGACCCTAGATTGAATATTGGGGGCCATATCATGTAATGTACTATGCTTGATTTTAGGGAGCAAAGTATCTGTTCTAGAAAGAAGTCTCGTTTTTTTAATAGCCTCATCAATCATGTTCGGTGGATAGCCCCTGGCCAAGAAACAACTTTTGCTTGCCTCCTGGGCAATCTCACATTCCACATCCGAGCTGCATATTCGCCTGATACGGAGCATCTCACCGTATGGGATGCTGCGTATCAGATGTTGAGGATGATGGCTAGATGCATGTAGAATTGTGTTACCTGCAGTAGATTTCCTATATAGTTTTGTAGCCAATACATTGTTGTCTACATATACCTCCACATCCAAAAAAAACTGACCGTTTATTAATAGAGGACATAAATTGTAAATTCAAGCAATTAATATTGAGCATATTCACAAATTCATGTGCGCCCTGCTCTGTGCCCTTCCAAATAAAAAACAAATCATCAATATATCTCAGATAGATAATGGCATGTTCTTCCATAATTGCCATAAGGTCGCCCATCAGGACCTGCTCCTCCCACAGCCCCATGTGTAAACATGAGTAGCTAGGCGAGAAGCAAGCCCCCATCGCAACTCCCCTGACTTGATGATAAACTTGATTATTGAAGAGGAAAATATTATATTCGAGACATGCAGATACCATTGACATCAGCATTTTGTTATGGGCCGCACAAGTCATCGGTCTCAAATTCAGATAATGCTCAATTGCCTTTAAGCCATCACAATGCCTTATCGAAGTATAAAGTGATGTCACATCAAGTGTCATTAGTAGCATGTCTGAACTCCAAATTACTTGTTCAATTTTATGTAGAAAATCAGAAGTGTCTTGTACATAGGAAGTCAATCCCCTAACCCACTCCTGGAGAAAGAAATCGATGTATTTGGAGGTATTTTCTATTATGCTGTTTATAGCTGAAAATATCGGTCTACCAGGTGGTGTTACAGTGCTCTTATGCACCTTTGGTATAGGATAAAAAGTGGGGATAACTGGATATTCTTTCTTTAAAAATCGATATTCAGCCTCAGTTAATAACCCTCCACTTTTCCAAGCAAGAAGCTTAAGGTAATGTTCGTGCCATGCAGCTTTGACCACACTGATATTACTTTTCCAGTAACATGCAATATCCCCTAGTTGTGATCCCGCTTCTTCCATATAAAGCTGGCATGGCCATAGGACTACGTTACCACCTTTGTCCGCCTGTCTTATGATTATGTTGGTGTCAGATTCCAATCTACTCAAAAGTTTCTGATAGCTGAGGTTTTGTTTATTTATACCATGGCGGACTTTGTTGGAGGGAGTATACAATTTTTTCAAGTCTTGAGTCACAAGTTTGTGGTAGACATCCAGATTATCATGTAGCATGATAGGCTGGAAGACTGATTTCGGTTTGGTACCTCTGTCTCCCGACTTCCTTTGTTTGTTAATTGCTATTCCTCCCTCCTGTTCATTAAGCAGAGACCAGGCATCCTGGAATAAATCTAAGTCACCAGGGGAGGGCTGATTGGATTCTTTTCTACAGAAGAAATCATGTTCCTTTTAGGTTGTAATATATGGAATTTATGGAGCTTAAGCTTCCTCACAAAACGATAAGTATCCATTCTTGTATCCACGTAATTAAAATCGCAAGGTGGACAGTATGACAGTCCCAAACTCAAGACCTTTACCTCTGCTTGTGTTAGTTGTATATTGATTAGATTAATTACTGCGTTAGAGTTCATACTAGTGTTTAGTTCTTGTTCTGAAATCGATTCCATCTTCCCCTTGCCGCTTTTTTGCCCATACTTTTGGTTTCTTTTGGAACATTTTCGTCTCTGGCTCCGCTTATAGTTGAGTCTTTGTTCTTTACTCCAGGGGGTCCACATGGTCTCAATGTTTCTCGCCTGTCTTGGCACAGGCAATCTACCTCCTGTGCTAGGGATAGCTTGGTACACCACAATTTTTGTATATATATATCCACAAACACACCGTAACTCCTTCCAAAGTACTGGGACCCAAGGAGGGTGGCGTATACGCCGGTGGAGCGTACCGGCAAATGTATTCCAAAAGCAGCAAAATTGTGTGTCATAACCTCACAGGATAAGAAGCAGGACTGCAGTCTTGTTAATCCAAGTTTAATTCACTTGAATTAACAAGACTGCTGTCCTGCTTCTTATCCTGAGAGCCTATGACACACAATTTTGCTGCTTTTGGAAGATATATATATGTATATATATATATAAATATATATATATACATATATATATTCACTGAAAAAACCATAGGTTTCAGGGAAGTTATAGTTAGTTGGATTTTTGACTCATATAAGACCAGAGAAATTCACCTGTTATAGTTAGTTGAGCGAACTATAACTTGCGCGCCCGCAGTGCACTGGTGATGACATCTCAAATGACATCACTGATGATATCACTGATGACATCATCCAGTGAATGTGTGTTTCTGTAAAGTTTAAATATTTCTCATATATATCTATGCCAAGGTGTATTGAAGAAAGAGTGAATTTACAAGTCCCTGACTGGATTATTTAGTAGGTGAGTGACTGATTGTATAAGTGAGTGATTGAACATGTGTTACTGAATGTATGGGTTAGTGACCAAACTGTGTGAAAGTCTGTGTTAGTGTCTCAGTTGGTGTATAAGTGTCTGCATGGGTTGGTGAGTAGCTACAAGAGTGTCTATATCGGTTATTGAAGAGTGGGTGTATTAAAGAGTGTCTGCTTGTATCAGTGATTGTATAAGATAGTCAGTATGTGTTAGTATCTGCATAAATAAGTGATGTGGTGTGTGTATAAATAACACAGTTGGTGTGTATAACTTTGTACATGAGTAAATGCCTATGTGATTGATTCTTTGCATGTCTGACTAGGCGTGTGAGTAACTCTATGGTTGAGTGGCGGACTGTGACTGTATGTATAGGTGTATGAGTGCATATTATAGTACTGTATTGATGAGTAACTGCATGTATAAGTGAGTGGATGTGAGTGTAGACCTAGGAAATAGTGGGTGGTATGCAGTATCTGACATTGTTGTGTGTATGGTTTCAAAAATAGTAGTCTGTATTTTATAGTGCGTGTATCAAAGTTTATATTAGGCCATCAGTATGTGCATCAAATTATCACGTGGATGATGTCATGAGTGATGTCATTTGAGATGTCATCAGTGATGTCATCAGTGATGTCATCAGTGATGTCACTGACCATGTCATGAGTGATGTAATATGTGACGTCATCACCAGTGCATTGCAGGCGCGCGAGTTATAGTTAGCTCAACTAACTATAACAGGCCAATTTCTCTGGTTTTATATGAGTCAAATGTCCAACTGATTATAACGTCCCTGAAACCTATGGTTTTTTCAGTGAATTTCTAAGGTTTTAAAAAAGCTAATTCCTAACTTTAACGTCTGTAAAACCTATGGTTTTTTCAGTGAATTTCAAAGGTTTTTTAAATGTTAATTTCATATTTTAATATTTATAAAAACCTATATTTTTTCTATATTTTTGTAATATTTTGCAACTCTATTATCCTTTTTTTTTTATTTGAACAATTATGTAATTTTTTTATCTTTCCAAAAAACATATGTATATATATATTTTTTTTTAAAGAAAACTAGACTCCCATACCCGTAATGTACCAAGCTCCATCACCACGCGAATCCTATCCACGATATTGCGAAACTCATTAAGGATGCGCATTTCGTATTTGACGGCTTCGTAGCACCGTGTCCCGCCTAACATCATATACGTATATGGTCGTGCCAGCTCCTAGTTTGGTATGCGACGGCTGTGCGGTACCAATACACGCGTTATGTTATCTACGTATAGGGTCGCGCCGGCTGCGCATTCCGTATGCGACGAGTGCATGCAGCTAGGCTCTGTGTTACGTCGTAGATGTATGGTATCGTGCCGGGTACGCCATTCCCTCATTTATATATTTCTAACTGTAATAAACATATTATGGTAAATATATTTTCTCAAAATCTCGTCGGGTGCGGCCTCCTTGCGCACTCGGTGCGCGCTTGCCATGTGACTTTAAAAAAAAGCTTTTGATTGGTTCATAACATTTCCCATTGTAACAGTTGGAGGACCCCACCCATTTTAGACATTCTCTCTACACCGTTTGATGAGAGAGTCCTTTTTTGCTTACAGAACTTTTTTGAAAACCTTTTTGCTGTGTAGACATATCTTATAGTACACACAACATGCAATGAGCATCTTGATCAATAATCATGTTCTGTACAGTAGCCTTACATGTGTGATAGCCATGCATCTGAAATGTTACATAAAAAACAAATGTGTGTGGCACAATGCCCCTGGTGTGTGTGTGCACGAATTATTGTGCTGCCTTTCAGACTGGGTATTGGTGGCTTGAAGGGGTATCATCAGCCACGAGCAGAGTGCACATACTAGATCACATGTAACAAACAGTAAAGAGTAATGTGTAGATTTGTGTTGCAGAATGCTCTGTTGTCAGGCTTTACCACTATAGTAGTGTGTCACATGTCAGACTTTCAGCTTCACGTTTGACATGCATTGCTTGACTGTAATGAGCGTTATCACTGTGTATGACGTAACCTCACTATTGATCCTCCCTCCATCCAAGCACATTCACATGTGTGCGCTTCGTGATAGCAACACTTTCAATAATACCGCACACCATTGACATGCATGTCTACGCATATCCACAAGCTTGACAACGACATGTGATGTTGTCCATTCAATGTTTTTGGACAGTATCTCATTAGCTATAGTTGCCGCCCTCCCCGTACATGCTACATTAATGTAAATTGTGGATTGTGCGACGTCAAAACTGGAACAGGGACACACACATAAGTACACTTCCTGGCTAGGCAGGAACTGAACAACGCCCAGGTCCACGGAATAATTATTCACACCCCTATGCTGGCCTGCCATACGCAAGCCCAGCCCACTTTGCGTACGTATAAATAGGATAACGACGACGCTACATGTCCCAGTTCTTCCACACTGCTTCAGGTGATATGGCTGCATCCACCTCGCATATCACAATGCGCAATAAAAAAAAGGGATGCATGAGGTGTACATCATCCTGGCAATCAAAACTACATCTGAATTGTGAACCCTGCTGGCCGTCGACTTTGGACACAAACCAATGACAGCAGGTGAGCAGTGGGGCCTGGGTGCACAGGGGCTGCAATTGAACGCAGTGAGGTGGAAGGGATAGGGTGCATCAGCCTGGGTGCACAGGTGCAAACAAGCTATGTTGTTGTGCGTAATGATGTGATCTCTGACCTCATTCAGTCACATCTCTGTCTCATTTTAAGGACCTGCTGGACCGTACTGTAGGCCTGAGCCAGCCGGAAGTGCTGCCCTACAGACACGTGGCGTTGGCTTTTGGGGCACTGTAGTGAGCTGATTACTAAGTGTACATGCACATAGGCTTGCCTAACTGCATTGCACATGCACATTATGCTTCTAGTATGCGCTCTGTTCCTTTGTATGTGAAGGATGGCATAACTTATTATTATCTACCCTTGTGTATTCTCGTGCACTCCAACTCCTCTTTGAACCACGATTACCACTAACAGTTGGTAGATCGTACTTAAAGACGGAAGGATGCACTCATCTGGTGTTCTCTCTTAAGCTTGAAATAAACCTTCATTTACCTTAAGACATTTCCACCATTACATTATTTCTCCCTTTTCAGACACTGAGATACTTGCATGAAAAAGCACGCAGCAGGTGCTCAAACAGTGCTGATGCTCTGGCCTTTCTGACACCTTCCATCGTGGTATCAAGACACCATCCCCGAACGGAGACCTGCTGTGCCACCCTGAGAGCGACACTCTGGAGTTGGCGCTCGCACCGGCACGTCATTGGACACACCGGTTGTGGCAAGTGAGCAGTGAAGCCTCGGTGCACAGGAGCTGCAATTGAGCACAGTGTGGGGGAAGGGGCTGGGGTGCAGCAGCTTGGGAGCACAGGTGCAGGCAAGTGCTGTTGCTGTAGATAATAATATAATCTCTGGCCTCATTCATATCTCAGTATCATTTGAAACACTTGCTGGACCGCACTGTTTCTCGCGGACCCCAGCATCCCAGACACACGGGTGACCGGAGGTAAACAGTGAGGGCTGGGTGCAGTAGGCCGACACTCTGTCTCCTCTTCCCTCTGTTCTTTTGACTCCCCCTCCCCTTCTCCCTTCCACTCGCTCTCTGTCCCATTCTCACTTTCTTCCTTTCATTCTGACTACCTTTCTTTTTAGGTCCCGCCTACGCAGTGCACATGCACTGCATAGGAGACCTTTAGTCGTCGTGTAGCTCTTTTTACAAAACACATACACATGCTTGTGGCGGCATACGGCTTGTGGGAGTGCACAGCTACGCGCCACAAGCACGAGTATGTGCTTTGAAAAAGAGCAAGATACGCGTTCACACACCCGCTCATCGCCAGCGCATTCACTCAAGCACCTCTGAGCACCATTTGTGTGCTTTTTTAAATTTTCTTTTAGCTCATGCGCCCACGCACGCACACAACTCCCGGGTTTGTTATCTCATTGTATTTATTTTGACATTTTTAGAGTGCCTAAGCGGCGCCTCACAAGAACTTCAGGGCGCATGCTGGTATTGCCTCTTTTCTGATGCCAGCTCAAGAGCGTCGCTTAAGGCTGCCTCTGGTCTCATGCGGTGAGCTAATGGTGGGGAGTTTTAGAGATAGGAACCTCATACTGTGAGCAGGAGCCAGCATCACTGGGCATGGTGCCTTGGGTCAAAGGGCAAGAAGACTTGAGTCTTGTGCAGAGGGCGCTTGCTTGAAACATACAGTGCGCAGGGCTTTAAGTGGGCCAGGTCCCTCCTGGTCGTAGACCTGCCAGCAATTAACAAGCATTTGCAATGCAATAGGTCTCGCATTTACAAAAGTTTGAGCTATTGACAATGCAAATAACAATGCCTTTTATTATTGTTTTCGTTTTAAAAACATCAATAAAAGGCATTGTCTTTTACAATGCCAATAGCTTAAACTCGCATTAATGCGAGACCTATTACATTGCAATTGCTTGTTCTCTTGGACATGGCACACATACTTATGTTTCTTTTTTCTCTTGCAGGTTTTGTACGCTTCTTCTGGAGGAGTCCCACCCACTTCTTTCATGTTTTTCTGTTGTTTGAATAAAGTTATGTTTCCATTTATTTGTGTTGTTTTAATAAAAGTTATTTTTTTACCAATAAATAACTGAGTGTATGGGTCTTCTTTTTCTGACAACACTTGTCTGTGGTTTATTGTGAAAATCGGCGGTTGATAGGAGGTTATGAGGGAAATCATTTGTAAATGTGCGGTGCACCTACCAAATATAAACCAGCAGACTATTACATAATTGAAGCCTGGGTAATTCTGCAAGGGTTCTATGAGTGTATCACTTTATAACACCATGAGTACTGCCCGTGTGATTACAGAATCAATAACGCACTGCCTAGGGCCACCGAGGCTTCAAGGACTGGCGAGGCCCACCCTGCATATTTAAGTAAAGCCCCGGAGGTTGCCGGTCCCCGGTCTTGAATTGGCCTCGAAGCCCCCTGAACAATTCGTAAACAATATCCGGGACCAAGAAAACGGGTCTTCAGCAGAACGCAAGCAAGCTCAAAATCTTGGTGAGTGCTGCCTTCTTTTTACCTTCTCACGCTCGTCGCCAGATTTATGTAGTGAAGAGGAAGACAGCAGTGGATCCGATAAGTAGATTTATTGTAGGAAAAGAAGACAGCTTAAACAGCCTCCAACAGGACCAGACAGCAAGGCAACCATCTTCTCCAGCACTGTGTACAAACTCCCCAAATTCTCCTCATGACAGCCCTACATTCCAACATTACATACTTACATTATAGTAGCATTACATACTGACATTCTACTGTGACTTACATTGGAATGCTACACAGAGCACATGACTTTACAGCAATGAGCTCATGGTTTCATCCACGAGTCTTGAGACCGGTAGGGGTGAGTAGTTCGCTTCCCACTCCCTGTATTGTATAAATGCAAAATAACACTACTTCCACAGGTATGCTACAGCGCCCATAGCACATGACTTTACTGCAATGAGATCACGGTTTAATCCCGAGTCTTCAGACCAGTAGGGGTGAGTAGTTTGCTTCCTACTCCCTGTATAGTATAAACGCATACTGACACTACTTACACAGTTATACTACAGCGGCCAGTATGCTACAGCTCCCACAGCTCATCACTTTACAACACCGGTAGGCATGAGTACTTCGCTTCCCACTTTTGGTATAGTATCAACGCACGGTAGAGGTCAGTAGTTCGCTTCCCTCTCCCTGTATGGTATGAACGCCTACTAAGACTACTTCCACAGGTATGCTACAAAGACCAGAGCACATCACTTTACAGCAATGACCTCACGGTTTAGGCTCTCGGTTTCATACCCGAGTGTAGCAGCATCTCATCTCAGCACCATGTCACTCTGAGCAACACCACACTTTCAGTCTGGTAGGAGTGACTACTTTGCTTTGCACTCCCCCACAGAGGTTACAGTGCTTCTATCCTCCTGTTTCCTACTCTTTTCGCCCTATTTCCCCCTTACTCATTTCAACAGATTTACACCAAATAAACAAAAGCGTGCTTTCTATACAAAGACCCTTCTCCCTGCCAGATTTGGGGTAATTCCGTTCACCCGTTCGACCTGTAGCCTTGTCTAAAGTTTCCTATGGAAATTAACATGGAGAAAACATGTTTTGGGACCCCCCTTTTTTCTTGGCCCCCTTGACGAATCACCCCCAAACATATATATATATGTGTGTATATATAAATATATACTATTTATATATATATATATATATATATATATATATATATATACATATATATATATATATATATATATATTATCTACTGGCGGTCGCCAGTAGATAGTTATAGTTAGGACCGTGTTTCCATAGGAAATCTCAAAATTCTATTTTGAATAACTTTGGCGCCTGTTGCCGAATCCTCGCGAAATTTTCAAAACTAATGGGGCGCTCCGCTCAGCTCCTACCCTGAATGTCTCGGGGTGATTCGTCAAGCGGGGGCCGAGAAAAAGGGGGGGTCCCAAAACGCGCTTTCCCCATGCATTTTTCCATAGGACCTTTAGTCGCAGCTACAGCCCGAAAGGCTGAACAGAATTACTTGAAATTTGGCAGAGAGGTAGCCATAAGGTCAAGAAAGTGCCTTTCACAGGTCTGGTGTAAATCTGTTCAGTATTTCCTGAGAAAATAGCATTTCAATATCTATACGCGCGCACCGTGCGCTCACAGTACGCGCACCCTGCCGTGCACGAGCGCAATTCTGATTGGTTGTTAGATGTCGGTAAACATTCGAATCGGTCGAAACCAGGAAGTGTCGGCCGCCATTTTGTCTCTCGCAGTCTGAGGGGGTGAAAATAAAAGGTGGAAAACGTGAAAAGGGGGCAGAGTGGACAGTTCCTGACCCCCTAGCATTGGTCAGGGGGTCACAGAAGGACCCCCAGGGGAGAAAAAAACATATTTTTTTTGTAAAAAATCGCGAGGTGCGCGCACCGCGCTCGCACGGCATGCACTGCGAACAGTGGGTGCTTGGTGCGTGAAGCGCACCGTGCGCCCACATAGCGCGCACGGTGCGCGCACGGTGAAAAACCTGAAAAAAAAATAATTAATAAATACATAACTTAGCATTTAAAAAAACGTACAAATTCACTGAAAAAACCATAGGTTTCACACACGTTATAGTTAGGAATTAGCATTTAAAAAACCTTGCAAATTCACTTAAAAAACCATAGGTTTCACACATGTTATAGTTAGCTGGACATTTCCCTCGTAAAAAAACAATGAAATTCCCCCGTTATAGTTAGTGCAGGCAACTATAACTCACGCGACCGCAATCCTCTGCTGATGACGTCAGATATTACATCACTGATGACATATGTGTCTTTATGAAAAATAAATATTTGTAATATATGTATAGCTAAAGATTAATGGAAGAAGACATGGGTAAATAAGTGAGTTATAGTTGCCTGCACTAACTATAACTAGGGAATTTCATTGGTTTTTTACGAGGGAAATGTCCAGCTAACTATAACATGTGTGAAACCTATGGTTGTTTAAGTGAATTTGCAAGGTTTTTTAAATGCTAATTCCTAACTATAACGTGTGTGAAACCTATGTTTTTTTCAGTGAATATATATATATATATATATATATATATATATATATATATATATATATATATATATATATATATATATATATATATATATATATATATATATATTTACCTACTGGCGGACGCCAGTAGGTAGATATAGTTAGGACCTATTTTCCATAGGAAATCCGCAACATTCTATTTGGAATAACTTTGGCGCCGATTGACGAATCTACGCGAAATTTTCAAAACTTTTGGTCAGCTCCTGTCCGCTCCTATCCTGAAAGTTTCACAGTGATTCGTCAAGCGGGGGCCGAGAAAAAAGGGGGTCCCTTAACACGTTTTCCCCATGCAATTTTCCATAGGACCTTTAGCCGCCGCTACAGTCCGAACTGCTGAACGGAATTACACCAAATTTGGCAAAGAGGTAGTCCTGAGTTCAGACTTGTGCTTTTTGCTTACATGGTGTAAATCCGTTCAGTAGTTCCTGAGAAAATGACATTTAAAAGTACATATATATCTATGGCCTCGGAGGGTCCGCGTACCCTAAGGGCAGCTGATGCGCACCCTGCTGTGCACGAACTGTATTCTAATTGGCTGTCAACACTCCAAATCAGGAAGTGTTGGCAGCCATCTTGTGCCTCGGTAGAACCGAAAAGGGGCAGGGTAGAAACACCCTGACCCCCTAGGCCTCCTCAGGGGGTCTAACAAGGACCCCCAGGGCCAAGAAACAAATTTTTTTAAAAACTAAATCGGCGAGATTCGCGCACCCAGCGTGAATTTCTGCCGAAAAGTTAAAAAAATGAAGCGCAGGCTCCCGCCCTTCTTTGGTAATTGGCCACCAGGGGGGCCAAATCGCGGGGGCATTTTCAAAAAATAGTGTGGGGGTCCCAATCCCCCCCACACTGCCCCAGGGACCACCACCCCCGGGGCTTATTAATATTGGGTGGGGGGCTCTCAGGCCCCACCAGCCCCAGGGACCGCCACCCCCGGGGCTTATTAAAATTGGGTGGGGAGGCTCTCAGGTCCCCCCGCCCCGGGGACTGCCACCCCCGTGGCTTCTTTAAAATGTGGGATGGGGGCCCCCCTCCTGGAGCCTTGTCTAGGCTCTAGGGACCGCCACCCCCCAGGGCTGGCTCCTGCAGTGTCCCAGGGTGCCCACCCCCGGGACACTGTAGTTTGCAATGACAGGGCGGGAGCCTCATGGCTCCAACCCTGTAATTGCAAACTGCTTTCCTATTTGGAAGAGAGAGCAGGAAACCTGCTCTCTCTTCCGAATAGGAAAGCAGATTGCTTTTCCACAGGGGAAGCAGCATGTTAGCTGCTCCCCATGTGGAAAAGCAATGCCGGCTCCCGAAGGACATGGGGAGCTGGCTGGGACTGTGGGGGGGTTGGGTAACCCCCCCTAGGCACCCAATGAAGAGGGCCAGCCCCGGGGAATGGGGTCCCTGGGGCTAGTAGTGGCCCGGGAGGGGGGCCACGCGGCCCCCTCCTAAAAAAAAAAAAAAAAGAATTGGCCCTGGGGGATGGGGTCCCATGGGCCATAAGTGGCCCCAGGAGGGGGCAAGGCAGCCCCCCTCCAAAATATATATATTTGTTTAAAAAGGGTCATGCCCCGGGGGATGAGGTCCCCGTGGTAAATTATGGCCTAGGGAGGGGGGCCACGTGGCCCCCTTCCCGATTTTTATATTTTTAAAAAATAAATTGGGGCAGGCCCTGGGGGATGGGGTCCCCAGGGCCAACAAATTAGAAAAAGAAGGGGGGCTACACAGCTCCCCTTCTTAAAAAAAAAAAGCGGGATCGGGCCGGAGGCCATGCCCCCTCCTTGCACCACTCTGGTAAAGCGCCTCCTGGCGTGTTTGCAGAGGGGGAACTAATTCCCCTTGAATACTGGGGATCCCTGGGGGCCAACTAGTCCACCAGGAACCTCTAGTATGCAACAGGGGGCTGCATTGCAGAGAGGTGTAATGAGGCCACGCCCCTTTTTACACCTCTCTGCAACTCAGCTCCGTGGCGCATACTGGAGGTACCTGGTGGGCTAGTTGGCCCCCAGGGAACCGCAGGATTGAAGAGAAATTAATTCCCCAACTTAAAATGTGCCACAGGGTGTGTTTGCACACGTCACCTCAGGCCCCGCCCCCTTCCTTCACCATTGTACAAACATTCCCTCTAAAATCATCGAACTACGAATTCCGATTTACTCACCTGTTATCAGGAGAGAACCCAGTGCTGCATCTTTAAGCCCAGCACTGACCCTGAAAAGTAATTCTAAGCGTTCTTACCAGTAACTTGTATTGCCTTCCATAGGAATCCATTGTGTGGTTTTCAGCAGAAATTTTCTAAGTGTTGATTTTTTAAATGTACAAATATTCCTCTAAAATCAGCCGAACTACAAATTCCGATTTACTCACCTGTTATCAGGAGAGAACCCAGTGCTGCATCTTTTAGCCCAGCACTGACTCTGAATAGTAATTCTAAGCTTACTTACCAGTAAATTGTATTTCCTTCCATAGGAATCCATTGTGTGGTTTTCAGCAGAAAAGTTTCTGTCTATTTTCACAAACTAAAAATATTCCTAAAAAATCGTCTGTATGACTTAAACACATTCTTTCAACTGTTTACAGGAGATGCACCAGTGCTGGATCCAGGATCCACCACTGAGTAAGACAAATTAACGATAACTCTATTTACCTGCTAAGTAAATTTTCTGCCATAGGATAACATTGCTGATTCTATGTGAAAAAGTTTCTAAGTGTCAACTTTTAAAATACAATAATATTCCTTAAAAATCACTACTGTAACCAAAACACTTTTACTCAACTGTTTACAGGAGATGTCCAAGGACTGAATCTAGGATCCAGTCCTGTGGTTAGAAAAGTAATCCATAAAGTAACTAATTGCATTTGACTAGAAATTCACATTGAGCTCAATGTTGCATTGTGTTTGAAATTGTGTTGACCATTGCAACAACTGTAACTACTGTACTTAAAATTCTATTGCCTATTTGCAAAGTATTTAAACTAAAGTAATTCATTCCGAGAAAGTATATTTTGTATTGTAATGTATAATGTAATTATAATGTAATTAAAAAAATAAAATATCTAAAAATAAATAGTTTAAAAAAAGTAGTAAATCAGTATCAAAAAAATCAGTATAATAATTAATACATTAAAAATTGTCATTTACAATACCTTTCAAATTCACTGAAAAAAACATAGGTTTCATGCCTGATATAGCTAGGAAATAGCATTTAAAAAACCTTTGAAATTCACTGAAAAAAACATAGGTTTCAGGCTTGATATAGTTGGGAATTAGCATTTAAAAAACCTTTGAAATTCACTGAAAAAACCATAGGTTTCAGGCCTGATATAGTTAGGAATTAGCATTTGAAAAACCTTGGAAATTCACTGAAAAAAAACATAGGTTTTAGGGGTGTTATAGTTAGCTGGACATTTCACTCGTACAAAACCATTGAAATTCCTCCGATATAGTTAGATGTGCTAACTACATCTTGCGCGCCCGCAATCCACTGCTAATGATGTCACATATTACATCATTCATGACAAGGTCAGTTACATCACTGATGGCATCTCAAATTACATCACTGATGACATCACTGATGACATTATCCACGTGACAATCAGATACACCTCATCATACACTAGTATAAACTTTCAGCACTGACTGTAAAATACAGAGTGCCATATTTGAAACCATTGACACACCAATACAAGTTTCTAAACACCCACTCAGGGATTCCTAGATCTATACGTACATCTAATCACTTACATATAGATTCACTGATACATGCTGTCAATGATCAATAGAACACTATCAAATATACTTATACACCTATATCAACATTACACACCAGCACACATCCTAATCACTTATGAAGTCATCCTACTCACTTATGCAAACAATGGATCATACTTACTTTTACTTAGCTACACACTTATACAAACACCACTTCATCTATTCATATAGATAGTAACTCATACTTAGTGTGTTATAAAATCACTATTACAAGTATACAGTTATCCATATAGGCACTCATACAATCACTGAGTCTTATGTATACTTATTTATATACAACAACTGACACATAAACTGGCTTTTATTTTTCTAGTCTATTGGATATGTACCATTGAAACATATATTTGCTCATCACCACACCCATAAAGATATTCACTCACCCAAACAACTGTTATAACATGTAGTTTTAACTTCATATACCTACTGAATCAACTATTCACACATCTTTGTGCAGTCACACACCCTCCACCGAACCACACACACATTCACTCGCCCATAAAAATACTCAGTTAACTAATCAATAACTAATATAGACTTTCACGTAGCTAATAACCAACTGGTGCATCAGTTTACACAACAACTGACAAAGTGATACAGATATTCACACAGTTTGGTCACTATCCAATATATTTAGTGAGACACTATAAATTATTTAAGTAAACAGTCAATCACACTGCTACTAAATCCTCCATCCAGATATTTATATTTATATGTCCACTCATTCTTCAATGCAAATTGCTATATATATAGATAATACATATTTAAATAACGAACCAAACCACATTCCCTGGAAGATGTCATCAGTGATGTCATCAGTGATGTCATTTGAGATGTCATCAGTGATGTCACTGACCATATCATGAATGATGTAATATGTGACATCATCAGCAGTGGATTGCGGGTGCGCGAGATATACAAGTAACTATATCGGAGGAATTTCAATGGTTTTGTACAAGTGAAATGTCCAGCTAACTATAACACCCCTAAAACCTATGATTTTTTCAGTGAATTTCTAAGGTTTTTTCAAATGCTAATTCCTAACTTTATCAGGCCTGAAACCTATGTTTTTTCAGTGAAAAAAAAAAAAAATATATATATATATATATATATATATATTACCGCTGCAACTCCCCTTCTCACATCCAACTTTACCGGAGAAAGACAGCACTCACGGGGTGCAGTTATCAAAGTTTATTCACTGGAAACTTACACGATCACAAAACAGACGCGTTTCGGTAACAACCTTCATCCATGTTTACCGAGGCGCCAACTCGCCATGATTTTTAAACGTTCATACAATCTATAAACGGCGACAAGGGACAAACGTAAATCACGGTGTCCCCGACATTTCCTCCTAATATCAGCGCCATCTTGGAATGTCCTAAGTCCCAGCATAACAAGATGGTAACATGTTTAAACACAGATATGCTCATTCATAAATTTAAGTTCTATACATATTTACACGCTATAAAGCCCTGGATGGGCAGAAACTTGGAGGAAAAGCGCATTTCAAATTAAGAATCATGGCTACGGCTACCAAGTTGTACAGTCACTATATATCTTGCATTTATGATCATTAATTCTCAAACAAATATCACAGTGGGTAAGCACTCGCTTCCTCAATACCTTATGTAGGAAATTCATTATTCAATAAAATTAGGAGATCAATCAAAAGAAGTTCAGAGAACCAATACAAAAGATCAGATACTTCATAATTCCATCTATACATATATACATATATACAAATCTGTATGCCTAGTGTAACTATCATATCGAAGGTTGAGTCAATCTACAGATCCTTTCCCCAAGACTCTCGGGCGCAGAACCCTTCTAGTATCAAGTCTAATACCGTTCCACAGCTTCTTTCTATCCGTGGTCCTAATCTAGAGGAGTTCAAAAAATTAACCATGAAAGTCAGATCAGGTTCCCCTATGGACCCTTTGCGCCCTACTCAATTCCAAGAGCTCGAGGAGTGCTCTTACCCGGCTATCCTGGACCTTATTAACCTATACTTTGAAACAGGAAGTGTACCAGTTAAATGGAAACAAGCAACTGTTGTCCCTATCCTGAAAAAACCCTCCCTGGACCCCTCCCTTTCCGATAGCTACCGCCCCATTTCCCTTCTCCCCTGGATTTCCAAACTAGCGGAATCTCATGCCAATTGCGTTCTGTCTTCCCATTTGCTGGAAGCTAACATCCTCGACCCATCCCAAAATGGGTTCCGAGCGCACCATAGCACCGAGACCTTGCGGTAGTGGAGCAAATTAGAAAGATACTTGACAGAGATCAAACGGTAGCGCTGATCCTGCTGGATCTCAGCGCTGCCTTTGATACCGTCTCTCACTCTGTTCTCCTCCAGCGACTTTCTGAAGCCGGGGTTGGTCAGGTTGCCCTCGACTGGTTTCGGTCCTTTCTTACAGACCGATCATTTCAGGTGTCCACGCCGCCTTTTGTTTCCGCCTCCTGTCCCATCTTGCAGGGTGTTCCTCAAGGGTCTGCTCTCAGCCCAACTATGTTCAATCTATATGTCCAGCCACTAGCTGAGGTAGCCCAGAGATACGGTCTCACCATGGTGTCTTACGCTGATGACACCCAGCTGGCGGTGGCACTCAATGGTGAGTCTGCAATGGACGCCGCTGCCTTCCAGATCGCTCTACGAGGAGTCGCGGGATGGATGTCGGACAACAAGCTACAGCTGAATGCCTCAAAAACCGAGGTCTTAATCTTTGGGAAAAACACCGACCTCTGGGGCAGCCAGTGGTGGCCTTCCGAGCTTGGTCCTGTTCCGGTGCCTGCTGTCGAGGTCAGAAACCTTGGGGTGTGGTTCGACAGCAAGCTGTCCTACATTCCCTATACCAAAAGATTGGCTGGGATCTGCTTTGGCACTCTGCAGTGTCTCAGACCAATCTTCAAATTTTTCGACCCTACTATCAGGCAAATCATAGTTCAAGCTATGGTCCTGAGTAGACTGGACTATGCCAGCTCGCTTCTACTAGGAGTCAACAAAGCGGAGCTTCTTCGCCTCCAGCGCATTCAAAACGCGGCGGCCAGGATGCTGGTTGGCCTGCCAAGATTTTGCTCTACCCGCCAAACCATCCAAAACCTGCATTGGCTCCCGGTGGAGCAGAGGATTAAATTTAAGACACTGTGCCTTACTTTTAAAATTCTAAAGCTGTCCTCTCCTCCCATCCTCGCCCAGACCATTTCCCCCTATCTCCCGAATAGAGCGCTTCACTCTGCGGGGTTAAATTTGGCCATCATCCCCCGCTTTAAAAGAGCTAGAATGGGCGGACGCTCCTTTTCGGTGCTAGCCGCTTCACTCTGGAACACCCTCCCCCCATCACTCCGCTCCATCCCTAATCTTCTTCCTTTCAGGAAATGTTTGAAAACCTTCCTGTTCTCCACGGTTTAGGTCCTTCAGCTTCATTTGTGATCTGTATTTTCTCCGTCGTTATGTTGCACCATCTCCTCAGCGCCAGGACGCCACTTTGCTGCGGCATCTGTGCGCTTTACAAAAATAAATAACATAACATAACATTCATCAGGCTTCAGAAGAATAAGGTGATAAATGCTCTACTCTCCTAAGTGGACAGCCAACTCTTCGCTACTATTGAGACCCCATGGTGTCTTGGTCTGAAGGTCAATAATGTACCGTGACTCCAATCTCCGGAGTCTCAGTATCCTATCACCCCCTCTAGGATTCATCGGTACATGGTCCAGACAAAAGTAGCTCAGCTCATCCCTGTTACGATTATGTACTTTATCAAAATGTCGTGCTACAGGATATGTCTCATCACCCTTGTTTATCGCTCGCATATGTTCAAGAATTCTGATCTTCGTGGGATGAATCGTGCTGCCCACATAACGTAGGCCGCATGGACACATAAGACAATAAACTGTATAGGGTGTAGTGCACGTCAAAAACTTCCTGATATTCCTACTAATTCTCATGCTTGGGATATCATAACTAAGCACTCTCTTACTCCCTTTGCAGGCTTTACATTTCCCACATGGAAAGAACCCTTGTAGAGCTCCAAAAGGTGTTCTTGGGGCGTCACTCAAATAACTACACACTAAGTCATTTTTGATAGATCTAGCTTTCCTGAATGTGATCAGGGGGTTAGATGAAAGATCTCCCCCTATTATGCTGTCAGTCTGTAGAATGTGCCAGTTCTTTCGCATAATTCTTTTTAGGTCCCTCACATTCCTAGAAAAAGTCGTAATAAGCCTGAATTTACCTCCACTAGTTTCATCATCCTTATCCTGTATTTGTTTGTTCATTAGCAAATCTGATCGTTTGGTGGCATTCACTCTCCCAAAGGCCTCATCTAGAACTCCCCAACTGTAGCCCCTTGCTTCAAAACATCTGATGCTATTGATTGCTGCCTGCTGAAACTCATTCTCATCAGAGCTGTTCCTCTTGATCCGGAGCAATTCCCCATAAGGGATACTCCTTACCAAATTGGTGGGGTGACTACTTGAGGCATGTAGGACGGAATTCCCTGCTGTCTCCTTTCGAAAAAGTTTAGTTTTGAGCTGCCCCCATCTACATAGATGTTGACATCTAAGTAATTCACAGACACTGCATCCACTTCGCCAGTGAATTCAAGATTCACCTTGTTATTATTAAGGACCTTTATGTACTCTCTTTTATCTGAATTGTCATTTTAATGGACAATTCAGATAAAAGCAATTTTTCTTTTAAACAACATAAGGCCCTAAAAGATTTGAGCAAGGACAGAGGAATAGTGTGCAAATCATCGGATAAGGGGGGCAATATTGTCCTGCAGACCAAAGAAAATTACGACAAGGAAGCGCTACGTCAACTCTCCAATGAGCGGACTCACACTGCCATCACTGCGAATGAATATCACACAAGTATGGAGGATTATCATTCTCTTATTACTAAATGGCACAAAAAAGGACTACTGATTATGGATGAATTTTTATTCCTGAGAAGATTGAACCCTACTATTCCTACCTGTTATCACCTACCCAAGGTGCATAAAAATAGGCTGACACCTCCGGGGAGACCAATTGTGGCGTCCCAGGGAAGTCTCACAGAAAACATGTCCATCTATGTTGACTCTTTTCTTTTACCCCATGTTAAGACCTTAAAATCTTATATAAGAGACACGAAGGATTTGTTGGGGCACATTGCTTCTTTACAATGGAAGGAAGAATACAAATTGATGGTACTGGACATCTCAAGTCTGTACACTTCGATAGCGCATCACGATGGACTGGTGGCAATGGAATATTTCCTTAAGAAACGCCCTCTAAAATACATGGAACATAATGAACTGATAATGGACTTTGCCAGATTCTGTCTCACAAATAATATCTTTCTGTTTCACACACAGATGTATAGACAGACCTCAGGGCCGGCCATGGGTACCTGCTTCGCCCCCAGCTATGCGAACTTGTTCGTAGGCTGGTGGGAGGAGCAGGTAGCCTCGGTTATCTCCAACATACACTGGACAAATCAGGTAGTCAGGTGGTACCGTTTCATTGATGACTTGTTCATCGTGTGGAACGGTTCACTTGACACAGCCAGAGAGTACATAAAGGTCCTTAATAATAACAAGGTGAATCTTGAATTCACTGGCGAAGTGGATGCAGTGTCTGTGAATTACTTAGATGTCAACATCTATGTAGATGGGGGGCAGCTCAAAACTAAACTTTTTCGAAAGGAGACAGCAGGGAATTCCGTCCTACATGCCTCAAGTAGTCACCCCACCAATTTGGTAAGGAGTATCCCTTATGGGGAATTGCTCCGGATCAAGAGGAACAGCTCTGATGAGAATGAGTTTCAGCAGGCAGCAATCAGTAGCATCAGACGTTTTGAAGCAAGGGGCTACAGTAGGGGAGTTCTAGATGAGGCCTTTGGGAGAGTGAATGCCACCAAACGATCAGATTTGTTAATGAACAAACAAATACAGGATAAGGATGATGAAACTAGTGGAGGTAAATTCAGGCTTATTACGACTTTTTCTAGGAATGCGAGGGACCTAAAAAGAAATATGCGAAAGAACTGGCACATTCTACAGACTGACAGCATAATAGGGGGAGATCTTCCATCTAACCCCCTGATCACATTCAGGAAAGCTAGATCTATCAAAAATGACTTAGTGTGTAGTTATTTGAGTGACGCCCCAAGAACACCTTTTGGAGCTCTACAAGGGTTCTTTCCATGTGGGAAATGTAAAGCCTGCAAAGGGAGTAAGAGAGTGCTTAGTTATGATATCCCAAGCATGAGAATTAGTAGGAATATCAGGAAGTTTTTGACGTGCACTACACCCTATACAGTTTATTGTCTTATGTGTCCATGCGGCCTACGTTATGTGGGCAGCACGATTCATCCCACGAAGATCAGAATTCTTGAACATATGCGAGCGATAAACAAGGGTGATGAGACATATCCTGTAGCACGACATTTTGATAAAGTACATAATCGTAACAGGGATGAGCTGAGCTACTTTTGTCTGGACCATGTACCGATGAATCCTAGAGGGGGTGATAGGATACTGAGACTCCGGAGATTGGAGTCACGGTACATTATCGACCTTCAGACCAAGACACCATGGGGTCTCAATAGTAGCGAAGAGTTGGCTGTACACGTAAGAGAGTAGAGCATTTATCACCTTATTCTTCTGAAGCCTGATGAATTCCCTATGATAGTTACACTAGGCATAAAGATTTGTATATATGTATATATGTATAGATGGAATTATGAAGTATCTGATCTTTTGTATTGGTTCTCTGAACTTCTTTTGATTGATCTCCTAATTTTATTGAATAATGAATTTCCTACATAAGGTATTGAGGAAGCGAGTGCTTACCCACTGTGATATTTGTTTGAGAATTAATGATCATAAATGCAAGATATATAGTGACTGTACAACTTGGTAGCCGTAGCCATGATTCTTAATTTGAAATGCGCTTTTCCTCCAAGTTTCTGCCCATCCAGGGCTTTATAGCGTGTAAATATGTATAGAACTTAAATTTATGAATGAGCATATCTGTGTTTAAACATGTTACCATCTTGTTATGCTGGGACTTAGGACATTCCAAGATGGCGCTGATATTAGGAGGAAATGTCGGGGACAACGTGATTTACGTTTGTCCCTTGTCGCTGTTTATGGATTGTATGAACGTTTAAAAATCATGGCGAGTTGGCGCCTCGGTAAACATGGATGAAGGTTGTTACCGAAACGCGTCTGTTTTGTGATCGTGTAAGTTTCCAGTGAATAAACTTTGGGAACTGCCCCCTGTGAGTGCTGTCTTTCTCCGGTAAAGTTGGATGTGAGAAGGGGAGTTGCAGCGGTAATAGAATGCAGGTACACCCCCGCACTAAGAAGCACCCGCCTGAGAGTGCACCTGACCGGTGTGTTGGAGCAGTAATGTATATATATATATATATATATATATATTACCTACTGGCGGTCGCCAGTAGGTAGTTATAGTTAGGACCCCTTTTCCATAGGAAATCCGCAACATTCTATTTGGAATAACTTTGGTGCCGGTCGACGAATCCTCGCGAATTTCTCAAAATAGGTGGGGCGCTACGCTCCGCTCCTTCTCTGAAAGTCTCGGGGGGATTCGTCAAGCGGGGTCTGAGATAAAAGGGGGGTCCCAAAACGCGTTTTTCCCATGCATTTTTCCATAGGACCTTTAGACAGGGCTACAGCCCGAACGGCTGAACAGAATTACTTGAAATTTGGCAGAGAGGTAGTCTTCAGGACAAGGAAGTGCCTTTTGTAGGTTTGGTGTAAATCTGTTCAGTAGATTCTGAGAAAATAGCCTTTAAATCAATATATATATCTGAGCCAGCTTACGGTACGCTTACCGTAAGCTTACCGTACGCGTACGGTGGCGTGCGCGAGCGCGATTCTGATTGGCTCTTAGATCTTAGTAAACATTCGAATCGGCCGAAACCAGGAAGCGGCGGCCGCCATTTTGTGTGTGTCACTCAGAAAAAAAAAGAGTGAAAACAAGAAAAGGGGGCAAGGAGGAGAGTTACAGACCCCCTTACATTTGTGAGGGGGTCAAAGAAGGATAGAAAAGTACAAAGAAAACATTTATTGATTTAAAAAAAAATCACGGGGTACGCGTACGGTAAGCGTACGGTAACAAAAAAAAAATAAATAAAAGAAATGAAATTCAGATTTAAGTGTTTAGTTATTAGGGGGCTCTAAAAAGAGCCGTTGTGTTTATAAAGTGATTTTTTATTGGTACCTACAAGTAAGTACCGATGCAGAGTCTAAGGTTCAAGAGGAAGACTCTGTTCCCTTCATCATTGAAGTGCACACCATCTCCTCTATAAATGTCTTGCATGTCGTAACGCAAGTTGTTGTGGTAAATGGAACCCATACCATAGTCACGGAGGAAAGCAGAAACAGATTTGTTGACGTGCTTTCTTGCTTTGTCAATCTGCGGACAGAAATGATTGGACCAGTTCCATTTTTGCCTTTGGCATATGTTAGAAAAAACAAAGGCAGTTTTAGGGAAAAGTGAAAACAGTTGTGCAAAGGTGTCCTTCATAAGCATTTCCAGACCTACCCCAGTCAAAGTGCCTAGGTCATTGCCACCACAGTGCACTATTATGAGGTCAGGGTGTTGGATTTGAATGAAGGATTTCACCAATGGCATCAATTGGTGCCACTTTAACCCTCTCTGACCAATCCATTTAATGTCTACATTTGGCAAAGCAAGGTCTCTCACCATACCTGTTTTCTCTGCAAACTTTTCACTCCAGAAGACATAGCTGTGCCCTACAATCCACACTGTGAACATCTTCAAAGGAGAACTGGATGCACTCAGGAGGTGTCTTTCAGTAGAATGGCAATATGAAAAGAAAGACAGTTTGGAAATGGAGGCATACATATTTTTTTTTTAAAAAAAAGAACTGATTGGCTGTTTCATACCATTCTAGAATAAAAACTAGGCTGTATGTGTAAATTAATAGAAGCATGTTTTGTATTGGTACAGAAAAATGTGTTACCAAAGAACAGTACTATGGATTTGCTGTTAGGTTTGAAAAGTCAAGCACTCTTGCTCTGTGGAATTGAAACATTGTTTGGCGAACTTCTGACCTGACTCCACACAGCAGTGTTCCATGAGCTGTTGCTATGGTAGCAGGCAGAAGTCAAGTTGGGGGAAGGGTACTAGGCAGAAGTCAAGTTGGGGGAAGGGTACTTTTGGAAAAGGGTTGGTTTTCAACCAATAGAAATGTGTGATAACATTTGAAAAAAAGGGGGAAGCACTGAGATTTGAAACTTACATGTATATGTGTGGAAAAATAGAGGGAAACTTTGCCATTATCTGGTTCTGCTGAGAGGAGAGAGGTGTAGAGAACAGAGATCCTGGCTCTGATAATCTGCTGTTTGAGTGCCACATTTCTTTCACAACTAACTAATTTTAAAGGTGAGTTTAGAGTTTGAGAGGAGATGTATATGGTAAATTAAGAAATGAATAATAGAAATGTAATTCTTTTTGTTGAAGTTGTGTTTATTATTTTCTGTTTTGGGAGAAATTTAAATGTGAGGAACATGTGAAATAATATGGACTATGTTTTCACGATAAATTAAGGTGTATTGGTATAAAAAAAGAATAGTTTAAGGGTTTGAGGTTGGACTCAGTAATGCAAATACATTCAGCATCACTAAGGCTGGTTGCCCTTGGTGGAATGTAGGCAGTCACCCAGGTTACACATGTTGGGAAATATAGGCAGAGATTTATTGTGTACAACTCTGGTAATTTTATATTTGCATTAGTAGGAAAAAGGGGGAGCGATTTTTTGGTGCAGAAGCAGACTCTTAGCACACACCCAGCTCCTTTCCATGTATAATCATGCACAGTATTTACAAGCGAGTGGGGTTTTGAGGTTTCAGTCTGTAATGCAAATACATTCAGCATCACTAAGGCTGGTTGCCCTTGCTGGACTGTAGGCAGTCACCCAGGATACACATGGTGGTGGTCTGAAAAAGCAGTATGGACATGTGCTTTTAAAAAAATCTGAAAAGTGGATTTATAATGTGTCAGTCTGTAAAAGTGATTTTCACTTGCCAAAAAAAAAGAGCAGTAAGTGTGCATTCAAATTGGCAAAGAAATTTCGTTTTGTGACTAATGTGAAAACATGACTCTGTGTGCAAATAGGAATTACAGGCAGAGATTTATTGTGTTTTGCTCTGGTGATTTCACAGTTGCATTAGTAGGAAAAAGGGGGAGCGATTTTTTTGGTGCAGAAGCAGACTCTTAGCACACACCCAGCTCCTTTCCATGTATAATCATGCACAGTATTTACAAGCGAGTAGGGTTTTGAGGTTTCAGTCTGTAATAATAATACAGAGTTTTGTATAGCGCGAACAGCTACCTCACGAGGAGGTGTCCCGGCGCTGAGAGAACAAGTGTATCAGACCATGGAGGCTGGAGAGGGTAGCATTTAGCGAGACTGGGTAAACAGCCAGGTTTTCAGCAGGTGTTTAAAACAGGCTTCAGATGGGGCCTGTTGGAGGGTGATGGGTAGTGAGTTCCATAGATTGGCCACATTGGCCGAGAAGGTTCGTCCTCCCAGCCGGGCTCTTTTTACTCTAGGGGCTGTCAGACGCACATGGTTGTTGGATCTGAGCGAACGAGATTGGGAATACCTTGAAAGTCGAACTTTCAGGTAATTTGGGCAGTTTCCATATAAGGATCTGAAGGCCAGAGTGAGTGCTTTGAATTTTATTCTACTAGCAACTGGTAACCAGTGAAGGGAGAGGAGGTACGGAGAGACAGAGTGCTTGAACGGAATCCTCATTAAAAGTCTCGCAGCCGCATTTTGAACCAGTTGTAGTTGCTGTATAAGGTACTTTGGTAGGCCCAAATACAGACCGTTGGCGTAATCCAGCCTGGATGTGACTGTGGCGTGGACTACGGTTTTTCGGCAGCTGACTGGTAGAAGTCGAAGAATCTTACGTAGATTCCTCAACTTGCTCATACAGCAGCCAGCAACTTGCTGTATGTGTGAAACAAAGGACAACTTATTATCCCACCGCACACCTAGATTTCTTGCAGAATGGCTAGGCGAGGGAGCTATACCCATCTCTGCCGGCCACCATAAATCAGATGGTGGGGGGGGGTCTCTGCCAAAGAAGATCACCTCAGTTTTACTAGTGTTGAGTTTTAATTTATTGGTGTTCATCCAGCAGGCAACGTCTTGTAGGCACCCCTTAAAATTTGAGAAGGATGCCTCTGACACTTCTGAGTATGGGAACACCAATTGGGTATCGTCGGCGTATGAGATTGCCTTGATCCCCCAATTGGCGATCAGCGTAAAGAGTGGAGCCAGGTAGACATTAAATAAAAGTGGGCTCAAAGCCGAGCCCTGTGGGACACCACAGTTCAGCGCTTTAGGTGTAGAAAAGACGTCCCTTAATGCCACCTTCTGAGTTCTTTGAGTCAGATAGGACTGTAACCACTTCAGTGCCTGACCCTGGATGCCTATCTCCGCTAGTCGAGACAGTAGTATAGCGTGGTCGACCGTGTCAAAGGCGGCCGACAGATCCAGGAGCACCAGCATCGCTGAGTCTCCCGAGTCCATCGACCACCTTACTGACTCTGCCACCTCAATTAAAGCTGTTTCGGTGCTAAAACCAGGTCGGAAGCCTGATTGCGTCTCATGTAGAGTTTTGTTGTATTCAATGAATTGATTTAATTGCCGCTGGATAACTTTTTCAAGCATTTTGCCTGGTGCTACAAGGAGGGAGATTGGACGGAGATTATTGAGATCCTTAGGGTCCCCATTAGATTTTTTCTTTAGGGGGAGAAGAGTGGCATGTTTCCAAATATCCGGGAACACCCCCGATGAGATGGACAAATTCCAAATGCGTTGAATAGCGGGGGCCACAAAATCAGCTATGCGGCTCCAGAGTTTAGGAGGGCAAGGGTCGTCTGGCGAGCCCGATTTGCAACGACTTAGTTCCTGCTTGACCGTATTTAGGTCTATTGAATCAAATTGTGTCAGGGTAGCATAGTTCGGTGTTAAGCCCGCTAAATCGGATTTAACCGTGGTCTTCACTGGCCCAAAAGACTCATATACTTTCTTGATTTTAGAGTCAAAAAAGTCCGAAATGCTGTTGCAGAACGAGATTGATGGGGAAACTTCCCTCTCAATACATATGGGTTTGAAAAATGACTGAACTATTTTAAAGGTTTCTTTGCTTGAATGTTCAGCTAGCCGAATCGAGTTCGCATAGTACTGTTTTTTTGCTTTTCTGATGGCTTTATGCAGTTTTTTTGAGGCTTCCTTATAGTAGGCCTTCTCTGCAAGATCATAATTTAGCCTCCAAAGTCGCTCCAACTTTTTACAGTGCGATTTTTGCACTCTGAGCTCCTCAGAAAACCAGGGGGCAGATGGGGAGTCTCGTTTGGATATTGTGGCTGTTGCCGGAGCTATAGAAGTTAGCATATTCCCGATCCAGTCATTAAAAAGCTGAGCATCGGTGTCCGCATTGGAGGAGAAGGTCGGCATGGTCTCCGCTAGGTGTGGACCCATAGTGGCTGGGACCAGCTTGCTCCAATGTCTCTTCATGAACGAGCACTTACTGGTCATAGGTTTATCCGCCGTTACTACAAATTGAAATGGTATCAGGGAGTGATCTGACCAAATCAGGGGTAATGGGGTGTTAGCCATCATATTAGTGATGTTGGAGAATATTAAATCGAGCATGTGGCCCGCTCTGTGTGTAGGGCCCTCGTTAACAAGTTTAAGGTTGGCTGAGTTCAGAGTGGACCTCAGTAAATCCGCTGAAGAACAGTCTGTCCTGTCCATGTGAATATTAAAATCACCGACGACCAGAAACTGAGGGTGAGAGAGTGAGCTCTGGATGATAATATCCATCAGAGTGGTCAGGATGGGCTCTTCCCCCCCCGGGGGGCGGTAGATGACTAACCCCGCTAGAGATAGCTGAGCTCCAATCTGAAAGCAAAAGTGTAGTCCCTCCAGACCCTGGATGGCCATGGGGGCAGAAGAGGAGAGTGTGAGCTGTTCCTTAATGCAAATACATTCAGCATCACTAAGGCTGGTTGCCCTTGCTGGACTGTAGGCAGTCACCCAGGATACACATGGTGGTGGTCTGAAAAAGCAGTATGGACATGTGCTTTTAAAAAAATCTGAAAAGTGGATTTATAATGTGTCAGTCTGTATAAGTGATTTTCACTTGCCAAAAAAAAAGAGCAGTAAGTGTGCATTCAAATTAAGGCAAAAATATTTTTTGATAAATATGTAAATATGTGTACTGTATTATCAAATGTTTTAAAAAATATTAATACTTTTTTCTTTTTTTTCAGATTGATATAGAAAATTTTCGAAAACTAGAACCATTTTTAAAGCAATTTTTTTTAAAAAAAAATGAATAAATATTTTTTTGAGTGGGTATGGTAAGTGAATAATATGATGGTTCCTTTTTTTCTACTTCTCTACAATCACATTTTCAGTTTTTCATTGTAGTCTCTCAAGGACCTTGTAATGTGATAATTGATTTTTAGTGTTTTTAAAAAAAAAAAAAAAAAATACGCGCACCGTACGCGTACGGTAAAAAAAAAAAAAAGTTTTTAAAAACATATAGAAAAAAAAGATGAAAGATAAGGTTGGCTCTTAAAAGAGCCGTTGTGTTCATGCAGGGACAGAGGAAAGAAAGAATGGGAAAATTAGTCTCTGCGACAAGTGTGCTGATCTATTTTGTTGTTCACTAGGGAAACACTGGTCTCCCTATGACAAATTAGATCATGACAAGAGGCGCATCGAATATCAACCCTCCGAAATCGAGGGTTAATTTCCAGAGGGCCAGCAAAAGGAGATGCTCCCCCCACAGATGAAGGGCTCACCTGACCTGCAGAAGAAGGAGTCAGCCCTGCAGATGATGGTCCAGGCTGAGCTGCTGTGGATGTGCTTGGTTCACTTACTGAAGGGTTACCTCCAGTAAGTCGTGCATGTGTCCTCTTGTGTACATCCTTGAGGTGCCTCATCATGGTATGATTCCCAAAGGAATACTTCCTGTCAGGATTACCTCTTGAAAGTACACGCTTACACAGCCTACAAGTTACTAAGGGTGCATTTACCTTTTGCTGGCCTTCAGGAAATGTAAAATAATCCCATACATAAGAAGTCTTTTGTTTCCTCGCTCTCTGCCTCAAGGTAGTGCTGCTAGTGCTAGCCTCACTCTCAGAAGGGCTCTGCTGGTCTGCCATCGTATCACAAAGACAACCCAGCTCCTTCTCCTAAGGGATCACAAGCAGAAATGAGGGGAATGGGTGTGGTGTAGGAGAGTTCTAGAACTGAAAGTAGTTTCAACCAATCAAAAGTTGTGTTTCTTGATCACATGACCTACCGTACGCTTACGGTACGCTTAGGGCAAAAGTACGCATGCGCGTAAAAAAGACACACGCACGCGTCCATGTGCACAACAGGCACGCCCCTTCACTTCCGCGTAACGTGCGCGTGTAGCGTACACGCGTACGCGTCCCACACGGAGTACGCGCGGCTACGGAAATTGCGTAAATATACGCAAACAGCGTAGATAAATTACGGACGTTGCGTAAACCGTACGCTTACCGTGAGCTTACGGTACGCGTACTAAAAAAATTTAAAAAAAGGAAAAAATGTACTGCAAATAAATTTTACATGTTTATTTTATAAAATATATTAAAAAATTTTTTTTTAGAATTTTTAAAATTTAACCATAGTCTTTATAAAAGGTTAGAAAATTAAAATAAAAATATGTTTGAAAAAATAGAAGAAAAAAAAAATATTAGCATTTAAAAAACCATGCAAATTCACTGAAAAAACCATGGGTTTCACACACGTTATAGTTAGGAATTAGCATTAAAAAAACCTTGCAAATTCACTGAAAAAACCATGGGTTTCACACACGTTATAGTTAGGAATTAGCATTTAAAAAACCTTAGAAATTCAGTGAAAAAACCATAGGTTTCACACACGTTATAGTTAGGAATTAGCATTTAAAAAACCTTAGAAATTCAGTGAAAAAAACATAGGTTTCACACATGTTATAGTTAGCTGGACATTTTACTCGTAAAAAACCATTGAAATTCCCCCGTTATAGTTAGTTCAGCTAACTATAACTCGCGCGCCCGCAATGCACTGCTGATGACGTCACATATTACATCACTCATGACATGGTCAGTGACATCACTCATGACATCACTGATGACATCTCAAATGACATCACTGATGACATCACTGATGACATCATCCTTGTGATAGAGTGGCAGACCTCCTCTCACCCTAATATAACCTTTGATACACACATTCAAAAATAGAGACTAAACTTTTCAAAACAATGGACATACCAATACCAGTTACAACAACCTATTCAGTAATTCTAAGATCCACATACACATCCACTCATTCACCAACAGTCCTATACAGTCACTCATACATGTACTCATTCATCATATGTACTCATACACCTATACATCCTGTAACACAATGCCACTCATCCATAGAGTTACTCACACACATAGTCACTCATGCTAATAAAGAATCAAACATACATTTACTTGCATATAGTTATACACACACCACCACACTTACTTCTACAAAAACTTACACATACTTAGTCTTTTAAACAATCACTTATAGAAACACATACTTATTCATACAGGAACTCTTTCAATCTCTCACTCTCACATATACTCACTTATATACACCAATAGTCACATATACTAGTTAAAAACATATGTAGTTACTCATAAAGACACTGTTGAGACAGTCATTTACTCACTAACACACCCATACACACACTCATCCACCCATGCAGTCCTGCACACATGCTGTCTTCAACACATACAAACAGTGAGTCACTCATTCATGCACCTATGCACTACGTAATACCCCCCACCGAACCATGCAGACACTCAGACTGATACTCAAAAAAACAACTAATAACCTATATAGACACTCATGTAGCTACTCACCAACCCATACAGCCACTTATACACAAAGAGAAAGACTGATACAGATATATACATATTTAAACATTACTCACTACGCCATGTATTCACTATGATACACTTAATCAGTCAGTAACACAATCAATTTTTCAAAAACAAATCATCCATTTAGACACTTATATACCCATTTATTCTTCCATCGACCTTGAGATATACATATATAAAACATAGGTAATTTTCAGAAACACACACATTCACTGGATGATGTCATCAGTGATGTCATCAGTGATGTCATTTGAGATGTCATCAGTGATGTCATGAGTGATGTCACTGACCATGTCATGAGTGATGTAATATGTGACGTCATCAGCAGTGCATTGCGGGCGCGCGATTTATAGTTAGCTGAACTAACTATAACGGGGGAATTTCAATGGTTTTTTACGAGTAAAATGTCCAGCTAACTATAACATGTGTGAAACCTATGGTTTTTTCACTGAATTTCTAAGGTTTTTTAAATGCTAATTCCTAACTATAACGTGTGTGAAACCTATGTTTTTTTCACTGAAAATATATATATATATATATATATATATATATATATATATATATATATATATATATATTATCTACTGGCGGTCGCCAGTAGAAAGTTATAGTTAGGACCGAGTTCCCATAGGAAATCTGAAAATTCTATTTTGAATAACTTTGGCGCCGGTTGACTTATCTTCGTGAAATTTTCAAAACTAATGGGGCGCTCCACTCAGCTCCTACCCTGAAAGTCTCGGGGTGATTCGTCAAGCGGGGGCTGAGTAAAAAGGGGGTCCCAAAACACATTTTTCCCATGCATTTTCCCATAGGACCTTTAGTTGAAGGTACAGCCTCAACGGCTGAACAGAATTACTTGAAATTTGGCAAAGAGGTAGTTCTCAGGTCAGGCATGTGCCTTTTGCTTAAATGGTGTAAATCCGTTCAGTAGTTCCTGAGAAAATCAAAAGTAAAATCACATATATATCTGGGCGGAGCCTAACCACACATCTCATCGTGAGATCTGATTGGCTGTCAGCACTTCATCCAAGAAGTGTTGGCAGCCTTCTTGGGACCAATATACATGATAGCACCTCATTAAAAAAGCTTTGCAGTTAATAGACGGTTTTAAGACTTTAGTTACATTATAAATCATTTGTTGATGGTACCATACTCATTTTAGGAATTGTGGTGTGTTCTAAGGTGATTTTACCATGTGAAAAAGCCTTCTGCTGTGATATCATGAATCATGTTTGAGAGAAAACCATTTTCTCATGCTTTTCCCACAGAGGTTTGGAAGGTGATCTATAAGCTAACTGAGAGCATATTTTCTGTAAATTGACATTATCTTTCTCAGTCATGTGAGAATGAAGTCTGACATTCTCAGTAAAACATGTACATCCAACAAGGGCAGAGACTGTCAGTTGATTCCTTTGTGTTCTACTGCAGCTTCCCAGAGTGTTCTAAAGAACAACTAGAGCGCTAACAGTCCTACTTATGACAAACGTATGGCACACCTGAAGCCATCTTGGTTGGAATAAAGTGGTAATTCTTAAAACATTTAATTTAAAAAGGAACAAAATGAGGGGGTTCATTTTGCCATAGAAAGTATGATTAGTGCTGCAGAAAGAAAAATTAGGGCACATTTTGAGTGACTTCTCAAATCCTCTTCTATTTCATTAAAAAATTCTGACATGCAGACTGAAACATGCACTTTGAATACCAGCAGCAGACTTCCCTGGTGAGCAGTAGCTTTACAACAGTGATCTAATGAGCAACTAGAGTGCTAACATTCTGAATTTATGGCAAATGTGTGACACATCTGAATGCCTTCTTGATGGAATCAAAGTAAAAAACTGAAAGTATTCCTACTGAGGAGACTGTAGTAAATGAGGAAATTAGGCAACTTCATAACAAATAATTCTCCTAAGATGGCCACCAGAGACAAAAAAGCCCAAATGTAGCACAAATATCACCCAGATGTAGCCCAAGTATAGCCGAATGGCAGAATGTCCCAGAGTGTTTTAAAGAACAACTAGAGCGCTAACAGTCTTACTTATGACAAATGTATGGCACACCTGAAGCCATCTTGATTGGAATAAAGTGGTAACACTTAAAACATTTAATTTGCAAAGGAAAAAAATGAGGGGGTTCATTTTGCCATAGAAATTATGATTAGTGCTGCAGAAAGAAAAATGAGGGCACATTTTGACTTCTCAAATCCTCTTCTATTTCATTAAAAATTCTGACATGCAGACTGAAACATGCACTTTGAATACCAGCAGCAGACTTCCGTGGTGAGCAGTAGCTTTACTACAGTGATCTAATGAGGAACTAGAGTGCTAACATTCAGAATTTATGGCAAATGTGTGACATATCTGAATACCTTCTTGATTGAATCAAAATAAAAAACTGAAAGCATTTCCTACTTAGGAGACTGCAGTAAATGAGGAAATTAGGAAACTTCATAACAAATAAATCTCCCAAGATGGCCACCAGAGACAAAAGAGCCCAAATGTAGCCCAAATATCACCCAGATGTAGCCCAAGTATAGCCCAATGACAGAAGTGTGCAAAAATATTATTATTTGTGTTTTTGCAGTTTTATATAGTGCAGACTTGTCAGGTATTGGAGTGCTTTACATGAGCATTGGTTACATCACACAAGAATAAATTCATTTTGGTTGTAGACATGGGGAGATTAAGTGATTTGACCAGAATCACAGAATGTCGAGCTGAAGCAGAAACTCCAACCTGGTTCCCCAGTTGCAAAATCTGCAGCTCTGGAAGTACCACCACATCCTCTCCCCTAAGTGCAACATTTAATCAAGTGGTCAACTGGATAAAAAACAGAAAGATAACAAATAATTTAAAAGTGCTTTGTCGCTATTTGAAAACTCAGAAAATATGTTCTCATTTTAGTTCTTTAGAGCACTAACCATACTATTGATGCAAATAAGACCCTCTCATATATGTAATTTCTAAAGGAAATGCTCTAGGTATTACAGTTTTGATTACATCAAGATGACGTCAGGCGTTCCACACTTTTGTAATAAATATAGAATGTTAGCAATCTAGTTGTTCATTAGGATACTGTTGAAAGGCAGAGGCCAGGGGCATGGACTCTGAAAATTAAAGGCAGGTAGGAGGGTGCAGAGGCAACAATTTGACCACACTGGGCAGGCAGGAAGGACCGTGGCAGCACAACAGACTATGGAGGGCAGTGGAAAGGGGGGCAGGGGAAACAAACCAACAATACAGGACTGGCAAGAGAGGCTGTGGCAATATAATAGTCCATTGTGGGCAGAAGGAAGAGGCAGTGGTCATACAACCATACATGCCAACAGATCCAATTCAGCCAGGAAACGTCCAATGTTTTTAAGCTCAAATGGGCTTTATTTGATCTGTCTCCTATCTACAATCTCCTCTTTTTCAATGTAACTCAAAGGGGAAAAACAATGCCCCATTTTCTTTTCAAAATCTCCCTCTTACCATGTTTAAAATGTTCGCAAGTATGGTACATTGGATCATGGAAGGGAGGAGGAATTGGGGTAGGGATATGGACTTGTATAACAGAGGACAGGAGGGACATGGAGAGGTTCACCAAACTGACCCTGCAGGGCAGGCATCAGGGTTTGCAGCAGCACAATACAGGGCATGCGGGACAGGAGTGCAGCACAACAATCCATAGAAAGCAATAGGGAGGGGACAGGACCATGCACATGGACAACAGAGAACAGAGGGGAAATAGGCAATGGTAGGTAGCTGACCATAATGGACAGACAGGAGAGAAAGCTGTAGCATAACAGACCATAAAGGGCAGGAGGGACAGATCAGGGGCATTACAATGTAACAGACAAGCCAGGAGGGAGGGAATAGGGGTCTGTACATGGAACAGAGGGCTGGGGGCCAGGGGGCAGGGCAGGAGCAGCAAGATGACCATGGTGGTCAGGCAGGATGGGCACTAGAAGCAAGACACACCATGGAGATCAACAGTGAGACTATGATAGCATACACACAGACAATTGAGGGAAGGTGGGAAGGGGTCAGGGGCAGCTAGCTGACACTACAGGGGAGGTGGGAGGGGCCTTGGCAGCACAGAAGACCATGCATGGCAAGCGAGAGGGTTAGTGGCAGCACAATGGCTATGATGGGCAAAAAGGAGGGTGAAGGGACATGCACAAAGGACCATGGAGGATAGAAGGGAGGGTCAGGACCTGGGCACAGACAAGAGAGTTCAGGGGAAGGGGCCTCACAACATACTGCACGGGGCAGGCAGGAGGAGCAGTTGCAGCACAACAGACCAGAGAGGGCAGAAGGGTGTGGCAGTAATATGGACCACGGAGGACAGGAGGAAGGGGATAGGAGCATGGCATGTGGACAGGCAAGTTGGAGGTGGCAGGGACAGGTTACAGTCATCTGACAATGCTAGGCAGGTGGGAGGGGAGTGGCAGCTCAACAGAACACTCAAACTAGATAGAAGTGGCAAGTCCATGGAACATGGTGGGCAAAAAGGATGGAGCAGGGGCATGCACAAAGACATCGGAGGTCAGGGGGAAGGAGAATAGGGGCAGCAAGCTAAGCACAGAGGCTAAGCAGGAGGTCAATGATGGGGCATATAATTGGGCAGTGGAGGGCAGGAGGAGTGGACTGGTACATCATGCTAAATGGAGGGCAGTGGCAGCACATCAGACCATGCATGGCAGGAGGGAGGAGGCTAGTCCATGGATTCAGACAACAGAGGATAGGGAGGTGGGGGATGGGGCAGCAAGCTAACTGTTGAGAGAAAGTGGGTATTAGGAACTTTATTGTTTTTAAAATGTGTGTCTGTGCGAACTACTTAAAATATGACCAAGTATGCAGCATAATCTCAATTTTATTCAGGAAGAAGAGGACGTTTGTGACTGTGACTCCGGGCTCACTTGGCAGAAACACCCCCTGTCCCTCCACCCCCATCGCAAAATGTAATGCCCGTGAAAAGGGTAGGTGAACACCGTGTGATATAGAACATAGTCCTGAGAGCACGATTGAAAATGAAAACTAGATATAGTGTATGGTATAAACTATGCACCAAAAAGTGTGACATAACATGAACCGGGCGTGAAATATATTATGCAATACATTGTGCGCAATGACAGATTCATTGGAGAGCGCAAGATAGCACAGGCACTAGCGTGTGCTATGCGATTTGCGCCTTGGAGTGTAATGTGCACAGGGCAGGGTTGTGTAACCTAACTAGTCTCTAAAGTTGTAATATAAAATATGTGCTGGGGAGTGTAACGTTGCATATGCACTGTGACAAAGATATGGATCCCAGATTGTAATATGTATGGCATAGCGCTGTGCGTTATAACATAGGCAGAGGAAGGCACGTTAGATGGGGCAATATAACCCGTGCGAAGGCAAGTGTGGCATGACATATTCACGGAGTGGTGTTACAGTGCACATGGGCTAGAGAGTGTCATAGCATACGCACTAGCTGGTGGAATACAACACAGAGGTGTGTGGCACTCGGCGGGCACTGGTGGGTGAAACACAGCATTGGGCTCAGCCAGGAGCGCGCTGTGACTCTCAAGTGAGGTTTGTCTCCTTTCAAGAGAGTAAAATAAAATCTATTACACATCCGGCGGTGGATGTGTGTTTTATTAACCGTGAGGCGTGTTTCTTGCATAGTTTTGGTCTAATTTTTGTCGCATCCCCTTTGAATGGCTTGGTGTGCGTTTATATTAAATGTGCCCGTCAATAGCTGCCCATGTTTGTGTAAATATAAGACATGGGTGTCTACTTGGAGAGTACCCACCAGCGGGGGTTCCGGGATTAGGCACAGTAGGTCTTCAGACACGTCAGAGCTTCACTAGCGGTGTAAATACATTCCACGTAGATTCTTTGTATGCATAGTCGCCTTTTAATGAATATCACGCAAATCGTCACGGTGATAGGTACATACAGTTTGTCCAGCATGTCCTAGGTGTTTCTATACATATATATTTTTAAAAATATTAAAAAACAATGGCCGGCCCCGTGGGATGGGGTCCCCGGGGCCCTAAGTGGCCTGAGGGGGGGGGCAATGCAGCCCCCCTCCTAAAGAATTTTTTTTTAAAAAGGCCATGCCCCGGGGGTTGGGTCCTTGGGTCCCTGGGGCCGATTACGGCCTTGGGAGGGGGGCCACGCGGTCCCCTTCCAAATTTTTTTTTTCAAACAAAATAAAAATTAGGAGGCAGGCCCTGGGGGGTGGGGTCCCCAGGGCCAATAAATTAGAAAAAGAAGGGGGGTCACACGCCCCCCTTCTTAAAAAAATAAAAAAAATAAAAGACCGGAATCGCGTCGGAGGCCACGCCCCCTCCTTGCAGCACTCTGCAAACGCACCCCCTGGCCAGTTGTAAGTTGGGGAATTAATTCCCCTTCAATACTGAGGGTCCCTGAGGGCCAACTAGCCCAACAGCTATCTCCAGTATGAGCAATGGAGCTGCGTTGCAGACAGGTGTTCTGAGGCCACGCCCCTTTTTACACCTCTCTGCAACGCAGCTCTGTGGCACTTACTGGAGGTACCCAGTGGGCTAGTTTGACCCTAGGGACCCTTAGGATTCAAGGGGACTTAATCTCTCAACTTAGAACGGCCACAGGACGCGTTTACACAGTGGTGAAGGGAGGGGACGGGGCATGAGGTGACGTGTGCAAACCCGCCCTGTGGCACGTTTTAAGTTGGGGAAATAATTCCCTTTCAATCCTGAGGGACCCTGGGGGCCAACTAGCCCACCAGGTGCTTCCAGTAAGCACCACTGCGCTGCATTGCAGAGAGGTGGTGCAGGCCGTGCCCCTTTTTACACCTCTCTGCAATGGCGCTTACTGGACGTACCTAGTGGGCTATTTTGCCCCTAGGGACTCTCAGGATTCAAGGGGACTTAATCTCCCAACTTAAAATGGCCACATGGTGTGTTTACACAGTGGGGAAGGGAGGGGACGGGGCCTGAGGTGACGTGTGCAAACACGCCCTATGGCATGTTTTAAGTTGGAGATATAATTCCCCTTCAATCCTGAGGGCCCCTGGGGGCTAACTATCCCACCAGGTGCTTCCAGTAAACGCCACTGAGCTGCATTGCAGAGAGGTGGTCCAGGCCGTGCCACTTTTTACACCTCTCTGCAACACAGCTCTGTGGTGCTTACTGGAGGTACCTAGTGGTCTAGTTGGACCCTAGGGACCCTCAGGTTTCAAGGGGACTTAATCTCCCAACTTAAAAAGGCCACAGGGTGTGTTTACACAGTGGAGAAGGGAGGGGACGGGGCCTGAGGTGACGTGTGCAAATACGCCCTGTGGCGCGTTTCAAGAGGTAGTTTTAATCCCCCTGCCCTATTATATACTAGGGGCTTACAGAGGAGGTCATGCTAATCACAGGGGGACCCCAACGCATAGTGTTCCCTAGTGCATGTAGGTGTTTTCACTGTATTCTAAGTGTCTTTTAACATAGCACTGGCTCTAGGACTGGTTAGTCAGACTCATTTACCACCAGTATCCGTCTGAAAAAGTTGAGGGTACAGGATGATTTTGCAACAAGGCTTCTTTCTGCTCTTCTGTTTGTTCTTTCTGCACGTTATCCTTCTTCCTGCACTTTTCTTCATCTTTGAGGACTTCTGTTGCTTCTTTCTGCATTTCTTTTTTTTTCTTTCTGTGATTTTTTTCTTCTTTCTTCACATGTCCTATCTCTGTAGGCATAGTTAGAAATTAGCATTTTAAAAACCTTTGAAATTCACTGAAAAAACCATAGGTTTCAGGCACGTTATAGTTAGCTGGACTTTTCACTTGTACAAAACCATTGAAATTCCCCCGTTATAGTTAGTTCAGCTAATTATAACTCGCGCGCCCCCAATGCACTGCTGATGACGTCACATATTACATCACTCATGACATGGTCAGCGACATCACTCATGACATCACTGATGACATATATATATATGAAAAACGATATTTTTGTAGATGTTTTTTGATATTATTTTAATATTTGTGTACTTACAATTCTATGTATAGGAAAATGATATTTCTATGCTCGATATTTTGGACACAATTTTGTGTATCATGATATTTAGGGTTTCGATATTTTGGGGGCGATTATGATTTTTGTCGGAAAGCCTTCATTGGAGGCCGGCCGTTATCCAAATGGAAGGCGTTTCCGGAAACCCTGTGGAAAAGCGTGTTTGGGGGCCCCCAGCAGGGCCCCTTTCTGTTTTCGGCCTCCGGTTAGGGGCCGAGGGAGCACCATAGGTGCCCGTTGTTAATCTCTGCATCTTGAGGTGCCTACCAAAGGATGCAGGGATGAGCACAGACTCCCATTCCTCTATGGGTGCTGGTGCTATGGCCAGTTTACGGCCATAACATGAGCTCCCATAGAGGAATGGGAGTATGTGACCGCACAAAGTGCAAGGGCATCATGATTAGGCAGTCGGAACGGTTGACCGGAGGTCAGTCATTCCCGTTTCTGCTATGGTGTTGGGTGGATGCAAGTCAGCACAACATCAAAATAAGCCTGTTAATTAGTGAACCTTGCTAGAAATGCTTCCTGTAGCAGACACGAAGAAGAGTGTGTGCAGTGTATATACATTTAAAATAAGCGATTGGTTGGCTTGGACTCCAGGCCATTGTGTTGTATGTTAACATAGTCATGAATTTGCATGGAGAACTACCAGGCCCATGAATGACAGTCCGGGACATGGCTTCAGCACTGGTGTTTGGGGTGTGACACTCCACATTATGCATTCGTTTTTTGGTAGTTGCTTCTGGGGGCCTGAGTCGGGTCTGAAATATTTATTTTTTGGGACTGGGAACTTAAACATATATAGTGATTGGTATATCAAAAAAGTAGTACATCTGCACACATAGATGCACTCCTTGAATGGGTGCAAATTGACTACTTTTGAATACACAAATATTGGCATTAGTAAGCTTGGGTAGCTGTGCCACTCTCAAATTTCCAAGCAGACTACTGAAACAAAAGACCTAAAGGATGCTGGGATAAATAATCTAATGGATGTGGCATTCCAAGACATAGTTTTTGGCCAACTGCACCACTCTAGAAAGAGGATCCCGCCTAATGCAAATATTTACTGACACTGTTCCTCACGCAAACATCCTGAACCTTCGTCATCTCACTCCTACACCCTGCAGCCTATTGCTTTTATAGTTGTGCAATTTGAGAATCACGTTCGCAAATATCACTGATTAAGCTGCACCCCTGAAAATAACAATGCATATATCCTAATCTGGCATTTCACAGCTATCTTTAAGCGGAAAGGCATACTTATATCAGAGTTTGACATAGCAGTATTGTAAAATGTACTGCAATTAACCTAAAGATCACATTATTTGTTGTTGTGTTACATGTCTAAAACTGGAAAAAAACAGGGTTGCGTCCTATACACTGTAGCACTTTCAGGAAATGCCCAGGCGGTAAGTCAGGCTTTTGTAAACCCTCGAGACTCATTACGAATGAAGTATGCTAGAGCACGAAGCAACTGACTGATGGCAGCAATGATAGGAAACACGAAAATATGAATATATAATCATCTCTGGGGTTTACACATCAAAGACTAACACCTTAAGCAGTGTTCCAATTTAGCAAGAAGAAAGCAAAAAATAAACTCTGTAACAGAACCTGTGTATCTCAGTTTGCGGAATAGCAAGCACTCCGCAGAAAGGGCACAGCTCGTGGCCTAATGATGTGCTTTAACCCCGGTATGTATTTGGATGGTGACAAGAAAGGAAAGCCAGAGAAAGCAGTTTCGCTCTAAACAGAGGTCAAGAGGTCAACAAAGTAAACCAGAACATTTACCTAAATGAGAACATGGGGTCACAGGAATATGCGTTTCCACAAATACAAAGAAATTATATATCTCCAAATCGTGATACTAACAATCGGAGAAGGCTAATTGTTAACATTAACAAGTGGTGATAATTTCCTTTGCACAATGACCGAAAACAATCGTGGCTGGTAGCATCCGTTACTTAAATAGTCGCATGACATTTAAACAAAAGTACTGCTCGCATGTCCAAACCCATGGCTGGTATACGTGATTATTTTCTGTCTCAAATTCATTCCTGCATTGAATACTGTGTGGCATGTGTAGTATCCGGCTGGATACAGTCTAGTGTTCCATTGTGCCTGTAACCTACACTGAACACCCACCCACCACAGGCGTCACCAGTCAGGTGACCCTGACAATAGAAGGGGCCGAGCGCACGTACTCCTGGCCAGTTTACAGTACCAGTCATCCTGTGTCCTGCGTCCCTCATTTGTATGCATGAGGGCCTGAGGGCCCAACTACCACATTGGTGACGAGGGGGCTGTGCCCTGGCGTGCAGCAGCCCAGCGAATATGAAGGGGGGGAGAGAGCTGCCTGCGTGGAGACCCCCCCCCCAGCAGGCGAGAACAGCGCCTGATCGCCCGCCGGGCGTGTGACGAGCCCCGGGCGTGAGCGGTGACCGGGAGCCCACCCCGCACCGCCGCGAAGACCTGCGGGCGTGCAAGCCACCCCAGAGTGAATAGAGGAAGTCGGGTTCCCACCCCGACCCCGTCGCGCTTGCCGTTGTGACCCCCGGCGTGGAAGTACCGTGAGAGAAAAGCGGACCAACCGGAGCCCACCCGTGTTGGCCGCGACATAGTGACCCCGATGGAAGGAAGCCGAGCGGGAGCCTACCCCGCATCGGAAGAGCCTGGTACCGGCGAACCTGGGGATGCAAGGCCCGGGGAGGGCGAAGGTAACGGCATGGAAGGCAGGACGGCCAAGATGTCGACGCCGCTGTAGAAGGGGCTCGAGTCGTCATCGGGCAGACGGTGAGCCCAGCAGGCGCAGCTAAGTGGACTTACGAGGGAGGCCGGAGAGTGGAGCAACTACGCACCCCCCCCCACTACTGAGCAAGAGGCCTCCGGTGCCAGCTACAATCCCTACCCCCCCAGAGAAGTGAACTGCGCGCGGATTCTGCGGTAGGGGTGAATCCGTGTGAGAACAAAGGCGAAAGGCAAACGGGAAGTGCCTCATGGAGTCCTTCGGCGAGGTCAGGCAGCCTCTGTGTCAGTGCCCGCCCGCCGGACGAATATGCGCGCGACTGGCAGGCCCGTGAGACCCGACCGCGCCCGCCTGCGAAGTCCCGATGCAGCCCGGAGATAACGGAGACACCACACCGGTAGCAGGTTCAGCCCCCCCCGCGCAGCCCGTGAGCTTGATGCGAGGGGCGGAGCACTAAAAGGTAACTGCACAGCAAGGACACTCAGCCCCCCCACCCCCATGAGTAAAGTAGAGGCAGCACAGCCCACCATCCCCGCCCCGACAGCGGACGAACTGAGGAGCTGCTGCGGGCGGAAGGGAAAAGGGAGTCAGCGGGTGTCCAGCGCGCATTGAAGCTCAAATTCAAAATTAGCGGGAAGGTCGCAAGAGACCCGTGCAGCAGCAAAGGAGAGAGAGCTGCCAGGCCCATACACACATTGCCCCATGTATGATGCCAAAGGCTCTGCAAGTCTAGTAAACAAAACCACCTACCGTAGTTTCAGTGCCTGGCAACAGGAGAGTGTCCACAGCAGAGGCACACAGTGACTGGGTACCAAGAAAGGAGGCAGTGGAAGCTCTGGGTGAGGCCAGCAGCGTGGAGCAGTAGAGCTGCAGGATCCAAGTCGAACAAAAAAAAAAAAAAAAGAAACTGCAGCGCCATCTAGTGGCCATTCAAGGTACTGCGCCCCCTGGAACAATCAAGGTGCGACTGCATGGAGCAGTGAGTGCGACAGCACCGGGACACAAGGAAGAGCACTGAGGCATACTATTTGATCGGCATTGAGGAGCAGGATCAGGCTGCGCAAGTGGAATGCAGCGAAAGGAAGGAAAGGTGCCACGGGGAATGCACAGCAGCGAGGGGAAAAGCTGCAACACAGGAGAGCTGAGTGGGGAAAATATGTAACTGCCTACGCTGAAGGGGCAGACCTCCACAAGTGACCTTGAAAGGGAACCTCGAAAGACAAGCTGCCAGGTGATACGTGAGTTGCGGTGACGCCTACTGGCCAGGGGTGGTCATCGCAGGAATGGTTCAAGACAACAGCCCACGGCAGCAAGTCTCAAACGGATCCGAAGGGAGTGCGCAGCAGGTGCATCCACGGAAGCAACTAAAGAACGCATTCAGAAGCGCGCTGAAGCACTGCCACTGCGAGAGAAGAAAAGAAATGGTCACACGACCACCAGAAGCCGACCAGCAAGATGGTCGCAAGGAGGAAGAAGCCGACCAGCAAGATGGTCGCAAGGAGGAAGCAACCGACCAGCAAGATGGTCGCAAGGAGGAAGAAGCCGACCAGCAAGATGGTCGCAAGGAGGAAGCAACTGATCAGCAAGATGGTCGCAAGGAGGAAGAAGCCGACCAGCAAGATGGTCGCAAGGAGGAAGCAGCCGACGACCCAGATGGTCGCACGGAAGGAGCCGACGACCCAGATGGTCGCACGGAAGGAGCCGACCACCCAGATGGTGGCACGGAGGAAGCCGACCACCCAGATGGTCGCACAGAAGAAGCCGACCACCCAGATGGTCGCAAGGAGGACGACGCTGACCACCAGTTGGTCGCAAGGAGGATGCAGGCCTACAAGAGGTCGGAGAGCACACTGACCTGCCAAGGATCAGAGCCGGAGAGAAGAGGAAGTCCGAAGGGACGTCAGTGAAGAGGTCCCCATGAGAGGTTCACAAAGAGGACCAGGAGGAGTAGGAAAAGAGGTCCAGTAACATCACTCAACATCAGAAGCAACATCAGAAGCAACTACGAGACAGAAGGTCGCGATGATTGGTCCAGTCACAGAGGGAAAGGAAGACAGTGTCCTAGTGGCGGGACAAGACCAGAGGGAAACGAGTAGAGTGCACGCTACACGAGGAAGCCTGGTAAGGACGAGCAATAAGGCAGGAAGACTGGATCACGTAGCAATGGAAGGAGAAGGAGAACACCCGAAGAGGAAAGGAGAAGAGCACAGAGGTGTGCGTGACAGATCAACACGCACACACCAGAAGGAGAACACCCGAAGAGGAAAGGAGAAGAGCGCATAGGTGGGCGTGACAGATCAACACACACACACCAGAAGGAGTACCCGAAGAGGGAAGTGAGAAGGTGCATGGACACCCAGACCCGGTACCTGGAGAACGACATCAGCCCCACTGGGAGTATACGTCGAGGCGTGCACCCGAAGGTCACCCGGGGACGACAGATACGAGCAAGCCGGTCCGTTGGTAACAACCACCTCTGGGAAGTCACGGAAACAGGACCGTGGACATCCAAGTGGCAGAGGCCTCAGGGACACCGGTGGCAGCGGATCCCCACGACGAGAGATGGACTGTTGAAGCTGGCTCTGGAGCTCCTGGGAGAACAAGGCAGAGCGCGAAGGACCAAGTGCCAACAGCACCCTTTCAGGCGGAACTTCGGACACGGAAAGAGGACCCGTCGTGACTCCCCCAACGCGAGTGGAGCGACAAGGCGGTGGTCCACCGGTCCAGTGGAAACCTGGCAACAAAGTGAGAGGGGACACTCACGAGAGAGGGGTATCCGTGAGAGGGATATCCTGCAACGGTGAGTCCTGGAAGAACACAACTACTCAACTACTACTCGGAGGAAACACCTCTACCAGGGCGCCCACACTTCCACCGATGGCAGTACTAGAAAGAGATTGTGAAGCGCACTTCCACGATGTAAGTCCAAAAAGAACACATCCGCAGAGCACTCAGACATCGTGCCAAGGAGACAGAGTGGTCCCGGCTGTCAGAACACCCTCGCCGGCAGTTGACCATCAGCCAAGAGACTACGTGGAAGTCATGATCGCCAATTTATGTTTTGTTTGGAACTTGTGTTTTTCTCCCACAGGATCGGACTTCATTTTGGTTGAACTTTCATTAAAGTTTGGGAGGGATGTAGTATCCGGCTGGATACAGTCTAGTGTTCCATTGTGCCTGTAACCCACACTGAACACCCACCCACCACAGGCGTCACCAGTCAGGTGACCCTGACAATAAAAGGGGCCGAGCGCACGTGCTCCTGGCCAGTTTACAGTACCAGTCATCCTGTGTCCTGCGTCCCTCATTTGTATGCATGAGGGCCTGAGGGCCCAACTACCACAGCATGTACAGGCATCGAGAAATCAAGCATTAGCTAAGCTACTTCATCTGGCTTTAATGTGGTAATGCATGATAACAAACTCTGATCGGCATTGCCAGTAGTAGCGTGCGGCATGGATTGGAAGTTGCGGGGCGGTGGTAAGCGGGATATAAAAAGTAAATGAAAAAAACATACCTTCTCGACGCTTTCCGGCTATCTCCAACATAGTCTCAGTCTCTCTTCTCCGGAACAGGAAGCAGCCAGGCTCCCTCCCCTAAGCCAATGACCACACTGCAATGCAGCATTGTGGTTGGTGGGGGCACCGTGGTTCAGCACTAAGCCAGGGAATGGGGGCCTGGGCATGTTCTCCATGCAGGCTGTAATGCAGCCTGCATGCAGGACAGGCGAAGTGCGTATGACTGTTTGACCGGCCTGAGAAGGCCCCACAGACAGTCATGTGCACTTAGGAGTTGGTAGACCACTCCTCCCCTGCTCTGAGAGCAGAGCAGCCCCCCCCCCAAAGCTGTGCAGCAGGAACAAATATAATGATAATAACCTTGCGTTATTTTCATTGCATTTGTTATTTCTTTCATTGCTTAGCAGCAGTGAAATGATGCTCCTCCGCCTTAGAGTAGGAGCCTCCACTGCTTGCAAGTGCTTGTTTTTGACTTGACTACAGTGAGTAGCTATACATCAGATACCATGGCTTCTTATGTGCTTTGCTGTATTTATATATGGTAAAAAGCTGGTTGTGCGAAGCTGGAAAAGTGCAAAATAGGTTGTAACTAAGATTTTAGCTGTGGTCGTTGGATGTAGACTATGTGAGGAATTCTGCAGGGAAAAAAGCAAATTGTTTATCATATAAGAATGTGATATGTTACAGGCAGTCAAACTATCGCGCATATTCTCCTTAGTCAAGAAACAAAATCATGACCTTATAAGGATACTCAAACCAAATAAAGGGGACTATGTGCTTTGTTAGGTCCTGCATACATGCCCAGTCAATGTTAAAACCAAAAAAGGGTATGCAGTTCCTATGCAGGTAAGGGGGAGAAAGGGGGAGAGAGGTTCAAAAAAGCGACAGGTTGTCCAGTTAGGAAAGTAGGGAAAGGGGAATCCCTCCTTTAGGAATTAGGGCCCTAACACCCCCAGCCAGCTGGATGTCATGCTTCATCATAGGGCATGGTACTCGTCAGGTCGGCGCTGCAGTACCTGACGGGCACCCTATGAGGGGCTCTTTGGCGGAGATCTTTTATTCCTTGCCATATGGTGCCATGGCTGTGAGGGACCTAAAAGTGTAGATGTGCTAAAGTGAGGGTCAGTAGACCGTGTGGGGATAAAACAGGGAATGGAAGTGAAGACAAAATAATTTTAATGAAACTGGCTTCCAACCTGATTAAAAATAGAGTGGCGACTACCTGATGCAATGTGTCAGGATGTTGCACTCAGCTTCATGTGGTCAAAATGTTTCTTGCCTGGGTGTCAGAGCAATCTAGCGGCAATTCTTCAGGACCTCACAGAGATTGTCAATCTACACCAAAGGTGGTGTTCTGGTTCTGCTAACCTTGATATACCACACAGTGCACCTAAAGGTGAAGTACCTGTAGATGCAATGGCCAACATATTGAGATCCAATCAACACAGTTACACAATTGTAATAGCATGTAAACAGAGTAAACAATGACTGTGCTGCTTTTTCCAAGTTTTTTTGTTGGCAAGCAAAGCCTTGATCTGAACCGAGAAGTGTCGTCGACGTTTCAACCCAATATAGGCACTTTTGAATAGTCAATGCGGGTCTTCATCAGGACTGGGGGGAGGGGGGAATGAACAAACTTGGATAAAGCAGCACAGTCATTGTTTACTCTGGCCCTCCTTACCCTTGTACATATTTTAATCACCTTGTACATAATACACTTTATGAGCACGATATGTCACCTGTCACCTAATCACCTATCACCTTGAATTTCATGTTGTGTTGACAGCTTCTATATCGAGATGTGGGTATATATAAATGATGCAATTTATATAAAATAACACAATACCCCTTTATGTGTGTCCTATGTGTGTTCCTTATGCCATTAATGATATAAGAATGATGAAAGATGATACAAGGCAGCTCCCATGTTAACCTGTGGGACAGACAGCCTTCCAACAGTGAAAAACGAAATACATTGTATTTCACAATAGGGACAGGTAAAACACACCAGAAGACGTTCTACCTTTCACATACACTGCACCTTGCCCATGGGGGTAACTTGGGCCTACCAGGGGGTGCCTTACATGTACGAAAAGGGAAGGTTAGGAATTGGCAAGTGGGTGTACTTGCCAGGTCAACATGGCAATTAAACACTGGGCATGCAGACACTGCAGTAGCAGGTCTGAAGCAAATTCACAGGACTCCTCAGGTGGGTGGTACAACCAGTCCTGGAAGCCCACTACTAGAGTGTGCTCAGGCACACTCACAAAGTGCACTTTACAAGGAACTTACCAGTAAACCAAATATGCCAATCATGGATAACCAATTATAATGACAATTTACACAGAGAGCATATGCACTTTAGCACTGATCAGCAGTGGAAAAGTGCCCAGAATCCTATAGCTAACAAAAAGCGGGTCAGAAACATAGGAGGCAGAAGGCAAAACGTTTTGGGATAAACCTGCAAAAAAGGGAAGAACTAACAGAGTGAATGGGATGTCAATTCCCTAATTTTCTTGGGTATATAACCCAAATACTTTGATGACTTGAACAGTTTAGTGTCTTACACAAAACAAGTATCAGAGCTGGGCAGGGCCAACTAATGTCTCTCTGGTCACTGCACTAGTAGTCATAGCTTTGCAGTGAATGCAAAAGGACGCAGCAATGTGGAGGACTAAGTGAGGACGCCTTCTGTAAACACTGTTGCTGTCAATCTGTGCTGCCTGTCTAAGCACGATCAATGAATGGAAATGCATTACTGAGAGAAAATTTACCAGTGGCAGGCTTGTGCTGTTTCCGAGTAGTTGGGGGGTCAAAGTCGCTCAGACAGCATCAGAAGCAACTGCTAATGGACAGGTTCCCCAAATCCACTGGCTGGTAGCAGACTGACGACTCCGTGAAAGCTGCTTCCTATCATTGCCACCAACAGCTGCTCTTACTTTTTGGAGTCTATGATGTTGCCTGAAGAGTAACTACTGTAAGGAATGTACTCTAGAAGCTGACCAGACAAGTTAATCTGGAAGGGAAGTTGGGCAGGGAAACAGAACCCAGGAGGCAATCTCACCAAAACATACATTTGAGGGCTGTACTGGACCAAGACCGTATGCCCTGTAATGCATTAAATAAATGTCTCCTGTACTGCATTAAATATATTTCCTTCCCAAATAAAAGAGAAAGGAAAATACCTGAAATGGAAGAGACGCTGTATTTGATATATTTTAGTGTTGTCCATTTTGGAAAAGAGACTATACCCCTTCACAGTTTTAAGAAAATTAGCATTACAATAAATGACACATAGAAAACATCTGGGTCTGTGTCATAAACCCCATCTTTATGTTCACACAGAAGAGGCCTGCGAGTTTCTCTTTCTTCACTGCAGCGTGAACATAAACTATAACAAGCATTGGCATAGCCAATGGGTCTCACCTTTGGGACCTTATAAGCGTTTAGCCATGCAACAGTTTCATAACTAAATACTTCTAAGGTCCCAAAAGCGAGACCTATTGCTATGCAAAGCGGCCGTGCGGCCGCGAAAGTGAGTGTGATCGCGATCGCAATCACGATCAAACATCAAAGCGGCCGTGCGGCCGCGAAACTGAAAGCAATGGCGGTGAAGCGCGGCGCGCGTGCCCGCGCACATGCACTGTGGCTCTAGGCTGGCCTGGTAGCACTTTTTGGAGCCCTCTCAATAAGTCTCGCCAGACCAGCGCATGCGCTGGGTCAGGCGAGACCTAAAAATCAAGTTAGTGCATCGGCTACAGACAGCAGAGCCCTGAAACACGTCAGTAATTGCCTCTTAGTGTTTCTGAGCTCTGCTGTCAGCAGCACCTAAACAAGCTCAGTGATTTTTTGAGTTAATATTTGCACTGTAGACTGAAAAAGGAAATGGTCAGACCATTTCTGCATCACACAGTGCAACGAATAGGCTCAAGATGCGGTTTTACAAAAGAAGTTGATTTTTTCAGGTTTTGCACTAAGATAGCACAATGTTCATAGGTTTGCTATAGTTCAGGTGAAGGATCAGGCTAACTAACACCATTGCTGTGTGTGACTGTTGAGCCCTGCCAGCAAAGCTGGCCCCCCAGACATGTGATATCCACCAGGCAGGTGGCAGACTGGCTACCCTTGCTTGGTCATTAGAGGAGAATGGCTTGCTGGGGTGCAGCAAGGTTATAAAGATAATAACAATGACTTTTAGTGCAGTGCAATGACACATCATATTCTATGCACTGCAATCAAAGCACTTCTAAGTCGCATTGATGCACCTATTGTGCCAATAAAGTTCCTGAAGACTGCTGAAAAGAAAAATTTACATTTTATCCGACCCACAATGTGAAGGCCACTTTCATCGCAAAATAGCTGAAGTCGGTTTACCCAAAGAGCTACCAATTGAAGATGGCTGTTTCAAAGCTCCTCTCTGGAGATTTCTTTTCTTTATGCACCTATAACACAAAACATATGAAGCAACAACCAGGGCCTCAACGCCACAGTGAAACAGTGGGGACATGCATACCTAAACAGTAAACAGTATCTAACGGTAAACCTTCCATCTAGATCTTTGACAACATAAAACACATATTGCCTGGTTATATTAACTCAACCATTCTTTTTAGAAAGAGACAGTTTGGTATGCAAATATAATTCAGACCAGAAATGTGATTCAGGTTAAGCAATGTCAAATAGCGCTGGCTGCCTCCCTCTTCTGATGGGCTTGAGTACATAACCCATTCTCTCCCTTCTGCAAAATCTTGCCATCTTCCCAAGTTCATTTGCAAAGAATGTCAATTTTTGGTGGTATAAAGAACAGCGTTAAACATTATAAGTTTGAGATATGTGTGGGGGTCTTAACTCTGTCCTTAAACGCACAAGAGAACATATTACATTTTGTTGTGAAAAATGATGTCAATCCTCTCTAAATTTGTATTTCTTAATACATGTTTATAATTTGATAGACTGAAATCTCACAAGTCGCATTCATAAATTGCAGGGTCATATCAATAGCTTTAAAAGTAACATATTTTTAACTTATACCTAAATGAAAACTATTTTTGCAGCAGCTCAAGAGCTGCACAACACATTGTATTATGAGGTGCACGTTATAAAAGAGTAATTGTTGGGGTCACTGCTTTAGTTTGAATTCTAATAACTCAATTGAGGTACTTTTAAGAAAAGAAAATATTATTTCCAGTTCAAACCCTATTAATATTTAAGCTCCCTTAATATTTAAGATCCATTGACAAGACTCTGCCAGATTTGCTGTTTGCAAAGATGACATTGAAAAATCTATCTAATCTAAAAAGTTGTAGGGGAAATCTACAACGCCCCCAGTTTACAAAGGTGTATTGATCATAAGGGCACAATTGTATATTCAGATTTACAGGACGTTTGGTTAATCACTGTTGGAATTATTTACATTTACTGACAACTGTGAAATTCATGTGCTCTTTCAATGGCAGAGTTTTCTCAGGAAATGTTACTTGTTTCCAAGTGCCCTCCCCCCATTAACCACACCCATCCCCCCGTACGTCCGACTGGCAGAATCATAGAATCCTCTTTAAAATGCGGAAGCGCCTTGGTTAACGTGTTAGAATCCCTCTTAGGCATTCTGATTATCATCTCTGAAACAGACAATATTATCTCCCAGGTGGCCCCAAAAATGTTCATTGCTCTCTTTAATTTCCACTGATTTTAGGCTCCCATTTCCAGTGAGTGAACATTTAGAGCATGATCCGTTCAATTTAGTAGCTGGGTTGTACAGCATGTCTGTAGTAGCATAAGCCCCTGGCTACCCTGTTTTTGTTCTCTGCACTGGAGTTGTTCACACTGGGATGATTTTTCACCTTAGTGTGTGATGCATGTCATTCCTGGAATTTAATTTAAGCTGCTGCTTTCTCTGTCTCTGCTGTTAGAGTTCGTGTTGTTTCTTTTGATGATTTCTGAGAACACTGGCCTGTGAATGAGGAAGTGGAATGCTATTTTTTCCACCTATTCAGAACTGTTTCTTTAGTTCATGTCAAAGATTTTGTCTTCAGATTTTCCGCTGCTAGTAAAAACACTTCATTCCTGAGGAGTTGATTAATATTACAGTTTGTTACCTTCTTAACCCTACTGGAGTAATAATTATCCTTAGTGATCGTTAGCACACCATGGGGTATGTGTATTACCTAATGTGCAGTATATTTCTATATATTTTTAGTTTGATATCATGCTGAAGAAACCCAAGGCGGATCCGAGCAACATCAAAAACTTCCGGCCCATCTTCCTGCTTCCGTTCCCAGCAAAGGTCATCGAGAAGATAGTTATTATCCAGCCCACCCGTCACCTCGAAGACAACAACATCCTGGACGCCTCCCAATCAGACAACGGCGAGACGGCGGCCCTCATCCTCCTGGATCTCTCTGCCGCCTTCGACACCGTCTGCCACCACACACTACGTACGCGCCTCCACGATGCAGGGATCCGGAAGAAGGCCTTGGACTTGACCACCTCCTTCCTCTCCGGCAGAACTCAGAGTGTCCACCTCCTCCCGTCCTGGTCCGAGGCCTCCGAGATCATCTGCGGCGTCCCACAGGGATCCTCCCTCATCCCCACGCTGTTCAACGTCTACATGGCACCACTAGCACGCATCGCCCGACAGCACGACCTCAACATAATCTCCTACGCCGACGACACGCAGCTGATCCTCTCCCTCACCAAGGACCCTCTCACCACCAAATCCAACCCCCACCAGGGAATGAAGGCCGTTGGCAACTGGATGAAGTAAAGCCGACTTAAGCTGAACTCAGACAAGACGGAGATCCTCATCCTCAGGTCCAACCCCTCAGCATGGGATGACTCCTGGTGGCCCGCATCACTGGGGACCCCCCTGGCCCCTACTGACCACCCACGCAACCTGGGAGTCATTCTCGACTCGAAACTCACCATGACCAAACAAGTCAACGCAGTCTCCTCCACCTGCTTCAACACCCTCCTCATGCTCCGCAAGATCTACAGATGGATCCTGACAAACACGAGGAAAACAGTCACCCAGGCCCTAGTCAGCAGCAGACTCGACTACGGAAACGCCCTCTACGCTGGAGCCTCGTCCAAGCTCATCAACAGACTGCAAAGAATCCAGAACGCCTCTTGACTGGGGGAGAATGTCTGCATTGTCAGCATTCCGTCCATCATTTGTTTGTTGTAACGCTTTTCGCCCTAAGTGGGATGGGTATTCCCAGACGTGGGACCCGTGCCCACTACGCCACTGTAGTCAAGCTATCCTGGCTGATGTCGGCTGATAGCCAGAAACCGGTCCTAGGATGCTTGATTCCGGTCCAGGGAAGACATGGCTTGGCAGTTCGGGCTGGACTGTTCCCATTGAGGCACAGGGTCAAGACTGATTTGCATATGGCCATGTCTAAACTGGGGTGGCGTAGTGGGCAAAAGAACGATGGATTTAACCCAGATCTTTTGACTGGGGGAGAATGTCTGCATTGTCAGCATTCCGTCCATCATTTGTTTGTTGTAACGCTTTTCGCCCTAAGTGGGATGGGTATTCCCAGACGTGGGACCCGTGCTCACCACGCCACTGGAGTCAAGCTATCCTGGCTGATGACGGCTGATAGCCAAAAACCGGTCCTAGGATGCTTGATTCCGGTCCAGGGAAGACATGGCTTGGCAGTTCGGGCTGGACTGTTCCAATGAGGCACAGGGTCAAGACTGATTTGCATATGGCCATGTCTAAACTGGGGTGGCGTAGTGGGCAAAAGAACGATGGATTTAACCCAGATCTCTTGACTGGGGGAGAATGTCTGCATTGTCAGCATTCTGTCCATCATTTGTTTGTTGTAACGCTTTTCGCCCTAAGTGGGATGGGTATTCCCAGACGTGGGACCCGTGCTCACCACGCCACTGGAGTCAAGCTATCCTGGCTGATGACGGCTGATAGCCAGAAACCGGTCCTAGGATGCTTGATTCCGGTCCAGGGAAGACATGGCTTGGCAGTTCGGGCTGGACTGTTCCAATGAGGCACAGGGTCAAGACTGATTTGCATATGGCCATGTCTAAACTGGGGTGGCGTAGTGGGCAAAAGAACGATGGATTTAACCCAGATCTCTTGACTGGGGGAGAATGTCTGCATTGTCAGCATTCTGTCCATCATTTGTTTGTTGTAATGCTTTTCGCCCTAAGTGAGATGGGTATTCCCAGACGTGGGACCCGTGCTCACTACGCCACTGGAGTCAAGCTATCCTGGCTGATGACGGCTGATAGCCAGAAACCGGTCCTAGGATGCTTGATTCAGGTCCAGGGAAGACATGGCTTGGCAGTTCGGGCTGGACTGTTCCCATGAGGCACAGGTTCAAGACTGATTTGCATATGGCCATGTCTAAACTGGGGTGGCGTAGTGGGCAAAAGAACGATGGATTTAACCCAGATCTCTTGACTGGGGGATAATGTCTGCATTGTCAGCATTCCGTCCATCATTTGTTTGTTGTAACGCTTTTCGCCCTAAGAGGGATGGGTATTCCCAGACGTGGGACCCGTGCTCACCACGCCACTGGAGTCAAGCTATCCTGGCTGATGACGGCTGATAGCCAGAAACCGGTCCTAGGATGCTTGATTCCGGTCCAGGGAAGACATGGCTTGGCAGTTCGGGCTGGACTGTTCCAATGAGGCACAGGGTCAAGACTGATTTGCATATGGCCATGTCTAAACTGGGGTGGCGTAGTGGGCAAAAGAACGATGGATTTAACCCAGATCTCTTGACTGGGGGAGAATGTCTGCATTGTCAGCATTCTGTCCATCATTTGTTTGTTGTAATGCTTTTCGCCCTAAGTGAGATGGGTATTCCCAGACGTGGGACCCGTGCTCACTACGCCACTGGAGTCAAGCTATCCTGGCTGATGACGGCTGATAGCCAGAAACCGGTCCTAGGATGCTTGATTCCGGTCCAGGGAAGACATGGCTTGGTAGTTCGGGCTGGACTGTTCCCATGAGGCACAGGGTCAAGACTGATTTGCATATGGCCATGTCTAAACTGGGGTGGCGTAGTGGGCAAAAGAACGATGGATTTAACCCAGATCTCTTGACTGGGGGAGAATGTCTGCATTGTCATCATTCCGTCCATCATTTGTTTGTTGTAACGCTTTTCGCCCTAAGTGGGATGGGTATTCCCAGACGTGGGACCCGTGCTCACTACGCCACTGGAGTCAAGCTATCCTGGCTGATGACGGCTGATAGCCAGAAACCGGTCCTAGGATGCTTGATTCCGGTCCAGGGAAGACATGGCTTGGCAGTTCGGGCTGGACTGTTCCCATGAGGCACAGGGTCAAGACTGATTTGCATATGGCCATGTCTAAACTGGGGTGGTGTAGTGGGCAAAAGAACGATGGATTTAAACCAGATCTCTTGACTGGGGGAGAATGTCTGCATTGTCAGCATTCCGTCCATCATTTGTTTGTTGTAACGCTTTTCGCCCTAAGTGGGATGGGTATTCCCAGACGTGGGACCCGTGCTCACTACGCCACTGGAGTCAAGCTATCATGGCTGATGACGGCTGATAGCCAGAAACCAGTCCTAGGATGCTTGATTCCGGTCCAGGGAAGACATGGCTTGGCAGTTCGGGCTGGACTGTTCCCATGAGGCACAGGGTCAAGACTGATTTGCATATGGCCATGTCTAAACTGGGGTGGCGTAGTGGGCAAAAGAACGATTGATTTAACCCAGATCTCTTGACTGGGGGAGAATGTCTGCATTGTCAGCATTCCGTCCATCATTTGTTTGTTGTAACGCTTTTCGCCCTAAGTGGGATGGGTATTCCCAGACGTGGGACTCGTGCTCACTACGCCACTGGAGTCAAGCTATCCTGGCTGATGTCGGCTGATAGCCAGAAACCGGTCCTAGGATGCTTGATTCCGGTCCAGGGAAGACATGGCTTGGCAGTTCGGGCTGGACTGTTCCCATGAGGCACAGGGTCAAGACTGATTTGCATATGGCCATGTCTAAACTGGGGTGGCGTAGTGGGCAAAAGAACGATGGATTTAACCCAGATCTTTTGACTGGGGGAGAATGTCTGCATTGTCAGCATTCCGTCCATCATTTGTTTGTTGTAACGCTTTTCGCCCTAAGTGGGATGGGTATTCCCAGACGTGGGACCCGTGCTCACCACGCCACTGGAGTCAAGCTATCCTGGCTGATGACGGCTGATAGCCAAAAACCGGTCCTAGGATGCTTGATTCCGGTCCAGGGAAGACATGGCTTGGCAGTTCGGGCTGGACTGTTCCAATGAGGCACAGGGTCAAGACTGATTTGCATATGGCCATGTCTAAACTGGGGTGGCGTAGTGGGCAAAAGAACGATGGGTTTAACCCAGATCTCTTGACTGGGGGAGAATGTCTGCATTGTCAGCATTCTGTCCATCATTTGTTTGTTGTAACGCTTTTCGCCCTAAGTGGGATGGGTATTCCCAGACGTGGGACCCGTGCTCACCACGCCACTGGAGTCAAGCTATCCTGGCTGATGACGGCTGATAGCCAGAAACCGGTCCTAGGATGCTTGATTCCGGTCCAGGGAAGACATGGCTTGGCAGTTCGGGCTGGACTGTTCCAATGAGGCACAGGGTCAAGACTGATTTGCATATGGCCATGTCTAAACTGGGGTGGCGTAGTGGGCAAAAGAATGATGGATTTAACCCAGATCTCTTGACTGGGGGAGAATGTCTGCATTGTCAGCATTCTGTCCATCATTTGTTTGTTGTAATGCTTTTCGCCCTAAGTGAGATGGGTATTCCCAGACGTGGGACCCGTGCTCACTACGCCACTGGAGTCAAGCTATCCTGGCTGATGACGGGTGATAGCCAGAAACCGGTCCTAGGATGCTTGATTCCGGTCCAGGGAAGACATGGCTTGGTAGTTCGGGCTGGACTGTTCCCATGAGGCACAGGGTCAAGACTGATTTGCATATGGCTATGTCTAAACTGGGGTGGCGTAGTGGGCAAAAGAACGATGGATTTAACCCAGATCTCTTGACTGGGGGAGAATGTCTGCATTGTCATCATTCCGTCCATCATTTGTTTGTTGTAACGCTTTTCGCCCTAAGTGGGATGGGTATTCCCAGACGTGGGACCCGTGCTCACTACGCCACTGGAGTCAAGCTATCCTGGCTGATGACGGCTGATAGCCAGAAACCGGTCCTAGGATGCTTGATTCCGGTCCAGGGAAGACATGGCTTGGCAGTTCGGGCTGGACTGTTCCCATGAGGCACAGGGTCAAGACTGATTTGCATATGGCCATGTCTAAACTGGGGTGGTGTAGTGGGCAAAAGAACGATGGATTTAACCCAGATCTCTTGACTGGGGGAGAATGTCTGCATTGTCAGCATTCCGTCCATCATTTGTTTGTTGTAACGCTTTTCGCCCTAAGTGGGATGGGTATTCCCAGACGTGGGACCCGTGCTCACTACGCCACTGGAGTCAAGCTATCATGGCTGATGACGGCTGATAGCTAGAAACCAGTCCTAGGATGCTTGATTCCGGTCCAGGGAAGACATGGCTTGGCAGTTCGGGCTGGACTGTTCCCATGAGGCACAGGGTCAAGACTGATTTGCATATGGCCATGTCTAAACTGGGGTGGCGTAGTGGGCAAAAGAACGATTGATTTAACCCAGATCTCTTGACTGGGGGAGAATGTCTGCATTGTCAGCATTCCGTCCATCATTTGTTTGTTGTAACGCTTTTCGCCCTAAGTGGGTTGGGTATTCCCAGACGTGGGACCCATGCTCACTACGCCACTGGAGTCAAGCTATCCTGGCTGATGACGGCTGATAGCCAGAAACCGGTCCTAGGATGCTTGATTCCGGTCCAGGGAAGACATGACTTGGCAGTTCGGGCTGGACTGTTCCCATGAGGCACAGGGTCAAGACTGATTTGCATATGGCCATGTCTAAACTGGGGTGGCGTAGTGGGCAAAAGAACGATGGATTTAACCCAGATCTCTTGACTGGGGGAGAATGTCTGCATTGTCAGCATTCCGTCCATCATTTGTTTGTTGTAACGCTTTTTGCCCTAAGTGGGATGGGTATTCCCAGACGTGGGACCCGTGCTCACTACGCCACTGGAGTCAAGCTATCCTGGCTGATGACGGCTGATAGCCAGAAACCGGTCCTAGGATGCTTGATTCCGGTCCAGGGAAGACATGGCTTGGCAGTTCGGGCTGGACTGTTCCCATGAGGCACAGGGTCAAGACTGATTTGCATATGGCCATGTCTAAACTGGGGTGGTGTAGTGGGCAAAAGAACGATGGATTTAACCCAGATCTCTTGACTGGGGGAGAATGTCTGCATTGTCAGCATTCCGTCCATCATTTGTTTGTTGTAACGCTTTTCGCCCTAAGTGGGATGGGTATTCCCAGACGTGGGACCCGTGCTCACTACGCCACTGGAGTCAAGCTATCCTGGCTGATGACGGCTGATAGCCAGAAACCGGTCATAGGATGCTTGATTCCGGTCCAGGGAAGACATGGCTTGGCAGTTCAGGCTGGACTGTTCCCATGAGGCACAGGGTCAAGACTGATTTGCATATGGCCATGTCTAAACTGGGGTGGCGTAGTGGGCAAAAGAACAATGGATTTAACCCAGATCTCTTGACTGGGGGAGAATGTCTGCATTGTCAGCATTCCTTACATCATTTGTTTGTTGTAACGCTCATGGTAGCAAAGGCATCTTTTAATGTAACATCATACAGGACAAAACATAAAATGACTACTCACCATCCGTTTCTTGTGCAACAAGGAGATATTAACTGGTAGTATGAAAACATTGAAACTGGTCTTTCAGTAGACTGCGTGCTCTTTCAATGGAGTCCTATATTCTTTTTTTAAAGAAATGTTATTGAATCATAACAGGCAATAATACAAAAACAGTACATTGTCAAATGAAAAGATAAGTATGATCGTGGAAAAGAAATACTATGTAAGAGTTAAGTGCAAAGAAGAAAGATGAGGTTGTTAAAGTTGCAATGTAAAGGTAAACATTAGAGTTTTAAGATAGAAAGAAAGAAGAAGACAGAGAAGAGAAAGAGGAGCAAAAATAGACAGGAGAGAAGTACAGATTGCCTTGAACAGGTACAGGCAGAACATATCAAATCATAATTAGGAAATACAACAACATTCCAGGAAGTAAACATTATTCAATACAATAGTATAAACCTCTCACGAGCGAATATGTAGAGCAAAAGTATACAATCAGGTAGAAGACAGCAAATGACCCTCAGCAGATCATGATTAAAAGGTAGTGAGAGCCATCCATAATTGAGTAGGCTTAAAATATAGCTGCATTGAATATATCTTAAAGGTGTCTAGCCTGTGATGGTAACATACTAAGTTACACCAAGATAGTAGAGTGGGCTTGTACGTAGACTTCCAAGTGGGGTAATAGTAGAAAGTGCTATGGACAGCAATAAGTCTAGTAATTTACCAGTTTTCTTGTTTCAGTTCCTAAGGTCATGAGCAGTACCTAAGAAAATTAATTTATGTGAAAAGGGTAAATGAATTTGAATAATATCAGTAATACAATTCCATAGTCTTTATGTCGAACGCTCGAGATCACAAAAGACAAGAAACAATACACACACCGGTTTAAAAAATACAAGAAATATAACTCTAAAATTTGATCAATAAATCTATTACTTTCCACCTATTAAAGCAAAAACCAGTTGCATAACTATTTATCATAAAAAATAGTGAAAAGTACTATGATTAAAACATCATTAAAATCTAAAAGATTATAAAAACATAATACAGTCATCGGAACTTTCCATGCACTGTGCAATTAGGGCCGAGCAGTTTGAAACCGCTATTTACAATTACTAAGGGATTCAGTTAAAGCACCACCTAAGTTCTGGGTTTTGTTACTAACAGTAATACAGTTCCATATGGAAGGACAAAATGAAAGCTAATTGAGACATGTAAGGAACATATGGAAGTCTGTACCTTGGAGAGTATGACATTGCCAGCAGGTGTCATGTTGCATAAGCTTATACTTAAAAAGGTGAGATGGGGGTATAAAAAAGTGTGCTGTAAAAAAAGTATAGTGTGTGCGTGGGACAAGCAGTTAAAGCAGTAGAATTCATTTTTGTCCATATTTTGTCCCATCTCAAAATTAGCCAAAAGATCCCAAAATCAGTCTCCCATAAAGTCTCAGTATGTGGTTTGGTTCTATTAGTGTCAGGTGTAATCAGATGCTTATAGATGTGGGACACTTTTGGGTGAATGGTATTGACAATAGAGTGAGAATGGGTACTTGGATGAGATGGGTCATTAGGAAATTGCTGCAAAATGGTGTTGTGGATCAAGGTGCATAGTTTCCGATAGTGGGAGTGCATATGAGCCTCTTGATTATAAGTGGAAGATAGTTCAGAAAGGGGAATAGGAGATCCAGCATCATAAAGTTGAGAAATGAGCAAGACACCTTTGTTGAACCAGGTCTTCCAGAAGAAAGGTCTCCCTCTTTTAAAAATATATATATATTGTATCAAATAGGATTATTGAAAGATTGATCAATGGGAAATAAAGTAAAAACATATTAAGGTTTGAGGAGAGTGCATGCATGAGGGATAGTATTGGGAAGCCAATATTTAGGAGGGTTTGAAGTAAAAAGTAGATGTTTGTTGAAAGAGGGTGATATCATAGCTTGTTCCAGTAGGAACCATAACTTCGAAAGCCCTGTAATAGCTCACATCATCAGGGAAATCAACACCCCGCTAGATTTTGGGAACTTTAATAATGAGAAAGACATTCTAGGAGGTTTTCCTTACCAAAGAAATTTGAAGAGAATCGTTTGGATTGCACTAAAATGGTTTTACTCACCTGTAAGACTGCCGTGAGGGGAACGGCTCGACTTGGGAGCCAAGAACAGCGGTTTCCTGCTTTATTCAGCGCCGTGAGGGGAATGGACCTACAGACCTCAATTCCCAGCGTCCTTTGCTCCGGGCGCTAACTGCCGACGTCATCTTGCAGCGACCGGGCTCCATTTAAGCTCCCTGAGTGCCCCGCAGCGCGGGACTCGCTCTTAAACATTCAAGCTTTGGTGGTATTGGACTCACCTGTAAGACTGCCGCGAGGGGAACGGCTCGACTTGGGAGCCAAGGACAGTGGTTTCCTGCTTTGTTCAGCGCCGTGAGGGGAACGGACCTACAGACCTCAATTCCCGGCGTCCTTTGCTCCGGGCGCTAACTACCGACGTCATCTTGCATCGACCGGGCTGCATTTAAGCTCCCTGAGTGCCCTGCAGCGCGGGACGCGCTCTTAAACATTCAAGCTTTGGTGGTATTGGACTCACCTGCAAGACTGCCGTGAGGGGAACGGCTCGACTTGGGAGCCAAGGACAGCGGTTTCCTGCTTTGTTCAGCGCCGTGAGGGGAACGGACCTACAGACCTCAATTCCCGGCATCCTTTGCTCCGGGCGCTAACTGCCGACGTCATCTTGCAGCGACCGGGCTGCATTTAAGCTCCCTGAGTGCCCCGCAGCGTGGGACGCGCTCTTAAACATTCAAGCTTTGGTGGTATTGGACTCACCTGTAAGACTGCCGTGAGGGGAACGGCTCGACTTGGGAGCCAAGGACAGCGGTTTCCTGCTTTGTTCAGCGCCGTGAGGGGAACGGACCTACAGACCTCAATTCCCGGTGTCCTTTGCTCCGGGCGCAAACTGCCGACGTCATCTTGCAGCGACCGGGCTGCATTTAAGCTCCCTGAGTGCCCCGCAGTGCGGGACGTGCACGGGCAGCGCCCGGGCGAAGCCCAGGCCAAGGGCGGGCCTGTCCTTGCCCGTCAGGGACCGTTAGAGGCCGGGCAGAGCCACCCTACTGACATCCCCTCATTTGGACCCACCACCTCATAAGGTACTGTTTTAAAAGTATGAAAGGTGGATGTTTCTGCTTATTCTAAGAATTAGGTTTTGCCCATGTAATAAAACTAATTGACTCTCGGATTTTACATCTAATCGTTCATCCTTTGTAATGCCCTGTGTTGCCTAACATTCTAGGGAAGAATCTTAACAAATCACGTGATTGTTTCCTTCCATTTGTAAACATGAAAGGAAATGGTAAAAACTGTAAAAATCCTAGTTCGTCCATTTCCCGCCCAGCAACCAGGCACCAGACCGCAACGTCGCAATCTCTCCCAAGTCTGACAGCCATCGACAAAATGGTCCAGCAAACAATTGGAGTCGTGGCTTCAGCTATAGAAAACACGGAGAGGCATTTGTCAATCACTCCCGCAATTCCTTCTTCTTCCCAAGTAGTGGAGGACGCTTCAATTGCTACCATCAATCCCCCTGATTTTAATTCCTCCCTCATGTGTTCCTTTGCTGAGCTGCCTTGCGCACAGCCCACTACTAGTGATACGCATGTCTTAGAGGTTGTTAATTCCCCATCCCACTCTACACTAAACAAGGTTTCTGCAACTCGCACTGCAGTCAAGAAACCTAGGACTGGGAAGAGCAAAGCAATAAGTAAAAACAAGCCTCTAACTAAATCCGCCACACTGATTGATGGTTCCCCTACCCTACCCCCCCATACGGGCACCTCTCTGGGCCACACATATGATACTTGACCTCCAGGCACATATAGAACAGTTACTTGGCTCGCATTTTAAACCTTTGCTATCTAGGCTGGATAGACTGGTTTCTACTATTAATAATGCAGGCCTTGGTAAAGCCCAATTGACTAGTTCCCCTGCAAACCCCTGTTCCAGTTCTGCTCCCACCTATGACAATCCCCTCACCAGTTCCAAGACCTTACCTGTACCCATTCAACTGTTGGTCAAGACTGTTCCTGACACTATTATTCCTTTGTCCAGGGACATAGACACTGAAAGTTTTAAAACACAGAGGGAGGCTACTGAAGTGGGGGAAAAATGTCTAGACAATCAAGCGAAAGCAAACAGAAATACTGTTAGAGAGGGGTTTAACACCGCGTTTCCTTGTATAGATCTCCCGCCTGAGTCCCTACCATACGTTGTTGTGCTCGCTGGTGGGAAGAATGAGAACTACCTGGAATTAAAAAATAAATGTATGCACTGGTTAAATTCAAATAGCCCTCTCCCCCTTAACATCTCTGGAGAAATACTGGGTGCAAGGAGGATAGACTGGATTGGGCCTACACCTAAATCCATTGCAGTAAATTGTGTCATTGTCAACTTTAGGCACACGCTTGCTGTAGATTATATCTGCAGTAGGACACCCCACACGTCTAACACCCAAATCATCCCACTGCACTTGTCTTACTTCTATCCAGTATCTCAGCACAGATCAGGGCAGAACAGAGGCACTAGGTGGGTGGGGGAGAAAATAAATCGTATGACAGACCATGCCGAGAAATGGTAATTCGGGAGGACCGGTTCCAGAATATCCCCCTACTGTCACTATTTCCCCCAAAAAATAGATTCAGTATGTTGGAGGAGGTTGACTGACCAGTCGTGATCCAGAGTCCTGTTCCCCAGTTAGATAAAACCATGGGTACCCAAATAGTTGTAGATAGGGGTAGTTGTGAGAGTAGTACTTTAGATTATGCATCAACGCCCCGCCCCACGAGAATAGATGCAGAAGATCTGGAAGCAAGACAAATTACGGACAACGACGGGGTTTTTCCCCTCGAGGATTTACTGCTGGGAGTGAACCTTGGGGACACCATATTGGAAACCAACACCCAAACACGAGAAATCTTCCCAAATTTAAACAATGGTGACCTATCGGATAGGAACAGAGCAATAGCTGGGATAAAAAGCAAGTTATCCACTCCCGAGTGGAGCAATTTTACAGGCAGCCATGACATCTGTCTAATGCAAGAAACTTGGGCTACGGAGGAGAATCTGAGGATTGGCTATGCCACCTTTGATATTCTGGCAACCTCAAGTGGTAGAGGGAGGCCTTCGGGTGGTCTTTCAATATGGGTGGGGGCGCATTTGGGCGTTCAGGCAGTTCAGATTCCAACAAACTCCCTCGACGTCCAATGTGTACTCCTAACACTAAAAGATAACTCAAGGGTTGCCCTAATAAATGTTTATTCCAGACCAGTTAAGAATGGTCAAGAATCTGGCACCATTGACGCATTAAAGCACTTCATATTGTCCCTTGACCCCCCAGCCCCTCTAATAGTAGGAGGCGATTTCAACTGCCAATTTGAGCCCCTTGAGTCTCCCGACACGGGTGATCTGGACGATGAGGACCAGTTCTGGCATGTCTGGGAACCACAAATTTCTCCTGTTAGAGTTCGGACCCCTCTGGTCCTCCAAATTAAATCTCTATCTCTTGCATTGTCCCTAAGGGCCTGTAATGGGAGACTGAAACCCGATCGCCCGGGGCTCCCAACGTTTAACAGACCAGGCCAAAACTCCAATATCGATTATATGCTAATGGAAACAAGACACTGGGATAAGCTACAGGAGTTTATAATCTACCCTAGACAAGACAGTGATCATAACGCCCTTGTTTTAACCCTCAAACCGGGAAGCTTTGGCCTAACAAACCCTCCCCCCAATCCAAATAGCTCATCGCTTCCTGTGTCGCTTTCTAACAATAGGAGGAGGGTTAAATGGCCCAACTTTCAGAATTCCCCCGTTAAACTGACGAAAATATACCAGATAGCTCTACCATTCCTTTCTGCAATGGGGGATGTAAGTGTATATAACTCAAGTTATTCCACCGAGATTCATACCCATTTAGTTGATAAGTTGGTGGATTTGTTCAATCCCGTGGGGAAAAAACAGCAGCAGGCTAGGACACATCTCTGGTACGATGACTCTTGCAGAAAAGCAAAAAGGGAATTGCTTTCAGCATTTAAAGACGAAGATAGGGTTAACCTTAAGAAACTCCGCTTAGAATATAAGAAGGCCATTTCTAGTTGAAAGAAGGACTGGGAGGGGCAAAGATGGGAGGAACTCAGGCTAACCCTTTCTCAAAGAGACCCCAAGGCGTTTTGGGCTATTGTGAATTCTGGTGAGAGTAGGGGAGCCTTGACCCCAACTGCAAATATAGCCCCACAAGTATGGGAAACGCATTTTGGGGAATTGTATGGGGACTTGGGCGACCCTCCAAATTCAGATTCACCGTTGGAGTGTAAACCATCGAGATGGAGCGACCCTGTCCTTGGTGTTATTAAGATCTGTTCCCCGTCCGCCGCCCCTGAGCCCCAACAGGAGCGCCAATTGTTTGCACCCCCGGGTGGCGGATGGAATAAGGATTCCCTGGTGGGCGTGGGTATTCCTTTCCTAGAACTGTTCGAGGCCATTACTCTTAAAGAAGTAGAGTCTGCAATAGTAAGGCTTTTACTCAATAAAGCTCACGGTTTGGACAAGATGCCCCCGGACTTATTTCGCTCCCAACCAAAAATCTGGGCCCCGTACTTGGTGGTACTATTTAACTTAATCCTCAAGGGGGCTGATCTGCCAGACACCTGGTTGGGTGCGGAGATAGTCCCCATATTCAAGAAAGGCTGTCCGCTAAAACCGGCAAATTATAGACCAATCAGCCTTATTGACACCTCCCAGAAATAAATGGGCAGAATTATGTTAGATAGAATCTTGGGATGGATGGATGAAAAGAAGATATTGACTACACTGCAGGCAGGGTTTAGATCTGGGATCTCAACCATAGATCAGATCTTCCGGCTACAGGTTTTATACTGGAAAACGGTGAGAGTGGAGGGTGGCAGCCTCTACCTCATCTTTGTCGATCTGCGCGCTGCTTTCGACCTTGTCCCAAGAGGAAAGTTGTGCAAAGTCTTGGCAGATATGGGTCTTTCTCCCTACCTACTGAATATTTGAATTAGACTCCACAACGGCAATTATGCCCAGGTCAGGTGTGGGAGGCATGGCGACTTGTCCGCACGCTTTCCTGTTAGGAAGGGCGTGCGCCAAGGGTGTGTTCTGGCCCCAACTTTGTTCAGTCTCTACATTAACGGTCTCGTCGACCATCTGGTTGACGTAGTTGACAACGATGCCCCCAGGTTGGCTACTGGTAGAGTGCCCGCTCTGATGTTTGCGGATGACACTTTGTTGTTATCCAAAACATCATTGGGCATTCAGCGTATTTTGGATGGTTTTCTCGCATTTTGTACTGCCCGAGGCTTGGAGACCAACTTGGATAAGACCAAGTTCATGATTTTTAATCCCCCAAAGCAAACTCGTCCAAACTCCACCTTAAACGGCTCTTCTCTTGAGAGAGTCAGGACTTTTGTCTATCTTGGGATCACCCTGACAGAGAACCTTGATTGGGGCCCACAAATCTCGAAATCAAGGCTTAGGTTGTCTCAAATAGCGGGAGGGATTAGTAAGGTCCAGCGTGCCTTGGTCTTTAAACCAGCAGCCCCGGTAGTAGAAATATACCGACTGCAAGCCAGAACTGCTTCACTGTATGGAGTCGAACTATGGGGTCACAAAAATATCTCCAAGCTGACCATGGTTGAGCAGGGTTTTATGAGAAGTCTTGTGGGTTTGACAATAAGCACTCCGCTTATTCCTTGACGATTTGACTTGGGGATAGAACCTATTGAAGATTTAGCAGCTTTGCGGCCCATGCTCTATTGGAAAAGACTCTGGTCGGTGCCAAATTGGCAACTTACAGAGAGGAATTCATAGAGGTCTGGGCCTTAATTAAAAATAGGAACATCGCATGGTTATCCCACATCAAGGATCTTAGTACAAAGATCGGCAGGACCGATCTTTGGGAATCCCCAGAGGTGTCCTGTAAAAGGACATCCAAAACTGAACTCACAGGCCACAGGCAACAGAGATTACTTACCCTTCACGGTTCAAGCTCTCTGGTGAAACTTACTAAAGAGTTTCTTCTAATAAAAGCCGAAACACGAGCAGAGGTCTTCCCAGATGTAATCTATCCACCCCTCGCAAGGAAGCTCTACTTGCAGTTAAGGCACGGTAGCTTACCGCTTAGGGCATTTACTCACAAATGGGCAAAAACAGAAAATTTTGCCTGGCCGGCTTGTAATTACAATCAAGAAGATATATGCCATGTTTTGTTTTTTTGCGCTGCGTACCAATCAATAAGGAAAAAGTGTCTCATCCCCCTATGCAGGAATCTTGGGTTTAGACACTGCACGCAGGCATGCAGGGTCTTAACATACGACACCCACCCCCCCATCGTCTTTGCAGTGTCCCGCTTTTTATATGGCTCATGGCGTAGAAGGAAAAGCTTTCTGTAAACATTCTCGCCTTTTTAACAACTTCTCTTCTTTGATAACATCAGTTTAATTCATTCTTAATCGTTGTATTAACTTGATTCTATTTATTGTTTTAATGAAATGTGTAATCTTGCATGTAATTTTATTTATGCTTTTATGGTCTCCGACCGAAATAAAGTTATCAAATGAAAAATTTTTTTTTTTAGATAAACAGATAGTGAGCATCATGAGATGGAAATTTATAATAGGAAGCAGGATCATTTTAATGGTATCAAGACACCCTCACCATGAGAGATATAAAGGACACCATTTTTGGGAGAGAGTCAATAGTTTTCCCGCAAAGACATCAGAGGTAATTTTAAGTGTATCTTTAGGAGTTTTCCCATTCTGTACTCCTAAATATTTGACCTTGGTATTCTGCTCCTTTGAAAATAGCTCTAGGACAACATTTATTTGAGGGAAATACTGATATTTTATCCATATTTAATTTATTTCCTGATACATTAGAGTAAAAATTGAGTTTCTGTAGGAAAGTTCGGAGAGATGTTTTGGGTTGATGCATAAATAGAAGAATATCATCTGCATAAGCTGTGAATTTGATGTTGGTGTCATGAATTTTAAAACCAGTAAAATATGGAGAAGATCTCAGTTAGTGGAGGACCATTTCCAGTGGTAGGAAAAATTATAAATGTGATTAGGGACACCACTGTCGAGTTCTTCTTCATAGAGGGAAGTAGGAGGATCTTATACCATTTACCAACACCGAAAATTGAGGGGATCAATAGACGAGTCAAATAAAGTTTGATTCACTAACATGTCAATTTAGAGACTTCATTAAAAAATACCAACTAACCCTATAAAAGGCTTTTTCTGCATCTAATGATAATGCTGCAGGGAATCCTGTATTTTGTGGGCTTTAAATAATAATGTTTAAGAACGTTCAAGAATTGTCTCCAAAATTCTTGTTGAGGATAAAGCCAGATTGGTTCACATCTATAAGAATTGACATTACAGAATGAAGGTGAAGAGCTAGAGCTTTGGCTAATATTTTATCATCATAACTAATAAACGAAGTGGGCCTATAATTTTACATTGGGTCAAGTTGTGATCCTTTATAGGGATTAAACAGATAGTAGCTTCCGTAAGTGAGCAAGAAGCACAATTAGAATTGGTGAATTTGGTAAAAAGCTTAAACAGTTTGGGAAATAAATGTTTAGTAAAATTAAATTCTAATTCAAGCGTAAAGCCACCAGGACTGGGGGTTTTACCTTTAGGAAGAGATTTAACAGCAGAATGTATTTCTTAGGTTTGAAATGGCTGTTCTAGGGTGGAGAAATCTGTAGGTGGTATAGTCCTGGGTTTGAGAGTAGAGAAATATGGCTTGAGATACTGCTCTGATGGTGAAAGCTCTGGGGAGTATAGGTCTTTGTAATAAGAGGCAAAGCATGCTGCAGTATCTTGATCCCTGAATACCTGTTTGCCATTATGAGATGTGATGGACTTAATTGCTGATTTGTCCTGTGGCATTTTAAGTAACGGGCAAGTAGTGAATCAGCTCTGTTGTTGCCTCCATAATACTTGGCGTTAAGTTTGAACAGCGTATCGCTGGCCTGTTCAGTTGAGAATTTCTTAAATATGATGTTACCAATAACTAAAGTATCAAGATCAAGTGTATTACTTTTACCAGTGTAATAATTATGTTGAGATGTTTGATATGACCCAAGATAGAGGCAGATTTCTGTTGAATATTTTTTTTCTTAAAGTGGAGGAAACCTGTTATAAAGCCTCTTGAAGCAGCTTTAAAGGTGTCCCATACCAAAGGGAACGGTCGGTCCATTCTCGTTAAACTGAAAAAATTTGATGATGAAGACAGCATAAGATTTGAAAAAAACAGCATCTGAAAGAAGCACATTTTTAAATCACCATGTGAATTTATTAGGTCTGTTGGCAAGAATATCAAGGCCAGTTAATACGGGATCATGGTCTGAAATTAATATAGAACCTATCTCCGAATTACCTACATAGCCTGCATGATTGAGAAAGTGAGTGGTGAGATTGGAGCATCTGTCTAGAGAAGGATCGTAAACCTGATTGAAGTCTTCTCCTACTTGTAAGTTGTCAGAAGGGTATTTCAAGATAGTATGTTAAAAGTTCTTCAGAATACCATGTCTGGGTGTGTATGGCCATAGAGATTAAGTCTGGTAAGTTTAATGTCCCCAATTCTAAGGTTAACTTATAGCCAGAGTCCGTCTGAACAATGATGTTGAGAGAGAATGATTGGATTTTTGACATTTATTGCACAAAATTATTGTTTTGAGTAGAGGATAAAAACATTTCACCAACCCACTGCTTCTTAAGTTTGGTTCACTTCTAGATCACGGAGGATGGTTTCCTGTAACAAAGCTATATGACATTTAGAGCGGGCAAGACGTGATAAGCCATGCTGAAGTTTAGTGTGGTTTTTAACCCTTTTAACATTCCTTTTAGCTGTTCTTAGTTGTATTTAAAGAGCAAAAAATATACAGTTGTTGACTACTTAGGAGTACAAGGCAAATTCAACATTCAGGAGCAAAGAGATAGGAAAGAAAAGGAAAGAAACAGGAAAGAGCATAGAAAATAGTGAAGGCAAACACACTTTGGAAAACAAGATACACAGAGAAATGGAAGTACAAGGACCAAGGTCCTCCAATACTGAGGAAGAAAGAAAACTAAACACAAAAAATTCCTCATAGGGAAAGAAGCAGCAGAACACCTAACAGATAGACCCAGCGCCATAAGCACTAGAGTGATAAGGAATAAAGGAAAAAACAAATATAGGAACAGGACAAAATAAATATGTAAAGAAATACATATGCTGACATTCTAAATGGACGACCATATCACAAATCTGCTGAGGATAAAAACAATGAAGGAAAAATATACATTTAACACTGGATAGGTGAGGCGGACACTGAGGATGCTAGGAGCAGACAGGAGGGAGTAAAGACTTGGGGAGACCACATTAGGAATCTACTAGAGCAATAAAAAGGGAATATGTTAAAAATAATTAATAAATTACATTAAATGAGCAAATGTAAGTAAAGTCATATATGCACAATTGAAAGCATCCAGAAAAAAGACGAAACATAACCATATCAATTAAGGGAGAAAAATGACCTTATTTCATATTAATTGCTGTAAACCTTATGTAAGAACAGGGAAAATAAACAGCCACAATTGAAAGGGGAAAAGAGTCATCTAATAGCAGATGCCCCAAATCCATTGGATCTGATTTGTGGTCATTGATGAAGTATGGCAGATCTGAAGGCTCTTCGAAGTAATAGGACTTTTCCCTTAAATGGTTTCTTTCGAATAGCGCCAGTATGTTGAAGTTAGGAATGCAGTCCTGTAAAAAGTCTGAGGCTTTCTCCATGTTAACCAAAGAATTGGATTGTGTTGGACATAGAGAGAAATAGGTTTGCAGGGGCCAGGTGATTTGTTGCAGTTTAACGCTTTTTTAGGCTGCCCCATACAGATATTCAAATCCAAATGGGAAAGGAGTTGGCATAACGACGGCTATGGCGGTCGACCTTGAACCCTGGGAACTGGGTTCGAGTGTCGGCAATGACGCTGAATATCCTGTGATTCTGGACAAATCACTTAATCTCCCCCGTGCCTAACAAAAATGAATGTGTCCTCCTGTAATGCAACTGGTGCTGTGTAAAGCACTCTGCTTCCCGATTCGGGTCAAGTTCGCACTATATGAAACTCTGTAAAAAAAAAAAATGCATAGATTATTCGAAAACAGTAGCATCCATTGGCGTAGTTACATATAGAGTCGGAAAAAAAAGGTCAATGGAGTTGCCACTAGAAAAGCATTACCTTCTGAAACTAAATAGACGCTTCCAGGACCTGTATCCGACACATCCGCCCACCTGACTAGGGAATTCGCCACGCAGCCTCCGCTGCTGCCATGAGGCGAATGGTAGCTCCTCCAACTCTTTCTTGGCCGTGAGGGGAACGGCCCAATGAACTACATCCTCCAGAGGCCCCTGTACTCCCGCAAGACTGTCATCGCGCTGGGGGGTGAGATAAAATCACAGCGGCCCTCCCGCAGTGCGGGACGCTTCCAGGACCTGTATCCGGCACATCCGCCCACCTGACTAGGGAATTCACCACGCAGCCTCCGCTGCTGCCGTGAGGTGAACGGCTGCTCCTCCAAGTCTTTCTTGGCTGTGAGGGGAATGGCCCGATGAACTACATCCCCCAGAGGCCCCTGTACTCCCGTGAGACTGTCATCACGCCGGGGGACGAGATAAAACCACAGCAGCCCTCCCGCAGCGCGGGACGCTTCCAGGACCTGTATCCGACACATCCGCCCATCGGCCCACCTGACTAGGGAATTCACAACGCAGCCTCTGCTGCTGCCGTGAGGTGAACAGCTGCTCCTCCAAGTCTTTCTTGGCCATGAGGGGAACGGCCCAACGAACTACATCCTCCAGAGGCCCCTGTACTCTCGCGAGACTGTCATCGCGCCGGGGGGGGTGAGATAAAATGACAGCGGCCCTCCCGCAGCGCAGGACGTGCGCGGGCATGCCCGGGCCGAGGGCGGGCCCGTCTGCACCCATCAGAGGCCGTAGGAGGCCGGGCAGGGCCGTGCCATTTTCAACTCCCATCCCGGAGGTCATATAGACAAACATTGCGCTTAAAAAAAGGTACTGTTTGGATGGCTGGGGTTTACTCATTATCCTGACCAATCCATTTGACTTTAATTGACTTTACCAACTTTATTGATCAGTTTGTTTTTTGGTGTCAGGGGAGGAATAAGTCATGGCCAAATCCAGAGTAGGGCAGGGGGTGGTAGGTACGTTGGATGCCTTCCTAATAAGAGCAGAATCGGCACTTATACACAAAATAGAGCTAACAGAACGTAGACTGTCCCTGTCTATGGATCCCTCTGCTTTACCGGTACTGGCATCTAATAGCCCCGGCATTCTGGGGTTGCCTGCAAGCCGGGACGACAACCAATCTCATCTACAAGGCAGTGGGTTGCTTTCACAAAACATAATAACAGAGAATGTTACGCCACAAAGTCAGGCCAAAAATTATAACCAGAGGCCAGTCATTAAAAAATAAGGGGGGCAGGAGTAAGGCCCCAGAGCCGAAGAAAAAAAAGGGGCAGGTAGTAACTAAACATCTTAAATCAACCGATGTACTACCTAGGCTACAGATTGATCAGTGTTAGCACGTAGATAATGACCATAACTTGGAAGCCAATAGGTTCATATCTCAAGTAGAGGTGACCCCCCACAATAACCGCGCCATCAGTGGATGGGGGGCTTTTTTGGGACAAACTACAAGCAGTATTAGCAGCACACTTAAACCCTAACCTTCTAAAACTGACTGATATTGGGAATAGGTTACATTTACTTGAGAGGATCAATGTACCCCCATCTTCACTAGCTCACATGCATAAGCCAACAGAAAATGTGGTTGGGGCTGTTGGGGAGGAAATACGGATATTGACTCCCCCAGTTGAATCACAGTTACAGGATGGTTTAGACCAAAGGAAGGCCCACCCAATTGATAGCCACCTAGCATCACAGATCCAGGATCCCATGCGAAGAGATGGACAGCCCACATAAAATAATTCTTTTGATAGGAAAAGGGTGAACCCGGAGCACGCTAAATCAGTCACCAATCCCTTAAGTCAAGGCCCCACTATGAGTCAGCAGAGTGACAATCCGAGCATAAGTGATGCTGATATTAATCTGCAGCTCCCGCCACAAGCTACAACTTATATCATTATCCTAGCTAATGTCCTGGTACTATTGTTAGGTCAGAGGGAACATTGGTCCTCATTGAGGATTAGGGCATTACATTTTTTAAATACAAAAACAGGATTGGCTAATAAATTGTTATTTGCTGACTTTAAGATGGCCAGTAGGATTAGGTGGGTGGGGGCAACGACCAAAAATGTAGCAGGAGACTGTGTTGTGCTGACCTTTAGATCCCCAGGCTTAGTCAAAACAATACTTGACATGACGACAAATCAAAATCAAATTGGGTATAATCATATTATCTCGGTACGTCTGTTGGGCTTTTTTTATCCTCCACCCAAACCATTAAATGATAATATGGAATAAGTGAGAAATACTTCGATCTACCAGTGCCCAAGCACCTTGAGACACAACCCTGGTTCCATAGAAACCGATTTGCCCCACTGAGCGATTTGGCTGAAATAGATTGACTTCCAACCAAGGGGTGTAGGTTGGAGGAAAAAATGTTTGATCCTCAGAAAATTGGTGTTGCGGTACTAAATGCTAATTATGGGCAACATCCTTCGAAGGCGAGTCAAGGGTTCGATAAACCCCCTTTATCCCAGCTACATAATATGAGTGAGAGTCTGGGAGGATTGGGCTTAATTATTGTGCCATCTGACCAGACTCCGAGTGGTCCTAACGGACAAGCCATGCAAGCACCTTACTTCCAAAGAAATTGTCACCAGCTACGCCTCCTTTCCTGGAATGTAGCAGGGATCATTCCAAAGCTAACAGATGAGGTTTGGGTTTGGTACATTAAAACATTTGATATTATCTGTACCCAGGAAACATGGAGTAGAGCGGATGTTAACATAGATGGATATTTGTCGCTAAATGTTTTAGCGGAACCATCACTGTCAGGGAGAGCAAGGGGGGATTGGTAACTCTGATCTCAGTGGGGTATGAGGCGCTCGTAATCGAAAAGGTAATTGATTCACCCTGGTACCAACTGATCATGTGTTTTAATTTGTTAGATGTAAGTTTATTATTAATCAATTGGTATTGGAGAGCAAAGCACAGGGGTCATAAATTACCTACAAGAGGAAATGGACAAAATAGCACTAAAATTCTCCCCTTTATGTATTATCTGGGTTGGAGATTTCAACTGTACACTATGTCAGCAAAGCAGTAACAAAGTGTGCGGGTTGACTGATTTTGATGATTCACCGCTTGCCCATTTTAAACATACTCCCCAGGGGGATGCATTAAACTCAATTATTCTTGTTAACGACTTATCCCCGGCGAAAAATCTACTGCACAGTTCGTGGCATTCTTCCCGATATTTCAGGGCGGGGACAGAACCAGCACGAACGCTAAAATTGCGATAATGGGCTTGATAATATGCTCTATGGAATTCCAATTGAAGCCCATGTTAGATGTGAAGGACATCTAACATGGGCTTCAATTGGAATTCCATAGAGCATATTATCAAGCCCATTATCGCCATTTTAGCGGCAGTTTTCTGCCGCTAAAGCGGCGATAATTTTATCGCCTGGCTTGATAATATGCCCCGTTGTTACTTATTGTATCATATATCGGGATGCAATGACAGAAACAGCAAAATACAAGTCGGGCGAAATACTATGCTAAACACAGATTTTTAGTTTTCGTGTTTTTAATCCACGCTCCTTTGAGAGACCCCCCCACTTTTTTCATCCCACTTAAAGCCCTGCTTAAGTAGCTAGTCACTGTCATATACTGTCAAAAGACACAATCGAACACGTTGGAATGTTAGGAATCGGAATACATCATTTTGCCCCGCTTTTATTCTTCAAATTGCAACACTTATGATAGAAAAAGAAGTAATTTGTCTATCAAAGTAAATGCAAAACGAAGACCTTATTTGTATATCAAAGTATATTTGCATAACAGAGCTATTGTGATCTCATGGTCCACTAACCAAATAATAGGAAATGTGCTCGTACATGCATTTCAACATTTCTATGAAGAAGAAAGAAAATGGGATATCGGATGGGATGGCCAATCCTATTGTTCTTCGACAGGAGCTAGAAAGAGAAAATCGTGAGCAGTGATGAAAGTGCTGCATCGATGCTGTGCTCGGTCCGAAGACTCTCCAGTGTTTCAAACTAAAAGAAAAAACGTCTTTTTCGAGCAGGTATAAATGCTCAATGCCGATTTTTGAGACATATCCCAAAAAATATGCAGAATGCATTAATCTTATGAATAAACGCATTTTACTCATGTTCTATTCAAGCTGTAAACACCATAACACTTATACGATACAGGTGGAAAATACCACTAGCAAAAGAATGCTTACAAAAAAAAAAAAAGACACTGTAGCACTTTAAACACACAATTAAAAATATTGAGCCCGAATTTTTTTTTTTTTAAAGGCAATTTGACGACACACATTCGCTGTATCGGGTATAGATAATAATCTAAGTGCATTAACAACAGAGTCCATCTTTCTGCTTATAAATAAAGGTCTTAAAAATGCCTGCCTAAATATAGAGATGACAGGACAAACAAAAATGATTACTGTCCTGCTCTTGGCAAGAACAAAGGCAATGGCGCCTACTTGCGGCAGGCGATAAAGTCTTGCTTCTTGCATTGGTAACCATTTGGGCATCACATGCTTTGAATTTTAAATCAAAATGACGACTTTCGGGTGCCATATTTTCCCATATGCAAAACTGCAGTAGTCCAGAATAACCGAAAAACAGACTAGAGTCAGCTTTGTTATTTTTTAGCAACGATTAAGATCCTACTCTGTGGGGCAGATTTACAAGCCCCTTGCGCCTGTTGCGGGGTATTTACAACGTGACGCATCTGGGAGATTAAAGGCAACAGTAAGACAGACCCTTTGTGATGCCATGTGAAACAATGAAACCCTACACAATAGGAAAAGACATGTCAATCAACAGTAATAGCAGTAACAGTAAATCACATGAGACTTGTCAATCCATATGTGTAGGAATTTGGGTTACCGGTTAAGGGGGTTAAAACACTACTCAAGCAGGAACTACAATCTCTGTTAGGGTGGAACACAAGCAAATCTCAAATTAAAGTGTGCTTAACCTTTTGGTAGCTTGGCACAAAAGCAGTAAGGCTTAACTTAGAGACAATGTGTAAACTATTTCTGCAACACTGCAAACAGTAATAAAGTCAGAACAGAACACAAGAAAAATGCCACACCAATTTAGAAAAGTAGAGTAAAATGTAATAAAATATTATACACCAAAATTGCAAATTTTCAATCACAGGAACCGGAGATTTGCAATTTTAAAGATATAAGTGAAAATAGATCCTAGAAGCACAAAAAGCCAAATGTGGTTATCTGGTTGTACCAGATTGGGACAAAATCATGTTCAGGTTGAACACAATGGATCATGGGCTAGATACAGGCCTGTTGAGCAAGAGTACTTCAAATCCTGGTTGCAGAGGGTTGCAAGATCCCGCGTCAAGGATGCGTCTTGCAGTGGCGATTCCGAGGAACTGCAGGGCTGTGATGGGAAGTTCATTGTCATCATCGAGGATGTCATCGACGAGGACCTTGCGATGCATAGTCCTGCGTAGAAGATGTGTTGTTGAACGGCTGGTTCTAAAGAAGTTTCTGGACTCGCGATGAGGAGTCCTGCAACGTTGTTGAGGATGCCATTGATGAGGGACTTGTGATTCAAAGGCCTGCATTGAAAGTCCATTATGCAGCAGCAGTTCTGAATAGCAGCTGCAAGGAGATATGTCATGCTGCATTGATTCTGCCCACAGAACCACAGATAGGCTGGCACAGCACCTCCAGGCCCACTTCAAAGGGGCCAGGACTGCCACAATACTTGGGAAATAAGGATTCACAGCAGATAGAGTCCAGGTGCTGGGATTCTGTCCTTGACACTCAGATCAGGAGGCCAGCCATCTAGCCTTTGGAGTCACTCCGGGGGGTCCTGGGTTCAAGATCCAGGTTCAGTCCATCACTCTGGCAGCAATGCACCAGGGCAAAAGAGTAGCAGTTCTTCTAGCAGAGCAGCCCAGAGTTGGGTCGAAGAGTTCAATATTCATATATGGTCCCACTTTGAAGTAGAAGGTTCTGGAGTGCTCCACCTCCAGAGGTGCTTTGAATTTCCTGCCATTTTGCCCTGGCCCTCGATTGTCTGGGGTAACAATAGTCTAGTGTAAAACTATGTGTTAGTGTGCTCAGACAGAGCCTTTATGCAAGTGTGGTAGGCGACAGTTTCTTCCACTCGTCAAGTCAGAAATGGTTCATCCTGCCAACACCTATGACTCATTGTTACACTGTCTGTGAGCAATACACAAATACAAACTGTCAGCTATACCCAGTTGTGTAAACAAGTAAACAGGCTGAAGGCTCCACATGGTTAGGACAAGAAATGTCAACTTTCTAAAGGTGGCATTTTCAGAATTGTGACTTAAAATCACACTTTACATTAAAGAGGGCTTTAAATTACAATTCTTTAGAGCCTACTCTTGAAATTCCTACCTGCTCCCAATTGAAAGGTTTCACTTATTGAATGTAATGAGTTGCCCCAAAGTCAACCTATGGGAGAGACAGGTCTCTCTGTAGTAAAGAACACATCTAGGAGTTTTTCACTACCAGGACATGTAAAACTTAAAAATAAATGTCTTCGTTTTTACATACACTGCACCCAGCCCTCTGGGTGGTTTAGGGCCCAACCTTGGGGTAACCTACATGCAAAAAAGAGAGGTTTTGGCCTAGCAAGAGGTTTATCTTGCCATGTCAAAGTGGCAGTGCTGGAGCAGAGTTTTCTGTTGAAAATCTATTGGGTTCTTAAGCTCCGGTTTGTCTAAGTGTCAAGAAATTAAAAATATTAATTTGTAACGATAATTATTTGTTTTGTGTGAATGTTCTGATTAACCAATACGTACTAATAAGAGAAAACTACACGTGGGAGAGCGTTCACGTTGCATAAATAATAATGTGCAGGTTTACTAAATGAATGTTGCTGAGTGCTGTTTGTTTTAAAGCACAAAACGCTTTTGAAATGTCGTGTACTAATGCTTTTCTGTGTTGCAAAGGCTAGATAATTACATACACATAAGGGTATTAGTGGGGTTAACACTGTTTAATCACTATGCTGTGGTAACGTTGTTTTTGTCTCTTTTAATTAAGATGGTCCGTTTTGGCCTAGTAAAAAATGGCTGCCGTTTAAAGCCTGCATTTGAGTGACTGAACTTTGATGAGAAGGCCTTGCTGAACATGGTCGAGAGTCATCTGACCACAGTCTTCGCCTGGTTTAAAAGTTTTCCGTGAGGACAGCAGCTCTGGGCGAATGTCCAAGTGTCCTTGGAGGACAAAGGAGCCATAATGAACTTTGTGATTACAGCGCTGGTTCCGAGGAAATGAGAATGTGAAAGAAACATTTGCAAAACGCGAGTTTCACTTCTTCCGTCTTTTTATTTTTGTGATTTTTCTGAGCGGAGATTTTCCAAATGTAGCGATGCTACATCCTTTCCTGCTCGCTCTGCTCAGCGGTTCAGCGGACGTTTAGAACATTTTATGTTTCTTTAATATTGCTAGTTTCTCTATAAATATTGTTAGCCTAGAGAGGGTCTGAGGCCACTTCTTCCCAAACCTGCGTTGGTGAGGATCGATGCTGTGAGGACGGCGACTCGGGAGACTTCAACTGAGAGACCTGTCCTGACCCATTTATGACACTTAGCTAGAATAGGTAATTATGAGAATAATGATTTTGCTTTGATTGACTTTCTTACTAAATTTTAGATAAAAGTACCGTTATTTTAAATACAGTGTTGGTGGTTATTTCTTGTTGTTTATTGAGTACTCTATTTTGATTGTTGTTGTTTAGATCATGACTCAGGATAATATCAAACTGGTCTTATCGACCTCAGTGTAGGTATAGGGTGTTTTAGGAGTTTTCTCTCCACAGGTTCTAGTTCTATGCTGATAGAGTAATCGAGCATATGTTAGTGAAATGGGCCCAAGCGTATGATGTGTGTATGTGCGTGTATCTGTGAAATTACTCTATCCGTGGAAGTAGGGAGAATTTGTATGCCCTAATCTGCACCAGCAGTTTGAAACTTCACACACTGGCTGCAATGGCATGCCTGAGACATGTTGAAAAGGGCACTTGATTGGGTGACAAAATGTGTGCTGCATGCCCACTAATAGCTTAACATTTAGAGGCTCTGGGTGCATGTAGTACCACTTTACAAGGGACTTACAAGTAAATAAAATGTGCAAATTCAGTGTAGTCAATGTTACCATATTTAAAAGGAGAAAGCACAAGCACAGTGGTAAAGTGTGCAGAGTTCTAAGGCCAGCAAAACCGAAGTCAGTAAGAACAAGCGTCTAGAAGGGAAAAAGTTGGAGTAAAACCACCCCAAGGATGTTGGTCCAACAATATTTATATTTAATAATGTGTTAGCTATTAAAACTAGGTAATAAGATATTAATGACCTTTACACACAAATCATGCTTTAGAATTAGATAGCAAATCTATGACATAATTCACGAATGTTGCACTGACCTTTCAACACAATCTACATGTGCTGCATCTACTTTGTACTTTTAACACACAAGAGAGGGCCTGAAGTAGTTAAGGGGACTGCAGGGACCGGCTTCCCTAGACAAGAAGTAACAAAACACAACAAGTACCCTGGGTCTAATTAGAAAGATAATGAAATAGAGTGCAGGAGTGTCCTTTTAACAGGAAGATTTCCCTCTCCCACCCATAGGTGGTATGCTTCATCATAGGGAAACCTCCTTGCATTGCGAACCTGGTTGCAATATGGGCTACAACACCCTCTCTGAGAGGGAAGAGCTCAGGGATGTTTTCAGGGATGTATGACGTTACAACGCATACTTTTACAACGCATGCACTTACAACGCAATTTTTACAACGCAACATCCACTACAACGCATTCCATTACAGCGCATGACACTACAACGCATTTTTTAAAACTACCTTTACAATGCATTCCAATACATCGCATACTACCTTTACAATGCATACCATTACAACGCATAATGTTAAATTGCATTTAAGGTAAGTATTGGATAGTATAGGGGTAACAATTACTATTCTTACTCCAGGGGGTGCAACAGTAGGGTAAGTGTTGGATAGTATAGGGGTAAAAATGACTATTCTAACTCCCGGGGGTGCAACAGTAGGGTAAGTGTTGGATAGTATAGGGGTAAAAATTACTATTCTAACTCCAGGGGGTGCAACAGTAGGGTAAGTGTTGGATAGTATAGGGGTAAAAATGACTATTCTAACTCCAGGGGGTGCAACAGTAGGGTAAGTGTTGGATAGTATAGGGGTAAAAATTACTATTCTAACTCCAGGGGGTGCAACAGTAGGGTAAGTGTTGGATAGCATAGGGGTAAAAATTACTATTCTAACTCCAGTGGGTGCAACAGTAGGGTAAGTGTTGGATAGTATAGGGGTAAAAATTACTATTCTAACTCCAGGGGGTGCAACAGTAGGGTAAGTGTTGGATAGTGTAGGGGTTAAAAATTACTATTCTTCTAGGGGAGGAGCTTAGCGCGTGATCAAGATGGCCGCGTGAGCCTAGAGCTCCCGAGACCCTCGCTCCCTCCGGCATCTATCCTGTCTATTATCCTGTACTTGATGCCCGGACTATTGGAGAGGATCTGCTGCTGAGGCGGGAACCGTTGTCCGGGTCGAAATCGCCCACCGGAGACCGAAGTTATACTGCCTGGAAGTTTGGGGCCTAATCCCCGCACGGTGCCCGGGACTTGAGTTGGCACAGTGCCCGTGCCCTAATTGAACAACAGCGGCCTGGTCGGGGAGGAGTCGTCGGAGGTGGAGGGGATTTCACTTTCACTTTCGATTTCGCCTTCCAGTCTCCAGGGCGCCCGTGACGGGGCGTGCGCGGCGCCAGCCACTGGTTGCATGCCCATTTACCCTGTACGGGCCAGGAGATTGTCTACACGGCAGATTGAGATGTCGACCAGGTCGGACGCCGAAAAGCAGAAGCCCAAGAACACCAGGCGGGGCACCTCCACCCAGACTAATACCATGGACCGCTATGCCCATCAGAGGGGGTCCCCGGGCGAATCGGGCCCGACGTCGGAAGCCTCGAAGGACGCGGCGTCCCCCTCCACAGAATTAACCCTGCAGGACATCATGGGGGCCATCGAAGGGATGAAGTCCTCGATTGGGCAGCAATTTGAGACCCTGGCACAAAAAGTAGATGCCATATCGATAGATGTCAACCTGGTTCGGGCCGATCTCGGCAAAACTAATGAGCGGGTTCAGTCCTTGGACCTCAAGACTGCCGGCCTCCTGGGCGATGTCTCCGGCCTCCAGCAGGAAGTCCGTACTCTCCGGGCAGCAAATGATCACTTCGCCCGCCGGTTGGAGGACTTCGAAGGCCGTGCTAGGCGTAACAACGTCCGCATCATTGGGGTCCCGGAAAATTCGGAGGAGCAGTCGGTGGACCTGTTCGTGGAGGACCTGGTGGTGAACCATCTGGCACCCAAAGGCCTTAGCAAGTTCTTTACCGTCGAACGGGCCCATAGAGTTCCTGGCGGGAGGCCCAAGGTGGGGGCCCCACCAAGGCCGATTGTCGCCCGGATCTTTAATTTCAGGGATCGAGATGCCATACTACAAGCATCGCGGATGGCCGGCCCGCTGCCATTCCAGAACACTACTGTAAGCTTTTATCCGGACTTCACTCAGATGGTGCAAAAGCAGCGGCAAGGCTTCATGGCGGTCAAGAGAAGACTGCGTGAGATGGGACTAAAATATGCCATGCTCTTTCCTGCAAGGTTGCGGGTGGTGTTCGAAGAGCGAACTTTCTTTTTTGAGGCACCCGACATGGTCGGAGACTGGTTGGACACTCTGCCCCAAGGGCGGCCTGGCGTGGAACGCTCTGGTGGCGCAGATGGTGCCGGTGACGAACATTGAACCGGGACTTAAGTACCACGACTCCGATCCCTCCGGGAGGTTGATAGTCCGGGGGTGGCGGGGGCAGTAGGGGAGCTTTTCCTCCTCTGGGGTTCTTTCCGTAGACTAGTTTTATAAGGGGCGACAGGCACACTGCAAGTTGGGGGGCACTTTAGAGCTTACGCAGGGGTGCAGGGTGGGGGGTGGGTGGGGTTTGTTGTTGGGGTTGTTGTTGTTTTTGGTTCTGCAAGGCGTCATGATGCAAGCTCCTGTGTTTCGGGTCGGGTTCCACGTGGGTGGTGGTGGTCTCCTTACATGCTGGGATGGGGGGTAGGGGCCTCAAAATACTCAGTTGGAATGTGAATGGCCTGGGGGATCGTATTAAGCGTGGGATTGTACTGCAATTTCTGAAGAGATGTGCCCCTGATATTGTCCTCTTGCAAGAGACGCACTTGATTGGCAATACGTGCCATGCACTCAATCGTAAAGGCTATAAGTTTGTTGCGCATTCCGGGTTCACCTCGGGTTCCAGAGGGGCGGGAATACTAGTCAGGTCCTCTCTCCCATTTGAGGTTGACTCTACTACTGTAGACGATAGGGGGCGCTTCGCGGCAGTAGCGGGACGGTGGGAGGGCAGGACGCTGGTCCTGGTGTCTGTTTATGTCCCCCCTGCATTGCAGCCCACTACCCTAGCGGACTTAGAGAGGACATTACTGGATCTCCCAGAGGGCGTGTTGGTGGTGGGTGGTGACTTTAATGCGGTCGGCTCAGGCCTGCTTGACAGGCACCCTCAGAGGATTTCGGGGGGGGCTCAGAAGTGGCTTCCCGATTTCATAGATACCCTAGGGCTGGTTGATTGTTGGAGAATGTTGCATCCCACACAACGGCAGTACACTTTCCACTCAGGTGCGCATGGCAGTCTCTCCAGAATTGATTATGTCCTTACTCTGGCTGCACACGCTTCCAGTGTCTCTGAGGCCAGGCACATGGCACGAGGTATTTCTGACCATTCTCCGGTGTGGATCTGTATGGATGTTGCCAGAGGAGTGGGTGGTAGGGTGGCCCCAATTAACCCGTGGCATCTTAGAGACCCTGTGACTCGTAGTGAGGTACTTAAGGCGATCGACCGTTATTTTCAAGAAAACCTCGGTTCGGTCACGTCGGCGGTGTCCTTGTGGGAAGCATTCAAAACCGTGATTCGGGGTGAGGCCCTCTCCTTGATTACAGCGGCCAAGCGTCGGAGGGACGCGGAGGTCGCCCAGCTTGAGGCGGAGATCGCAGACCTAGGGCTGGCCCTGGAGGGTGAGGTCACGGAGGAGGCGCTGCACGAATTGAGCCTTAAGCAATCGGAGTACAGGGCACTCGTGACTGACGCAGCCAAGGCTCTGAGTAGGGAACAGCGGGGCCGTCTGTACGACGTCGGGGACAAGGCCGGGAAATTGATCGCGTGGCTGGACAAGAAGGAGAGGGTCAATCGAGTGGTGCCGGACCTAGTGACGGAGGCTGGCGTCCTGGTCACGGAGCCGGAGGACATAGTCCAGTGCTTTGCGGATTACTTCCGCACGGTCTATACATCCGTGTCGGACAGGCCTGTGGAGGACTCATGTGCACTCCTGCGCGATCTCGCCCTGCCTTGCCTCTCCGACGTGGACAGGGACGACCTTGATGGCGACATCACGGTCGATGAGATTGCGGGGGCGATCCGTTCTTTGCGTCCGGGCAAGGCCTCGGGTCCGAATGGTCTGCCTATTGAGCTCTACAAACTCCAGCCGGACAAGATCGCTCCGCATCTACGAGCCATGTTTGTGGAGGCGCGGGCGACGGGTTCCCTCCCGCTCGACCAGCGCCTGGCAATGATCGTGGTCATCCATAAAGATGGCAAGCCTAGAGACAGGTGCAGTTCATACCGGCCGATCTCGCTCCTTAACGCTGAGCCGAAGATCCTTGCTAAAATCCTCGCAAACCGGCTAGTCAGGGTGATCGGTGACCTGATCCACCCCGACCAATCTGGATTCATCCCACATCGGAATACTGCGTTGAATCTTAGGCGCATTCATGGTGTGATCGCAAGGGTCGGGACGATGCGGGAACCGGCCGTGGTGGCGGCGCTCGACGCAACGATGGCGTTCGACACGGTTGAGTGGGCATATTTGTGGGCCGCGCTCGCGAAGTTCGGCTTCGGGCCCGGATTCGTGGGCTGGGTGAGGCTCTTATACGAAGGACCTCTCGCCAAAGTTGCGGTTAACGGGAGGACCTCCAATCCCTTCGGCTTGGGAAGGGGTACCAGGCAGGGTTGTCCCCTCTCGCCGCTGTTGTTCGCTCTCGCCCTTGAGCCGCTAGCGGCATGGATACGGTGGCACCCAGACGTGAGGGGGATTCGCTGGTCCCCCGATCACGAGGACCGCATTTCCCTCTATGCCGACGACATTCTGCTCTATCTTACCTCACCCCGGAAGTCCCTTATAGTTGTCTGCGACATCTTGACTTCCTTCGGGAGGAACTCGGGGCTCACCATCAACTGGGGTAAGTCATATCTGTACGCCCTGTGTGGAGACGCTCCGGTTCCCCCGCGGAATTGCCCGATCCAGATCGCCCGGGAGGGCTTTCAGTATCTTGGGATCTATATTTCAGCCGACCCCACGGTACGGTATGAGCGAAACCTGCTCCCTCCGTTGGCGCGCCTGCGGCGGGACGTGGCAGGCTGGAGGCGGCTGCCGCTTTCCCTCCTCGGTCGTGCGGCGCTCTTTAAAATGATGTCGCTTCCCCGCTTTCTCTATGCCCTGCAGAACACCCAGGAGCTGGTCCCGGCCAGTTACTTTCGGGAGGTTGAGAGTCTACAGCGTTCGCTGCTGTGGGACGGCCGCCCGCGTATAGCGATAGCAAAACTAACTCTCCCTTGGTATGACGGGGGTATCGCGCTTCCCGACATCCGGAGATACTATTGGGCCTCTCAACTGAGCGCAGTCAACCACGGAGTCTACGGTCCTGCGCTTAGCCCCGGCTTCGCTATGGACCGGTGGTTGTTGCGGGGTGGTGGCTACTATAGAGCACTTTATTCAAGGGCCCCGGCTGGATCCCTCACGGGGCCGACCGGGGTAGCGGTGAACGTGTGGAAGGCAGTCACGAACTCCCTGGGGTGGAAGGATAGACTCACACTGGCCACTCCGCTGTTTGACTCGGACATGCTGGGGAAACTCTGGAACTCTAAGGGTTTCGACAAATGGGACCTGATTGGTATCTCCAGGGTGGGGGACATGCTGGCCAAGGGGCGGATTAAGTCGTTTACAGAGCTGCAGACGGAATATGCGCTAGAGGGCACGGAATACTTCCGATACGCGCAGGTACGTCATGCGCTGCGGTCGGTCCTCGTTGAGGGGGAGAAGGTGCCCGAATCCTCTCCGTTGGAGGACCGGATCTTGGACGGCCATGTGCCGGAGAGCACAATCTCTCTCATTTACAAGAAGCTGGTGAACGTCCGCACCGATCTCCTCCTGGGGGTGCGGGACCAGTGGACTAGAGACGGTCTTGAGCTGGACGATGAGGACTGGCAGTGCGCTGTCTCCTCCCCGAAAGAGGTTGCCATCCCCGCCAGGCTGCGGCTGGTCCAGCTTAAGATACTCCACAGAGTCTATGTCACTGGCCCCCGGTTGGTCCACATGGGTTTCTCCGAGGACGGGCTGTGTAAGAGGGGCTGCGGGATGGTGGGCACCTTTCTGCACATTATATGGGAGTGTGGTGTGATTGCGGAATTGTGGAAGCAGATTCATGTTGTGATGCAGGAGGTCACGGGTATTGTGTTGCACTCAGAGGCGCGGCGCTGTCTCTTGAACGTGTGGGGCCCTACAGACTACGATGCTGCGCAGACTCAATGGGTGACCCTTGGTAATATGGTGGCCAAGCGGGATATTGCACGATTGTGGGGATCCCCTAGCCCGCCCACCCTGGATGCATGGAAGAACAACATGGACTGGTGCATGTTTCGGGAGAAAACAGTGTATTGTGCACGGGGGAGGCCCAAGAAATGGCACAAGGTGTGGGGGGGGTGGAACCAGTATAGGGGGTACATCTGCCTGCCTCCTGCCACTGACCCACCAGAGGAGCACCTTTCCCCCTAGCCCCACTTCCGACTTGAGTTTTGCGGATGAAATCTGATAGAAAGTTAGTGCCTCTGCCTCTCCCTCCCCTCCACACTTGAGGGCTGATCTGATGGTGGATATGGGGCCGCCTCATCGGTGGGATCTGACGCGAACACATGATGTATATTGCCTTGCTCGTTATGTTTTCCTTTAAAAATTGAAACCTTTTTTCTCTCCTGCATGACAGCTATAGAAGACTACATATGTTGATTGACGAGCTGCCGAACCTCCGGGTTGTCGGCTGAATAGCTGTGTATCTGAAATATCCGAATAAAGGTTTTTAAAAATAAAAAAAAAAAAAAAAATTACTATTCTAACTCCAATGGTATGCATTGTAATGGTATGCGTTGTAATGGTATGCGTTGTAATGCCTGCGTTGTAGTGACATGCGATGTAGTGTCTACGTTGTAATGGTATGCGTTGTAATGGTATGCGTTGTAGTGTCATGCGTTGTAAAGGATGTTGCGTTGTAATGCCTGCGTTGTAAGTGTAGTGCGATGTAATAGTTGCGTTGTAAAGGTTGTTTCCCGTTTTCAGTGTTTCAGAAAGATGTCTCCAAAACCCAATAGATAAGCAGGGCGTGGTAAGGAAGAGAAAGAAAGATAGGTGTATGTGAGATTAAACTAACTCTAGGGTAAGCCCAAAACGTTTTATTGGGGCATCCAGAGGTTAGAGCTAAAACGGTAGCTATGATTGGAGGGCCTTCAACCTATCATAGATAAGTGGTGGTCTGCATGTTTCTTCCTAATACCCTCCATAGCGGTGTAGCGGCTTTTATCAGGACCAAAATGAGATAAATAAAAGTAGGTTGGTATGCATGTGTCGCAACAGTTTATCAACCAAAAAGGTGAAATACTAAACCAGTGGTTGGAGTGAATCGTCACTCTGAATGGTCTTCACTAATAGTGACGTAAACCTGTAAAGAGATAAGATGTCAAAAGACATACATCCATTCAGTTATTACAGCACTCAAACAATATATAAAAATAAATTCCAAGGGAACAGTTTTATCCAATAGATGTAGTGGACAGCAAATCAAGGATATCAGATTGTTTATCCAAAATCTCATTAAGCTAATAATGTAGAGAGTGTATGTGATTATTGCTTGCACGCAATTTCAGCTCATCAATACCACCTCAACCTCGGTGGAAACTCGAGGATGCATCAACGTCCTTTAAGTTAAGGAAGAAGTGAGCAATCAGTTGTAGATTCAACCTATATGTTAAGCAAAGTGCAAACAGCTAACTCACAAAAATAAAAAAAATGTGAAGTACCATTTTAGGTCTAATTAAAATTAACGCAATGCCATATTTATGTATTGTACAGGCAAAGAAGGGATATTGATAACAATCTTCCAAGGTAATGTCATGAAAATACATGCCGTGAAAATAAATGCCATGATCAGGAGGGGAACTCAAAAGGGATTGTTACTCCAATAGTATGAAAAAAGAAGAATTGACATAAGCCTTGTGGAGACAAACTGATGAAGACAACAGAGCTCGCTCCTCGCAATGCGCAAAATTCTTTTTTATACAAATTTATGAGCCAATTATGCCCAGACCTAAGTCAAAGCAGTCAGCATGAGAAGCATGAGACTATAAATATGTACATCTATACAGTTGGCCTCCTGTAGCAAATGAACAATGTCACAGGCCAGAATATAATATGAAAATATCAGTTCCTACATAGGATGCCACAGACCAGCGCAACATCTCTGGCTGCGTATATCAACTGCTAATAAAATCCTGAGAATCAGGAAGTGCAGTCTGATCAGATCTTGCCAAAACTGAAAACCAAAAGGAACATAAGGGACACATATCTCAAGACGGGTGCTGCTGTGGGTGCTCGTTCATGCCTAGGAAGGACAACCGCCATATCCTTATTATGGCAATTTAACTGACAGTATCAAGGCGTTGACCTGCCATGCCTCTGTGGAGGAACAATGACGCTACAGAGATCAGAAGAACTACAACAGTTGACGGACCTTGTTGTATACGTGCTTCCGCGATAGCAGAGTGATAAAGTCAGGCAACAGGCTGTCAAAAAAGCAACCGCTGAGTGCTTGAGCAAAATAAAGATAGTGGGCATGGAGTTGGATGAAAAAATCTACATATGTGACTACTTCGTGTCTTGAATATCTTAATATTGATTTTGTTGATGTATCCCTGACAAAGTGAGCGATTTGTGAGATAACCATAGGGTCTGTTTAGCATTTCAGTATGGTGGACACATCTTGCGGTTGCACAATGGTAGTGGGTATCATACGCAATGAGAGATGCTTAACATTACACTTATTTGATACAAATGGCCCCTTAAAGACAAGATCTATAATTCATCATGATAATGTATTCATGTAATGTCAAACAAGTCCAGACATAATAACAAGAGGCAAAACGCATGCTATGTATAACATAGCCATATCATTATGTTGTGGGTAAAACCAACATGAATGGCGTGTGATGATTTTAAACTGAAGACAAGATGTCATCGTTGAGGTCTGAATTATCACTTTGTGAATCCAAATCAAAACACGGATTATGGAATTTAAAAGCACAATCCGTTGCAAAAAACAAGTCACTAAATTGACCGCACACTATTTGAATAAATGGCACAATGCACAAGATTGCATTTGGTGTTGTTACACAAACCAGTGTACCCTCAAACCGCAAACATAACCAAAATATTTTTTAGGATTGAACAGCGGTTGGTTTTTAGATCCCCTGGTTCAGTCTGACTCCCTCATAAGCTACGCATGAGCTATTTTATCAACTTATAGCTAGTACACCATTTGTGGCTATGCACGTTTCCTCAAGATATTACTTGCATACATCACCAGGGTTGAGTTTCCATATCATGTCTCCAAGAGTTCAAATGCATGTACAACCTGGGTGTTCTTGATGAAACCACATGCATGTTATTCACCAATGTTTGAATCACAAAGTGACAATTGAGACCTCATTGATGACATCTTGTATTCAGTTTAAAATCATACTAGCATACATGATAGTATTGTGTGATGTTCCATATTCAAACATGTGACCTTGCCATAAATGTAATCAAAATTTGTGTATTATCAGTATTTATTTTCACTGAGCTATTCCATTCTGGGATAGTGTCAGTGTGCAGCTAAGGTAGACTCATAAAACACAACTCTTTTATATCCAGTATCTATCCAAAAATAAAGATACAAATTTGGTCTTAGTACTTATTGTATGTTGTGGTAAATGCCCACTCCTCTGTTTACCGCTTCATCCACACATAAATGTATTAGATTTGGAAATAATCCAAAGATGCAATGGCATTACAAAGCTCATGGGAATGAGTATGTTCTCATTACACAATCTACAATCTCTTAGTCACTGAAACCTGTCCTTAAAGCTCTATGACTCTGTCACTGAGCTGACTATCAAAAATAATATTTTGTCTACATCAATACTTTCTTTCATATAAAATTCTTATATTTCCTTGAACTGTAAAGTATAGTGGTTTCCTGCCACACATAAATCAGTCGTAATGCATTACCATATAATCCAGTACATAATCTGAGCTTCTTACTTTCTCTCATGTTAGAGACACAGATGAAATACACATGGCAAAAACAAAAACTGGGGCTGTTGGGCTCCTTCAATAAATATTTCTTATACAATTGTACACACAGTCCCATATGTTATCTAACATTCGCACATACATGTATTAACCATTGCCACTGTTTTAGATGTTGTTCAATTAATATAACTGCATCACAATTGTGTGATCTGTATTTAGAAACACACGGAAGGGGATACGTGTGCAGCAATCATTACATTTGGACATATATAAATGGCTTTGCAGCACAATATTCTTCATAGTGTTTTTGGATGAGGAGATAGGTGTTTCATGTCAGGAGCATCCAGTGCTCCTTCATCCAACAAATAGTTTTAGAATACATGTGTGTATGAATGAGACTGTCTGTGATATTGCAAATATTCCTCCAATTAAAAATGACACACAACCTAATGGATGTTACTTTTATGTATGTAAAAATATTTCCATGTGTGCTACTTTTGAGGCAGTGAAATGAAGAAGAGCATCACTCTAATAATTACCAAAGTCACTTACATTATATGTAATTAATCCATGTGAACAGCTCAACGTAAGCAAATGCATACTTGCAGCATGGAGCAAGTATGTGAGCCATTGTTGCTAGGCAGCAGGCAGTGCTACAGGCATGCATGTTAAACATTTGTAAATATGGTTATCTGCAATATTTGACATAATTAGATTTTGTTTATGTGGAATACAGTGAGACTAATGGGTTTATTTCCATGTATTCTATTATCTGTGAATAAATACCCTCCTGTGTCATTAGTATATCTATTGTGAATGAACAAAATGTGTTTTGCGTGTGTGTGTGTGTGTGTGTGTGTGTGTGTATGTTGACTGTTCCAAAATCTGTATAAAAATCATGAAAAAATGTAAAAAGTAGTGGTTGTTGCAAACGCATTTTCGAAAATAAAACCTTTAAACAATGTGTATGTGTGTGTATTACTTATATAATGTAATGTACAATAATGTGTAATTTATTGAAAAATCTTGTTCGTATATAGGTATGACTAACTAATACTTGTTTCAAACATTTTAATATTGTTATAATATACTTATTTACATGTCGATCATCAAATTTGACAAATTAAAAATACATTTGCATCTTGCTAATATTTGTACTTAAGGATGTAACTCAGAAGAGTAAATACACTGCAATCATGTATGCCCTTTTTTAATATTAGTAATCTTGCTGTTATAAAATAAAAATAGATATGTTTCACACCATTTTACCAGATTAGCGTGGCGCTGCATAATTCTTTAGATACCTCCTCACACACCAAAGATTGTGTCGTCTTGTGCATGATAAATGACACATGATGATGCAAATTGTCTTTACGCAATGATGCCAATGTTTAGAGCATATTTTCACATGTAATTTTTGCTTTCTCTTTAGTGTGCTTGCGAGTTGGTTGTGTATTGAAGAGGTGTTTGCTGATTTTGTTGTCTTGCTATAGTTGTCTCTACATTGTGTGATGTTTTTAGTAATTAGTTTGTCAAGGTTTATCTGTTTGTCTCCATATTGTGAAGTTTTATGATTTTATTGATTTTTTTCCAATATAGACTACTTGTTCGTTTCTCTGCTCATAGTGTAGTTAGTGTAATAGCGTGTAATGTTTTTTGTGGTAGAATAGTGGTTTCATTTTGAAGACAGTTAGTGCATTGTACAGTGGCGTAGCTAGACCTTTGGGGCCCGTGGCGTTCAATTACTTTGCTGTCCTGCAGCAGCCTCATTGAAGGGGGAGGATGTGGCGATTGCTCTGACTGCCCCCGTGACGGCCGCATTGAAGAATTTGGGGGCTCTAGTGATTGCCACCGAGACAGCAGGTAAGAGTGGGGGAGCGCTGCCCCCATTCCCCTTTGCTATGCAACTGTTCTTGTATAAATTAGGTGTGTCAGATCATGTGCGCAATGTTAATTTTGATGAGACTGAGGTAGGTGCGTCAGTGTGGCTTGTGATGCACTACATCCCTTGTATGATTGCTGGTGGTGAACTGGTCAGCCACGGCTACCTACTGCAGGAGAGGACGTTGCAGTGGAAGAAAATACGCTCTTATTTAAACTCCTTATCACACGTGGATCTGAGAGTACATCATCTGGAACACTGATGGGCAGACATGATGTCCAGTAAGCCTTATCTTCTGCCTCATCAGGAACTGGTATCTTATTTTAATGATGTATATATTTTGTATGTATTATTTCTTTGTTTACAATATCTGGAGAAGCATTCAGAAACATATGCTTATTTCCTAATTTTGATGAAGTTGAAATTTCATCCTCTACAACTCATGATGCTGGTGGTGATTCATAATCATTTCATTCTTTATAAATGAATTAGACAAGCATATATATGAATGTGTATTAATGAAAACAAAATCACAGTGTTTAACACGCATTACTTGGTTGTGGCATTTCAAATCTCACACACAAGTCCATTTTAATGGGTACCTACATCCATATTACATATATGACACATTGTCCTTTTGTGTGCAATGGCACACTTAAACCATGTGCCCTATGGGCAAACAGGAACATTTTGAGTTTTTACAGTAAATGTTCTGTCCATTGGCCATAAGAAAAGTAGTGCAACCCTGGTGGTAGTGTATTACTCGAACTATGGAGCTGGGGCTTCAAGGCTAATCGGTGCTTACGTCTGCAGCCACTAACTATCAGCATTTTAAATAGGTGTTCGTCATCGCCTCACAAGTAGTTGCAGTGATTAACCTACATCCAGATGCAGGTGGATGTCTATGATATTCAAGTGAACAACTTTGAATCCTACAGGCATCTGCCATCAGGGTGTTTGCTTAACTATCACATCCTATTCATTTTCTTTGGTGTTCGCTCCCAAAACATCTAGTGTGGCCAGAGTCAACATGTTTTGCTATATTGCAGTCCCAACAGAACAGTTAACATACTCTGACCGTGATTGTTTTGCTTTATATGTACCGGGACTATTGACATAAGTGATGTGACTGCTCAAGTGTCTGCAGCCCCTTCTGTAACATCATAGTGGGCGGGTATCATAAAATATATACACACATAAGGAGTATCCCGGGGACACTATTTTCTGATGGAGCCTGGTGTCTTCATATAGCGATCTCAAAGCAATTTAAGTTATGTAAATTAAAAGATGTAACATAGCGTAGAATGACATTTTAAAGGTGGATGCTGACATGACCAGTGTTTGTTAGAAGATGCATTTAATCAAAAAGTTCTAAATAAGGATATTTTTAACAACTGAGTGAAATCCAACACACCAAACCAACTGTATGTACTGCGTTGCATGAATGTGGGGTAGATGAAATGCGGCATATTGATTTTGATATGGCGCTCTTTAAGTCTCTCCTTGCGTTGGTGCACTACAGCTACTTAGCACCAATGCAGTTACAGGTACATCATGGTACAAGGGTGCCAGCATTATGGCCATGTTTTTATGGTGCATGAAGGGATACCTTATTGTGCCTCAACAATGTCTACAGAAAGTTCAACTTGAAATGTGTGGTTAATGATCTTTAACACATAGAAATATGAAGAAACAATTTAAAAAAAACTATTTTGATGGTACACCTCACTATATTGCTTTTCTAGGAGGTGGGGTTAATGTTTAACTAATTACTTTAGAATATATGTTCAGTTAAATGGGTTTAGCTTTTGAATGTTTAATGTATGTGATAAGTATAGGATAGTTCGTTTTTTATACGTAGCCTTGAGGGGAGGTGGGTTAGGGGGTCACTAAATACCTGTGCTTAACCCTGGGTAGCTTGGCACAAAAAGCAGTCAGGAGTAACTTAGAGTATAGTGTAAAGTATTTAAGCAGCACACAAACAGAAATAAAGTGAAAATACAACACAAGAGAAATCCCATTAATTAGAAATACTAACATATATTATTAGCCACAAAACAAAAAACAAGCATCTAAAAGATCAAAGTGCATGGAGAACAGTCCAGATCCATGAGGTGGATTGGGCGAGTCAGCGCTTTCCTTAAGACTTAGAAGAAATTCTGAGGAAAAATGTGCGAAGAAGGTTAAGTTCAGTGGGACAAGGCTGCTGGAGATGTCCAAGGATGGAGCGTCATCATTGGATAGCCATGTGTTGAAGCTGCTGTGAAGATTTCTATGTTTGGCCTGATTTAGATCTTGGTGGCATCGGTCCCGCCGCTGTTTTTCTATCAAATTCCCTGCCCACCAAATAAGCGGTCTGCCCACTCTATTTATGGATGAGAGACTGTCAGAGTGTTGTTCTCTGGCATCATTGGCGCCACAGGCAAAAGCAGCTGTGGAGGGAGTACTGCCAGTTTCTGTGCTGGGTCAATCACGATGTGCCTTCCCGCAGATGCAAATGTGGAGGGGAATGCTCAACAAATGAGTTGGAAGTTTAGAACGGATATAAGGCAGAAACTTGCCTTCTTTATGGGTCGGCAGGTGGCGGTCAAGGGTGCAGGTGGTAAAGTTCCTGTAGGGTCCTCCATCACTGGGGACTGGTTGCTTGTGGAGGCCTCCATAGATGGGATAACCATGCCCTCATCCTCTGACCCATTGTGTTGACTGTAATCTGTGTTTTTCATCATTTGTTTATCATAGATTATTCATCTGGATATAACAAAGGACATTTAAAATACACTTTTTTGATATGTGTCAGAGAACATTTAAAATGCATTTTTGAATATGTGTCACTCTGTTACCATTGTGTACACAATCATGTCTGTTTTTCCAAAAACTATTTTATTCAAAAAACAGAAAGGCTTACACGCACATTTGTGAAGGAGTAAGACATCATGCAAATCTGTCACTGTTAATATTCATTAAATAGTCTTTTTGATTCAAATCATATTTCTGAGATGTCTTTAAATCAAGCATTTAGGCATTTAATCTAATATTTCTAGTAATTTTGGCTCACAACTGTTCAGTTATAATACCAACTTACCAATGTGATGCTTGGAACATTCACTGCATCAACAGTGCATTTTATGCAATGTTTATACAGTCACCTGTAATAGGGCAACCATAACATGCTTCACAATTGTGATGGAGCATCACACCTGGCACAATGATAACTTGTGGCCTGTTTGCTATGACTGTCCCTTATGACACCTACAAATCCCTGGTATATTTGTTGTTTAGGCAGGCATTTGACTGCTGAAAACAGTCCTTTGGTACTGAACAGAAATATAGTTCAATCATTCCCTAAATTAATGTACAAACCACTTCATTATACACCTTGCCCAAAATTTACAACTCCAAGCACTCTTCTTGTGTTTTGGAAAGGTGTCAACATTTATGATGATGTCATCATTTTCTGCAACCCAAAAAAAGTTATGTTACATGAAAAACTCCCAAAAGAACTTATGCCTTTGATGCTGCTGTTCGGTTCTCACTGCCCATCTAGCTAGGGATAGGCCACCACAAGTATGAAGGCCATTAGAGGGGATCAGGATGCAGTGCGCATGCTTCCCATATTGGGAGGACTGGCCGAGCTGGACTTCTGCTGACTTCTTTGCCCAGCATCATAGGTCCCCCGAACACTTTCGGCAAAAGTTGCTGTTTCGCTTGTAGACCCCCAGGGTTCGCACCTTCTTAGTAATGGTGTTCCAGATGGATTTTAATTTCTTCTGATGGGTGTTGAACTGTATGAAAAAAATGTTTAGTGACTTTTTGTTTGTTTGTACTGATGTAATCCAATTTTGAATAAAGTTCCAATTGCAGGTTTTTCCAGAAAGGTGTCATAACAATGAAAATAAATTGTAGTAACCTGTTAAGTACACAAATCCTTTGTCATCTCTTTATTTTACTAATGTTCCCACTTTCATCATCTAGGCCAGGGGCCTACAACATTGTCTGTGGTAAGAGCTAATTCTGATCAGTGAAACACCATCCTGAACTACTGAAGTCTAAACTATGTGCACATTGTTATCAGACATCCCCACGCCCAGCTTCAGTTACCTTAAGGCTAAGGTCCATAGAACAACATATAGTGAATAAGGGCATTATGAAAGTGCTGCCATGTGTGTCAGTGAGAGTGGGGTCTTTGGGGGATGTATGAACATGTGTGCATATGAATGGGACATATTTGAATGGGTGACTGAGAGCCTGTGTTGTTTATACTTGCAGCACTGGACATACCTTTCGGCATATGTGGCACCGTTACATGAATAACACAAACATACAATTGTTTTTTTTTCAATGGGACGAATTTAAGTTGCAGAAATGTATTCTGCAAAAAAGTTCATAACATGGAACACTTTTCTGACATCTGTGAAATGAGCGAAAATAGAAATGAACAGTTAAGTTCCTCATTAAGTTAATTTTCCAAATTCTATTTCTCCCATTTAAAAGTATTCAGAAACATCATTACATAACACAACATGTGTATTTATAATGCACAAGTTCACCCAGAAGGGTTATTTTTATCCAATTCAATGGTACTCATTGTATCGACCTCAGAAAGATGAAAGGCTTAGCGGACCCACCAGGATTTGAACCTGTGACCATGAGGTCAAACACAGGCCCATAAAGAAGACTCATTAATACACAAAGCCACTGAATCATTCTATACACAGGTCCAAAATAGAGTTGACCAGGGCTATTAATTCAGAGTTACATATCTCAGTGCTTCAGTTGTTTACCTCTGTGACCCAGCCCCAGGCTCGGGCATGAATCTGAATGAGCACTACTCTGCTATCTGCAGACTGATGACAATAATGAAAAATGAACACAGCCTTCACTTAACTTTTAAACTGAAATATGAGCTTGTGCTATTTAAAAAAATATCTCAAGGCTGTGAGCTACACTGAAGATGGCTTGGAGCTGTGAGCAGCTCACAATCGACTGGTTGGAGACACCTGATCTAGGCTGAGTGATTTCTGGGATAATGTAAAATATATATATATACGCTGATTTACATTGAAAATATAATGTGCTTTCTAAATTAACATTATGTTGATTTTTTAGAGTGCACAAGAATTATTATCAAATCTACATGCATAGCTATACACACGAAATAAAGCCTCAAACACACAACACACACTCATGCTGTGGTGTTCTGTAATTATAATATGTTTAAATATATACACCATCATAGTTTTAGGTCAATTATAAAAATAAAACGTCGCTTTAATTACTACACTTAACTCAGGAACCAAAAGGGACATTCTACCCTGTGTTTTGAAGATAAATGTCAGTTAGCCAGAAAACATAGTTTCTCAAAAGGAGGAACCGGGAGGTTTTTACCCAGGTCCTGCCCATGGCCCGACTACCCTGGTCAAAATGGGGCAGTCAGAAAACCATCACCACTGCGCCCGCGGCGCTGGCAGTCTCTGGATGCCAGACTCGTAATAAAGCTCATAGTGTTAAAGTACATAACCACCCACCCAATGTAACAGAAGTAATTGAAAACATAAAAGAAGCAAGCAGTAGCTCCCAAGAACCAACCACACAAATTATTAACGATATATATTACCCTATGTACCAGAGCATGTAACAGGTCAGTTACCTTCCATACCAACCTTAAAATGTCAGTTTACTAGAACACAAAATCCCACCAGTAAAACGCCACCTGCTCCTAATTTACTTAGAGGGATAGAAGTTCCAACTGAGCTAGCATTCATTCACAAACCGGAACAATTCCTGTTATATGACAATAAAAGTCATGAAAAACATATTCTAATATTTGCTACCTTTACAAGCTTATTAAAATTAGGTCAATGTGAAACATGAATGATGGATGGACATCTATGGATTATGTATGGGAAGATTTTAAGACATACCTAAGGGGCTTGTTACAAAGTCGTATGTGTGAGAAGAACAGGGAGGAGTCACAGGAGCTACGAACTTTGGAGGATAAAATCTCTCCATTAGAGCTAGAAAGGATCCGGCTCAATCAGGGGAGCTCTGAAAGGCTATTACAAGTTTAGAGGGACTTGGAAAATGCCTGCCAGGACTATACAGGAAGGCTAGATCAGAAGTGTGAGGCACAGTGGCTGACTAAAAATATGCAGAACTTCGAATATGGGGAGAAAGCGGGAGTCCTTTTGGCATTGAAAGCTAGAGTTGACTGTGCAAAAAACAACATTAATGAATTAATAATAATCGAGTAGTTTGAAGGACATGCAAACCCGCCTTCTCTCACTATTCTCAGAGCTTTATAGAGAGGAGATTGTGCCAAATACGAAACCCTTCAGACATGGTTGAGGGAGAAATCTTTACCAACTTTAACAACCGAAAGCCGCGAAAGACTAGATGCTTCAATTACCAAGAGTGAAATTAGAGTACAAATAAGTAAATGCAAAAACAATAAAGCAACAGGTACCGATGCGCTTCCTAGTGAGGTCTATAAACTCCTCTCAGAAGAACTGGTCCCGATATTGGGTATATTATTTAACTCCGTTTACAACTCTGCAGGTCAAGCTCCTAGATCTTGGAAAGAAGCAACTATTGTGCTTATTCTGAAACCTGAGAAAGACCCCTTAAGGGCGGATTCCTATAGACCAATCTCCCTGCTGAATGCTGACTATAAAATCTTTATGAGTATTCTTGCAAGGAGATTGGTCAAGATAGCCCCACAGGTGATTAACGTTGACCAAAAAGGATATATGCCCTAAAGATATATCCAGGAGCAAATTCATCAACTAATTGACAATATAGATTTGGCCACTGCATGATTGGAACCCTTGGCCATTGTGGCACTTGATGCGGCCATGGCATTCGACAGAGTATGTTGAGTATATCTTTGGGAGGTATTAAGGTTGATGGGCTTTGGGCCCATTTTTTTCCAGACCCTGATCAATTGCTACCAAGTGGCTTCTGCAAAAAAAATTATTAAACAGTATGTTAACTTCTAGTTTCAACTTATCAAGAGGATCAAGACAGGGCTGCCCCATCTCACCCCTGTTGTTTAATATCTATATAGAGCCCCTTGCACAAGCAATAAGAGCTGACAACCTGATTTCTCCTTTTAGATCCCACCAATATAGCAGCAAGGTTGCTCTATATGCGGACGACTTGCTGGTATATACCAACAATCCGGTGGTGGCAATACCAAGGGTCGAGGCCTTGTTAGAGGAATTCGGATCCTTGTCAGGGTATCTAGCTAACACATCTAAAACTGAGGAGATGTGTTGGAATATTGATAACTGGGGGGGTAGAACGAGCCATGAGTTTAAATACTTGGGCATCATTGTAGTCAAAGATTTAAATAAAATCCCCCAGATTAATTTGAATAAGACTATAAAAGAAGTGGACCGATTATTTGCCAGATGGAAGAATCTTCCCCTAACAATTTACGGCAGGGTCAATTTAGTAAAAATGGTTATCCTCCCCAAATTAACATACCTGTTTAATGTCATTCCCCTTAACTTTCTTAGTCAGGATATTGGTAAAATCCAAAGTAAGATCGTTAGTTTTATTTGGGCAAATAAGAGTGCTAGACTAACGTGGAAAAAGCTGAGACGTAAGCCCATTGAAGGGGGGCTGGCCCTTCCAGACATAGGTTTGTACTGCGTTGCCTTCCAATTTAAAAATATTCGGATGTTACTTGCAAAGCCAGAGGAGACATGTTGGGGCAGATTATTGGTTGAAATGACAAAGGAGGATGGTGGGGGTGACAACTTTTGTTTAAATTCGGGGCACCTAGGTACTTTAAAAAGATGCATCTGAAAGTACTTAGGGCTGCCCTTAGTCTATGGTATAAGGTAAGATGCAGATGGGGGATTGGTTATTACTCTGAATGTGCTCCAATCTGGGACTCCCCGGGGACCCTGTTATGCCTGAAGGATAGTCTTGAAATACGAAAAAGAAGGGCAGGCATCACTATATGGTCAGAACTTTTATCCTCAGAAGGAGTCCACCCCTGGGAGGTTTTAAGAGCTAGGGTTGGAAGCAGTCTTTCAAGATTTAAATACCTGCAATTAGTCTCCAGGTTAGCAGCGCAAAAGGGGGACATACATGGAGATTGGGAGATGGCACAAGCCTGCAAGATGTGCACCTTAAGAGAAAGGAAATCTCAATATGGTATCAGAAATCCTTGGAGGCTGAGGATGTGGAATACCCCTCGCAGCATCTAGTCTGGAATCAGTCCCCCCTAGATTCTGATATTGAAGAACTGTATGAAACCTCTTTGAAGCTTCTTTATAAATATGTTAAGCCCTCTAGCCTCAAAAAGAACCACTTTTTAGTTGGCAATAGAATTCATTATCCACCTGCAAAGATTACTAAGTTTGCCCCACTTTCCTCCCCTAAATGTCCAAGATGTGATCTTTTTAAAGCCAGCGATATTCATATTTTCTATGAGTGGCCCAAAATTATGGCTTTTTGGAGGGGAGTTAAGGAAGTCTTTTGTGGTATTTTTAGAGTTAAAATTAAGGTAAATGTCACTCTGGTTTTATTTGGGGGTGATAGCGCATTAAGTAAGAAGCTGCAGCAAGTACACAGAGGTCTGTTGTTATATCTGGTTTTAATTGCTCGGAGGGAAATTTGCAAGAACTGGAAAGATCCGTTGCCCCCAAAGCTTGAAGATTGGATTAAAGCTTTGTTTGCTATGGCTTGGACCAGGGTGGAGAAAATGAGAATGGTGTGAACATCTGGCAGGCCTTACTATCGTGGGGTAGGGGTCTGAGACTTGTATACCTCTTCCCGGTCCTATGATTACACCAAGCTAACAACAAAGGGGCAGGTCTGGTAAGGACCTAAGTGAATGCAGCAGCCGCGGGGCGCAAAGTTCAGAAGGGCGGCTTTTTTCTAAAAATTGCAGACGCTTACTGGGGAGATGAGGACAAAAATAAACAAATACAAAATAAAAAAACTGGTACATTTATACAGATCAATTAAAAGCTTAACAGTGTCACCCCTTTGTGAAGTACAAAAACCCAAACCTCTCCCCAGAACATTGCACTCCACATCTGATAAGTTCCAATTCAACAACAGTCCCGACTCAACAAGTTAACAATAGTCATGTATCTGTTTCCTGTCCACTACTCCCTAGGTGGTCTTGGGCCATGTTGACATTGCTGGTGTTATATCTTTCTTTCTTTCTTTTTTCTTGCCACCTTTTTCCTCCCCTCTCTTTTTGCAACCTGATTGCCCAACCTCAGTCTCTCCATTTCCACAAAAGAATTGGACCATCCTGGGGATGTTGATGTACTAGCACCTTCAGTACGTGATGTATTACTGTCAATGGAGGATAACGAGCTAGAGCTGATAGATGTAGAATCAGCAGTATCCTCCCTGGTTCTTTTTCCTTCACCACTTGGTCTAATATAATCAAAATTTTGGCGAAGGTATAGATCCTTCTCACTGTATAGTCACAATCATCTTCTTTGAATTTTTTGAGTTTCTTGTCCCTCAAGTAAATTTGGTGATTCTCAATGACCTTGTCATAAATTTCGTAATTTTTTGTGACCACATCTTTCAAATCAGAACATTCTCTCTCCCTTTCCATTGTCACAATTTCCTTTTTTAATTTGGCTGCCTTATTATCTGCATGCCTAATCAGAATGTTCATCATAGTATTCGATGCGCTTTGCAAATTTCCTTCCCAGTCTTTGAGTGAGACCTCGTCGAGGTCTTCTAAAGTTGGGAATATTAATATTCTCAAACCTCTAGGAATTTTATTCCACCAGCGGGACATTTCTTGCTTTTTTAATCTCTCCAATTTCTGGAATTTGGATTTTAAACCTTCCCCAGATTGTCTCGCAATTGAATTAGAATCTTTGACTTTCAGATTGGAAAAGAGGCCAAGGGCCATTTCCTCTCTCTCATCGTTAAATTTAGACATTGCGTTGAAAGGATATGGGCAGAAAAGACACAATATAAGTAATTAGATCAATTTTTAGCCTTTTTCTTTGAGTTTGGACTGTGCTACTTGGTCCCAATGAGTATAAACCTACAGCAATGGACAGTGGGCCATACACAAAATGCAGCACCTGGATCGTCAATCACCCATACAGTAGAAACAATAGACAATAATGTGTGCTAACAAACTACAGGGGCCCCCTGTCCAGGAGCACCTCCCCACTGAAGGGGATACAACACAAAAAACACACTGGTTTGGTTCCGCACCACAATCTGTCAACATTAAAATCCGTAATTGTACATAATTATTAACAGTAAAACAAAGTCACTGCTAATGCAAAATCATCTTGTCTCATTCTTCTTTTTTATTCCATTTAATAAAAAAAATCTCGCGTTTCACCCTCTTGATTTAGGACTTCTTCAGGGCTGAAATTTAAAAACATATATATGTACAAAACATTTACAAAAAACACTACATAGACACAACTACAACCATATCATATACCACAAAAATATTACATAAATATTATATAGAAGGAAAAACACATATGCAATATAAAAAGACAACATAATTGTGCGCCATACCCAAAGACTGACACCTGTCAATCACTTATCCACACAAAACATTTAAAAATTACAACACAGAAATTAAAAACATGCATTTGTCCATCAAAGAACTGGAGAGAGGAATCAGAAACAGACACAGAGAAATTTGAAAGAGGGGAGAAGATGAAGAGGGATGACATTCAGTTAGTAACTCGAAAAAAAGGGGAGGAGGCAAAGTATATATATGAAGGCTTTATGTCCTTCATATCCTTTGTGCAGAGACCAAAGTTGCTAAATTCCTCGCCACCGTTTAATTGGTGTCACCTTAAGAGAATGTGAGTATAGGGAGCATGTCAACCACAATATGCAACCCTATATTGGAAACCGAAAAAGGACACCATAATAACCTGTGCAAAGACCAATACAAAATTCCAAATACAACATACCAAAATAGAAGACCAGCCAAAGATCAATACAAAATTTGTTGTTGTCCAATTTCAACTGGTGCTGTTACATGTGCAAAGTTATTACAACTCAATGTTTTCTAAAAGCACATGTGGAAAAGAAAATTTCCATTTAGAATAAATACTGCGTTGTTCAAAAAATGATGATTTGGAGCGTTCCATGTATAGTCATTCTGCTTACCTATTTGTGGTATTAACAAGTAATCCAAAAGAAAACAAAATAGAATTATGCCGATGTCCAATATCCAACTAAATTCATAATGACATATTCAGGGGCAAATGGCATGATAACCATAGCATTAGGATAGGGTAAAGCCAGTAGGTTCAATTAGGAACATACGGCAAGAGGTGGATAATATCCTATTCGACCTGCAAGGAAAACAATGTATCGGTTACATATTACACAATTTATCCGTGGTCTACTCAATAACACTTACTCCAATCCAAAAATAAATTATAAATATGCCATTCATGTCTTTATCTCCGTCTTTCAATACAAAGAAACTATCCTAATAGGGAATCACATCCATATATCGCCTGGAGTCGTGTCATATTCCTTATAACTCCACGGTATCCTAGAGCTTTTAATGCAGTTATATTGATCAACAAATGTGTAAGTCAGAAAAACCTTAGGAGTTCTATTGCATTATTTTCAACCCCACGGTGACCCATATCCTTGGAAACACCCATGATAGTTATTAATGCCAAAATACATAAGGCAATCGCCGAGTGTCCAATTGTGCGTTTACATACAACTTAAAATTGAAGTAATTATTTAAAAACTAATTTACCCAGGGAACCATCATTGTTTAAACACCAAAAAATAGCCTGTTCCCCCGAATAATTGGTGCAGTCGATTAACGAAACACTCAATATCGCTGCATATACCACTCACTTTTATTCGAGTAAAACACGGTCTCCCAAGCAGCCATCGGAGGCGAAACCATGTTAGCGTTCTTTTTAAGTTCCCCCTAACCGGTCTCAATCTGATCACATTGCGAGTATGCCTAGCGTGATCATGTAACCACCCCAAATGTGTGTGTAAGTTAGCGCCATCTTTAAATGGCCGAAAAGTGATGGAGTATAGTAAGACAACCCTCAACAGTAGTCCAGAGGGTTAATATCGAAGGTATTATTTTGAAACAAATTAACCCAGGGAACCATAGTTGTTTACACTTCAAATAACCTATTCTCCAAATCATGGTGCAGTCGATTAACGGAACGCTCAATATTACTGAATATACCACTCACTTGTATTCGAGTAAAACGCGGTATCCTAAACATCCATCGGGGGCGAAACCATGTAAGCATACTTCTTATATCCTACCCAACCGGTCTCAACCTGATCACGTGACAAGTACGCCAAGAGTAATCACGTAACCACCTCAAATGTGTATGTAAGGAAGCGCCATCTTCAAAGGAATGAAAACTGCTGGAGTATAGTAAAATAACCCTCAAGAAATGGGTCTAGAGGGTTAGTAAGTATTATTTTATTCACTTTCAAACACAATATAAAGTAACCATATAGTACATGTGCGTCCATTGTAAGAATGACGCATAGCCGACACACAACGTATTAGCCATATTGAACGACCTCCTAAAATTGTAATTTTTAATTTTTAATATTATGTATATGGCTATCAAGTATCATTGTCGGCGGCCGATAGGACCCTCCCCCCGTCTTGTGGCGAGTTCGCCTATTATGACCCCATAACCATTTTGAATGTACACATGAGGGAGAGATGGGACGCACCCTGATCACTTGGCGAGTACGCCTAACATGACCACGCGACCATCCCAAAAATATGGCAAAGGCATGAATAATAAGTGACGCCACACATCAGTTCAATGTGCCATATGCAAAAGGGCAGAGCTCAAAACATTATGGCTCCAAAATTCCGGGCTAGTCGTATGTCGTAAGTATGGATCATGATATTGTCAATGATGAAATGGAAAGGGAAAGTGCTTGATACACATGGAAATAACAGAATAAGCATCAGATATAAATAAGGAAATTATTGTACATAAACAGGCATATACATATATAATTACACGTGTCCTTCAATTTCTGTCACAGAAAACAGTAAACATTTATAACATCACGGTGTAATTGGATCCTCTACCTGATCACACATGATCAATTTGAGAACAACAAAAAGTGTCAAAAATAATACTGGCACAAGATGAGGACAGAGGTGACATAAAAAATGTAATGTAATGTAAAATCGTTTTTTTATAGCACAACTGTCACTCCAAGGAGCATCTTGGCACTAATACGGAAAAACCAGAGGTGGAGATGAAGCTGGTTTGCTGCTACTGACAGAAAAATGGGCGTTCAGATCAGAGTTTTGCAAAGTATGTCTGGTGCACTGAAAATCCCGGTTTTAAGTGCCTTCCTAAACACAGACTCAGATGCAATCTGGCGAAGTTGAGGTGGAAGTTTATTTTATGCCTTTGAGCCTATGAATGCGAGTGATTTTCCTCCCTTCGACACCAATCTGAAGGTTGGAATGGTCAACAGATTGGGGTTAGATGATCTTAAGCTACGGGATGGGACGTAACGCTTAAAGGCCTAGTGAGTGAAAAGCCCTGAAAGAAATGATAAGGATCTTAAACAGAACACGTTTGTGAATTGGCAGCCAGTGCAAGATATTTAGTGCCGCAGAGGCAGATGATCTCCTGTGCCACTTCAGTACCAGCGGTGCAGCCGCATGCTGGACCATCTGGAGCTTGTGCATAACTGCTTTCTTGGTTCCTTCATATAGGCTGTTACAATAGTCCAGCCTTGATGTAATAAGGGCGACAGCAACAGTTTGCCGGCTGAGTAGGGAAGCAAGTCGAAGAATTTCCTTAGACTTTTTTTAATGTGGAAGCATGCACCAGCAACTGCCAGGGATTGCTGTTTGAAAGATAATGTAGTGTTGAATTTTATTCCTAAATTCCTAGCTGCGTTTATTGTATTAGGGGGCGCAGTGGCATTTTCTGGCCACCAAAAATAGAGCTGCATATACATATTTTGCAACCTGTTTCTTTCCTAAGATACGGAAGAGCAAACAGTGAGATAAATCATATGGCTGGAATCATAACATCAGACAACCATTTATAAATGGTAGTGCATTTCATCCTCTGTGTTGTGTCCCAATTCAACACATCTCAGATGACAAATCCAAATTGCTTCCTTGCAGCGAAGGGCCAGGTCCCTGTTCTCCCCGCATGGCTGTAACGGGATGTGATCTATGCCATAAAACGACACCTTACATTCACCACCATGATGTTCCTCCATATGGTAGGTCATTGGATATTTAAGATAGTTGTTCTTTATGGCACGTACATGCTCCTGTATGCGCTGTGTGAGCGGTCTCACAGTGCTCCCAATATAGATACTATTGCAATGCATATATCACATATTTGGTCTTGCAATTAATGAAATGTCTTATTTCATATTTTTTGTTTGTATGGTATCTAAACTTTTTTGTATTATCGATGCCAAAAAGGCACACGTTACAGCCTTGGCATGTGAAGAAACCTTTTGGAGCTGGTGGGAGCCAGGTTGTGTTAGTGTTAATCCTAACATAGCGGGGACAGAGTATATTTCTCAGGGTTTTTTCCCCTATGGAATGTAACCCTCGGTGTGGGCGTGACATGTTCCCTCAAACTGGGCATGTCATACAGTAAATCCCAATGTGTTTTAAGAATCGTGAACACCCTATTGCTATTTTCGGTATATTGGGTGACAAAAGCCAAATGTGAATTATAGACCCCACTGGTAACCCTGTTAGTTTTTTCACCAGGGTATTTTCTCTACTAATTAATTCTTCGGTCTGCCTGTTCCAGGATGTCTTCACTGTAACCCCTACTTTCGAATCTATTTTTGACATCCAGGATGTTTTCCCTAAATGTTGATTCCTTTGTACCCACTTATCACACAAACAAGCCAGAAGTAGAAATATTTTCCTTCAAGATCATTCAAAGTTTCCGATTATTCCATTTCTTCACGAATATTGTGCCAACTTTACCAGAAGGAAATATCTTACCAGATCAGGAGGATTCAGAGGAATACAAAGAGTTCAAACCACGCAGCACATGTATGGCACCCATGTCCCATAAAAATGTGGATGCTTTCGAAGTTCTGGTAAAGAAAGATCTTGAGAATTTACATTTTAGACCCAAAATCAGGAACAATCTGAATGTGCACAAGCACTGAATCATACAAGAATTGGCAAGTGATCAGACACTAACTTTTCAATTAGCTGACAAAGTTGGAGCCTTAGTAGCAATGGATACGGTATTCTATGTGACCAAAGTTCAGGAGCATGTGCATGACCCGTCGACGTACCTTAGACTGGCACAGTATCCGATCCATGACATAATGAAAATTGTTATCAAAATCCTGGAAAAGGCAGCAGAAATGGGATGGATTACTAAAAACACTCATAGATTTTTATCAACCAAGCATCCCAGATGTCCGAGATTATATATGCAGCTGACAGTACACAAAGATTTGATGAATCCCCCTTCAGACCCATTGTGTCTGGATGTGGTTTGGTATTTGAACTATTGGGTAAATATATTGACCATTTTTTACAACTATGCTTGCAACAGTGGAAAACAAATATCAAGGACACCTCTCACTTCCTACAACAGTTGCAACAGTTTGAAAATCAAGATGTTTCTTCTTGGATCTTTTGCACAATAGACGTTACAGCTTTAAATATGTCTATTTCATTAAATGAAGGAATAGAGGCATGCAAATGGGCACTATTAAAACAAAACTCAACAGCAGCCAACAAAGTTTTCATACTGGAGCTACTACAGTTTTGCCTGCAGCACTCATATTTCAAATGGAATGAAGATTTTTTTCTACTGATTAGCGGAACATCGATGGGCTTTTCTGGAGCCCCAGAGTACGCCAATACATGCACGTCTAAGTTTGAGGAAGATCACATCGTGGCAGATGAAGGGTGGAAGAAAAATGTGATTTTTCACAAACGATTCATCGATGATATTTTTCTAATTTGGAATAGCAGTGGAGAAGCGTTGTTGAAAAAGATTACCAAATTGAAGAAAAAAAATCCATGCATACAATTTACCCACCAGATAAGTGAAGATCAGAATTCATTCTTGGACGTGCTCATAACAAAAAAATCGGGCAGGTTGACTACAGCTGTTTATCATAAAATAATTGATCGCAATCATTTCTTGCTGTTCACTAGTTTTCATCCTCCAGCTCTCTTGCAGAATTTGCCCTATTCGCAAATATTTAGGACCAAAAGAATAGCCTCAACCCCGGAAGCTTTAACGCTAGAAATTGCTGAGCAAAGAAATACATTCCAAGCACGGGGTTATCCCACAAGAGTAATTACTGTGGCTGAACAAAGAGCAGGAAATATAGCCAGAAGCGACCTGTTATTATCGAAGGAGAAGAAAGACCAAGACCAAATGGTCTTCATATCTACATTTTCTACAAGATCCAAGAAAATTTAAAACATACTTAACTGCCGCTGGGAATTGCTTCAGAATGAGGCCGCTTTTAAAGGCCTGTTCAAAAACAAACCCTTGTGTGCCTATACAAAGAGTCAAAATTTAAAGGAACTCTTAACTAAAAAACACACCTAACATCAGAACAGCAGAACCGGGAATGAAGAAGTGTCACAACTGTGTCCATTGCAACAACATAATTACAGGCAATATAATCGCACATCCACAAACAGGGAAAATCATCAAACTGCGTGACTCCATAGATTGTAATCTTCTCCAAAATATTAGGAACACAGAAGTGACACTTACATTACAAAAGCTTACCAAAAGGTCACTTGATGTTTGACTGTAAATCATAATGAAATTGAACATTTATAGAAAATGATTTGTGTCACTTCTCGGAAACGTATTAAGAAAACAGAAGAATACAACAGGTTTGAGGTCACTTATAACTTCTAAAGATGTGGACAGTCCCAATTGGCCCAGTTGGCCCCGACTCCTTACTCATCCACATCCTGTAATTGCTCCATAGTAGGGGTGGGCGGAATTTGCGTAATCGCGTTACGCAAATTTCCACGAAACGGTAAAAAATCTCCGCGAACACGCAGAAATTCCGCGAACACGCGGAATTGCTTGTTTGCGATGCTTTTTTCCTGTTCACAGTTGCTGTTTGCGTGCTCGGTGAGAAATATCTCACGAATACTCATTTTGAGAACGCGAACAAGAAAAAATTTCGCGAAGTCGTGGAAAGCTGAATTTTGGGCAATTTCGCATTCTCCGCGGTACGCGAAATTACCGAAATTCCGCAAATTCCGCGAGCGGAACGGAATTTGCTGCCCAGGCCTACTCCATAGACGCTCAATGCAGTGTGGACAATTTTAACATAACCCTGTCTGTGGGCTGGCAGGGACAATTGAGACTCTTATACTTCAGATGTGGACAGAATGGGCCTGGGGCACTATATAGTAAAAAGTAGACCCTACTTAACATGACCTTTGTGATTTGTGTTGTGCGTTAAGCCCTAGATTCTAACTGTGGCACCTTCACATATCTATGCATGTATACCTGCAATGGTACCTATGATTGATTTGCTAATCAGATCATGGTAAATGTGCATAATAATGTATAGGGTTTACAGCATCAGCTGTTTATGTGTGCTGTATGAAGCAGATGAGGATGATGTTAGGGATTTGTGCATTCCCACACTTAACTCAGCCCAGAACAAGGCTGGCCAAACTGTTGTCGAGAGCTAACTATACCTCACAGACCCCTTCAAAGTATCACACTACCTTCAGGTCACTTATTGGATGGCCACAGGATGTGTATTTATGTTTTGAAGTGTTTGAAATGTGAGGTTCATATGGGATCAGTATGCACAACCTGCAGAGAGCAACGCCTGGCAACGAGTTGTGCCCAGTCTCGGCCATAGCCCAGTCTGGGCCGGCGTTACTGTGGCAATGCATATGATGCATAGAGTAATGTGCCTATAGACCTTCAGATACTTGGATGTTTCCAAAAAGTATTTTTTGAACCACTACTGTCATGTCCTTTAGTACATAGATATGATATGTCCTTTAGGACATAGATATGATATAGAATGCCTGGGTATCCAGAGTCTGTCTGCACACCAAGCCCTCAGTTTAGGTCATCCAAAACATGCAGGTCCCGGGGGGGTCCTAGAAACAATAACACACTACTGGCCCTAAATAGTTTTACATGAACTACATTAGGAATGGGGACTGAGATAACTCCCTGACCTGATAATTTTCTCAATTGACTCAAATTGTTCATGTGTGCCACTTACTTGTGACAGGCCCCTTAGTCCAACAGGTATGGTATCACTTTTCCATAATTAACACTTGCATTGCACAGGTTTATTGCACAGGTGACACATTAGCAATGCAGAGAGAGATAGTTACTTATTTGTTACAATCAACCAATCTAACAAGACATACTATGGTATGTTGAATTTCATCCCTGTAACAGTGCCACATATGGCATAAAGGTGTGTCCTGTGATGGCAGTACATACCACACAAACACAATCAGTAGTAGTATAATATCCCATTAAGTACTCCGCATGTCCACACATCCCCAGAGAGATGTTTTCATTGACACACATACCAGCCCTTTCTTTGTGACCTAAGTCTTAGAATGTAGTCTATACTATGATACTGGCCTGTATGGCCCTTACGCATCAAGCCAATGGACCTGGCTGTAAAGGTTTCGGGACAATCATGCTAAAGTAGTTTACCCTTCAGAAGCTCACAATGGTGTGTTGTGTTTCCTAGTATCTCACACCACAGTACATGTAGGATGGCCCTTGCCTAGATGATGTTAGTGGGCTGCTGTAGTCAGTGTAGGTCATGATCAGCCTTGATGTTAGTAAGAAGATAACTACAAAAGTGTATATTCATGTCTTTGGAGTGCTTAGCATGTGACACTGACAGATGTAGGGTGTTAACTATTGCTTAACGCTTATGCGAGGTGTACACACAGTGTGTGACAACTAAGCAGATATCCTAAGACTCACAGTTATAACCTGTGTATTCACGTATTGTACCCATATAGGTCAAAGCACATCAGAACCAGTCCATTTGTAAAGCCATCTCCCGGAAGGTAAGGACCCTAGGGGTCTTTCGTCAGCACAGCATCTATTGTTGTAAGAGGTGGGAGGACACAAAGGGCTGGACTGGGAAGATTGTGGAGGTCCAGCTAGAGATGTCCCTCGAATGTGGATGCAGTGCATGCTGGACCCTGATCCCCCTAATGGCCCGCAAACTGGCAGTGGCCTACCCAGAGCTTGATGGGCAGTTGAGGGTTGCGGCAAGGGGGTGAGTCCTGGCCAGAGTACTACATGTTGCATTGCCAACTTTGTGTGTTACTGGTAGGCATTTCCCCATCATTATTAGGGGTGGCCAAGAAGAGTCACTGTTTGTACTGGTCTGGTAGAAAGTGCATGCTGATGTTCTGTGCCTACTGTCTTTATGACCAGAAACACAGCTGAGTCAAGTCCATTACCAATGTCCTGTCTTGAGCAGACACATGGCTAAGTGAAGTAAACGATCTGCTCTTATTGTTTGATGTTGTGGGTGACAACTGTACCAAACAGGCCACTTGCCGTCCTGATATAAGGAGTGATGTTCCATCACTACTGTCTCTCATGTGATGGCGGTCCAATTACATGTGACATGGCATACAGTGCATTCTTCATGTAGTGATTGGACTAAACTTCCCACTGTTAATTTGGGATTCAACAGTGACATGAGTGCACAAACATCACTGGTACCATCAGCGACTATATTTTGCCCAGTGTATATTTCCTTGTTGTTACTTCATCTTTAAGGGTGTTTGAAGATTCATTCAGTGACTGGTGACATGCATCATGGAGTGAGATGTAGAATTGTAGAGATTTTATGTGAGTGTCAACACTTAGAGGCCGATTACGATGTCATTCGGAAAGGCACCGAATGGGATTCGGTATTACAGAATCCAATTCGGAATCCTTGTTTCGGAATGAATCGTACACATTTCCCAATGACCAATTATGATGCCCGGAAACCATTCGGGCAGTCCGAATCGGTTCTGAAAGTCATTTGGACAGCCCAAGTCTTTCAGAGATGAATCGTACAGCTCTATGGACACGGTTTCCGAACTAGCGATTACGATGACCGATTAAGACAGCTATTCCGATTCTGTTTGCCCGACATGAAACGGCTGTATTTGGGGGCCTGTCGCTGGCCCCCCTTCACCCAGAGGCATCCGATTGGGGCCCGTGTGGGTACACAAGGGACCCCTCTTCCCAACAATGCACAATGTGGCAGGCTCCATGGGGTGCCCGCCACAGGGTTCAAGGTTTTCCCCAACCACCCCTTTATTCAATGGGAGCCTGTGTTCTTGTTTAGTACAACGGCTCCCATTAAAGTCAAAGCGAGTCCGACCGAACAATGTTGGGAAGCATGGTAATCGGCCATTCGGACTCACAGGACTTGATTAGTTCGGAAACGATTCCGAGACTGATTCGTTCGGAACAGTTTTCGAACAACATCTTAATCGGCGCCTTAGTCTTATAAGGCAATTTGTGTTTTCCCTACCAAATGATGTTATGATGTGACATCCGAGTAGGTCTATGGTTCTCCCAACTCTTCATCTCATAGATATTCACAGACCCACACCAACATTTAAAGGTAATTAGAAAAGGGGCTCTCTAGGTGGAAGATGTAGGTACCTTTGTCCAAATAGGAACCCTTGCTTCTAGTCAGGGTAAGGGGGATACACTTCTAAAATAACCCCTGCTCACTCCCTTGGTAGCTTGGCATGAGCAGACAGGCTTATCTCAGAGGCTGTGTGTAAAGCATTTGTGAACACATACAGTAATACCGTGAAAAAAAGTCATCTTTATCTAAACCAAAAGAAGACCAAATGACAAAAATCCACAATACAGTACTAAAAATATTATTCTCAAAAGGAAGAAACAGTTCAGTTCCAAGAAAATTTGAGGTGCGACACTTTTACATAAAGTACCTTGGATGCGTCAAAAAATGCAAGCAAAAAGGGTCGCAGGCAAGGTGATGCGTCGGTTGCTTACACTCAGGGAAGGGGATCCATCGCTTCATTGCTCGGGGGACGTGATATGTCGGTTCTTTACTGCTGCGCAGGGGAGGTGATGCGTCGGTTCCTCACCGGAGAGGTGATGCGTTGGTTTCTTAATGTGTGGGGAGGTTATGCAATGGTATCTTACTGGGTCCCCCAACGATATAACAGACTTGGCGCTTCGATGCAATGCGTGATGATCCAGTGCGATGCATTGGTTCTTCTCCAACCAGGCCTTTGTCAGAATCAGTGCGATGATTTCGGACTTTGGAGATCGGTGCACAGGATTCATCGCACAGCAGACACTTCTGCTATGAGCAGGTGCTGCGTCAATTCTTCGGCGGCAGCAATGCGTCGGGAATTTTATCTCGCACCACTGCAATGCGTTGGACACAGGCGATGCATCGATTTTCATGGTTCTTGCAATTTCCAATCCCAAAACAACCTCCAGAGGTCCTGAACACTGGCAGGCACCTGTCAGCTGGTCAGAACTCCCAGCAAAGGAGTTCAGGGAGGGGACTGGGGGTTAAGTCTTTGTGTCCGTGATATTCAGAACAGGAGGCAAGCTCAATTCAAGCCCTTGGAGATCTTCCTCAAGCAGGGGACACAGCAAACAGCAAAGTCCTTTCTCCTTTCCTTGGCAGCAAGTAGCCACCGCAGGCCAACCTCAGACAGCAAATAGCACAGGGGCAGTATTCCTCCTCAGCTTCTCCAGCTCTTCTCCTTGGCAAAGGTTCCGCTTGATTCCCAGAAGTGATCTAAAAGTCTGGGGTCTGGACCCCTCTTTTTATAATCCAACATCCTTTTTTCTCTGTGGAAGAAACCAAAACCAGGTATGTCCTCTCTGGCGCAGTTTCCTGGCAGGAAGTGGAAACAGCATTGTGGAAGGCAGACCAGGCCCATTCAGGTGAAAGGAAATCTCCTCCCCTACTCTAAATGCAGCCCAGGTCTATTCAGCCCAGCCCTGACTCACCCAGACTCTCGGGAGCCAATGCACCTCCCTAGCCCCTGTCACTCCAAAGCCAGACAGTCAATAAACATCCTAGCAGAAGCACACTAGATGGCTAAGCAAGAAAATACCTACTTTCTAAAAGTGGTATTTGTATTTTCAAATACAGAATGTCAAAATCACCCTCATGAAAAGATGCATTTTAACATTCTTAGTTCATGCATATCAAACTTTATTTTCCTATTGTGTTCCTAGGGGTAGCTATGCTTATAAGATCGCCATTCAATCCAAAGGGAACAGATAGACTTGCAATGGTGAAAAACAAAATTAACAGTATTTCACTATCAGGACATGCCACACATATCAGGACATTCCTATCTTTCACATACACTGCACCCTGCCCACAGGGGTTCCTTGGGCCTACCTTTTGGGTGACTAACATGTAAGAAAAGGGAAGGTTAGGGCCTGGCAATTGGATGCACTTGCCAAGTCGACATGGCAGCACCAGACTGCACACAGGCTCTGCAATGACAGGCCTGAGTTACAGTTACAGGCTGCTTATGTGGGTGGCACAATCAGGGCTGTAGCCCCACTAGCAACATTTGATTTACAGGCCCTTGGTACACATAGTGCACTGTACTAGGGACTGACTAGTAAATCAAATAGGCCAATCATGGAATCACCCATCCATAACAACAATTTTCAGGGAGAGCATATGTACTTTAGCACTGATCAGCAGTGGTAAAGTGCCCAGAGTCTTAAAACCACAAACAACAGGTCAGCAAAATACAGGAGGAAGGCAAAAAGTTCTGGGATGATCCTGCAAAAAGGGCCAAATCCACCAAAGGTGTATTGGTCTTTGGAATGAAATCTATGAATGGTATTATCACCTGTACTAAGCAGGATTGGGAATGTTGATTTGGCAATGAAAAGTCTTGTGCTGTGTGCATTTGGAGTATATATATCCCAAAACGTTGTCCTTTATTGGCTCCAGGCTACATATGATATGTGCAGCTTTCAGGAGACTTTTCAGGTAGTGGACATATGATGAAGTTTGAAGTCAAAAGTATCATCTGTGTGCAATGAGCATTTGCATATGACATGATGTCTGCCACAGCACCTATTGATGATACATTGGTCTTTAACTTTAACTTTAACTTGGCTTTGATGACATCATGATGCGTTATGAGGTAAATTACAAGTGTGTGAAATCTGGGTCTTGTATGAGCTAACCCTGGGCGTAGTGGGCGTAGTGGGGCTAAGGAGTGGGGGCAAATCTACGCACACCCCGCACACTCCAGGTAGCCCCACTACCCGCCACCCACCTCCCTCCCGCCCTCTTTTAAATGCAGTGATAATGTTCAAAACTTTTAAAAGCAAGCGCAAAGAAATTAAAATAACTTACCTGAGCTGCGGCGTCCCGGGGCTCCCGCATCCTTCTCTATCGCCGACTTCTTCCTCACAAATGCGCATGTCTGTTTTTTTGGTGTCATTTTATTGTTTGTAATATTCTCCATTTTTCTTTTGTTGCATTTTCACTTTATGACTGTTTGAGCAGTTCATAAATATATTACACATTTCCTCTAAGTTAAGCCTGACTGAAATGTGGCCCAGCTAATAGGGGGTTGAGCACAGGCTTATTTAGTGACTTTTGTGGTACACCTTGGCAAGGATTGTGATTATTATTCTCATCCCTTCAACTAATACTCCAATTTCTTATAATTGTCTTTAATTTCTTCCTCTATTTGACAACACCTAAAGGTCAAACGGGCTGAGTACTACGTCATCTTAAGCACAATACTTTTCTTATTTAAAAAAATTCAACACAAACATAATAAATTAAATGAAATGTAATATAAACAGTTATTTTAATAGTATTTTCAGAGGGAATCACCCGTGACAAGGATCAAACCTTTCAGAGTTAATGGATGATGGGCGAAACAGCCATTCAAGACAGTGTAATCAGAATGTATGAATGGGGACGAATAAGGTAAACAGAAATCAATGAGACTTCAGAGCGAATGACATAACCATATAATACAATTTTAAACAAACGACTGTTGAATACTGATTATAGGGACACAAAGAAACCTTGAGTAAATGAGAAAGCGCTAATGTCCGAGTTCATGAGTATACGGTTTTGGAAACACTCTGAAGTAGATAAGGTCGACGGTGTACATTGCAGCAAATGGAACCAAGGAACGAACTTACTTTTTTTTATGTCTTTAGGTATTTTATACATCGTGAAGTAACCTCCAAAGGTCACCAATGCACTTCACAGAGAGCAATTTAATAGCAGCAGCATTTCTAAAACACAGTGTTGTACAGATAACAGTAAAACGTGCATGGGGTCTAAATGAGACCAGATTGCATAAACCAAGTTCTCCAGGGTAGGTTGTGAGGGGACATGTACTGGCTACAATATTTGTCAACGCATTTGTTGTCTTAATTGTCTGAATGCATGTCTTAATGATATGCATTCCTCCGTTTTAAACACAAGTATACAAAAGCACTCGAATAAAAATGCCTAAAGTGAAAATAGGCGAATGCATTTTTATGCCTGCAGTCCACTGCGTGGTGGTATCTCAATGAGCAATCAAAACACAAACCAACAGCAGGAGTTGACTCCAAGGACGATTTTTTTCTGAAGCTCTTCCAATGATATATTAAATGTGCAGGATACGGTAAAAGTCAGGCCCGCAGATAGCTATCGTGGGTGTAAATAGATACAACTGAAGAGGATAGAAACACTCTGTTTCACACCTGAGTAAGGAGAGAGTTTTCATTGCGTTGCCGTTTCCAGCACCTGCTTTGTAACACTGAGAAAAGGTTCCATTTTAAAGTTAATTGCTGTGAAATAGTGAGAAGGAAAGAAAGTCTTGAATCGTTTGATATCTGTGTAGAGAAAAATAAAAAACATGATTAAAATAATCGAGCTCTATTATTTGGACTTATCTCCGAATTATCTCCACCTTAACGCATCAAAAGTGGAGATAGATCTAACACCCCATTCACAAGCTGGTTCAAACTGCAGACACCGCTAGTATTGCCACGACAACTGCCCCAAAAAATATCACCACCGCGGACACCACCAACTAAAACTAATCAGATGCAGAGTAGGCGTTCCCGTGCAAAAACACACGAAAAAACCACAACACCACTTTCACAACGAACTGACAGAACTGCGAAGCGAACCAAAAACAGGCGATAAGCAGCGGTAGCCACAGGTATTTAACACCTGCCTCAAGCAGGTGTAAAGATGGACGACAACCTGCAGTAGGCAACGGAGCCCCGCACCCAGCCACACCCAAAGAACAAACAACACCATAGAGCTACTCATCATGCAGCTCGCAGCCACAACAGGGCCACAACACCCACCGCCACCACCTCCAGGACCGCCACAACCCCCAGGACCCGGACCCGCCCCCCGTACCACCACAGAGGCAGCGCAGAGTAAGACAGCGGACCTACCAAAAACGCACTACTCTCACAGACCTAACGCCTGAGAAAGTCATTGCCCACTACAGGCTCAAAAGGACAACCATCCTCCGCATCATAACCCACATCGCCCACGGACTGACAGTCCCAACACAGCGGAGAACCAACATCCCTCCGCAGACAAAGCTGCTGGCTGTGCTGCACCTGTTGGCCTCTGGTACCTACCAACCAACAACTGCCAGAGTCAGAGGGGTCTCACAGCCAGTCCTATCAAAGTTCATCACACCTGTCCTGGATGCCATCCTCAGCTTCATACCCCAGTACCTTCACTTCCCCAACACTGCGCAGGAACAGCTGGAGACAAAGCAAGGCTTTTACACCATAGCCGGATTCCCAGCCGTGTTGGGTGCAATTGACTGCACACATGTCCCACTTGTGCCCCCTGCGGACACTGCACACCACTACCGCAAGTGAAAGCATCAGCATTCCATCAATGTGCAGGCAATAGTGAACCACCGAGGACTCTTCACCAATGTCGTTGCCAACTACCCAGGCAGCGTGCATGATTCCTTCATCTTCTGACAGTCCATCATCAACCAGCACTTCCAGAATAGCACCTATGGAACGCGACTGCTTGTTGGTAAGTGCCAAATCAACACATCACACACCCCAAAGCCACCAACACACAACGCACAACTGTGGGAATGCACACATGACCAAACCACATACAACATGTCAAACTACACGACCACCTACCAGACACGATTACACCACTCCATGGTCATCCTGGGCTACCCCTGCAGCCATTACAGACATTACATGGCACCACAGCCACACAACAGCCGAACGTGTGGCGATGAGGAATGCAGCCATGTACGAGTATGTAAGTGACCCGTGAGTGGGAATATACACAACGAGGAGTGAGGCGTAGATGTGTAGGACAGACATGGGAATGCAAACAACTGAAATGTCCATGCAGACCACAACTGACGGTGACTGGAGAATAGTGAGCAGTGGACACATCCATGTCACCCCAGGCCGTGGGAAAGATAGCGAAAGTGTTGCACGCAGCATACCCCCCTGTGTGCCTGAGCTCAGTGGGTTGGCCCTGAGTACGCCAGGGCTGTGCAGGGGTGTGGACAAAAACCTCGTTGTGCTGAGCGTTGTTCACTCCCGGGAAAGCCAAGGTCCCTGACAGTGAGGTGCCTCGTGGCCTGCCACAGGCCCGACACCGTGAGCAACAGGGCCTGCGACACTGTGTGCCTGCTACACCACAGGACGCTGATACCCAGACCAGGCCTGCCTTTCCCCAGTGCCGCACTGCTCATCTGCTGACACTGTCGAGTGTCAAAGAGGGCCCAAAACGTACCGGTGCAAGCACCAAGCCCGAGTCCCGCGACCTCTGCAGCCTACGCAGACCCTCGCTGGCCCTCCCGACACTGGTCTACATCACTCCTTACTAATTTACATGCTCCATCCGCGTCCTCTTTAGCCCAGTAGGTCACGCATGTGGAACAGTGTCCTGAATCCTGAATGGCCCCAAGTCCGTGGCAACGGACACAGCACAAGAATCCCTCCGATCATTGAGGCATAATCCCATATCGCAGGCCTGCGACACGTGTTGCCACTGATGCTGTGCGCCACGAGTGACCATCATCCTCCGGCGGAACATCGTTGGTGTCTGAGCCTGTGGGCTATGGGTTGTCATCAGCAACAGACAGGTACGGATTTGGTGTCTGGCCTGGGTCTGTGTCATTCATATCCGCCATGTTGCCGGCCACAGCAGGCATGTGCCCCCTGCATCATGCCCTGGATGGTGGGCCTCCCATTCTCCCCCGTGACACTCCGCAGAAGGCACCCATGACACATGTGAGGCCCTGCGCTGCCCTCATGACCCTACCCCAGTCTCCCGCTGGTCAGCGTCCCGTGGCGGTGGGCCCGTGTCGGCCGCTGTGCATCCAGGCCCACTAGCCCTGGCGACTCGAGTCATTCCCCCTTGTTGTACTGACATTGCATTTCTGAGTGCCTGATGACTGTTGGAGTTGTTGCTAGCACCAGCTACTCCCTGAGGGCTGGCTTACACTCACCCCACACACAGCCAGCACAGGCATCACTGTATTAGTGGGCCTTCCATCACATCCTGCCGAACCAAGTATTGACTCTTTTCTCCCTGCACTGTCACAGGTGATCAAGGATATGCACACTGCCCTTGGATGATGACGCCCCTCCGAGACCCGAACACACCCACCCAGAGGAAGTACAATGCGGCCCACATACGCACCAGGTGCATCGTTGAACGCACATTTGGTGTGTTGAAGTCACATTTCAGGTGCCTGTACGTCACAGGTGGAAAACTCCTGTACAGCCCAGACATCGCGTGCAAGATGATCGTTGCATGTTGTGTGTTGCACAACATCTGTGTTCGCACCAATTCCCCATGGATCCCAGTTCCAGAGGTACAGGACGATGATGGTGACGATGGGGGCAGGTGGCCCACATCCCACTGCAGCTGCGGCAGGAGTGACCCGTAGAAACACCATCATTGACACTTACTTCTCCTGAGCACGTCACATTGTAGCCGTCCATGGAAATCATGGGACAATAGAAGATATCCAATTGCACTGCATGTGTGATTTAAACATATTTGCAGGTTACAGGTTGTACTTGTACATTGTCATGTTACATTTTCAAGCGTTTGCAGATGTGATTTGCCATGTTGTGCACATTTGCGAAACCAGTTGCGTCCTGTCTTCTCTTGTGGAGGTGTTGCTGTTTGTACCGAGATATTGTCAATGTCGAGGTGCACTTCTGCTTATTTGCGTATGCTGCACGGTGGACGAGTCGCTCCTGCGGCTCTGGTTTGTCTGCCACTGGTCTCTTTCATGCGGTGTGACTGTCGGTTCTGTTCTTCCACGGTGCTTGGATTTTGTGGTGTATATGTTGTCCTCTGCAGTCGGTCAGGGTGCATCCGTGGTACTCCGCTGGTGATGTATTTTGTTCTGTGGCATTTTCCATATGCTGTTCTTGTGCTTTTTCCTGCATTACGCGTGGGTATAGCTGCCCTCGCGCTGGTTGTCACTGTTTTCTTCTCACACTTTGGTCCATCGCAGGTTTTTTGACGTAGGGGTTTGTGTTTTCATCTCCATTGAGGATGGTTGTATCGCGGACATTGGCCCGCGTTTTCGGTAAACCATCGCATGGGGTCACCTTGTTGTGAATTCCACGTTGACACTGGGTTATTTTGGGCTGCGATGTGTAAAGTTGCGTTAGCAGTTTTAAGTGATGTTTATCACACGTTCTTTCGAATATACCACAATGAGTATCTAAAATACTATCAGATGACGAGCATTATTGTGACTCCGCCTGTTCACATGGATTGAGATCCACTATCTTCGTAAAGTTTTTGATTCCTAAATGAAACTAAATAAACAGCACGAAAAACAACAGTTTGCAAGCTTATTGAACATGTAAAAGAAGGTTTCTATATAATATCTGTCAATGCACTAGTAGTTGCAGTCTCTTTAGAAATATTCTGTCACCAGATTATTCCAGTTATTTGGAAGTGGTAATACTTGGTTTAGAATTCTAATTCTATTAAACAAGGGTTTAGCGTGGTTCATTCAGGTAGACACAAGTGATTTTACCACTTGTTGAGATATGAAATGTTTGATGCCACATAGGAGTGAGTAAAGTAAAGTTTACTAAGCATGATTAATAAAAACCTTTGAATACACATGACATTTTAGAAGATTAATCAAACAAGCTTTCAATATACTTAATATACATAATTAATAAAAACCTTTTTATATACTTGAAATTATATGCATTCATAAAATAAGTTAAACAAAAATTAAAAGTATAAAACAGGGACTGATTGCAGCCCGCAGAGGCAAATGCTTCCAGGGCACAAAACGCTTAGAATCAGGCCAACAATTGAAGAAATAAAGTACAGAGCAGGTGCCAAATAAGAAGTAGCGCAGTTCATAATAGAGAGTTTGGTTGGATAGTGTAGACAAAGATCAAGGACAATTGAGCCCACAAAGTGACCAGAGTTTAAAGTTTGGGGGCAGGGGGGTGTTAAAATGGACGCTATACGAAAGGAGTGGCAGTTAAAATGTGTTGTGCAGTTCCTAGCAGCCAGTTGAATTGCTGACCAGTTGAGCCCACAGGGTTATGCTTAATGCTATTCAAGTTAGTCCCCTATGTTAGAGGCCTTTTATCACTATGGCTTGCCTCTTTCGTTAGTTTGTTTTCCACCCCCTATAAATATTTCACTGTCCAAATTTTCATTTTTAGGTCTGCCTTTAAAAGACAGGTGCCAGGTAAGTGCGTTGTGCAGTTGGGAGGGAGCAATAAGCAAGCTGAATTATAATCTTCTAGCGGCTTGTCTCCTAAGAATGAAAGCTAAGTAAAACCAAAGGGGGGTCAGGATAGGGACTGGCAATTCTCAAGTTAAAGAAGCAGTCCTCTAGCACCATGCCATGCAATAGGTCTCGCATTTGCGAGAGTTTAAGCTATTTGCATTGTAAATGATGCACGTTTAAAACAGGCTGCCTGATCTTCAAATCCTTGCAAGGTCAAAATCCCAAATTTATTAACAACCTGATATTAAGGCCCACCACCTCTTGCAACCTGAGCTCAGCCCACCTTGCGCTCCTTTCCACCCCCGCGTTCAAGCGGAAACATCAGGGAGGCTGCAGATTTGCAACCCTCGCCCCTAGACTGTGGAACTCCTTCCACCTTGAGATCCAGTCTTGCACTGACCTTCTGAAGTTCAGGAGGTCCATCAAAACCTGGCTATTTGCACAAGGCCACAATTGACGTCTCCACAGGTAATGGACATAGCCTACCACAGCGCCATGAAACCACCCAGTGAACGCGCACTTTACAAATCATTCTTAACATTAACATCAATGACAATGCCTTTTATTTATTTTTTAAAAAACAACACATAGATACAATGCTTATATTTCAAAGTTTTGCAAATTCAAGACCTATTGCATTGCAAATGCTTCTTGTCCTTCAGGCTGCCGCCTGCCTCTCTCCTGTGCTGCTCCTCAGGTTTCAGTACATACTGGGGTTGAGCCTGAGTCTTCTTCCAGCGCGGCTGCTCGTAAATATATTAGGGAGAGATTAGCAGAGAAGTGGAGGAGAGGCTTGTTACGGCCTAAGTTAGAAGTGAAAGTAGAAAACAAGGTGTGTGTGTAAACACCAGCTCTCATTGTAATTCACCATTCTGAGCACAAAAACTGTGAACCTACGAGAATTTAGTCCTGGGCAAATACCAACCTATGAGATCCATTTTTCCGCAGGCGAGGAGTTATTCCAAACCAGTTTACCATCTTACATGTAACATGAGCCACAATTTCTGTGGGCAACTGCTATTTAAGGCAACCATAGAATCAATCAGCACTGTGCTGAGACGAAAAAGCAATTAATACTAAATACAAGCGCAGGATCGGGTGACCAAACGATGCAAAAATCTAGAGAGTGAAAGCGCGCATGGTGCACTGAATGCAAAAGTCGGGAAAGTGAAGGCGCATGGCACACTGAATGTAAGGAAAGCACGTCCTGCCTACAGAAGGGCGCAACCCATGAAAGAAAATAGTGCATACAGACTAAATAATATGTACCGTGTAACATCTGAAGTAAAAGGGCCAGTCGCCACGGGAGGAGTTCGAGTGAAGACACGGTGGAATGAAGGTGAGACTAACAAGGCAATAAGGGAATCAGAAGACAGCATTAAAGAAGTACAACTCCATAGCCCAGACTTGACCTAAAAACAATCCTCTATCTTCCTGGCCTATGAGGATAGAGAGCAAAAAGGGGAAATATATAGAAATATCTTTGATGAGGGAGAATACATGACAAATGGTCTTGTGGATCACTTTGTGGCCCCCACACTAGCAGCCTGCGCAGGTACAGTGGCAACCTCCTTATCAAAAATGCTGAAGAATTGCACTGTTTGAATATTTAGTATGCGGTTCTGCTGGTTTAATGACTCAATAAGCAACTGCTTAGCAGCTTCTCAAGCCCTGATCCAGGAGTTCTTTTCTCAGCAGTACCCTCCAATGGAACAGCATACAGGTACAAATGGAGATTATATACAATATAGGAGTGCTATTTAGAATTGTGTTCTCTCCTTGCAAATAAGTTGAAGTGGAATTGAATGTTGCAATAGCTCTCAACGATGGCACTCAATGATTTTCCGCTGTCATTGATGGATGTGTAACAGTCTAAAATGTTGAGAACATTCAACCACTTTTGTACCGGAGTTAAGCAGTTGGGCGTGAGATCAGGAATAATTCACCTTTTGAAGAGCTTCTTGTTTTAAGATGGTGATGGGTAGTGCAGGATTGGAAATTTTCAAAAATCTGAGAGAGAATCATTATCTCATCAGAGGAAACTACTTTTAAGTACAGTTGTGTGTATCAGTGTAGGCTATGCTAAACATTTTATTTAAAAGAAACCCAAATGATTCCATGTATAAGTTGAACAGGATTGGAGATAGACCAGAGTTACTACTTCTTGAAGAGGTGAGGCGTTGGGATTGAGCATAAATTCCTGCTTTTATGGATTGGCAAAAAATCATGAGGAGAATCATTTGAGGACCAAGTGTTAGTGGTTTACTATGTTAACATTCTGTAGGAACATCTAGGAAAAATGAAGGCATGATTCAGCATGGCCATGGATATGGAGAATACCATCTAAAAGTTTAAGCATTGCAGTATCTGTGCCACAGCTCAACCTGAATGGTATTGATCCAGAGGTTTGTTTTTAGCTGTAAATTGTTTGAGATGGTTCTTAAGTGCAGGTGTTAGAAATTGAATTTTGAGTTGATGAGGTGTGAGCCCAGGTCAAAAGGTAATCAGAATCCTAGTCAGGGTAAGGCACAAGCAAACCCAAAATGTACCTGTTCTCACCATCTGGTAGCTTGTCACAGAGCATTCAGGCTTAACTTGAAGGCAATGTGTAAAGTACTTGTGCAACACTTCAAATAGTAAAACAGTGAGAACACCAAACAAAAACATCCCACACCAGGCTTAGAGAACAGAGTATATTTTAATAAATAAAACAAGACCAAAATGACAAAAATCCAATCAGGATTAAGAGTAAAATAGCGCCATAAAGCACAAAGCACCAACAAGGGATAACTGTTTGTGCTGGGCTGAGACAAAGTCACAAGCTCAGGCCGACAACGATGGTCTGTGGGCTGGCTACAGGGACCAGATTAGGCCCGCTAAACAAAGTACCTTAAATCCTGGTTGCAAAGTGATGCGTGGATCTGAGGCAAGAAGCGTTGTGCAGTAAAAGAGATGCGTTGGTTCCAAGATGCCGTGAAGACTGCGGTGCGAGATCCTTTAGCGTTGATGTTGAGTATCCCATCAACGGGGCTTGCGATGTGAAGTCCAGGCACTGAGGATATGGTGCACAGTTGAGATGATGCGTCCGTTCTGAGGATCTGTGAGATGGAGGGCGTCCTCTTCTTCAGGCTGCCGTTGATAGGGGATGCGAGGACTTGGGTCAGAGACGTGCTGCGCCATCGACGATACGTTGGGTCTGAAGAAGTGAGGTTGATGCAGAACTTCTGTGCCAGGCCCAATCCATGCAGCAGCGGCAATGTGTTGGTTGTGCCAGCTGAGGTGCATGGGTTTGGCTAAAGGATGCACTGCTCAGCAGAAAAGATGCATTGGTTACGCTGGTCTGCACCTTAGGCCCACTTCCGAGGGCCCAGGACTGGGATGTCACCACTTGGCAGGGTAGACTCTCAGATGGCAGAGTCCAGGTGCAGTTGCAAGATTGTTCGTAGCCTGTTATGTCCTTGAGGCTTCATATCAGGAGGCCAGCTAACTAGACCTTGGAGTCACTCTGGGATCAAGCGATGCATGTCCAGTCTTTCTCACCCATGTAAGGAGGGCAGCTGGTCAAAGCAGTGCATGAGTCCATCTGAGTAGCAGTCCAGCAGAGTGGCCATCTAGGAGTAGCACAGCAGTCCTTCTTCCTGGCAGAGTATCCACAGAGCCAGAAGTGTACTGAAGTGGAGTTGTCTGAGGTCCAGTACTTATACCAAGAGATGCCTTTGAAGTGCAGGATACTTCAAAGAGATGCCTTTGAAGTGCACAGATGTTCTCCCTTCCTGCCTTGGCTACAGACTCACTACAGGAGGTATGCAGCCCTTTGAATGTGGACAGGACACAGCCTATTCAGGTGTAAGTGAGCCTGTGCCCAGCTCATCCTTCCTATCCTGTCAGGATGGCTCATCAAGTCACAACTAAGCTGCCATTTTCTGTGGCTGACTAGGTGGAAACCACAAAGTCCAACTGTCAAGTACACCGAGACAGGCAGCTGTCACTAAATGGCTTAGGCAAGAACATGCCCAATTTCTAAAAGTGGCATTTTCAGAATTGTAATTTAAAATCCGACTTCACCATGAGTTAGGATTTTAAATTAGGATTCCAGCGACATCAAACTTGAACCAGTTATAACTTCTTATCTTGAAACTGCGCTTATCAAATATGTTACAGTAATCCCAGTGTTGTCCTGTGGAAGATATAGACCTTGCAGTGGTGAAAAAGCCTACCCTAGGGGATACCTATATGTATTAAAAATTAAGGTTTGGACCTGGCAAGAGGGTTAACTTGCCAGGTCACAATGGAGGCCTGAGACATTTTTAGGAGCTACCTAAGTGGATGGCACAATCAGTGCTGCAGGCCCACTAGTAGTATTTCATTTACAGGTCTTGGGCACTTGTGGTGCGCTGGACTAGGGACTTAAAAGTAAATTAAATAGGCCAATTGGGTATAAGCCAACTCTTCTATGTTTTAAGGAGAGAGCACAAGTACTTTAGCACTGGTTAGCGGTGGTAAAAAGCACAAGGTCCTAAAGCCATCAAAAACAAATTCAGGGGAAAGGGAAGGAGAAAGGTAAAAAAAAAAAAAAAAAGTTGCTGCGAAAGAGTCATTTACAACAGCAGGTCTCCAGGGATTTTGTCAGGAAGGGTAAATTTGACTCCAGGAAGAAGTTGTTGATGTATGAATTATTGAGTCCCATGTTTTTCAAACGGAGATCGAATAAGTTGATTTATAGTCCATCTGGGCAGCACCTTGGGATGTTGATGCATTTATCAAGCTGAGCAAGAAAGGAGTGAAAGAAATGCTGATATCTTTGTTGATGAAGTCCAGAATGGGACTTGTAAAATAAGATGGTCAATGTTTTTTTATATTATATTCAAATTCTCTGAAGTCGCACCAGGTTGAATGGTTTTCAGCAGCGACTCTGTGATACTATAGATAGCAGGAATCAAAGCAAGGGAAATCTCAATCTGATATTGCTGCATTTATTTTTGTTGGCTCTAAGATTCTGTGCAATTTACCACTGCTAACCAGTGCTAAAGTAGCACCCCACACGTGGTCAAGTTGGTCTATACCTGATTGGCATATTTACCCTACCTATAAGGCTCTTTTAGATTGGTATACCATCTACCCAGGGCCTGAAAATGAAATGCTACTAGTGGACCTGCAGCACACATTGTGTCACCTACTCAAATAGTCCCTTAAAACATGTCGCTACTGCAGCCTGAATGCAGCTCAAGCTGCCAATTCGACTTGGTAATGTAACCTCGTTGCCAAGCCTTAAACTCCCTGTTAGGCCTGCCATTTTCATGGTGGTCTTTCCCCAACTTTTTGCCAGCTTACTTCCAATTTTTGCTGTCTCTTTCTTTTGGCCTTAGGACTCTGCGCACTTTAACACTGCTGACCAGTGCTAAACTAAATGCACTTGTCTCCTAGAACATGGTGAAATGTGTATATACCTGATTGGTATATTTAGCTTACCTGTAAGCCCCTGGTAAAGTGGTATACCATATACCCAGTGTGTGTAATCTAAGTTTAGTGAGCCTGCAGCACTGATTGTGTCACCCACCCAAATAGCTTTTCAAATCTGTCCCAGGTCTGCCATTACAAGGCCTGTATGTGTAGTTCACTGTCACTTCAACTTGGCATTTAAAACCACTTCCCAAGCCTTCAACTCCCCTTTTATTACACAGAGGTCATCCCTAAGGTAGACATTTGTTTTTCACTACTAGAAGACCTACTCCTCTCATGCTAGCATTGGGAATTCCTTAAGACACTTTTAAGCTGTAATTGGTGAATAGAAAGTAGTAGCTAAATTATGTTTTGTATCTTTAGAATGATAATGATAAATCCTCTTTATTGGTAAAGTGGGATTTGACATAACCATTTACAAATGCGACTTTTGAAAAGTGAACATTTCTCTGCTCTAAACCTTGCTCCGTGTGCCTGTAGCCTGTCTCCAATACACGTCTGGGCTGGGTGACAACTACACTTTGTGCATTCCCTCTAGATTGCACAAACACAGGAAGGTGAGGCTCATCTGCAGTCTGAGAACTCATCAGCATTAATCTGCATAATAATGGCTCTTCCTTGGCAGGGAGGAATGGGAGGGGCTGACACATTTCAATAGTTAATGTCCTGTTCACACACAAAGCACTGATTTACCTCCCACAGTTAGCCTGGCTACAGGACTGGGTTGAAAGGGATATCTGTGCACTTCAGATAGCTCATTTGAACTCCCCCCCTATATCAGAAGCACTTTTGTGCATAGGTACTGAGGTTCTAACCCTACCAAATCAGTCTACTTTTGGGCCAGGGAAGAACGCTTCTGGAGTAAAGATTGCTGTGCTGCAAGGATTGCCACTTTGCCATGTCTGACTGTTCTGAGGAACTGATTCTCTGATTTGCTGAGCTGCCCTGCTGCTTGCTGATCTCTGCCCTGCTGAGGACAAGGACTGGACCCATCTCATTTGAACCCAGAGTAAACACAAGTGCTTTCTGGCTTGCCTCTTGTTTTCTAAAGTCTCAGGAACACAAAAGACTTCCAACAATCCTGCTGGTGCTGCTGTATTCTCATAACAAAATTCTTCAAAAAAGAGGGGGGTCCTATGGATTATTTTTAAAGACCTAAGCAGTTTTGAATCCCCATACAAATACTAAATACAAGAAAACTGCAGGTCTAGACTTGAATACAACCCAAAAGAACAACGACTAGGCAAAATGTAGAGTCTTATGAGGAAAAGAAAGAGATCAAATCACCCACCGAAGTGGCTTGCTTCATCATCTGGGAACTCTTAACGAACCTAGCTCTCATAAGGATATTGAGAGTTATGGTTCAACAGAGATTAGTGAAAATGCTTCTCACATACATAAAGCAAAATAGCTGTTTTATAGGATGATGTTTGCAGTGCTGGTGAAAAAATGTGAAAAAGTGATTTAAAATTGACTAACAAGACACAGAAAAATTTTAATCAGTGCTGTCTTGGTGTCAATGTAAAAACAGTGCAATATCAGTTTAAACAAACAACTGTAAGATATATAGGTCTACATGTTTCAGCCCTTGGATATTACAATCCAGGCTTTCGTCAGGACCTCTGAATTACTTAGCTGCTGCAAAAAGTTTTAGTGTTTCAGTGAAAAAAAATAAAACAAAAGTTATAAAATATGGTTAGTAACAATACAACCTGCTCACTTCTGTGAATCCACAATGGAAGAATACAGACAGTGGAACTTGAAAAAATACCTAATAAAAGATAGAAAGACTCACATAAAACCTAGTATATAATTCTAGAAACATTCATTTATAGTCATTGTCACAATCGGTTTAACAGTTCAGGTTGTGATACTGTGAATGTATCCAAACACCACGTGGTGTATTATAAACATAATTTTTTAATTATTTAATGCACTTACCCGGCCTTATGCGGGTGCGCACCTTACCTCACCTGGCATCCGCTCAGGATGTGAGGCACCGCTCTATGTATCAAAGAAGTGACAAACAACCAGGATCAGAATAAACATTATCAGACCATGGTAAATGTCCACTATTTATATTTTTGTTATCTCTAAGTCACATTGTAAAAAACCTTGGGGAATAAGAAGAAACAGGAGTCCTTATAACCATCTTGGAGTGATTCTAAACAGGCTCTCTAATGTATTGATCATAACTAGGAATTAAAACAAAAGGGCATCGATCTACATAGATGCCTACTGGACTAAAACAAATAATTTCAGTTAGTATTTGTTTCCAGGACGGGTATTATGTCCTAAGCATAAGGAACGGTTGGTTAAGATCTGGAGGCGGTGAAACATTAGCCGTCGACAAAGTAAATAAAAGATGCACTTGCGTTTTAGCTAATTTGTTTAGAATGACATGTGCCCATTATGATCAAACTTTACTAAGCGTCCCTCAGTGCCAAACGAAATGCGATGGCCACCCAGAGCATTTCAGTTTACCATGGTCAAAAGTGAGAATACCCCAGATCTTAACTCTTTTAAATGTACTAGCATCGTAACAAATTTGGTTTTAGGAGCATATACCCATCGTGGTCAAACTATTTTAAGACGTCCCTCACTTGTAGACAGAGTACGAAAATGACCCAAAGCATTACATTTACCACAAATGAGTCAAGGAGACCCCGTAGCTTACCTCTCCATCGGTATCCCTCTCTGGATCTAGGCTGGAAGGGGAGGTGTCTGGCGGAGAGGGAGCTGGTCGTAAATACTCTCTTACCTATTTACTCCTACTGGATTAACACCCGCGTTGTGTTTGGAAGATGCCTTCGGCCGGCGTTTTGTTATGACGTCAACACGCGGTGTCACGTGAAGTGCGTCACGTTATGGGAAATGTAGTTAAATTTCGCTATTGCATGTAGTCTATGATGACTCGTATGAAAAGTTAATCTCGCATGTAGATTGAGAGAATATAATAAAGTTACTTTTTGTATACAGTAACGCAATAAATTATATTTAGTAAATAAGTGGAGTAAAAATCATGGGAATCATATCGTCTTCACAGAATAAATAACAATTTAGAATCAGGGGCACATTTATCATGAAGTGTACTGTTGGTCTTTGAGAACGTGGTTGTTATGCCACAATATCCAGAAAAGAAAGACCAGGTGTAAGGGATTCTTCTCATAATGTGGAGCTTATTGCATGGATATTCTGAGGCACACAGAAAGACTGAATTGTAAGACAACCTTCTTTTTAGTGACTCAATCATGCAAGTATGGGACTAGCTTATAATTAGGCCTGGGCCAAAATTCCATTCCGTTCGCGGAAATTGCGATATTTTGGCATTTTCACGTTCCGCGGAAAGCGCGAAAATGTCAAAATTTCCGCATTCCGCAGCTTAGCGATAATTTGTTTCTTGCTCGCGCTGTAAAAAAATACATTCTCGCGTGCGCACGATAGCCTTACCTGAATCCCCGCTTTCGCCGACAAGTTTTCCCGACCCGGTCGCGTTCTCCACGAGATGTTGGATGTTGGTAGCCATTTTGCGCTGTCTCGCGACAGTTCGCGGCCGCATTAACATCATTTGTCGCGCGATCACGTCATTGGTCGCGCGATCACGTCTTTCTTCTCGCGATCATGCACCGCGCGAGTATGAGAAGATTGAGATCTCGAACACGTCATTCTACATCGCGAGCGAGAGGGTGAGGACGCGGGCACGTCTAATCGAACGCGAACAGGAGAAAGAGACCCCGAACACGTCATATCCAACGCGACAGGGACAAAGAGAACGCGATCATGTCATTTTCGACACGCCGGCGGAAGTAATGTGAAGCTCGAGAACTCGAACATGTAAAATTTTCAATTTGGAGAGGAATCTCAGCTCTAGCAGCATGAAACCTTCTGCAAATGCTGATTTTGGATGAAAACAACTCGTTACATTGACATTTGGCTGTCCTTTTTTGTGCAAGGAGTCCTTTTTTAAAAGATGGAAGGAGGGAGGAAGTCACACAGAATCTCCAACTTCCTGTTCCTGTCCAGCAGGCTCCTCCCAGTGCTTTGTCCATCTCCTGCTCATTCTGCCTTTGGATTTGGAGCTGGAAAGATCACTCTTTTTGTCTGCTGCATCATTGCAAGTGGATTTGAGGATTTTTGGAATAGGATATTTTACAAGTAAGAGGTTGTTGTGTCTGTTTGATTGTGGGCATTGCAGTTGTTGTAAGTAACTACAATTTATTTTTGATAATTAATTATCATCATTCCTTTTCTTTTTTTTTAAATTTTGTGGGTAGTAGTAGTAGGCCCGAGCTAGCCATGGGCATGGCCTCATGGGTGTGTTCATGATGAAGCAACTGTTCCTTTTGTTGTTTTTTTAATGTATTTCATTTTCAAGCACATGTAGGGCATGGATGGCATTGGATTGAGTTGGAGAAGTGTGCTTTTTGGGGGTGGCCTTTGTGATGTTGTTGGGCCTGGCCATGTGGCTGGTGGCCATTTTGAAGCCTAGGCCTGCAAGCTTGCCTGGCCTTGTTTGCCAACAGGCCTGCTTTTTCATCCACTAGGATCAGAGCAGGTAGCCACAGCTTTATTGATCAAGTGTTTTCTTTGTGATCTGTTGAATTTAGACATCATTTAGGGCATGGATGGCATTGGATTGAGTTGGGGAAGTGTGTTTTTTGGGGGTGGCCTTTGTGATATTGTTGGGCCTGGCCATGTGGCTGGTGGCCATTTTGAAGCCTAGGCCTGCAAGCTTGCCTGGCCTTGTCTGCCAACAGGCCTGCTTTTTCATCCACTAGGATCAGAGCAGGTAGCCACAGCTTTATTGATCAAGTGTTTTCTGTGTGATCTGTTGAATTTAGACATCATTTAGGGCATGGATGGCATTGGATTGAGTTGGGGAAGTGTGTTTTTTTTGGGGTGGCCTTTCTGATGCTGTTGGGCCTGGCCATGTCGCTGGTGGCCATTTTGAAGCCTAGGCCTGCAAGCTTGCCTGGCCTTGTCCGCCAACAGGCCTGCTTTTTCATCCACTAGGATCAGAGCAGGTAGCCACAGCTTTATTAATCAAGTGTTTTCTGTGTGGTCTGTTGAATTTTTAGACATCATTTAGGGCATGGATGGCATTGGATTGAGTTGGGGAAGTGTGTTTTTTGGGGGTGGCCTTTGTGATGTTGTTGGGCCTGGCCATGTGGCTGGTGGCCATTTTGAAGCCTAGGCCTGCAAGCTTGCCTGGCCTTGTCTGCCAACAGGCCTGCTTTTTCATCCACTAAGATCAGAGCAGGTAGCCACAGCTTTCTTGATCAAGTGTATTCTGTGTGATCTGTTAAATTTAGACATCATTTAGGGCATGGATGGCATTGGATTGAGTTGGGGAAGTGTGTTTTTTGGGGGTGGCCTTTGTGATGTTGTTGGGCCTGGCCATGTGGCTGGTGGCCATTTTGAAGCCTAGGCCTGCAAGCTTGCCTGGGCTTGTCTGCCAACAGGCCTGCTTTTTCATCCACTAGGATCAGAGCAGGTAGCCACAGCTTTGTTGATCAAGTGTTTTATATGTGATCTGTTGAATTTAGACATCATTTAGGGCATGGATGGCATTGGATTGAGTTGGGGAAGTGAGTTTTTTGGGGTGGCCTTTCTGATGTTGTTGGGCCTGGCCATGTGGCTGGTGGCCATTTTGAAGCCTAGGCCTGCAAGCTTGCCTGGCCTTGTCTGCCAACAGGCCTGCTTTTTCATCCACTAGGATCAGAGCAGGTAGCCACAGCTTTATTAATCAAGTGTTTTCTGTGTGGTCTGTTGAATTTTTAGACATCATTTAGGGCATGGATGGCATTGGATTGAGTTGGGGAAGTGTGTTTTTTGGAGGTGGCCTTTGTGATGTTGTTGGGCCTGGCCATGTAGCAGGTGGCTATTTTGAAGCCTAGGCCTGCAAGCTTGCCTGGCCTTGTCTGCCAACAGGCCTGCTTTTTCATCCACTAGGATCAGAGCAGGTAGCCACAGCTTTATTGATCAAGTGATTTCTGTGTGATCTGTTGAATTTAGACATCATTTAGGGCATGGATGGCATTGGATTGAGTTGGGGAAGTGTGTTTTTTGGGGGTGGCCTTTGTGATGTTGTTGGGCCTGGCCATGTGGCTGGTGGCCATTTTGAAGCCTAGGCCTGCAAGCTTGCCTGGCCTTGTCTGCCAACAGGCCTGCTTTTTCATCCACCAGGATCAGAGTAGGTAGCCACAGCTTTATTAATCAAGTGTTTTCTGTGTGGTCTGCTGAATCTTTAGACATCATTTAGGGCATGGATGGCATTGGATTGAGTTGGGGAAGTGTGTTTTTTGGGGTGGCCTTTCTGATGTTGGTTGTCTTAAAGACATGCTTGTGTTGTATATGTCTGGTGTGTTGGTGTGCAATGCATGCACCCTGCAGACCTTTTTGGGGCATGTGCATGTTCGTATTTCCATTTTGTTGCATTAAAAAGGCAGAGCAGTGTGCTTTAGCATGCATCCTTTACCTGGCTTTTATAGGCCTTTTGTCAGCTCCTGGTGTTTCCCAGGCCCCCGGCTTGTTTGTGATTTGTGAGTGTCCATGTGGGTGGTGGTCTTTTTTGGTGTTTGGACTGTGAGTTATTAGTGTCCTGCTTTTGCCATAGGCCTGCATGGTTTTCCTATTGGCTATTTGGCTTACTGTTTCCATCCATCCACCCCCTTTGCCAGCAGCAGCTCCATGGATGCTGAGATGCTCAAATAATTTAATGGTCCACCCCACTTTCATTACATTTTTATTTTGGTGGTTATTATTAACTTTCCTATCCTTCCTGAGAGTGTAGTGTTTGGCTGTACACAGTAGTATAACATAGCTCTAGTTAAAAAAAAAAGTCATAAATGGCTAGACTATCTTTTGTTTGCACTAGTACAGTACTAAGTAACTGAACCACAACAACAAATGCAACATTTCACTGATGTTCTTCTCCTGTCTTATTTGCTTTTAGGTGCACAAAAGACAGAGTAGGAGGTGTCATCAGCATCACCCGGCTACCCGTTGTACTGCCAGCCAGACAGAAGTCCTGCTGCGCATCACGTCCACGTGTGACCAGAACTTGTTGTGCATCTGCATCCTGCCTGACATCTGAAGAAGATGGCCCCAAAGAAAGGTACCAGGTCCAGTACCAAGAAAGTTGCCGGTGAGAAGAAGGAACAGAAAAAGGAAGTGCCATTAAACATGACTGGTGGTGTGCCGGCCAATGTTTTTTTTGGCACCAAAAAAGTTACGCCTGCAGCAGCGTTGTCCGGGAACCAAGCTGGGAGCAGCACAGCGGTCCAACCACACCAACCTAGGCCCAAGGGCTTTAGTGTCGCAGAGGTAGCCAGTCTACTAAAGAGCAGCGATGTTGAAGAAATGTCATTACCGCAAAGTAGTACACAATCAAGTTCAACGCAGGCGCAAACTCAGCAGATCAGTGTGCAGCCGCCGCAACAAGAACAGCAGCAGCCGCCGCAACAAGAACAGCAGCAGCCGCCACAACAAGAACAGCAGCAGCCGCCGCAACAAGAGCAGCAGCTGCCGCCGCAACAAGAACAGCAGCAGCCGCCGCAACAAGAACAGCAGAAGCCGCCGCAACAAGAACAGCAGCAGCCACCGCAACAAGAACAGCAGCAGCTGCCGCAACAGCCCACCATAGTAGTTGTTGCTCCTGACGTGGGGGCATTTCAGGAAATCGAGCTTCCTGCAGACAAAGTGGAGCAAAGTTAAACCACTGTTTCAGAAGATCTATTGTCTTCCAGACCACAAGCAAGGAAAAGGAGGCTTAGTCCATCATCTTCTTCTTCAAGCCCCGCTTCTGATGATCGTGATGACACTTGGGTCCCACCAGCTCGGTCTTAGAGTGATATACGCCACAAGACAATGCTTCTGAAAAGGAAGGTCCCAGAAAAACTTAGAGTTATGGAGGTAGATGTAGAAGAGGGGGGTGATGATGTTGATGAAGACGAGCCAGTCATCACGCACATTACTCCCGCCCCAAAGGGATTGGAGACCAACATTCTCACCCTATCCAGAAAGGCTGCTACTGAGCGGGATGTAGCACGGATCTCACCAACACAGGTTACACCACCACTACCTCCAGCTGCCATATTTTCCAAGGCCCGGCAGGGACCTACATCCAGCTCAACCATCTCAGTAGGTAGTGGTTGTAAAAGTCACAGTGTAGGTGCAGAGGGTCACACATTTTCAAACACCCCCTCAAGTTCATCTGGTGTTGAAAGTGGCACATCCAGCAGTGCCAGAAAGTTCTCCTCCCCAGTTTGGGACTTCTTTTCTGTTAGCGCCAAGGAGGAGAACGTTGATATATGCTCAATTTGTCAGCAAGGTGTTCGGCGTGGTAAGCTTGGTACAAATTATGGTACCGGAGGACAAGCAAGTCATCTCAGAATACACCACACTATCGTGTGGGAGGATCACCTTTCTTAAGTTAAAAGAAAGTAGAAAAAGTCAACCCATTGAAGTTGGTCAGGATGAATCAGAGAGCTATATTATTGCGGTGGCAGGTGAAGAAGAGGGAAGCATTTCTAGCCCTGTCCCCAGTAGTGCAGTGTTGGTAACGCCCACACCCTCCTCAGTAACATCAGAGTGGCACCGCAGTAAGAGCCATACTCAGAGTCTGTGTGAGACACCAAGGCGACCGGCGAGTACCTCAATCAGACAATCTGTGTCATTGAGCCGTAGTGGGTTAATGAAAACAGCACCACTAAGGAAAGTAAGCCAGCCTGCCATTGAGAGCATGTTTAGGTTGGAGGGGCAGTTCCAACGCAACCACCCAACGGCACGATTGTACAATGCGAAGCTGGCTAAAATGTTAGCACTGGACCTTCTTCCTTTTTCATTTGTGGAAGGGGTGGGTTTCCTTGAATTTGTGTCTGCCATCTGCCCAAAATGGAAAGTTCCCAGCCGGTCCTATTTCGCAAGAATTGCTGTTCCGGCACTACATCATGATGTGCTGGAATTGGTTGGACAAGCTTTGCAGAAGAGTGCTGTGCATAATATCCACCTGACAACAGACATGTGGAGCAGTTGCCAAGCCACAGATTACATGTGCATCACTGCACACTGGATCTCTTTTGTGGGGGTTAAAGATAAACTATCTGCACGAGGTGTTGTTGACACAGCTGCGATTTTTGAAGGTTCTCGGAAACATGCAACTGTAGCCATGTTCGCCATGGAGAAATCTCATACGGCTGAAAACATTTAACACGAGTTTGGCACCAAGGTTTTGGAATGGCTGCGGCCCAGAGGGCTTCGTATTGGTTTTGTTGCCACAGACAATGGCAGTAATGTACTTAAGGCCATGGAACTTGGTTCCTATTTCAGGGTTCCGTGTTTGGCGCACTGCATAAACATTATAGTTCAAGACTTTCTGAAAAAAGAACCCATAGTCAGCAATTTACTGGCCATCTGCCAAAGAATATGCACTCATTTCAGCCATTCTTTTAAAGCTCGGAAGCAGCTGAGGATCATCCAACGTGAATTTAGGATGCCAGTCAAGGCACTCATCCAGGAGGTGGCAACACGTTGGAACGCAACGTATTACATGCTTGATAGTCTGTACGAACAGCACATGTCACTCCATGAATATGTCTGGAAAAGAAGAGGGAATGCTAGTGCTACTGTTAAAGGCATGAACCTTGACATGGAGCAATGGAGCCTAATTAAATGCCTGACTGAGATGCTTTCTCCTTTTGAGGTCTTCACACGTGAAGTCAGCAAGGAGGACTGTACAATGGGCCAAGCTATCCCATTATTGCAAATGCTAGAGTATGAGCTGAATAATGTGTCTGAATCATACAAAGGTGTAGAGGACAGAAGGCAAGCCCATGACTTGGTGGAGAGCTTATCCCGGCGCTTAACTGAAAATGTAAGGTTACAAAATAAAATTTTGTCACAAGAACATTACATTTGTGCCACAATTCTGGATCCATGTGCAAAATTGGGACTTCTGAAGACAGTCCTTGCTTTTTCCGACAATGATTTTGCCCGCTACAAAAGTTGTATAGCTGAATCAGCCAGTAAGTTGGAAAACAAATGGCTGCTAATTAAAAGCCCGCAAGATCAACCCACAACAAGTACTGATACTGAAGCAGGCCATGCAGAATCAAGTGCAACTTCGTCGGCTGAGGGCAGTGCGGTTGGCTCACAATCACAACACTCACCATCACTATCGACTACAGAAACAATAACTGGATCATTAGGCCGAGTACAATCATTATCATTACAGGATTGGTATGTAAAGATGGGCTATTGTAAGCACAGTGCTGATGCACAGAAAAAACAGCACAAAAGCTTACCAGCAGCAACCCTGAACATTGAGCGGATGGTCCAGGCCTATCTGGACGACTCAACAGAGGTGTACGTTGATCAAAACCCATTGCAGTATTGGTTTAGGAAAAGGTCTGAATGGCCACAGCTCAGCAGGCTGGCGATGAGCTATCTGGCTTGCCCTGTCGCAAGTGTCTCTTCCAAACATGTTTTCAATGCTGCTGGTTGCATTGTAACATTGAGAAGGACCAGTCTATCTCCAAAAAACGTGGAGAGGTTAACAATGATCAAAATGAATCAGCACTTCTTACCACCGAATTACACAATACATGAATCAACGGAGGAAGATGAGGACAGCGGCTCAGGTGACTTAAGTATTGTGTCAGATGATTACCTACTACTGGCTGAACCCCCAGAGTTTGAGGACGAGCTATACTTCCCTGATAATTAGGCTCGCACTTACTGTCTTCCTCCCTTTTTTCCCCCTTTGTTTATGTGTCTGTCGTTCCGGTTATAATCTTGTGAATCACAACAAATCCATTACCACCGTCTTCTACTCTTCTAATTTAATACACAAGTTTCAGGTGTCTGCTATTTGACAGTACAGTCCTCCGAATCCAGCTCCTCCGCTCCATCATACTGAATCTCCTGCTCAATTCCATTTCCCTCATGAATGATGATTGGATGATGGTAACAACAAATTCAAACTTTCCTAGTCCTTCCAAAAGAAGTGGACCATGAATCAGATGACTACTATAGCTATCCTCCTTTCAGAGCCGACAGAGACTGGCCATTAACTGAAAATAAGATGGAACAGGTAATGATTGATGCCATGCATTGGACGCATAGTCGCAGACTGAATGATTTAGATTTTGTTGTGTTTGTTGTTCCTGAATTTATGTAATTGTGCACTGCCACTAATCAACTTTCTACAGAACACACTAATTTCCCCCTTCTTGCAAATAAGAAATTGGCACTTCTCCTGCAGCTTGGTGACCCATTGCTTTTAATTCAATACAGGAAGGGGACTCACTCAATCTGCGCAATGAGTATGATTATCACAACAGCACCGTCCATCATGATGATGGCGAAATAGACGGTCCGTTAACTTAAGATGAGAAGGAACAGGTAATGATTGATGCCATGCATTGGACGCAGAGTCGCAGACTGAATGATTTAGATTTTGTTGTGTTTGTTGTGCATGAATTTATGTAATTGTGCACTGCCACTAATCAACTTTCTACAGAACACACTAATTTCCCCCTTCTTGCAAATAGGAAATTGGTACTTCTCCTGCAGCTTGGTGAACCATTGCTTTTAATTCAATACAGGAAGGGGACTCTCTCAATCTGCGCAATGAGTATGATTGACACAACAGCACCGTCCATCATGATGATGGCGAAATAGACGGCCCGTTAACTTAAGATGAGAAGGAACAGTTAATGATGACAATTAATGGCATGCATTGGACACCTGTCTCTAAGCTATTGGTGTTTGTGTTTGCGTTGTTTGTTTGTTGTGCACAAAGTGATATCAAAGTGTACTAGTAATCTATCTTTCTGTACACAATAAAGAATGACTCAAGTCAGTAATATTTATATTTCTACTCTTGTTGTGTCATAAAAATTTTACTTATACTGCAGGCCGATCTTCACAGTCAGTCAGTAAAAGTATCAGAGATGATGATGATTAAGTCAGGACTCAGGAGGACGTTTCATGAGTGTCATAAAACGGAAAAGCCAAAAGGTAAACACTTCAACAACAACAACCACAGCAGACCCAAATGTCTGTGTAGAAGTTGAATAGAGTCTAGCGGTGGGATGACTGCAGTGCATTGATTTTACTAACTTAAACTGTGAAATGCTATGTTTGGAATGGATAATGTGCTTTGCGTTTGTCCAGCTCTTTGAGAGAAAAAAAAAGAATTTTAAGTGTTAACGTAGGATGTGCTAATGCTAAGCACTGTGGGCCTGCTCTCTCCTGTTACTGTTGAAGGTCAATGCTGGAAACAGACTAGAGTAGAGCTGATGCATAGATGCCACCTCGGAAAGTGTTCTTGTTGCACTACACCATCACTTGTGCATTTGTTTTAACTTTCTTTCTCAATATCCCCTTTGGTTTTCAATCTACAATTACAGGCCGGGCCTTGCCCTAAACTTTGTAAAACATTACAATGCATATTAATTACCTTACCAATCAATCACCTTTTTTTTTCCAGCCGGGCAGTGGCGAGTGGCGAGGCGACACACCCAAGATTGATGGACAAGAGGAGCAAGAGGAATGCCGAGATGCAAAAATCCAGTCCACATTTTTGACCAGGATAAGACAGTAACAGTATCCACTTTTATCTTCTTTTAAATAATTTGATTAATATCTTGTATACAATCTTTAGAACAGTGTGTTCTTGGAGTTGTTATTATCAATCATCATTAGGTTTGCTCTGTGTTTACGATTCTTCCCTACCAATATTTTAAAATTTCTATTTGCTATCTGTTAAAGTATTAAGGCCGGAACAACAGAACAAGAACTAGAAGTGTATGTAATACGGGTCTCTCATCATCATGCATGCATTGCCTTTTTCTCCCTTAACATATGGATATGGTAGTCTTCAATGATTGTCGTTTGTTTGTCTATGTATGCATACTGTTTTTCTATGTCAAACCTTTCCCAAAAACCCCCTTCCCATCCATTCAACAAACCCTAACCCTCTTCCCCCGGGCTGTGTGACTTATTGTCAAGGTGTAACTAAATTAAATGTACACCAATACTTAATCACACACTTGCTGGGGCGGATGTGGTGAAAGCAACACTACTTCAATTTCAAGGCAGAGCGATGATCTTCTTCTGCTTGGCCACCCATGAGTAGGATATTTCAGAGGTTATTTTTTTTAACAAAGGAACATATACCTCAGCATGAATTGCCGGCATTGATTGGATTTGTTTCTTGTCATTCCTCATATACAGCACTAACTGTTAGGCTGTAGGCCTAGTCAGGTGACTCGACACAACTATAGTTTGTAACTCTGTCTAGTAGGCTATCCTCCTAACCACCATTCTGTTTTTTTGTCAAATATTTGAGCATATTATTGTTGCTCGGTAAGTTCTGTACTGTACTTCATTCAACTACTCCTAACAGTCTCTCAAAGGTGATTGACTGTCTCCTTCTCTTTTTTTGCAAATGCTGCCGCCCTGCCAGTGTCTACTACTACTACTATGCTGCTACCACCACCACCACCCCAATCATGGCATGTATGAAAAAGGAAACCATCTTCACCATGCAGCCAGTGCTGTGCCACAGTTGGACATAAACATCAAGCACCGGTAAGAGACAAGTTTGGGGGAGGCAGAATTAATAATGGACATGTTGTCAATGATTTCATTTTCACACACCAGTACAAAGAATGCATAGACTAGAGGACAGACTGAAAGTACTAGAAGGACCAGTCAATGAGTAGGGTGTGTCGCATCTATCTGTGTCTTATACAGTCAGCCAATTATTGAAATCAAACACAGGCTATGGGCGGCCATGCACCAGCAAGGAAACAGTGTGATGTAAAACAGTTACCCCACCTACAAAACATTAACAACATTGCATGTAACATAGAAAAATATATTTAATTTACCCTAAGAAATAAACTAAACCCACAAAAGCTGACCCACCCCCCTCCCTAACCCCAACCAATGTCCATAGAAGTCCATAACACCCAAACAAGTTCCCACCCACCCACTCAAACAAGAATTAAAAAAGGGGCAGACCAGGATGACAGGGACTAAGTGGTGGGGCGGGACTCCAGGAAGACACGCATCTGGCGCACGCGGCGTCTAAGGGTGCGGCAGTTGCAGCCACAGTGGGGGGGCACCGGAGATGGAACGGTGGCGGCGTACCGCTGGAGGGCGGTGGCTGGGGCCCGGGCCACGGGAGGAGGCTTCAACATTTGCAACCACAGTCTCCTCCTCCTCCTCGGCTAAGACCACCAGCCGCCGGTATTCTCGCTGGATTGCCTCCAGCTTCCGGCGCCGTGCCTTGGCGGCCAACTCCTTGCGGTTTAGGTTAGGAGTAGCTGTGTATCAAAAAGAAAAAAACAAGACAATTGTAAAATATACTCTTAGAAAAACAGTAAGACAAGTTAATTATTTATACACATAGTGGCATGGTACAGTAGCACTATAAAGCACAGTAGTACATAACATTTTAAATCTCGCCCGTCCTTCTTACTTCCACCCGTCTTTCACTTTTTAGTTGAACAGTGCACCAGGTGCTCTTCTCCATAAAACTTTCAAAGCGGAGTTGAAATCAGATAGATGAGGCCATTGGTTACTCAATACTCCCGCTCCTATGCAAATTAAAGGGATTCTAGTCTTCTAGTTCACTCTTCAAACATCCCCAACAACTCATACTTACTTACAACATCGGATGGCGGGCGGACTTTATCTGCCCGCCATCCTCACGCTAAAAAGGGTGGGGGTCCCGTGGGGACAATAAATTAGGATGATCCTGTTTTTTTTACATTCTGGTTGGCGGTGCCGAAAGCAATACTAAAAATACATGTTGTGCTGCTTTTCCAAGTACAACATGATGGGCCCCGCACGGAGCCTGTCAAGTTTTGCTTTGAAAGGCAGGGGGGTACCATAGCATAGGTAGGTACCCGCCATGGGGGCCCCCAAGAATACTCTGCAATGTCTGCATGCCTTTCCGTGGCGGACGGCAACGCCGCCACGCAAAGGCATTCCAAAATGCAGATTATATGGCTGGCGGTGTGTTCAGAGAGATACCACCGCCATATTGAACCCATTTCCGCCTGGTCGACATATGGGGGGTCTGACTCTTTTCTACAGGGATGGCGGGAGGTTTGCCCCTGTGGTGTCGGTGGTGAATACTGCTGGCCCAGCGGGGGCAATACGCCCGCCATCCTAATGGGGCCCTAAGTCTCAACAGTACAGTATACATATACATACAGTACACCCTTGCAGTGAGTGTACTGTCAAGTTCAACAATAGTTAAGGATTATGAATCTAACTTACCACCGCCTGCCACTGGTGCTGCCACTCCCCCTACCGCTCCGTTGCTATCTGCAGCAACTGCCGCATCCTCGCCCTCCGCATTGCCTTCGCTGGCCCCGGCAATGGTGGTCTGTAGTGCGCCTAGAAAACATTACACATTTATTAGGCGTCATATACACCTCCCCCCTATTGATCAGTAGCAAGGTTGAAAAATGAGTTAATACTAACATACATCACTAGTACAAATCAGGTAGTAGTAGAGTAGACACTAATAGTTATATATGATCATTGTAGCCTTTGCTTAATTAGCCCTAGCCATGCTACCATTTTACCTTTGTGTCTTTTATTTTTGCACATGTGACGTTACCTTTACCTTCCAGCTTAAGACACCTTTGAGCCCACATGACCTGCCTCACACTGCTATTGTCAAGTCTACGCGCTGCGTACAAGCGGTCAACAAACATTAACAAGCCATTTTTTTAGGAAGTACTGGTGTACTACTGTTACTGTTAGTCCATATTGCTTATCCATAAATGCTACACTTTTTGGCACGGCTGAGAAATGCTTGCAAGTTGCAATATACTAACGCACACCATTTCATTTTTCGCATTACAGACGCGAGATTCCCTTCTACGAACCAGAGCTTCTGAATGATGCAACAACTACCAGTACTAGGTTCTTCTAAGGTGAGGGGTCCCTTCACTCACATCTTCATTTATGAATTTATATAAACTAAATTGCTATGGGATGGTGGTGCTGCCTTCCACCACTGTTCAGTTATCATGATTTAATTCCCAACTGTATAAGTGTAACAATGTATATTGTTTTAATGTTATTGATTTTCCGGTTGGTGCTGCATTTATAAGAAAACAGTGTACAGACCTTCTCAAATTGAAATAAACATTTTGAACTTACATAGACTTGGTGGTATTTGGTGTGGACTAACTTACACGAGTGAGCAAATTAAAGTAAGGGTGTGCATGTGAATTGCTTCCACGACTGAGAGGTTGGGTGTGTTATGTTCTGGATTGTCTACTTGTTGGGTATCTTAGGGGGAGGGTTCCGAGACCTTATAGTTATGACAAGACAGTACTATAGTCAAGCAGTGGAATTGTGATGGGTGCGGAATTTCTGATTGAGGTGTGCAAGGAAGGTCCAACCTACCATCACCAACATCCTATTTTCTGGTGCAAATGTCTGTGTATGTGCAAGATCCCTACAACAGTAGTATGTCCTATAGGGTATCATATCAAAATAGTAATAAATCTGGTAGGGCTGTTACTGTGAATTTTCAAAGCCTCAAGATCTATAAGAGTAAAAGTAGTACAAGACAACGACCCAACGGATTGGACTCAATGGCTCGAGCTACTGGTGAATATGAGTTTTATATTACAACCTTTCACAAAGAGTGGCACTGGCCAACTGGGCAAGACTAGCTACTACAGTACAGACAGACTGATAGTATGTAGTAATAGTAGTACTCAGAGTCATTATAGCGGAGGCAGGGATAAGATTTTTGAAACCGTACAGATCGAAGGATAATTGGTGGTAAAAAAATAGCATTTGGAAACAAACAATAGTTCGGGAAAAATATGGGGCAGTACAAGTTATGGAATAAGAAATATTATTAAAAACAAGAAGACTTACTGGGGCCAGCAGAGGAGCCCTCAGCGGTATCCTCCTGGTGGTGTTCTGTGTGTCCCGCTGACTGCCCAGTCCCTGTCGGTCTGCCCCTGGGTGCTGATGAACAGGAAAGATATAAGAAAGAGACAAACATTGATGGATGGTGTCAAACAAATACAATATTTTTCAACAACGGTCAAAAAACACTTATGTAAACAACAATTGCAATAACTAAATTGACCGATCTCATCTGGTCAACAAGTAATATCGGGGGATTCGCAGTTCGACTACTTAAGTTACTATTTATCAACAGTAATCCAGTCTTCCATTCTGATTCCAGAATACCAAGTTACAACTAAGCCTAAGTACAGCGTACCACCCAACCTAGCCCACCTATTCCAGGCATGCCAATTGTACATTAAGTATGCATTTCCACTGTATTCCTCAACAATGCATATGATCAAATCATGGAGGACACATGAACATGACTACATGTTTTGTATACACCAAATTTGGGTTTGATTGATTCATGCTGATCTGCTAGTGCTAAGTAACTGCTAAGCCTACCACCACTCATTGAACAAACTAGAAAAGGTTCTAATAAAGACAGCCGTACTACCAGCACGTCACGTAACTGAGTGAGGGGGCATCACGCATACTACTAACAAATTAGAAGCTCATACAAAGTACCTAAACCGAAGTATCAATCCGCCCCTATCTATTAGTGACAGGACAAAGTAAGGAGTGGACTAGAGTCACTGTAGCATTACGTAACTTAATTTCTCTAAAATAAACTCGTAAAGAATCACGCTAAGCAAGCGCAAACGCAAAGCTGCAAACAAGTAAGATTAGTAGTAGCGCAGAAGAGCACCTGTGTCAAAAAAATCACAGACTTTTAAACGTAATTAACCTGGAATGTAAGCAGCAACATTCTAGCTGGTTGGAAGAAAAAAAAGATATTCACAATATATAACACAGAGCAGAAGAACAGAAGAACAGACACAAAGTAGTAATAATTAAATAGGTACTCACCAAGCCCCGGGACCTCCACTCCAAGCAGGTCCAGCAGGTGCTGCTCACGGTCCAAGATGTTGGACCACTGGTGTGTCAGCTGCGCCTGGGTGCGCCGAACACCAGAGAAGCGTGACACTGCCGACGCTCCCGGAGGCCGTACCCGGACCCAGGCCTGCCACCTGCTGCCAGGGTTGAGGGGAGGTGGCGCTGCACAAAGAAAATTAGTGCAGCCAACTCCACCTCCCCAAATAAGGCCCGTGCCTGCACCCCTTGTGGGTGCCGCCTTCCGCAAGGAAGGCGGTCGCGGCTCTGGCTGCGCCGGCGAACAGCCCTACCCTTGGACATGGTTCTGGGGACGGGGCGGGAAAGAAAAGGTAAAATAAATAAAGGAGTAAAGGAAATAAATAGCAGGCAATAGAAAGAGACAAAGTAGCTAAAAAACAAAAAAGAAGTAGACAAAAACCAAAAATATAGAGGCAGGAAAATAGTTAGAGAAATAATAAGTAATAGAGATCCCAAAAAAGTGGCTATAAACAAAGTATTGAAAAGATTTTGGGAGGATTCAAAATCAGGCCCCAGAACCATGCAATAGAGTGAAAAACAAGATGGCCGCGCCCATTGCGACCACGTGCGCAAGTTCGCGCGATATTTTCTCCCGAGCAAGCAAAAAGCAACGCGATCAAGTAAAAGCGGTCGCGAACAGGAAATATCGACAGCGAACGGGCGCGAACATGCATTGCGCGACCCGGAACAGGAAGTAAGCATCGCGAGAGGGCGGGACAAGTGAAAACAAGATGGCCGTGCCCGTGAGCAACCGCATGGGTAAGTTTGCGACCCGCGATCACGCAAAAAATACCGCGAACAAGCGGGAAAAAAACTTCCGCGTCTTCGCGATGTTTCCGGCGTGTTTGCGGAGATTTTTAGCATTTTCGTGATAGTTTGCGAAAGTTAATTTCGCAAATTCCGTCCACCCCTAGTTATAATGACACCCAATGTATATCATCATTTAGTCCAACACAGTCACTTTGAAGATTGAACATCCATTTTTGTTCTTTCATGAACAACATTTTTTTTACATCAACGATGTGTGGAGGAATAAAAGGGTGTTCTAATACTATCCAACGTAAGTCCGCAGGCTTATGTTTAGATGTCACGAAATGATTTGTGATTCTAGTTGCCATTTTATTTCGTCTGTGGTACATTTGTGTTCGTTAATACGGACTTTCACTTTTCGTGTCATCATGCCAACATAACACAGGGAACACCGGCACGTAATGAGGTAGATAACTCTTTCAGTATTACAGTTTGTGTGTTTCTTAAGGACCCATGGTGTGCCCGTCGCAATATCTACTGTTTTAGTATGTTGAGTTTGAGGACATGCTTGCTGTACAGGATCCGCATGGAAAATGTCCCTGTAAGGGAGGGAGATCCCATAATGTACTCATTGTAGTCCCTTTGCAGACACTAGGTCTGGTATGCACTAGACTATCCAGTAGACTGGTACCTCTTTTAAATGAGAAGAGTGGAGTAGGAATAGTTGAATTACCTACATTCAGAATTCGCCAGTGTGAACGCACAATTTTTTGCACATTGCTGGATAGAGTACTAAAAGTATTGACAAAGGTTATTCTTGAGAGTGGAGGTTTCGGTATAGGGGGTTCTAAGAGAGCATCTCGATTATTGTTAGAGGCTCTCTTCCAAGCCCGTCTCACCAGATGTTTAGGATATCGTCTGTCATGTAGCTGTTGCGATAATTTTCTAGCATGATGCTCAAAAGTTTCTCTATCCGAACAGTTTCTCCGTATACGCAGAAACTGCCCAACGGGCAAATTCTCACAGAGAGACCTCGGATGATAACTATCAAAGTTCAATAGCGAAGTTTTCGCCATAGGTTTCTTGTAGAACTCGCTCCCGAGTTTACCCTCTATAGGACATAACACAATGTCCAAAAAGGGAAGACTCTTTTTGTCATGTTCAACAGTGAATCTCAAAAAACTGTTTTTAGTATTCAACCAGGCATGGAACTCCAAGAGTGTAGCAGTGGTTCCATGCCAGACGACAAAGATGTCGTCTATGTATCTCTTCCATAACAAAATCTTGTCACGGAAGGGGTTGTCGTTGTTGATTACACTGTGTTGTTCGAAGAGATGGACATAAAGTGTGGCCAGACTGGGCGCAAAAATACTGCCCATAGATGTTCCTGAAGTTTGGAGATATAAAGTCTCTTCAAATCTGAAGAAATTTTCCATCATGGCCAATCTGGCGCACTCCATTATGAAGTGTACTGGCGCTAGGGTGTCCATGTCCCTGGCATCTAGAAGACCTCGTACGGCTTCCAAAGTCTCTTGTTGTGGAATACAGGTTTAGAGAGATTCAACATCGAAACTGACCAAAAGGTCAGTATAGATGTCAAAATCGATGTCCGGTTGTAATCTCAGGACATCCTTCGTATCCTGAAGATAGGTGGGCATTTCTTTGACGAAGGGTCGTAAAAAGAAATCGACAAAGGTCGATAGAGGTTCTAACAAAGACCCAATGCCTGAAATAATTGGTCATCCAGGAGGTGGCCTAATGATCTTATGTATTGTAGGAAGCACGTAAAAGAATGATTGGGTGTTTGGTTACCAGAAAATCAGCTTCTAGTGATGTTATCCAGCCCGCACTCTTCGCCTCATCTACGAGACTTTGAATCTCATTGATTAGTCTTGGAGTAGGGTCTTCTCTTAGGGCAAGATATGCCTTGGTGTCATTCAACTGCCTCAAACATTCTGTACGATATACATCTATATCCAAAATAACAATTGCTCCACCTTTATCTGCGGGTTTAATTATTATCTTCTCATCGATAGCCAAAGTTGTTAGTGCTTGTTTCTCAACCATAGATAGGTTCTGATAGACATTGTCCTTTTTGGCACAAATTGCCATGATATCATGGGTTACTGCTTGTTCAAAAACCCGACTTGATCTGGTATCAAATGGGCAGGGGGATTAAAAGTGGAGGGTGGCCTGTATTCTGCCATCTGTGAATTCTAACCTTGCCTGAGGTTCCCCCTCCAGTCCTAGACCTCAGAAGTCGGTACTACAGCTGATTTCCGCAAAGAACAATGCATTACCTCGACTGTGTGAGAAATTCCTCCTCATCGCCCTTTGACACCGACTCAGAGACTGCTCAACAACAGCAGTTCCACAACCTGCACAGCTCGGTAACAATGCTCTCCATGGCTTGACTAAGATGCATTGTATTCTCTTCAATGAAGTCCAACGTCAACACGGGGCACCCATTGTTCGGCTCGAAGATGACACAGTAGACTCTCGATGATGACACTTTCTCCAGCCAAGGTATTACTTCAGCGGAATCTGTCTTTGTCCTGCAGTTGGCCTGTTCTGAATCGCAGTTGGCCTGAACTTTTGATTTTTACTGGTCTCTGGTGATCTCAAGTATCCTTTTGACTGCTAGTGACGTCTGAGCACTATTTTTGGTTTATTAATTAAAAATATACATTTCAACTTCTACTTATAGGATTTTTGTGGTTTATGTCTTATTTTACTCAGATAAATATTCTCTAGTGTTCTAAACCTGTGTGGAGTCTTTATGTGGTGTTTTCTATTGTGTTACTGTGTGTGTGTGAGTTGCACAAATACTTTACACATTGCCTCCTAAGATAAGCCTATCTGACTCCAGGACAGGGTGTTAACCTCTGCCAACTAGAGACCCCGTTTCTAACACTCCCCTTTTATTATCTATGTGACCCCTAAGATAGGCCCTAGGTAGCCCAGTGGATAGGGGGTATTGTAATGTAAGGTTGGACATGTGCATTTAAGTGTTACATGTCTTGGTGCTCTCGAGTGTGAGGCCTACCTGTCCATTAGCATTGGGTTGCCTTATAACATTTATTAAGTGCTAAAGGGACGGATAAGAATTTAATGTTTGGCATCCATGAAATTGCAATTAAAATCCTTTTTAATCATAGAGTCAGATTTTAGATTACAGTTTTGAAAATACCACTTTTAGAAATTTGTCGTTTTTCTGTCCTTATCACTTTGGTGCCTTCACTCTACCCTGGGCCACAGGACTGTGTGTAACTGGCAGTTAGACTTTTTCAATTCCTCTCAGACAGTTTCACAGTAGAAGGATTATGTGTGCCTAAATGGACAATCTGCTGGCAGGAAGGAGGTGGAGCTGGGCACAGGCCCACTTGCAACTGAATAGGCTGTGCTCTGCCTTCACACAAAAGACTTGACACTTCCACATTGTCTCTGCAGCCAACATGGTGCCAGGATAGGGGAGTCATGAAATTCAAAGCACTTTAAAGAGAAATTTCAAAGAAGGCACCAAGTATAAGAATAGGGCCACAGAGCAACCTTCAGTTCACTTTCTGGACCTGCAGAAGGTCTCTCAGACGACTGCCTACTGCTGTCCCTTATTATGTACTCCACAAGACTGCTTTGCTGCCTGGAGCCTGCCTGGAACCTGCGATTCCTTAAATGCAATGTAAAAAGCACAAAAGTGCGATTTGGCCTTAAGGAATTGCAATTTACCACCAACTTCAAGTTGGTGGTAAATTGCGATTTCCCTTAAAAATGCAAATTTTTGCATTTTTTTAAAGTTCCATGTGCCGCAAATACTTGCCCTTAGGGCATGTATGTGCGCCACATGAGCATACATGCACATTTCAGGGGTGCAACAGGTGTCCTTTTGACACCCTGGCACCCTTGAACTTTCATTCTCAATTTGCGATTCTGTAATTGAGGATCGCAAATTGAGAATGTCTTCCCATTCATTCCTATGGGCCTCCTACCCCATAAGAATGAATGGTACGGTATTCCTTATTTGCGAATCTCAGTTTGCGATTCGCAAACAAGGAATATGTGGGATTCTTTACAAATCCCACATACATTACATTTTGCGATTCCTTAATAGCAATTCGCTAAAAATCGCTATTAAGGAACCGCAAAAGGGTTTGTTCATACATATAGCCCCAAGTGTTCAAACCCAGCATATCTGATAACTTCTCCTTAATATTAAGCAAATATAATTCATTCCCTATGAAGGAAAAATGAACCTCATCTGTACCGAAAAACTGGAAATCATCCTTCGTGATATCCATATGAGCCGGCCAATTTATTCCGTTAATACTGCAGAAACTGTGAAGTTCTCTGTTTACTTTCAGTCTGGCTCTGTCTACAGCTGTAAACTTCTCCGCTCCCCTCCAGATCCTTCTAGGCTCTAAAGCAGTCAGGATTAATTTTGCATCTGGCCAGGATGTGACTATTAACTCTAAATCTGATTTTATTGCAATCAACAACCCAAGACCTGAATGTTGAACAATATCGTTTTCGCCTAAATTAATAAGTACAATTTCGGGCATCTTCTAGACATATGCAACTCGCGTAAAAATGGCATCAGTTGACCCCATTTCATACCACCTTTGCCCCACCAATCGATTTTTATATCGTCAAAACTGAAACCAATGTTTTGTCCATAAAGGATTTCTCTCAGTTTGTTTAACTGCTCATTTTATAAACAAATGTCCAACAATCCAGAAGCTTGCTATGGACGTAGATGGGCCCAACAAACTACCTAAAAAAAAAAAAAAAATTAGAAAAATATAATACAATGATAATTCTTCTAACTCTCTAACATATTTCAAACAATAATTAGAAAACCAGTGGCCTACACTTTTTAATTGCTTTAAAGAGACACCTCGTCTTGCTGCCTCTGAAGCAGCGCCTATTCTGACGGAATGAGTACCAAAATTATTAGTATTATTACCTAAAAAGCTTAATGCTTTTCTTAACACTAAAAAACGTGTGATGATTTTAAGGGAGAGCCATCTTGATGTCTGAAAATGAAATCAGATGAAGAGCCACTTACTGCTCTGAATTCAAACCAAGCTTTCACCAGGCAAAGCGGGCCGCCCAGCTTCCACAATACCACTGTAGCTTCTTTTCCCTTTTGATCTGTCTTTTATTTTTCCAACAAAATCCACAAAGATAGTTTGGTTATTAAAACATTTGAAAATGTTAGCCCTTCAATCTCAGATCTTCCCAGTAACTCTGATATCCTGAAGGCTCCAAAAAATAACCAAACCATACACAGCTTGAACAATAGGAACTACAAATTCAAATAGCAAATTTGTGGTAAAGCTTCAATGATTTTGCATAGCAATTTCAAAGATAAGGGTTCTCTTAAAAACTGACCCCACTTCTTCATCTTTGCCCAGCCTTGTAACATTCTCCTTCCCAGCTCACCCGCTGATGGTTCGTAACCCCAAAGGCTCTTACTATAAAAAGCGAGTCTTGCAAGTTTGCAAGCAATTGTATTTGCGGAAATGTTTTGTTCTATGTTGGCCATTATGAACCTTAGAGCGTCCCCCAACGTTTTTCCCAACTTAATTTATTACCTACTCTAAAAGAAGCGGCTAAATCTAAAAATTCAGACCATGCTCTTTTATAAGCTGATCTAGTACTGGGAGGAGCTAGGGAGTTTTCTACAAGATACTGTACTTTTAGCCTGCTAGGTCCCATACCTCCTAAGGAATCTGGATTTCACAGGGTCTGCTCCGGGTGCCAAACCGCGGAATCTCAGCCACTGGGAACAAGATAACGCATCTGCTATATTATTATCTGGTCCTGGTACCTGTTTAACCTTAAAAACTATATTGTACTTAAGGCAACCTAACATGAATCTTTGTAACAAGTTTAGAAGCAGTCTGTCTTTAGCCTTTTGACCATTCACTAGCTTGACAACAGTCTTATTATCGACATGAAAGATTGCTGTTTTGTTCGATAATTTCTTACCCCTTACCACTAATGCCACGAGCAGGGGAAAACATTCGGAAAAGGCTATACTTCTTCTTTCAGAAATCCATTTTGATGGCCACTTTTCAGTGCACCATTTTCCTTCTCAAAACAGACCAAAACCATTTGCCCCTGGCGCATCAGAAAATATTTGAATTGACCATATAAAATCCTCATTAGGGACCAAATCGTAATACCATTGAAAGCTCTCAAGATCATTAATTAGACTTCAAAATCTGCTCTTGAGGCTGCTGAAACTCTAACTCTGTGTGAGGCAAGGTGACCCTTGACGTGCCAAAACCTAATCTTATACAGAAAGATCTATCAGATTTCACAACTCTGCAAGCAAAGTTCAAATGCCCCAAAAGACATTGCATTTCATACAGAGTTACCTTAGTGGATAACTGAGCATGCTCCAGAATCTTCACCATTTCCTTCACTTTCTTAGCAGGTAGTCTTGCCTCCATCTTGACTATGTCTATTTCGATACATAGGCAGACCAAACAACTCGAAGGGCCTTTGGTTTTTTCGTCTGCCAGAGGAACGCCCAAATCTTTTGCCAATGACTAAAAAAAACTGAAGAGCTCTGCTACATTGCTGAGTGCCAGCTGGGCCAATAAAAAGGAATTCATCTAGGTAATGTGTTGCCTGAACGTGATCTGACCTGAAAATAAAACACCATTGAATAAAGGAGCTAAATTCTTCAAAAAGATTGCAAGAAACTGCACATCCCATTGGTAACAAAGATAAATCCAGCGGGTGAACAGGTAACAATCTAAAAGCAGACTTAATGTCGCACTTCGCCAATTCAGCATTTGATCCTGCCTTCCTTACCAGCTCTAGTGCTACATCAATTGATGCAAACTGAACCATGGTACCTTCCTTAGCTATAAAGTCATCAACCGATAAACCTTGAGGCCATGCCAAATGCTGAATCATACGAAATGCGCCTGGTGTTTTCTTTTGCACAACTCCTAATGGTGATAAAATTAGATCTGGCAGTGGCCATGCAAAAAATGGACTTGCCATCCTCCCTTCTGCAACTTCTGACAAAAACTTTTGTTTAATAACCTGCGGGAATTCTTTGCAGATTTTAAATTATCAGCAAATCTACAGCAACGGGGTCCTTGATATCCCTGCCTGAAGCCTTCTCTAAACCCCCATTCAAATCTGGCAGCCTTGTCCCTTAATGGATAAAATTTCAACCGCGAGCATTACTTCTGTATATTATTTGGGGTACAAGCCCTTGTAATTAGGCTGGAATGAACTTCCTCTTTCTCTGCCTTGCCCAAAATTACACCAGTTTGACTGCTCCCCAAAATGCTGTAATATAGCATGTTTGCCTCCACATTTAGAACATTTGTGCTTGTATCTGCACGGATTATTCTGGCAGTACCCCATGTTAAAATTCAAGCATGCTCCTGAATATGCTGATTGTGGTTTGACCCAATTACCCACCCCTCCTGAGGTGGGCCTGCCAAGAAAAGGCCGATGTGAAACAACAAGTCCACTCGCTGTATGCAAGGTGGGAGGGGTCTCTGGGGATACATCCACTGTACCCATAGTTCGCTATCAACTTCCCCTCAGGGTTTTTCGTGAATAAGGACCAGCCTAGCTCTGAATTCTTCATTGTAATGAAGCCAGGCAAAACACCCAAATTCAGTATGAGCCTTCCTAATAGTGTCAAAATATTTAAAAATAGACAACGATCTGTCTGGAAAGATTTTTGCAGTAAACACTTGCAAAAATTAGAAAAGATGACATCCATGAATCTATAGTTTTGGGTACCCTTGGCCTCTTAGCTAGCTCCCAAGCTTCTTCCCTAGAACCCTCTTTTGATTGAATTTCTCTGTGGAAAAGTTTTAAAACGTCTACGAAATCCCCTTTCCGGATTTTTTCTTTTGTGTTTTTACTCAGATGGGAACCTAAAGGCATAGATAAACCCATATAATGAGCCTTTTCAAGCCTTCTGATTGTGATTCTTCTTCCTTTTCACTACCACACACTTCATGATTACTTTTTGCTTTATCTGATTCTGATACTCACCCTTCGTCTTGTTTTTCTCAGTTGACACTTCTTTCTCAGACAAACAACCGTTTTTTCACAGCTAGAACAACTATCAGTCCCTTAACTTCAACCATCACATCAGATGTTTTCAGTTTTTTTTAAAATTGATTTTCTATCACCATCACCAAAGAGCTTCTCACCTGTTCCTAAAGATTTGTCCCACTCTGACATCTTCGTCCTTCTGTCCCCTTCTTGGCATCTTTTGCGCCACGTAACATCAAACCAGATATACTCTGTGTCTTTTTCTTGAAAATATGAGCTGTGGACAGCTTTGTAGAGACCCCCCTTGTATGCATTGAAAGTCCTGGTGGATCCAAATTTGTTATCGTCCCCAATTTCCCCCTCCTCCAACTCAAATATATCCTCATCACATAACACCCCTTCAAACTAAACATTCTTCAAACCCTCACTACTGCCTGGCTGTTCCCCGTCCCCCACTCCACCATCATAAACCCTCCAATTCACAGCCCTTTTAAGATGTGAAATGTGATGTTCTTCCAACGACACAGGAAAGACGCCATTGAAATCTTCCCTTTCTTCCTCCAATGCCACGCAGGACGCTTTAGACCTGCTTGTTGTTTTTTTACTGCACTTTCTGTCCTTCTGGAGCATTATCCCAGCGTTGGCCTGCAAGTCGCCAAAACTTGCTGACACTGGAACACCTGTAACCGCTAACGATGACAGGCTACTCTCTTTGACTCCATCTTGTACCACGCCCATTTACCGGGACCTTCAGGAACCTGCCCAACTTTAGATGATGTATCTATCTTTCTAATAACCTCAGAATTCATCAATAAAATATCCTTATTCTGAATGACATTACAAGAATGAGTACCACTAACTGACTGTAGACTTAACAGTTTTTTTTTCCTTTTAGGTATTTTGGACCATTTTGTATTTTACTGTGCAATAAAACGATATCACCATCCTCACTAGAAATCATAGGGGATAAAGACCTCTCACCTGGAGCACTTGGTACACTTTGCAACATTTTTAATTTTCTGCCAAAAATTTGAATATTTCTCTTCAAATTAACTTCATTTACTGACAGACCCTGCTCTAAATCAACAGTTCTTGAAGAAAAGGAACCACTAGGAGGCGTTAATGCTGTATTTTTAACAAATGCCTCCTCACTTTTAATACAACTGCCTCCTTTAAGGGATTTCCCTCTCACTATGAGCCTGCCTCTCAACGCGAGTGTGCGCGATCTGCCCCTCCCTCTCCCCACAACAGAGGAAGCAGGCTGCCATATGGAGGTAAAGGGAGTTGCTTCAGTAATATCCTTGTTCACCGCTAAACAGTCTGCCGTTATAGGATTAGCCAAAGGGAAGTTGTCACTTGAGGAGCATGCAATAATGGCTGCAGACACGCTGTCAGCTGACACCATCTTCTTGCGTTCAAAGCCTGTCCATGCCTGATACAGGACACTGGGCATAAGCAAGCCCTCCCGCCCCACTTCGTAAAACAGCCTCTGGGCTCTCTAAGAGAAGCAGCTGTCTCTGCCATAGCGATAGTGAAAAAACGGCCCCAATATAATCTAAATGCGTTCTAACCACTGCGTTCCAAGGCAGGCGCCTCACCTGTCCAATCAGCTGCTGCCTTTAGTCCATACCATGACTGAAAGCTGCCCGGGGTGTACATTCCTTGAATGCCACCCCCAGGAGCCCCCATTCTAATGTGGGCAGTTGCAGTCAGAGGGATGCTGCTTAAGTAGATTTGTTGCCGCTCAAGTAAATTTTCCAATCGAGTGGCAGCAAAATCAACTTTCATGGGTGTGCAGCGCATGATGCCTTTCGTGCTGATTTTTCAGCGCTGTTTGTGCTACTGGTGCTAAATATCAGCATATTTCCACCAGTTGGCAGCACTTATGTAGCTCTGCTGAATTTTACAGAGTGAGACTCTGTGACTTCCTCACACCCCTACATACAAAGCAAGTGGTGTTCCTCCAGTCCTGGACCCTTGGTTGAGGTGCTACACGTGCCCACATAGCAAAAATCCCAAACTTGGGACTTAGAAAACTTTTGGATAAAAACTGCTCTGGTCATCCAAAGAAAGAACGGGTCCAACATGCTCATAGGTCCATCCAAGGTGCATAACCAGTCTGCCTGATTTTTTGCAACTACCTACTTTGCTATAGCAGCAAATCCTGTTCAGCAGTCCTTTGCCAAAAAGATATCCGCTCACCTGGAACTGTCTTCGCTTCCAGCCTCACCCTGTTGGAGACTTTGGACTTCCATGAATGCTTCTTCCTTGGACATCGACTGCAGCTTTGCTGCACTGAACTTTACCTTTTCACAACACATTTCTTGAAAATTCTTCAAAGTCCGAAGGTAAGCACAGACCGGGCCCAATCCACTTCCTGCATACCCAACCTGCATTCTATTGGGGTCGACCAGAGTTTTCAACTGTAATCTGGTCTTATGCAACTAGGGGGCATATTTACAAGGAGCTATCGCCAAATTAACAGCACTTTATCGCAGCCAAAGTCGAGATAAATTTACCTCCCCATTCACAAGCTGGTGCTAACAGCCCACAGCCCTAGTTTACCTGCGATAGCAGCCGCAAAAAACATCGCCACAGAGGAACCCAGCAACTATCGCTAATGAGATGCAGAGTAGGCGTTCATGTGCCAAAAGGCGCAACAACACCACAACTGTGATCTGGTCTTATGCAACTAGGGGGCATACTTACAAGGAGCTATCGCCAAATTAACAGCACTTTATCGCAGCCAAAGTCGAGATAAATTTACCTCCCCATTCACAAGCTGGTGCTAACAGCCCACAGCCCTAGTTTACCCGCGATAGCAGCCGCAAAAAGCATCGCCACAGAGGAACCCAGCAACTATCGCTAATGAGATGCAGAGTAGGCGTTCATGTGCCAAAAGGCGCAACAACACCACACCTCAACATTCTCAATGACCAGCCCGATCAGCGATAAGAGCACAAAACCAGTGATAAGGCGCATTAGCACCAGGAAATCTACACCTGCTCTGACATGGTGTTAAGTCGGACGTCAGCCAGCACCACAAAAGGAAGACCAGTCCAGGGCACATCAGAAGTGCAAAAGATGCCATGGAGTCACACATCATGCGGCCCGGACACCCAAGAGGGACACAACACCCACCGACACCACCCCCCCGGACCACCCCTCCCAGGCACCCCCCTACAAAGACATGCCACATCAGCTACAGAAAAACATGTACAAAATATTCTGCATGATGTCACACAATCACAACAGTTTAAATGCATGTGTCATCACAGAAATGAACATCACACATTCACTTTCGAAGCAACAAATAAAACTTTATTAAAATGAACACCGAAATTAAATGAAGACACATGGCAGCTCATGTCCGTAGGTCACAGCCTGCAAGACAAAAAACATGATGAGAAGGTGTGTCCTGCGCACATCAAACGACAGAGAGAGAGCAAAGAAGAGAGAGATAGGAAGAGAGAGAGAGAGAGAGAAGAAAAGAGGGAGAGAGAGAGAGTGCGAGATGAAGAGAGGGAGAGAGAGAAAGAAGAAGAGAGGGAGAGAGAGAGAGAGAGAAGAAGAGAGGAAGAGAGAGAGAAAGAGAAGAAGAGAGAGAGAGAGAGAGAGAAGAAAAGAGAGAGAGAGAGAGAGAAAGAGAGAGAGTCGCCCTGCGCACCTATGCCACACTGCTCACTTGCTGCCACCTGTGTGTCTCCAACCACGTGCCGGTATGTATAGCAGTACACCAGGACACACATCTGATTCAGAGCCGTCATCTGACACAGAGTCCAGATACATGACTGGCACAGTACACACACTTGCACAAGATAACATCGCCTACCTGCCCATGCACACCCAGGAGGAGGCATCACAAAGGAACCCGCTGCCCACGGAGAATGCCCGCCCATGCACACCCAGGCAGAGGCATCACAAAGGAACCACCGCCCATGGAGCATGCCCTCCCATGCACACCCAGGCCTCACTGCTCACCTTCTGCCACAGGTGTGTAGACTGGATGTCCCACCACGTGCCGCTGCAAGCCACATGGACATGGCACCCTACACACCATGCAGCCACCCTCCGCAGGTCTCACATTTGGTGCTTGGTTTTGAATACTCCATGGCAGAGGACATACCAGTGCACCGGCAACATCGCAGGCTGCACACCCGTTCAGTTTTGATTTGTTCAGCATTACATACATCAATTGTGTGTCTTTTGCACACCCGATCAGCCCAATGGGTGCCACTAAGTCTGTGACCCAGAAGCGAGGCCACGTGGCGGTAGGCCTGCGCTGTCTGCTGGCTCTGGCCTACATTGTGGTCCAGCAGGGCACACGAAACCTGAGTTGCCCGGGCCGCCGGGATGGGGCATCATCGCAGGGTGCCCGCCCGCTCAGCAGCTTAAGGTGCCACTGACTTAGTGCAGCCAAAGTCACCGTCCCATAGCAGGGTGCCTGTGCCTGCTGCAATGCGCCGGTTGCGACTAACCCTATGCAACCCCAGTCAGCGCCACGTGGTGGTCGGCCCATGCTGTACACAGGCCTGGGTTGCCACTAACCCTGTGCGCAACAAAACTCTTGTGCCCTTTATGATTGGGAGCCGTGGAGTCCATCATCCAGTCACCACAGGCAGAGGAGAAGGTGATGTCGGCCCCTTATGTTGTGTCGGAGTCACATGGCCTGTGCTGCCTGTGCTGGATGGGTGTGGTGTGCGTGCAAACCTGCCCTCAGGGAGTGGCTGTGACATGCTGACAACTAGACTAGTGACCTGCACACCACCAGCGAGTTTGCTTGTGACGGGGAGCAATGAGGGCCTCCCATTTGAGCGTAACCACAGTGGTCTGGTCTGCCGTACGCCAGACAAGCGCAGGGCTTGCCACAATGACACGTGGGCTCTGGGCGTGGTTCAGTCCATGTCCGGACCAGGAAGTAAGTGATGCCTGTGCCCCTGTTGTAGTGTCCACGGGACCCAGTACACAAAATGCAATGTAGCACCCTCTGACTGGCATCCCACAGGATGAGCATCATTGACGCAAGGGAAATCACTGTCCCTATATTCATCCACACATGCATACATGACTGATGAAAGACATGACACAGCAGTGCGTCAATGGATGTTTATTGCACATCCAGTGCAGTTATGCAGCTGCAGCGGTTCAGGGCAATGCCCAGCACACTACACAATATGGGCTCATGGAGGACCAGTCAGAGTCCATCCGGGGATGACAAGTCCTGCTGAAGGGAAGGTTACAGTCCACAGCCTGGTCGCCCTGTCATTGGTCATCAATCCGGAAGTGGCAGTCCATGTCGCTGTCTAAGGGTGGTGCATCGTGGGTCAGTGGAAGGTCATGAGGCCATGTGCGGGACCAAGCAGAAACAGGCAAGGTGGCGGTAATGAATGCTAGTGCCTGATCCTTCTGATCACAGTCCCATCCACGTCCTTGTCTCCGGGTGTGTGCCCTGCCCACCCACCTGTGGGTGTTGCAGAACTGGCTGCCGCACTGTGTGCCACTGACACATCAGGGGCCTGAGTGGGTCCGGCTGCTGCACTGTGTGCCACTGACATATCAAGTGCCTGAGTGGATACGCCTGTCACACTGGAAGTCACTGACACATCAGGGGGTGGGATGTGGATGGTGTGGGGGAGGCAGCATTCCTCAGTGCCACGCCTAGTGGCAGCAATGCCATGGTGGAGGTCTGTAGGGCATGATAGATCCCAGCTACATTTCAATGATGTGCAGCAGTGGCTGCCATCGTTTCCGCCTCCATCCGCACCATGTCCTCCATGAGCCTCCGCATGTGTGCCAGCTCACGGCTGGCATCGCTGAAGCCACTCTGAGTGGACAGGTGTTTTTCTCTCCATGTCATGACTCCAGCAATGTCAGCCAGGGCTCGTTGGAGACCATGGACACCCAAGGATGGCGTCCAGTTTGGCAGCCATAATGCCGAAGCCCACCCGCACCTGCTCAGCTGTCTCCATTTGGCACTCCAGCGCACGGCATTGGAAGGCCATGTGTTGTTCCTGGAGGTCTTGGGAGGGTGCCGGGGCTTTGGGTGCCTCCTGCTGGGTGGTTTGGGTGGTGTCTCATCAATGTAGCTGGGCTGCCCTGAGCCTGGAGGTGACTGGCAGATGAGGTCAATGATGTCTTGGATGCTTTGGGTGTCGATGCTGTCGTTGTCCTCCTCATCATCCGTGAAGAGTGGCTGGGACTGCTCTGTAGGAGGTGTTGACGGTGCCCCTGCAATGTGAAGGGGAGATGGTTTATTACAATGTGTCCTCATATGTGTAGACGCATGGTACAGGTTGACATTCAGACAGCATGGCATTGTACATTGTGACAGTCTGTAGATCTGGGCAATAACCCCGAGTCATTGTGGGTGTGCACTGTGCTCTGCTTGATTGTGCATGTGTGCTATTGTGCCCATCTCCACCCATCCCCCAGTACCTGGTGGTAACTCACCCTGTTGCGGTTGTGATGTGCCCTGTCGAGCAGTGTCCAGTCCCCCGACTCTGGTCACAGTCTCCACACTGATGACTGTCGACACCAGCTTCTCCATGTCATCCAGCTCCAGCTGTGGCGCTGGGCCCCCACCTCCAGTCTGCATTGCTGCCTTCTGGTTGGCTGAGAGTTTCTCCTTGGTCTTCCGCTTGATGTCATTCCATCGCCTCTTGACCTCATCCATTGTTCGCTTGTGCTCTCAGACGGCATTCACCTTGTCGACGATGTCCCGCCATATTGCAGTTTTGGTGCCCAGTGACACATTTTAGGTGACGAAGAGTTGTTGATGGTGTTCCATCACCTCCGTGACTATGATCCTGTTCGCCTGCGGACTGAACTTCGTCTTCCTCGTCTTCGTGTCCTTGCCCTTCCCTGCCCCCGAGGTCCCTGGCTGGTCATCCAGGGTGCTTGTGGGGTTGCGCTCATCCTCTGCGCCTGCTTCGGCTGCCTCCATGGAGCTTGGGTGTAGGTCAATTTGTGTGTGGGTGTTTTTTCTGCTTTTATGGTGATTTTTCCCACCTGCCAGGTGTGTGTTGCAGGCCTGGCGCTGCTTATGGCTGATTTCCTCATCACGCTTTGGCCCATCGCAGGTTTCTTGGTGTTTTGGTTTATGTTTTTATCTCCATCAAGGTGGTTTTATCGCAGACATTATCTGTGGTTTCGGAAGACTACCCCTTGTTGTGAATCCCACGTTGACACAGGGTTATTTTTCCGCGATGGGCTGTGATACTGAAAGTTGCGTTACACTACTCTTGCGGTGGTTATCACATGTTCTTGTGAATATACCCCTAGATGTCTGTGGTTGGTGCTTTGATATTTTTGATTCTTGTTTTTAATTCATAGCTCCAGTTCTACTGATTTGATTTTTGTCCTTTTTATGTCCAATAACTTATTACTGTTTTTTGCTACATAAGTACTTTACATACTGCCTATAAACCTGACTGTTTTTTGTCTAAGCTACCAAGGGTTAAGCATAGACTAACTTAGTTTTGTGTTCACCTTGCCAGGAATTGCGTCTGTTGCTTGACCAGGGCTCACAACCCTGTCAACCAACAACTCAACTTCTCACAGAGATGTTTTTTATGCATGGAATTATGAAGAGGATTGTTTCATTGTCTACATCAAGTAACTTTTGAGATGCACTGTTTATTGCAAATCAAATGTTTGATGATTTGGCTAAATTAGTTTCTTGTACTTTTTCTCTAATACTGTGGTTTTTTTTATTTTAGCTTTCCTGTTAGTGTTTAACATTTCAGATTCTTTTTATCTCTCTAAAGTCTCTCCGATTTTGGTTAAGTTGTTTTAAGTATCATTCTGCAGGGTACATAGAATGCTGTTGCTTTAATTTTTGCAGAGCCAATACATACCTGGTTGTCGTCATATTCTCTGTGTATTGATCTGTCATATACGTCTAATCAATACACTGCTGAAAATGGCCAATGAGATGGGGTGGAGAGGACATTGAGCTTATATTCTTTGTGCTCTCCTACCCATGGATTTTCCTTGTTGGCCACAAGTAATGAATCTGGTTGAAGTGCATCTTAATCTTTAGCGCAGAGGAAGACATATCATTTGTCACTAATCATTTGTGAATTGGCCAAGTAATGATGACTGGATCACAGCGTAGCTCATCAGATTCCAAAATCAATGATTTGTCTATGAAACCAAATCTTTTGTAGTGTTTTCTTTTTTTTTAAAGTTTGAGTTTATTGAAGAAATAAAGAAGGGAAGGAAAGGGGAGGGGAAAGGGGTATAATCATCATGATACGCAAGTACAAAGAATAAGCAGTTCAATAAAAACTCTCATTAAAAGCAAATATAACAAGCATGAAGTCAACATGAACAGAACCTACGTATAGGAATGAAAAAACACCATATAATATAGTAGAACGTAATAGCATAGCAAAAGGGCAATAAATAAAACAAGAGAATCATGGTGGTTTACGCACCTCAACTGTGTCAGGGTCTGGAGAAGCGTGCGCTGGAGCAAAGGAGGAAAGATAGGATACCAAAGGGAGCCAAATCAGGTCGCGTTTAATTGCTAGGGAAACGGGAGATACGTAATTAGTATCTAGGCGATGATGGAAGTAAACTGCATTCCACCAAGAGTGATAGGAGACATTTGCAGCTTGTTTCCAATTAAAAGTAATGGTATGAAAAGCCACAGCAACTAGAAGGTCAAGTAATAAATAATGGGAAGGAGATTGCAGGAGTGTCGGTGATAGGGAACCTAGAAAAACTAGTGAAGGGGAAAAGGGAATTTGAAGTCTGAATATCTTTTGTATTTGTGTCCAAACCAGGTGCCAGAACTTGGAAATAGGAGGGCATTCAAACAGCATGTTTTTGAGATCAGCAACGGGGCATGAGCAGGACCAACAAATAGGAGATGTGTCAGGAGAAAAACGGGATAAAGCATGTGGAGTACATAAAGTTCTGTTATAAATAAAATATAAGGTTTGGGTAGTATGAGCAGCTCTAGAGGTTTTATGAATCTTGGCCCAAATTTTGTCCCAAAAAGGTATTGGCCAATCCTGAGAAAAATCCAATTCCCATGCAATCTCGATTTTAGATTTTAGTCTATCAGTGGAATATCGGAAAGAGTTATAAATAGCAGATGCTGAGGGAGACGTCTCCAATAATCAAGAAGTAGCTTTGCGGTCCGGAGGACTCTCGGTGGACGGTGCCAAGGAGCGAAGATATAAGGTCAGGACTGGGAGAAGGGCATGGTATTGCGATCGAGCAGAAGAAGGCAGTGAGAAAGAGGATTGGAGATCCTGGAAGGAGAGAGGAGTATCTTGGGAAATTAATTGAGAGATCCAACATAATCCTCGAGAATGCCATGTCTTCCAAAATATGGTGCGATTATGAATTTTGAAAAAAGAATTGTGCCATATCGGTTGTTCGTGAGTGGTACGGAGAGAGGGATAAGATGATACTATGTAAGGGAGAAGGAGAGTACGTGAGTGAGAGATAACAGGTGTGCGAAAGCGAACTAAAGAAGACGTGAAGGATAAGAATTCACGAAAAGTAAAGGGGGACATAAAGGAAGATTCCATACTTAACCAGACGGGGGGGGGGGGGTAGTACGGAAGATCAGAAGAGAACCAACGGGAGGATTGTTTCAAAGAGAAAGCTCGATGATAATGTCTGAAGTCCGGAAAGCGCACACCAGACTGGGCCTTATCCTTGCGTAATGAAACCAAAGCTATCCGAGACCGTTTGCCATTCCATAAGAATTTCAGCAACAGGGAATCAATCCGTTTAAAGAAGGAAATTGGAATGGGTACTGGAAGCATGAAAATGGTATAAAGAAGAAGAGGGGATAACATCATTTTTATAGAATTTAGCCGACCCCACCAGGACAGAAAGAGCGGGTTCCAACGTGGAATAGCCGTGTCCATTTTCTTGAAGACATAATCAAAATTAAATGTGAGCGTATCAGACAAGAGAGGAGCAAACCAAACACCCAGATACTTGATCTTAGATGGTTGCCATGCGAAACCCGTTTGGGAAAAAAGATGCTTTTGACAAATAGGGTTTAAAGGTAGAATCTCGCACTTATCAGCATTTTGGCGATAACCAGAAACCGCAAAGAAGGAAGACACCTGTTGGAGAAAAGAAGGAATAGAGGAAACAGGATCAGAGCAGTAAAAAAGAATATCGTCAGCATAGACCGAGAGTTTAACCTGACGCGAACCAAATTTAAAACCAGAAATACTGTTATCCAGACGGATTTTGGTAAGAAAGGGTTCCAAGGCTATAACAAATAGTAGGGGGGATAGAGGACAGCCTTGTCGCACTCCCCTGTTCAATGAGAAATAATCCAAGGTCATCCCGTTGACAAAAATGGAAGCTTGGGGATTAGAATAGAGTAAAGAGATAATAGAGATGAATTTAGAAGAAAAGCCGATCCAAAGTAAGGCCTGAAACATAAAATCCCACCCAATCCTGTCAAAGGCTTTTTCCGCGTCTAAAGAAATAGCCGCGAAGGGAAGCGTCAGAGAGGAAGCCTTGCTAAGTATATTAAGAAAAACACGGGAATTATCAGATGAGAGACGGCCCTTGACAAAGCCTGATTGTTCAGGGCTAATGAGATCGGGTAAAAGGGGATCCATGCGCAATGCCAAAATTTTAGCCAGAATTTTATAATCCGTGTTGACCAGGGAAATTGGTCTATAATTTTTGCATAATGAGTGGTCCTTATCTTCTTTGGGAATTAAACAAATTAAAGCCTGTTGGAATGAGCCGCTAGAGGAACCCGCTGCAAGGAAGGATTGGAATAATAATAAAAGCTTAGGGAGAAGTAGAGAGGCGAAGTGGCTGTAGAATTCAATAGTGAAACCATCAGGGCCCGGAGACTTACCGTGCCGCAATTTAGAAACAGCATGGGAAATTTCAGAAAGCGAAATGTCCCGGTCTAAGGCAGCAAAATCAACGTGAGAAGCCGGGGGGGGAGGGAAGCGAATGAAAATATGAAAGAAGATCCGTACTCTCCGGGATAAGCTCGGGGGTATAGAGATTGTCATAGAACTTAACAAACTCAGAAAGAATGTCTTTATCTTTAAAATAAGAGGTCCCAGTGGAAGTCTTAATGGACTTAATCTTTGTACGCTCCTTTCTTATCTTTAAGTAATTGGCCAAAAGTTTACTCATTTTGTTCTTACCCCCATAATACCTGGAATTACATTTTAGCAAAAGGTTAGAAGCAGCATCAGTTGTAAATTTATTGAAGGAAATTTTCGCATCAATAAGCTTTTTAAGAGAAATCTCCGATTTAGAAGCATGATAATCAAGTTCTAAGTTCTTAATAGTAGCTAAAATGTGGGCGGACTTGGCTTATTGAAGCTTCCTTCGTCGAGCTACAAAATTATTAACAAAACCCCTAGAGGCTGCTTTAAAAGAATCCCAAACAGTAACAAAAGAGGAATCAGGGGTATGATTGAGAAGAAAAAATTCAGTGGCAAAGGCAGTAAATTCAGAACAAAAAGTAGGTTCCAAAAGCAAAACATTGTTGAAGCGCCATCTGCCCGAGTGAGGGGAAAAAGGAAGTAAGTCAAGGTCCACGTGAAGCGGAGCATGGTCCGAGATTAGGATGGAACCAATGTCAGAGCGTATAGCATGCTGGGAAAGGGATTTACTAAGGAAGATATGATCAATACGGGATTGTGATTGATGTGGAGGAGAGTAAAAACTGTATTCTCTAAGATCAGGATTACACAATCTCCAGATATCCACCAAAGCATTGTTTTGAAGGGTGTTAACAATTTGAGAATGCATCCTAGATGGGACAAATTTAACATTGGAGTGACGATCGAGGAAGGGATCAACAACTTGGTTACAATCTCCCCCAAGAAGTATGTAGTCACCAGAAAGGGAGGACAGCTTAGTTGAAATAGAGGGACAAAATAATCTATCAATCCCAGTTGGGGCATACACATTAAAAAGAGTGATAGGAATATTATCTATAAGCAGTGTAACAATCACCCATCGACCATCAACATCACATTCATGAGAAATTGAGGAAACATTTAACTTTTTATGTAATAAAATCACAACACCATATTTCTTGGATACTGTAGGAGAGCAGAAAACATGACCCACCCAACAACGCTTAAGTTTCAGAGACTCCGTTTCAGAGAGATGAGTCTCCTGAAGGAGGGCCACATCAGATTTACGTCTCGCCAAATGTGATAAAACCCTTTGCCTTTTAATGGGATTGTTTAAACCTTTAACGTTCCACGATGTAACACGGAATGGAACAGCAAAGAAAAACAATTAACAGCAACATGCTTATTAATGCAACGAAAATAACTGGGGAAAATGGAGAGAATTGTAACGAATGGATGAAGGAGAGGGGACAGAAGGAAAAAAGCAAAGAGGAGGAAAAGGAAAGGAAAAGAAGGAAGGAAGGAAGGAACCACTATAGATATAATATATAATAATATATATAATATATAATCCAAGGAAAGGAAGGAACAAGAAGGGGAAAAAGGGCGGAGAAAGAAAGCGAAAGAAGAGAGGAAGAAGAAAATGGTAAGGGATCAAAAGTAGAAAAAAGGACAGGAACAAAAACCAACAAGAAGACAGTACACGTTCGAAACGAACGACTGAAGAACATACTTACGAAACGAAAAACTCAAGAACGAGGATGGGGTGATGGCGCCGGGAGACAGCGACGACGACATCCAGAGCAGACAACAAACCTCAAATACCATGGATCCAAAAACGCATCATATAGAGAGTAGCATGACACATCAAGGTGGGAGGGAGGAAGGAGATGTCTGTGGAAACAAGAGAGATATACAATTGAAGGGAAAAACGTGTCACAGGGAAACAGGAAAAAACAAAACTACAATTGAACTACAGAGGGGATACATGAGAATGAAACGGCCATCGGAGGAAGGGACAGCAAGGGAGACACAACATCAGCGAAACTGTAGAGACAAGAGAAACATGACAGAACGCATTCCAAAAAGAAGTAACAGGTGTTGTCAACCAGGTCTGGATACATCCATAACATCTGGGCCTTGCCGTTGGAGAAATGCCTGCAAGGCTGCAGGATCCTCATACGTGATTGTTCTGTCTTTATATGTGACCTTGAAGAGACACGGATGTAGTAGTCCATATCTAGGATTCAAGGCCCGTAATTGAGGTCGCATGTCCAAGAACTTCTTCCTTCGATCTGCAGTAGCCTTGGAGACATCTTGTGAAAGATAGAGGCGATGACCTTCCCATATGATTTGCTTCTTGAGTTTGGCAGCTGAAAGCACCTTCGGGCCAAGGTAATGAGCCCTTTGGATGTTAACGGAAGTTAAGGCTGGAGCATCTAAGATCTAGGCAAGAAAGGATTGGAAGAAGACTGTGGGATTTGACCCCTCTGTAAGTTCTGGAAGACCATATAGGCGTAGATTGTTCCTACGATTCCTATTTTCCAAATCCTCCGTCTGACGCTTGAGTAGAAGAATCTCCGCCTCCATTGACGGAATATGGGAACAAGAGGATTGCATAGAGTCAGTGGAAGTCTCCAAAGTTTGAACACGTGACTCCAGAGATGACCATTTTTCCTGCATAGCCTGCATGTTCTTTGTGGTAGCTTCCATAAAGGGTTTGAATGCACGAAGTTCCTCCAAAATGAGATCCATGGAAGCGGAGGAGGAGTTACTCTCTACAGATGGTGGGTCCTTCTTCAGGTGCTTAGAGGAAACTAGAGATGACGGTAGTTTCCCTTTGTTGCGCGCTTTTGGGATGGCTCCTCTTATGAAATCTGACTTAGGTGCCATGGCGTCTACCATGACATGAGGAGGAGAGTCCGAATCTGAGTCCGCAGGTAGATGAGAAGAAGCCAGCCTTAAATTCCGGAGTTTGCCCATGAAGAAGCAAAGGGTCAGTTGAACGAAAGCAATAGGTCAATGATAAAAATACAGGAAACCTGAGTCTGACGAAGACAGTCAGACGCGGAAGACCGGCTGAAGACACCACAAGGCGAAGCGATGCTGAGTCGAAGCAAAAGCAAGCATGGTCAAGCAGAAGTAAAGTAACATAACAAAAATTAAAGAGGAACGTAGTTGTGACCCTGTAAGATTATTCCCCTCACAAGGCACCTGAATGTGAGAGCTCGCCTCAAAAATGATGTGTACACTTTGCAAAATCGACGCTTTACTGTCTCAGGAAGCGGCAAACGAAGATTTCTGAAGATGCGCGTTACTCAGCGGAACAATCCTCTGGTAGTTACAAATCAAGAAGTCTGTGAGCGCAGAATCATCGCATCTGTTTCAGGAGCCTCACTCCGATGTCGCTATAATAACGGGCGTTAGCCGGGCCCCTCCAGCATTGTAATAATTATGTATCAAAAATTACAGGAACACAGGACATCCTGCTAGCAATACAACTGCCATATGTAGTGGAATAACGATGGCAATTATATACAGTGCAAAGTCTACAGGAAGAGACAGGTGCAGTTCGTATGGCTGCCTGAGTATATAAGGGGCATTTCAGAGATTTACAAGTAAAGGAAAACCCATACGATGAGAATTTCCATGTTGTGGAGTCAGGCGTCACTCCCAGATGGGCAAACAAAGCATTACGACCCTGCCAGTGATTCGGAAGACTCCACGACCACCGCGTTGAGAAGAGCAACGGCTCTGACAGGAAAGGTATTCAAAATGGCGGACGCGGGCGTGTGACAGCCGCGCGTCGACTTACAAGACGAGTAGAGTCGCCGACGAGCCGCCAACCAGCACAAAACGCAGTTCCCTCAATGCCACAGGCATTTAGAAGGTCAATTCTCCCAGGGTGTAGGTCATTATTTGTAGAGAGAGTGGCGCCGTGCTGGTTCTGCTCCCGTAAGCGCCGGAGAGCTACGGAGCAGCCGCCATCTTCGTCAGGCGCTAGCCACGCCCCCCCCTGTTGTGTTTTCTTAAAGCTATTGAATGCCGTACAGCCTGTAGCTGGTGACTGATATAGACTGATATAGACTTAGGGTCAGGTTTACTAAAACTTTGCATCAGAGATGTGTTACTTCTTTGGTGCTGCCCAATGCAAACCCCATTTCGGAATTTACAAAGTCACCCAAATCCCAATTTGCATGGGTTTGCGTGACTTTGTAAAAAAGAAAAGTAATGCTACGTGTGTTAGGGCTATGCGCTGCTTTGGGTAACCTGTGTCAGCGAGGCATCACATGATTGGAGAATGGCAGGTCCATGCATCCATCTAACACCCTTATGCATCAAGCCAAAATCCAGTCGGTAAAATACCGATTCCTTATTAGCTCCCGGTATTAAGTAAAAAATACCCAATCCCAATGCATCAACCCAAAAGCAGAAATCGGTATTTAAGGAATCCTTAAATAGCGATTCTTTAAATAGGGATTCCTTAAATACCGATTCCTTAAATAGCGATTGCATTTAAGGAATCCCAAAGTGAGATTCCTTAAATGCAATGCATCAAAGTTAAACAATTAGCGATTTCGCTAATAAGGGGAGCAAATTACCATGAAGATGAACTGCATGGTAATTTGCAAAAACTTTGAAAAATGCACTTTTGTGCATTTTTCAAAGTGTCATGTTGCGCACACACATGCCCTTAGAGCATGTGTGTGTGCAACATATGTGCACATATCATTTTCAGGGGTGCAACAGGGTGTCCTTTTGACACCCTGGCACCCTTGAAAGTGCTCCAGCTATTAGCGATTCGGTAATACCGAATCGCTAATACAGAATGGCTTTACATTCATTCCTATGGGCCTCCAAGCCCATAGGAATGAATGGGTAGGTATTCCTTATTACCGATTCGGTATTACCGATTCGGTAATAAGGAATGTTAAGGAATCGCTATTTGAATAGCGATTCCTACATGCATAGCCTTTTGCTATTCCTTATTAGCGATTCCTTATTTTTCGCTAATAAGGAATCGCAAATGCTAATGTTGATGCATATGCCCCTATGTATTTTGATGCAAACCCAGATTTCCTAAAGTCCGTAAACCTCATTTTTCACCAAAATGGTGCACCTATCCAAAGCTGGCGTAATCCATGTATGCAGTTTACAGCACACATACAAAGAGGAGTACAACTCTAAGGACAGATTTTGTGCAGGAAGGTGTTGGCGTTGGCACTAGGCAGACACCAGTACCGCAGTACATTGATAGAGCTGAACAGCACATATCTTCGTGAATATGGTGCAGGTCAGCTCTCTCCCCGTTTCACACAATACAGCACAGCAACTTGCCCTGTAAGGCTACGTTGCATGTACTGTAAACCTGGACTCTAATTTCCATGTAGTGACCCCACTGATACTTATAGTGCATATGCTTGTGGGTGAAAAATAGGATCTGGGTGTCTATAGGTTCTAATATTGGTTAAACAGGACAGTATCTGACATTCTAATATTGACATTGCAACTTTTGCACCACCTATGGACACAGAAAAATGTTGGGCAAGTAGGTACTGCAAGAGATACAGAGGAAGTTTCCAATCCCATTTACGTCATTCCATCAAATATCAATTCAGGATATTGTAGTGGTTTGCAAGTCACAAGCTTGAATTCTGGCAAGACTGACATTGGTTAGACTGGCCTGAAGAAGCGGCTTGGGAAGCCGCATGCATTGTTGCCGCCACTAGGGGACTCCAATCTCCATCATCCCTTGCCTGGCAAGTGATCTACTGCACTTTAAAAAGCGATCCACAGCCCTGCAAACTGGGGGTAATCTACATTGGTGAGACTAGTCTGTAGAAGCTGCTGGGGGAGCGACATGTATTGCTGCTGCTGCGGGGGGACTCCAATCCCCATAATCCCTTGCCTGACAAGTGACAAACTGCATTTCAAAAAGCATTCAGCAGCACCGCAGCCCCGCAGTGCGGTACATGCCTGGGCAAAGCCCAGGCCAAGGGCAGGTCCGTTTGCACCCGTTTGAGACCGGATGAGGCTGGGAGGGCTGCCCCTCTGTTACCAGCCTCCCAGGGTAAGATTTCTTCACTATAACTTTAGCACTAAAGGGATCGGGAGCTATACTACTAACAAAGGGTTTCTTTGCGACTTTGTTTTGCAAACACCCTATTTTTGGCGCTTATTTTGAAACCAAGGGGGGCATTTGGAGGCATCCACTCTGCTGAATCCTGCTGGAATATATATGGTAAAATGAAAGCTCACAGGGGGGTTCCTCACTTTGAGCCCGCCTACAAAGCATAGAGCTATTGCCCATATGCTGTAAAGAGCTATAGGGGTGGCAAATGCTGAAATTGAGCTTTCAGAGTGATTATCATTGAGTATTAGGAACATCCCCCCCCACGGAATTTCTCTTGGAACGGGAAATCTCACAAATGATGATCTCCGGTCCCCCCACCAACAAAACTCTGCGTCTCTTCTTACCCTGAATGCTAATGTGAGTGATTCTAATAATATTCTCCAAATGGTAGAGTATTCTGATAAACTGTGTCCAATTTCAAGCCCTATTTCAAACAAAAAAGGTTTCAACCAGATTTATAACCATAGACTGAAGACAGACAGTACATAAATCGATATGGAAGATGCCCCTCTTAGCAACACGATACAGAGGTACGCTAACGCACGCTGACATCATCCCGGCAGTTGAGCTTCCGCCCTTGGAGAGCACCAGAGCATTCGTTTAAATACACCTCATGGTGGACCTCTTCCAGCTTCGGGGTCCTGTAGACGGGCACGACCTAGGCAATGCGGGTGGCAGACTTTGGAGTAATATGTTTTTCGTTACGAGCTGGACGACACAAGGACTTTACCTTAGTTTTACATCGTAATGACTCTCTTTTCGACCCGCTAGCGTGTGACTATAAGTCACTGCCCCCTACCAGGACCCATGCTGCAAAACCTCTTCATTTTTGCACGTAAGCTTTGCTTTCTCTGTAATATGTTCTCACTGACCATACCTTAGAATTGACGACTACACAGGCGTCTCCAATTTTTTATAGGTAGTCTCACTACGTTTCTAGCAGAATCAGATCATTCTGAGCAGGCAAACATGTAAGACGAGTGCCGCTCAAGGTTGATTGCACATACCTTACTCTGTTACGATCGAGCAGAATTTTACCTAGATCACAAAAGACAAGTATTTGCATTAGGCTCAATAAGCCACCCACGATAACTGTATATTTACGCCCACTGGGTTACATATACTATCAATTTGGTAACACACCAATGCACATTGTTACAACTAAGGGCACGTGCGATTGCATGATACAGGATTGCTTGCATTTTGGACTAGTTGCCAGGCGAATTACGTTTAATTGTCATGTCTTGTGTCTGTGTCTTTCAATGTCCTTCTCTCCTTACAGATTTATTACCGCATTCAGAAGCCCTGAAGGCAAGAAATTACGAACCGTGAGTAATCCAGTACACTATGAGGCCATAGGTTAGGGTGGACCTTAGCGAGTGCATACCGTCATGGTCCCTGGTCCTGAAGAAAGCCTCGCAACTGGCAAACAGATGCGGAAACATGTAGACCTAATGTTTAAATTTAGGATGTGACTGACCAATTTACTCAGTCGCAACATCCACCACACAATTTTAATCTAGCCTTACTATCCCACCATTAAAAATACTTTAGGAATAGTAAAGACTATTTTATCTTCACTTGCTGCACCAACACTTGCACTTATCACAAAAAATCCTGCTCTGCTGTAATCAGGCGTTGAAGCACACTGGAGAGGCATTCGGCCTCTCTGGTGGGGCCCAATGATGAAGCATGTCACCAACTAGGTTGGTGAGTGAAAGCCCTTTAAAACAACATGAGTGATTCCTGTTGATAGCTCTTTAATCTTTTCGCTTCACTCTTCTGTTGTTTATTGAATGTTTACTAGATATAGGCCTGTGCTTATATTTTAGGTCGAGCCTATAATGGCAGCGTGCATACGCTGCTCGCTCTGCGAGGCATGCAATAATGGAGTATGCAGTGAAAGCACTGTCCCCTCTCCGCCCATGTTTTTAATTGGCTTGTGTCATTGTCTTTCATAAATGCTGCCTTCTGATTGATTATGAGGCTTGTTAGTCCCTCCTTACTATGGCCATGTCAACATTTGTACCCTCACATGGCTACTGACCCCGTTACTTTGAGTGTTACACAGTGGGGCACATGTTATTTAGACTGTAAGCATTACTTTGTCCGTGCCTTCTCTCCCCCTTCTCCCCCTAACTCCGGCCGCACTCCTGTTGTCCGTGCTTCTCCCCTGTTGTCCGTGATGCAATGCAATAGGTCTTGCATAAATGCGAGTCCTATTGCAATGCAAATGCTTGTTATCTTTGTTATTGAGCCCACTTGTTTGTTATCAGAGGTTGCTCAGCCGCTATGGGGGAGGAGCGTCGTAACCACTGTCATCCTCAAAATGTGAAAAATAAACCGTGTTTATTATTGTTTTATTATTCTTCCATTGAATGAGGCTTGGAGGAGGGGCCATCACAGGGCATGTCAGGAGGGTGAGAGGTGAGCACTGCGTTCAGCGCGCATGTCTGTTTGACAGGCCGTCTCAGGATGGCTAAACCAACATGCGCACTGGAGCTGTCTCCAAACCCTGCTGTGGTTGCTGGGTTGGAGACAGCAGACACAGGCCCCAATTCTCCCTAGGAGAGCAAATCGAGGACACGTAGGCCAATCCTGATGCTGCTCTTATGCATGAGAGCAGATTCAGGATTGGCCGCAGGGGAGGCGGAGTGCCTCTGCTGCAGGGAGGAAGAAATAGAAGATTGTATTATACTGTGTTTTTTTGTCTGTTGCCCCCCACCACACCGCTCTGAGGGCACACCAGCCGCTACTGTTTGTTATGCAGTTGGTGCTTTTTATAACCTACGACCAAGCTTTGTGATCCGATTCTAAATTTAACTAATGAGTAATTATGAACTGGTTGTTTTTATTATTACATTGTATCTTTTATTGTTTTACTTTTTCAAATTGAATAAAGTCTGGTTTGCCCCTGGCTCATTCATGGAAATTAGTACACCATGAGTTAGTCATAGCACAATGTTGGTGAAACGAGCCCAAAAGGTATTTTCACATAAGCAGATATATTTGTATGTAATAAATAATTACTCCTTCTGGTTCTTGATATCGATTCCTTAATGGGGAAGTTTATATTTCTTGATATAAGAAACTTACCTTAACATCGATGAAACCCCGAATACATCTGAACTCATAGAACAGTCATGAAATCGATATTAATAAAATAGTGTGGGGTTTTGTGAAATTGACTGTAAACGCTCCCATACATACCCACTTATTGTGGATCTACTAAATACAAAATATGTCAGCGCATGTATTGTCATTTTTTTTATCGGCTTCCAACAATAATAAATATTCAAGGAGACGTGGTTTTGAAAAAATGGGGATTCGAACGTCATGTATGGAACCATTGGTGTATCTTGTACGTAAAGTAAGAAAGAAATTAAATGAATGAAAAAAATAAAAAATTAATCGGTAAGCATTTTCTTAGCCTTCAAGCAGCACTGATAGTTTTATCGTCTTAATCAACGCCGTCAAGACTATTTATTGCTCTTTTGAGGTAGATGTTTGAGCACATGCTGAGGTGTTAGTTCACGGTTGCCAAATTAAAATGATAATTCTCATGCGTGAAATAACTGCATGGACTAATGGCCAAATCTTTGGATAATATGCGCCACCGCCACAGCAGGAGGAAAAACAATTAGAAGCCATCAAATAACGTAGCTAAATAGATTTTAAAAATCGTGTGATTGTACTAATGAGAGAACACAATTAGAAAATAATTGACAAAAACCTGTAACATTGCATCGGGACAGGTGACCGTACGTTCTAAATGTATTGTTTCAACGTATACGTGTGTTTTAAATTCTTAACGTGACAACCTTGCAACCATCTCAAATGTGTTAAAATGAGTACATTTTAGAGATTTAAAGAAGCCAATTAATCCTTTAATTTTTTCACTGACTCCACTACTCCTTCCCTGGGTATTATCTAATGATGCTGCTCCCGAGGTGAGAAGGGTTCTGCATGCTTCCAGAATTACAATGTTTTCACTCCTATCCTACTCTCTGTTATACTGTAAAGGGGGCCCCGCAGCTCCGTGCAATTATTTAACAAGGTAGGGGAGGGAGGGCTCGAGGGAGCACATACTGGTCTTCACAAAAAACACACATATGCACACTCACCCACACATTGTTCTGCATATAAATTGTTGTTAAGTATCAGAAAAATACTTCGAAGATTCACCTTTAACATTTGATTTCCAGATGAATGATTAAGGAAATTATGTAAAAAATATTCCGATGGATATTCTCACTACTACACAGAAAAACTCAAAAGTATGTTTATTTTTAGAGTCATAAACATACATTATGGGAAATTGGACGATTCTACTTGAAGACTTATAGAATATATATTCACAATTTAGCATCAGTCGCCTACAAGATTGTCATGTTTTCGGATGCAACAATTAGTTATAAGGTTTGATTTGACAACCGAGATGTGCACCTGGTAACGGATGCAGAGTTGAATAAGGAGAAATGCCGAACTTTAAGAACTAACGGGAAAAGATAGATCAATGCGAATCAATCTATGTGCTGACGTGTGTTAAATTGTTTAATAATTTAAAATCTCTAGAGGACATTATCACGACGCTGTGTGATGAATAAGCATATTCATCACACAAGGCATATGCCAATCACGCTTGAAAATGTCTGACATTGTAAATCGGTGAGATAATATCAGTTGAGCCTATATGTTCTTCTTCAAGTTCAGTTGCTGAATTCATAGATGGATTTTCTGTTTATTATTGATACATATTTTTCTTTGGAAGTCTAAGAATGCGGATTATTAGATGGATGGGACGTGGGTCCTCACCAAGTAATAATGTCAAAATTCCGTACCAGGTCCAGTTAGGTCTCAATCATTTAAATATGAGCTCAATCATTAGTAGTTGTACCACTGAGCAGACATGCGAACCTTGAAAAAAATGTGTAAAGCATCTATCACTACCAAAACAGCTAAAAGTATAAAACAGAACACATTACAAATCCCATAAGCAAAGGGGCATGTGTACAAGCCCCTATCGCTATCACAGCGTCACTTTTATCAACGTTGTGGTGGCAATAGGGGCTTTACCTTATTTACAAGGCAGTGTTAAGCCACTTAACGTGGCTTAACACTGCCTTATAAATAAGGCCCCCTTTCACGCTATGGTTAGCGCAAAGGGGTGGGCAGTGGATGTTGTGGAGGGCGTTCACCACAAAACCTATTGATTTTGATGCTGCCCCCTATGTACAAGGGCAGAGTACATAAGTTGCAGCGCCAAAATTAAGACCAGGTAAAACGAGGATAAATGCATTATTTCTCCTCGTTTTTGCTTTTTTTAATGTGTGCTGCCTTGTGTCAAAGTTTAAAAATATGGCCGACAATGATGGAGCGCAAGTCGGGTACAACAAGTGAATTGGGTCTGCTTGACATTTATTTTTTGGACTTAGAAGATATTTCAACAAAAATTTTCTGAGAAGGTAGAAGCTCAGCATGGCAAGACTGCCAGTATTGTCCGAGGAGGAGGCTTCGATGTCAGGAAGCCGTTGTAAGAAATTCCACGTTTGGACTTAGCCACTTTTTTGGAAGTTAAAAATCCCCAGAAAGCAGAAGCTGTAGCTGGCGAGGGCTCCACGAGAGTGGGTGGCCCTTCTGTGAATGATCACTGAACAGGATTTGCTGCTGTGGAGGAGAATGTGGCAGGAGCTGCCACAAAGTTAGGCCAACCAGTGATACACCGTGGGCGGAAAGATGAGCAGGTTGGTCCCGGTCTTCTTTTGGATCTCACAGCAGTTTTTAGTAAAAAACTTTCCCATGTTTTGGAGTTTGGCTATCTGGACACATTTAGCAAAACTCCAAAGGCTCCAAGACTGGGAAGGCTCCACTTTGAGGCTGGGTAGAGGTGCTGGTTTGAGATGGTTGGAGCCTTTTCTGTCTCTGAGGCTCCGATTAAAAGGAAAGCCAACTAGCCCTTGGAGCCACTTGGTAGTCCTTGGTTTAATCAGTGGAACAAGGCTTAAGCAGAAAGATAGGCCTCTGAGGGTTCAAGGCAGGCTCCAGGCAACAGAGCAGCCCTTCCAGGCGCAGCAAAGCGGTCCTCTGAAGTATGCAGGAGGCCACAGCAGCAGAAAGTCCCCAAAGTCCTACTGCAGGTTGAGAAAGTAAACTGAAGAGGGAGTCTTTGTACTGATGGGCCTACTCCCTAGTCCATAGACTTTCTTATGCCCCCTCTTCCCCCTTCCTTGCCTACAGGACACCACCTTGTGTTCCTTATTTGTTTCTTCCCCTCCTTCGTCTCAGCCCCCAGTACTGTAAGGCTAGCTAGTGGTACCACTTTCAGCCCCTGAGTATTGTAATAACACACATGGCTTATCCCTCATCTCAGCATTGAATAATGTACAAATGTGGTACAAGGTTTCGTATGACTCCCAACTCTATTGCCAGTTGCACACGTGTGCTTATATGTTCTTGTGCTGCGCTTACGCTCTGTTCTTGTGAAGAATGGGCCGAAGTCTTGCAATAGTTCTCTTCCTGCGAGGCTATGGCCAATCCTGGCGGCCATATTCACTCTTATTTAAATCACGCCCAGCTCTGATCGTGTGATTTTTCTTGTGGTTTGCTGCACCGAAGCTCCTTGCCGCATTTGAGGTACTTCGTCTGGACTCCAGGAATTCCTCAGCTCCAGTGCCTTTAAAGGAATAAAAAAAACATTTTAGAAAGAAACAATTGAAAAGGAATATTACCTTTGTGAGGTGTTGTTAAAACCCATTTAAACACATGACAAAGAAATACCTGGACTATTTAAGCCTACCAAGGCTTTTGAGAGCGCAACAAATACATTGTGTAACAAATACATTTCTTGTATCCATTGTGTGACGCAACACAACTTAAGGACTTAGTCATAAATGCTAAAAGCGAATAGGAAACCAAAACCCAGTGGCATTTCTTCCAGTTATGTTTTGAACGTATTTTTGTTGAAACTTGTTGTGAACTAACGTATGTGTATTTCAGATATGACCACATTGAAGAAGGACACAAACTAGCACGATCTCTCAGTGGGATTACAAGGAGAACTGGCTGAAGTACTCCAAGAAATCAAATGCAAACACCTATCCCTTCACACCATCTGCTTCGCATGTAGAACACAATCTCAAATTCAAGCTCAGAGGCAAATATTGAGCAAGTGTGGGTTACACAAATCCTAGACACAATAACTAGTTTTTGTTTATAGGTCGACGATTATCAACTACAGAATATCCCCAAGATCAAGGTCCCTTATTGAACATGAAATTCCTTTGAGAAACAAGAGACCAGAGGCATTTGGCAAAACAGGAACAGTCTGTTTAATTAAACATTCAGATCAGTCACAGGCTGAGGGTATGAGGACTTCCTCATTTACAACTGTTTTATACAGTTCATTGTATGCCATTAACGGTTCTGGTAAACCTTGTGTGGTATGTTATGTAATGGAAGTTGCTTCTTTGGAGTCATAAATTAATTGTTCAATAGATAATCCAGGTGGGGCCTTGACCTTGTGTGAACACAATGTGGCCAGTGGGTAACATGTCTAGATGTCTGGAATGGGGAGTGCATGATCACTGCATATGCAGTGTTTGCTGTGTCCTGATTGGCTATATATTCCTCACTCATGTGGCATCTGACTTTATGGGGTTTTTGGGAGTGCGTGTAACTCTCTAGCCATGTGTGCTTTATTTGGACCAATCTTACCTGGACCACTGTGGCATCGCTGAGTCTATCTGTGGATTTATGTGGAATTTCCTCTTCATTCATTTGTCTGCCAGCCACATGCCATCCCACCTTTGACTTATCAATCAATAACGTAGGGCCTAGGTCTCAGTGTTTGCCTGACAACGTATGTGCGAGTTGGGGTAAATTTGGAGTTCACAACGATCAAATTTGTTAATAGGGACGCGATTTCGTTCACATAAATAAATGTATCATTTATCATTTATCATGGCTCCTGCCACTGAGGACAGCACTGTTTTTAGACCTGGAAGAGGGCCTCCATTGGCCAGAGGCTCCTGGCTTTTTGGAGGCGTGGTTGGAGCTCCACGTCATGTTTCCCAGGTCAGATGCCCAAGAATAGGGAGCTTTCGACTTGGTGATTGGAACCCGTCCTCATTGAATTTGGACACGGGCACCTGGGTGCCTGCTTTTTCAATACTTTCTCTGGGAGCTGTTCCACGCCCTCGTGACACTGCCCTTCTGTCCTGGGGGATCAGCAGCAGAGTGGAGTCTTGGCTTCCAGAGGCAACCTTGATGGGGAACTTTAGTGAGGATACCCACTTGACAGAACACACACAGCAGTGCTGAATCCCTGAAATCATTCCCAATGCTGTCTCAGTGGTCCTTTTTTGGTTTGATGCAATATTTGGAGAAGAGGGTAAATGGGTGCTTATTTGTGCAGAGGGTTTATCTTTTACTGCACATTTTATTCTGTGATTGTGTGAAGGAATTACTTCCCCAGACAGTTAACCCTCCCTGTCAAGGTTGTGGCCAGGTCCCTGTTGGACTGTGTTCCCTGTCCATGGCTGCTGCTGCCAAGTGTTTGTCCAACTACCTGAACCTGGCTATGGGGTTGCAGTGGCTCGTGGACCTCCCTGCGGCTGAGTGTAGGGTGCATTTTGATTCCCCTGTGCTTGGTTTTATGGGTGATTATTTGAAGGGTTTTGTGGTAGCTGGCCCCGACCAGTCAATCTCTATTCATGGTACACCTTTACCTGGTGACACATCATGTGGCAATAGTAGCACTCTCTAGGATCTGCTATTCCCAACCTCCCTGGCCTCTACCGCCATAGTTGGGTTTAAACCCACTGAGGTATTGCCTCGGAGCCCGCTTTATGACTGGTGCCATTTGCAGACTTACTGCCAATGTGGCCCCCTCAAGGGTGGTCTTATTTAATTTGTGTTGGATCAACATAGTAATGTCTCTCTGAGCTTGCTCTCAATTGGGGATTGTCCTCTTGGGTCATTGGTGGGGACATTTTCTTGTGATGAGTTTGGGCCTGTCTTATTTGCAGAGCTCTTTGCTATAGCTACGCTCTCAGGCCACGTATTCAACAGCAGAAAGGGGTCCTTTGGAATGGTGAGTGCACCACATAGCACCAGGCAGCCTTGTATTCACCACCTCCCAGTGCACGGAGGCACTGTGGTGTTTGCATAGGCTGTGCTTGGAGTTCTTAAAGGTGTGTGTGTGGTTCAATAACGACTCTCTTCCTCCACCAATACTTTATTGACTGTGAGGGTTTTTGCTCTTTGAGCACTCTCAAGTAGGAGATGGTGTGCATGACGTACCCACTGCTTAATGAATTCAGAACGATCAAAGATCAGACTTCCTTCACTGAGGCAGTCTTGGAGACCATGCAAAAGTATGATCTCCAAGACTCCCGTAGTGAAGGCAATCTGATTGACAGTTGATGTTTCACTTGTCTTCCTGTGATGTAGGTGTGTTTAAATGGCACATGTCCCAGGGAAGGAGCTCCAGAGCTGGAGCAGGCCATGGATCCCTTGTCAGATACCTGGATGGTCATTTGTAGTTTGGCCATCAAGTCTCATTCTAATAGATTGGTTGGGGATGAGGGAATATATAGTAGCTGTCCTCTCTTCAAATCCCTCCTATCTCTAGTTCTAGGAGTTTCATGAAGGGAATCCTTGTCATCGTACCTGACAACCCTTGCATAACTGTAGTCTTTCAATATGGGGATGATCGCTAACCTTAGGCATGACCGTGTCACCCCGTGTCTATTAGGAAGCTATATGCTGTATTGTTCATGGGTACCATGAACACAAGTTCCTCTTCAGGTCAGCCCGTGGTTAGCAGTATGATGCATGTGTGGTTGTGTGCATTTTCTGTTTAGGAAATCGACTTTCAATTTAACCCCTTGGTTAACTGGGCAAATCCTGTAGTCTCCCCCTCGTCAACAGATTCCGGCAACTGCGGCTCCTTTCCTCACCCCCACCTGCCGTTTCACTATCTAGAACCACCAAAAAACTCCCTGTCACCTGTGTATGTTTGTTCGAATCAGTGGGAGTGTGTGTTAATTCTGCTGCTCAGGTTCTATGTGTCAGAGGTGATAGATGGGGGATCGAGCTTCTGTGGACTTTGTCAGAGAACTTGGGTTACGCAGGAGTTGTCTGGGAATGCCAGCCTGTGAGTTTCTCATACTTGGGCCTAACCAGTTAGTCGGCACCTACTATTGGTGAATTGGTGTATCTTAATGCAGGGCAAGCTGGCGTGGGCACCGCCATGCCTGCATATGATGGTGGAGGTGCTGACGCCTTGCTTGGAATTGGTAGTGTAGGATCATTGATCTGGGCCTTCTCGATGATGGCCCATTAATCTAATAATGCCTCTCTCCTGTCTTTCTTTTGACCTGTCTATTTAGTTTGCATGTGTGTTCTTGTGTGTTCAGTGTTGAGAGTTCCCTCCTTAGGACAGGAAAATGTGTCTGTCTTTCTGTGTGCGTGCCATTTTTGGCAAAGCTTATTAAGTTTCTTAGCCTGTGTGGAGAACCTAGGGGCATATCAACAACAAATAGCGATAATTATCGCTAAGCGCTGTTACCACAAAATTTTTTATCGCCGGCAAAGTCATTTTTTTATCGCCGCCGTAGCGACGTATTAACAAGGCGCCGCTAGCCAGCGATAACAATCAGTTCCGGCGCTTATGGATGGCGATAAAATCTTAGCGCCGGCGATAAAAAAACGCACGCTAAGCCGCGAAAAGTAGACATAAGCAAATTATCTCCAAAATCAGCCTGACAATTGACAACAGGCCTGCACTTTGCACGCAGCAAGCGGGAAAATGCACTATAAAAGGCCCCCAAGCAGGCAAAAAAAAATGGATTCCAGTGACCAGAGACCAGACCAGACCAGAGACATGGAGGAAGCGGGGCCAAGCACAGAGACCACAGCGAACCCCAAAGCAAGCCAGGAGGAGCAGGGAGAGAGCCAGGGGAAGGAAAAGGTTCAGCCACCAGGAGAATCAGGTCCTGTATAGCCTGGTGGCTGAACACCAGCAGGAGCTGTTTATATGGAGGACAGTGCCATTGTCCCGAAAGAAACACATCTGGGAGGAGATCACAGCCAAGGTCAATGCTGTGGGAGAGAGGAAGAGGAGGACCGTGGAGGAGGTAAAAAAGCGCTGGAACGACAGCAAGAAGAACACCAGGGAGAAGATGGCCGCCAACCGGAGGGCAGCCATGGCCACCGGAGGTGGTAGCCCCATGCCGCAGCTGGAGCTGGATTAGCAGGAGGAAATGGTGGCGCAAGTCATCACTGAGGAGACGGTGATTGGCGTGCCGGGTCGGGACACCGCTGCAGGTCAACAGACACAACCACAGGTTGAGTACAAACTATGGAGTGGGTGGACGGGGGTGATTGGCCACAATGGCACACATGTATAATAAATAGCATTGCATAGCCACGATTACTGGTGTCCAGGTCCCAGATAGCCCTGTGCATGGTGGCATGGACACACATAAACATTGCTAGACACCCTTTGACGGACACACTGACATTGAAATGTGCACTGAAACGTCAGAAAAACACAGTCTAGCTACATCATCAGACCACAAAATAAGTGCCACATCACATACCAAAATGCCACATCACATAGAGACGCAGCATGTTGCCAAAATGCACCCCTTGCCCACAAGCCATATCCAAATCATCTCCTCAAGGCCGCAACTCACATGTGCCAAAATGAGTATGCAGTGTGAATGTGACTGATCACGCGCACGTGTAAGCATGCCAACAGCAAAACCAGCACACCTGCAAAATAGCACATGTGGCTGATTTGTGTGGAAGGTTGTGCGTGGCCAACAAGTGTGACTTGGAGGGCCACACACAACCTTGCACACGAGCCAGACACATGTGCAATGTTGCAGGTGTGCTGTGCCTGTCGCTGGCATGCTTACTCGTGCACGTGACCAGTCACATTCACACTGCATACTCATTTTGGCACATGAGAGTTGCGGACTTATGAAGAAGAGTTGGATAAGTGTGCTGATGAGGCAAGGGGGACATTGTGACAACCTCATGCCTGTACTACAAAAATGCCCCCTTGCCTGTACATGCTATGTAGCACTGTGTACAGCAAGATGAGAAAGTAATGAGTGACTCTGCATACCGTCAACACATGCAATGTCACACCAAAAATACGGATTATGGGGCATATTATCAAGGACGGCGTTAAAATAATAGCCGCTTGAGTGCCACTAAAGCAGCGATAATGGCCCTGAAAATATGCCCTAGAGAATTCCAATAGAAGCCCATGGTCACAGCAGAACATGGACTTCAATTGGAATTCCCCAGGGCATATTATCAAGACTATTATCGCCGCTTAAGCGGCAGTTCTCTGCCACTCAAGTGCCGATCATTTGTAATGCTGTCCCTGATAATTTGCCCCTTAGTCGCGTGCCCCCCATTGCAAAACGCGATGTAGGGCGCACCATGAAATCCATTCAGTCATCCAAAGGCAACTTACCTGCATTCACACATATCCCTGTCCATAATACCCACCACCCTCTCCCGCCCCACGTCAACGCATGGCATGTACTATTTTCTCTTGCAAATTTAAAAACTCTTCATGTCTGCAAAAGCTAGATCTTCAAATCTAACAATTGCGCCATCCTAGGGACATAGTATCAAGATCAGTGTTGAAATTATCGCAGCCTTAGCAGCAGGAAACTCTGGCTTGATAATATGCCCCATGAATTCACACCAGAACATGGACTCCTATAGGAATTCACCAGGGCCTATCATCAAGCCTAACACAGACGCTTTAGTGGCAGTTACCTGCCGCTAAAGCCGCGATCATTTTAACGCTGACCCTGATAATATGGCTCCTAGTCCCTCTCCCCTCACTATGGTGTTCAATTTTCTGAGCATAGGATCCTTGGCTTGTTACTATGACATGTCTCCTCTACTACCTTTAATATTAACAACCATTTAAAAAGGGGTATAACAACCAATTTACAACACAGGCCATATAAACAAACATCACCAGCACAAATCCATACGAAAGTCCATTTCACAATCCCTCAAGGCATGTCACTACCCATGTTGCCCTGTACTCCTTGATAGCCTTAGCACTGCATAATCTGTGGTATCCAGAAGGTAAACACTAAAAACACAACATACAGGCTGCCGCTTTAGATTCACCCATCATGCATGTCTACAATGGTGTTGAATGGTCACATCTACGGGCTATAAAGGCCCCAGGCTGGTACCAGCTCACCTGGCTCAGTGTTGACATCGCTCTCACTGTCTTTGTCCACCAATGGTCCAAATAAATGGTCCCATGCCCTAGCCGCCTCAAGTGATCCCTTGCTCAATGTACCCTTGACCAGTAGTAGCCTAACTATCCCATCACACTCTGCCCATTTGGTGAACTTGCACTCCCATTGATCTAAACTCGTGTCCCCACTTGCCTTCCAGTGCATCGTAATATCCCCTCATGACCACGAATAATCCCCTAGCCATAAACTTGTGGCAAGCCCACTTTGAGCCGTGTGTGGGAAGCAATGTAGGATACAAGCCCCCAATGCCAGATCTACCTCCCTGTCCATCAACACCTTCAATAGTGTCATCAATACGGTCCAATAAGTATCCCAAAGTGGTGAGCCCCAAATCATGTGAGGAAAGTTTGCCCCCTCTCCCTGAACCCTTGTGCATTCCTATGAGTCAGTATAGAAAAATGCATTGACTTTTTGCCGGTGTGAGGTAAGGCGATGTAAAACATTAAAAAGAAGCCTTTGGAAGCGGGGATTCCTGGTGCACCTCCATGCTTACTCGACAATCTCAGCACAAGCCCTTTCTGGTATCTCTCTCCCTACATCTACATCCCATTTCAATTAAGTATGTCCAAAGGGGACACTGTCTGCTCATACAGCAACAACATTTGCCATACATGCTGCACCATACTCTGAAAGGGTAATCCAAAAGAAGTGCAGGAAGCAAGATTAAACATGACAGACGCAATGCACACAACACAAATTGCAAGGAGCCAAAGCGACTTAGAGGCACATGTGTCCTACACAGTGCAGCTTTGCAGAAAAAACACGGCGTATATAATCAAGGACGTTCTTAAAATTATCGCCACTTCAGCGGCATGAAACTGCCACCAAAGCAGTGATAATGTGCCTGATAACATCCAGCAGAGAATTCAAATCAAAGCCCATGTTCACACCAGAACATGTGCTTCTCCTGGAAATCTAGGCGGCATATTTCCAAGAACATCTTTGCTGCTTGTGGTGGAAGTCTCCTGCTGCTAAAGCGCCGATAACACCATGGACGTCCATGATAACATGCCCCCAAGTAGGCTCCCATTGCCAATGTGCCAAAAGTGGGTACTCATCACACATCACTAATAGCACACGAAGCCCCTGCAAAGCTGCAACTCCTTGAGCCACACTGATAATGCATGTGATAGGGCATGATGGATAGCATGCCTGCAGGACAAACAGATTCACATGGTGCTGGACACCTCACTGATGTTGCGGAGTGTGGAACTCATCCTCAAGGAAGCATGTCACACCCTGGCACAAACTTATGTACACACAACCCCTGATGTGAACAAGACACTTGATGACCTACTATGCACAAGTGTCACAACTCTGACAAGGATACACAATCCACACAGATTTCCACATGTCTGCATTGTCCATACACAGAAGTCAAAGGCCCATTTCATGAAAGGGACAAGGCGCAGCTAAACAAAGGCAGCAGGTGCCACCATCACACAATGCAGTGTTCACACATACTAATTGGAGTACATCAACATTGCCTAATAGGTGTTGCGGTCTGCATCAGTCACATAACACAAACCAAGACTCAACAGATAGCATTTGTGTGTAGACACTGTCAAGACACATTTCCCACCTAGGCAACTTGTGATATTACAACGTACAAGTACACCCATACATCCGTGATGTCTCTGAAATAATCACAATCCAAAAACTAGCATGCATATTGTACAAAATATCTATAATGTACAGTCTCCCTCAGTCTGATTGTGAAGTCAAATAATGCATGCCCATACATGGATACCACTGTTAAACTGTATCTTCCATGAACATTTCAGAGGGAGCGACAACACCTCCTGGACAGCTGGACGGCCCACTCCACCACGATGACTCGTCCCAAACACCAACCATCAATGTGGACTAGTTTCAGCGTCTCCTCGAGTCCCTCGACACACCAACTCCAGTAGCAGGGCCAGCCACCAGCATTGCGCCCAGCCCACCCCTGCACAAACCACCCAGCAGCAAGTACCTCCAACCAAAGCTGCCTCCCAGGACCGAGCCAACACATATGCGGCCTTTCATACCATGGTGCTGGAGGTCCAACGGGAGACAAAGGACTTTGTGCGGGTGGGCTTGGAGAGCCTGGCAGCCAAGTTTGAGGAGCTCAGTGGGTGTTTGAATCGCATCGAGAACAACATGGCGAGGATTCCAGACATCCACACATCCCTCAATAACATCCAACACTCCCTGGATGACATTGCTGGGGTCCTGATCCGGAGAGCGGACACACTGTCCTGGCGGGATTGCTCCAGCAGTGTCTTTGCTGCATTATCCCGACTGGCAGGGGTAATGGAGTCCAGGGAGCGGAGGGAGCTCCGACAGCTGGCTGCCACGGCTCAACACCAGCGTAATCTGGAACAGACATGGCAGGCCATGCTTCTCCACATGACATCTTTACCTCCCCACAGTCTTGCGACATCTGCTGCTTGCGCATCCCCATCCTCAGCTCCACACCCTGATGTGTCAGTGCCTCACAGTGCTGCACCCACCATACCACCACCCACACGTGAGACACACGACACATCATCGGACGAATCTGAGGATGAAACTGCCACCATGGTTATGCGCAAGTTCAGCTAGCAGTGATTTACAAAGGCCTGTTGGTTTGTACATAACATCATTTCACTGCCCTTCCTCTCCCACTGTCTGCCGACATCCATCAACACCCAGCGTGGACCCACACATTGACCCACAGCAAATCTCCTCTTGTTCATTGACAATGGCACTGCTAAATCCGCCTCCTCCCCTGGCTCTGTCGCTCGCAATGGACTGCCAATCCCATGTCCTATGGTCCAGTTCTGGTCAATGCACAACCTGTTTTTTGTAAATAAATTCCCTTAAATCACACAGGTGCGTGTTTCCATGAACAATCAAGTATTTAACTTAGGCAATAAGTAAGGGGCTGTGAATCCACAAGAAGGTCCAGCAAGGCTAATTCAATCAAAGTACATGTGTCATCTGTCACGGATAGGCAGTGAGATGGCTGTGTATGGGCAAAAGCAATCTAGGCAATTTTCCTATGACAACATCTTTAAAGTACACCACTAACCTGTGAGTGTCTCAAGGAGCAGGGGAGTGGGAGTCTGACACTGCTTGGAAATCCCGTTCTTGAGGAGTCACATTAATGTCAGCATGTGCTGTGCATGCCGCAGGAGGGTGGGGAGAGTGTTTCAGTTCTTTGCGTTGAGGTGGCATAATGATCTTCTCCAGGAGTTAGCTGTCCAGATGCAGGGGACTGTGGCGATTGCAATGTCAGCGTAACGGACCTGCTGGATTGGGGTGCAGAAGCTGAGTAGTCTTTTGAGGTATGCATGTCTGGTGTTGTGGAGTGGCTTGTGTGCGTAGTCATTGCGCGTGGAGGTGATACACTTGTTGGCGGTGAGCCAGTGCAGGTCTCACAGGTGGGGTGTGATGTGCTGTCGGCGAGGGTTGTTGAGGACCAGGCGTGCAGAGGCATTTTTAATGCATTTAAGTTGTTATTAGAGTTTGGCCGAGGCTCCTGCATAGAGGATGTTACCGGTTTCCTACTTGCTGTTACTGAGTGCCTGTGTGACTGTTCCCCTTGTTTTGGTGGTAAGCCACCTGTTGAACTTGTTAAGCATCTGGAGGGTGATGAAGCAGGAGGATGAGACGGCGTTTACCTGCTTTGGCATGGAGAGAGTAGAGTTGATGTTGACCCCCATGTTGCATGCATGGTTGGTTGGTGCTGGATCTGTTCCCAGGGCGGCCGCACACCAGGAGGTGTCTCATGCGTAGGGGGTGGATAACAGGGTGTGCATTTCTGTCTTGTCTGATATTCATCTCCTGTTGGCAGTTATTCGTCCACTTAGCAATGTCTTACAGTCCTACATGGTGTATGGTTGTGTAAGTGAGGGTGGCCATGGTGGGTGAGAAGATCAGCTGGCTGTCGTTCTCGAAGGAGATGATGTTGAGGTTGTGCAATCGGGTAACGTGTGCGAGTGGTGACATGTACATGTAGAACAATGTTGTGTGAGGGATGAGCCCTGGGGTAATCCGCAGAAGATTACTGTGGACTCTGATCAGGAATGGTGGAGGAGGGCGGACTGGGTTTTGCTGTAGAGGAAGGAGTTTGTCCAGTCACGAGCCTTGTCTCGGATCTCGTTGTCGTGTATGCGAGTGCATAGTGTGCAGTGCAAGAGAGTGTTGAAGGCACAGGTACTGGTCAATGAGTGCTTCTCTTTCACTGTTGTCCATCTGTGGCATTATGTCATTGGTGGCGGAGATGTGTCCAGTTTGCTGCAGGAGTTGCCGCTGAAGCGCAAATGGGATGCTGTTTCCATAGAGTTAGTGGGTCAGTTGTCTGTTGATGGTCTTTGCAATGACACCTCACAGGAATGGTAGTAGGGAGATGGGACGTAAGTTCAGGCGGTCCTTGGGGTCAGTCTTTTGTTTGTGGAGTAAGGGGTTGATATCAGCGTGCTTCCAGCTCTATGTCAATGTTGAATTTACGAGGGAGTTGTTGATGCTCCTCTGGAAATGGGGTGCAATGGTGGGGCTGGCTTTTGAGCATATGTGGTGTGGGCATGTGCCTGATGTTGATCCGGAGTGGATGTTGTACCAGATGTGCATTGTGTTTGTGTTGTTTACGTTGGTCCAGGAGAGCAGGGGGTTGGTGCGTATGTGATCCGTGGGGATGGAGGTCTCAGTGCTATTCCTGGTAGTCGTGGCGTTGTATCTGTTGTGGATGGCTGCACCCTTGCGATGGCCAAAAGTAACAAAAGAGTTGCACAGGTCTTGCAAAGGTGGGATGGTGTTGGTGTTGGAGCTGGTGTTGGAGAATTATTTCACTAGGTTGAAGAGCACTTAGCTGGTGTGTGCGTTGTTGGCAATGCGGTCTTTGAAGGAGGCCCAATTGCGTATCTGAAGAGGTGATGGTGTCTGCTTGTGGCGTCTTTGTGGGTTGTGTAGCTGTCCAGTGTCTGCTCACGCAGCAATTTCTTCACTAGCTCATGGCAGGTCGGCATTGAGGGCAGGCATGGTGTTCTGCATTGAACCAGCTGGCTTACTTGCTGGTGTGTCTGTTGGAGTGTGTCTTAATCTGGGCGAGTGTGTTTGTGCAGTTGCCGATCCCTTGTCTGAGGTTCTGGGTGGTGGAGTCAGTGTCAGTGGTTGTGCTCCAGGCAAGGTTGCTGGTTAGCTGTGCTTCTGTGACTTTGCTCCAGCAGTGCCAGTGGATCTGTTGGGTGTGGTGGCACGTGGTGTCTTCATGGAATGCGAAGTTGATGCGTTGATGGTTGTTCCAGTGGAGGTAGGGTGGGTGGTTGGAATAGACGTGGGAGCTTGCGGATAATATGTGGTCAAGCATGTGGCTGTTGTGGTGGGTGGGTGTTGTGACAAGTTGTATGAGGCTGAGGTTGGCCAGGCTGTCGGTCAGGGTGGTGGATACGGTGCCGTTTTTGTACACAAGGTGGAAGTTCAGCTCTACGTGAAGGATGTAGTCTGTGGATGTGAGGGCGTGTGTACTGACAAAGTTGGTGATGGAGTTGCAGAACTGTGTTAGGGGTCTGGAGGCTATGTAGATGTGGGTTACTCTGAGGGTGGTTTTGGGATTGTTGTGGATCTGGACATGCATGTATTTGGCATGGATGAGGATGTTGTCGTTGTTGTTTGAGACTCTGCGAGTGTTCCTGTTGACGATGGCAAATCCTAGTCCTACTCCGTTGGTGCGGTCCCTGTGGTTGATCTTGTAGCTGCACAGGATGGCTATGGCGAGGTAGTGTTCTGAGGAGGGGTACAATTAGGTCACTGTCATGGAGACCATGTCTGGGGAGGTTGAGTTGAGTAGGTCCCAGAGTTCACTTGTGTGTTGGCATCTGTGGCAGGTGTTTTGGACAATGCATCTGAGGTATTTGACTTCCAACACAGTGGGTGGATTTGCAGATTCGATGCTGGTGACAATGCACTTCTGGCTGGAGAGATGTCCTTGTGTGCGTTCTGTTCTGGGCAGGAAGCAGGTGTGTGATCGTCCTATGTTGAGGGCGTTGAGTGTGCTAGCATCGCAGTGGCAACGTGTGTAGTTGCGTTCGCGGACCCAGGATGTTCCAGCACTTTGCGCGGACCCGGCGTGGATGTACGCAAGTGGAAGGGGAGGTGGGCAGATCAGCCTGGCATGTGGGTGGTACGAATGTGCCTGTTGCTGTGCGGCTCACCAGGGGATACTGTGGCGGGAAGGGAGAGCAGAGGTAGTTTGAAAAACACGTGTCCGAATACAGGGTAAGAAATGTAAATGAGCAATACAACTAAACCCATCAGAAGGGGGCACAGTGTTGCAAACTAAATAACACTTGCAATGATGGCACAGATGAGACAACCAGAGTCAGATAGTGAAGAAGGGGCACAGGGGGCCCCACGAGATTACACGGGCCAAATTGCACTGACAACATTGATCAGATAGCACAATCTAGCAATATCCCAACTCTGAGCCCACGACATGTATGACAAATGTGTGAGTGTAGTGATGAGGCCAATACAAGAGAAAGTAAGTTTGTAGTTTATTAGCTACATAAACAGCAGAGAGGGAGGACCCACTCTGCCAACAGCTCCAGCCTGAATGTAATCACATCATTCCTAGGTAACCATGTAAACGTTCTAGAATACTTACACGTCAGAGTACAGATCAGCTGCAGTATAAAAAAGTAAACAAGCTGCAGTACAACATATCTTCTCTTCTTCCAAATAACAAAAATATAACCAAATAAACTAAAAAAAAAAAAAAACTATAACCAAAAAAATACAAACTTCATGACCTGTACTTAGCAGGTTTAACAATCTTTCTTGAAATACAAACTTCATGACGTGTACTTAGCAGGTTTAACAATCTTTATTGAGCTTTTCCTCAGATGTACCTGATCACACACAGGAACAGAGTTCTTTGTTGGATAAGAAACAATAGTACTGTCACGAACCTTAACCACTCTATTTATGTTCCACCAATGCCCCCCATCAACCATAACCGCATTACCAAGAACTTTGATGACTTTGACAGGACGACTAAACTTGCTGTCACCTTTCTTAGCATGAAGACCAGTTTTGATTTTGACAGTATTCCCCACTTCTAGTGAAGTTACTTTAACACCTTTGCGAGAATCAAACCACATTTTCTGTTTGGATTGAGATACGGACACATTATCACTCACTAAGGATAACAAATGAGCAACATCTGATTCAGACCTAACCCATCTGCTCATCCAAGCAGTTCTAAAACTGGTGTTTGGTTTACGTCCTCTCAACAACTCAAAAGGTGAAACTTTGGTAGCAGAATGGGGTGTAGTTCTGTAAAACCAAACCATGGCATTAAGTGCTTTGCAAACATTATGACCACCAGTTCTAGCCCACTTGACACACTCCCCCACCACCCAATTCATTCTCTCAACCAAACCGTTGCTTTGTGGGTGATAGAGCGAGCTTTTATGGTGTTTTACTCCACTATCCTTTAGAAAAGACTCAAATTCCGTACTGACAAATTGTTTCCCATTATCTGAGATCAATATTTCGTGAAAACCCTCTCTCAACCACACTTCCTTAAGAAACACTATGATTGCAATAGTGTTGGCATCTTTCACTAATTTGATCTCAGGCCATTTGGATGTGTAATCCAATAAAACAAGTATAAAACGAGATCCACCTGGGAGAACCTCATGAGGACCCATCACATCAATTCCCAATTCGGACCAAGGGCTTTTAGGGCACTCAATGGGCATTAAAGGAGGAACAGACACTTTTAAACTTTTGTCAGAGGAGCCACACACACAACAACCGCACACCATAGAATCGATCTCAGCATCCATCCCCGGCCACCAATACACATCCCTGATGCGCTGCTTTGTAAGCGTTGAGCCCAAATGACCCTCGTGAGCTCTTTCAATAATAGTTTTGCGAAAAAGAGCCGGAGGAACAAACTTATCACATCTGAGTAGCAACCCATCCTCAATGAAGAGTTCCTCCTCAACCTTCCAGAACGGTTGCAGAGCAGGAGAAAGTACCTTTTCCCGTGGCCACCCGTTCCTGACAAAATTAGTCACTTCATGTAATACATAATCAGATCCCATTGCTTGTATCCAATCATCTTCCGAACCTAGACTTAAGTCAGGTAAGTCAAGTACAGCAACCAAACAATCATCACAATCCTCATTAGAAAATTCCTCAAGACTCACATCATCACTCTCACTGTACTTGATGGGAAAACGGGATAAAAAGTCCGCCCTCCCATGCTTCCCACCAGGAATATGCTGTACTGAGAACTGATATTGTAAACGTTTAGTAACCATGCGCATGATCCTAGGAGAACAGCATTTACTTACACTTCCACCCAAAATGTTTACCAAAGGCTTGTGATCTGTCAAAAGCATGAACCTCTTTCCCCAAACATAAGGTCTAAACTTTTCAATAGCCCATGTACAGGCAAGTAACTCCTTTTCGATGACCGAATACTGAAGTTCAGGAGTTCTCAGTACCCTTGATGCAAAACAAATAGTGCTTTCAATATTGTTCTCAATTTGAGTTAATGTCGCACCTATGCCTACTTGGCTAACATCAACAGTGACACAACATGGCAAACTTGGGTCAAATGGTTTAAGTACAGGACCATCACTTAAAGCGGACTTAACAAACTTAATGGCCACAGCACAATCATGACACCAATGAAACTTAACTCCCTTTTTTAACAGGTTGCTTATAGGGCGGACAATAGTGGCAAAGTTTGGTATGAACTGAGAATAGTACTCACACAAACCCAACAGCGACTTAACTCCTGCTTTATCTACTGGGTCAGGTGACTCCACTATAGCTTGAAGAGGACCTGGTCGTGGACTGACCCCTTATTGGGATATGACATGTCCCAAATATTCGATTTTAGAGCATAAAATTTACACTTGGCTTCCTTTAAAACCACACCACGTTTTTTAAACAGAGTCAATGCCTTTTCTAAAGCAAGATTATGTGAAGCAACATCTTTTCCAAAAATAAGAACATCGTCTTGAAATACAAGAACACCATCAACATCTCTCAGAATGCTGCTCATTATACTCTGAAAAACTAACGCTGCGGACGCAAGCCCAAAAGGCATGCGACAGTAGCGAAAAGTTCCCTGGGGAGAAACAAAAGCCGTAAGATGGCGTGACTCAGGACCGAGTTCTACTTGATGGTACGCACTGGCTAAATCCAATTTAGAGAAGAACCGTGCTCCTTTTGTTGATGAGAATAAATCACAGATTTGGGGTAAAGGATGGGAATCAACCCATATCTCCTTGTTCAGAGACCTCAAGTCCACACAAACGCGAAGATCTCCTCCCCTTTTTCTCACGACGACCAATGAAGAAAGCCATAATGTGGAGTCTGTAGGTTCAATTATACCTTTGGCACACAACTCCTTTAATTCTTTTTCTAAATCTTCCCTTACGCTGAAAGGAACTCCTCCCAGTTTGTGCTTAATGGGAAAGCACCTTCTTTTACAATTATCTTGTGTCTGAACCCCTTAATTTTCCCCAATTCGTTACTGAACACCTCAGGGTACTTATTTTTCCATTCCAAACTGGAATCTTCACAACCAACAACCAATACTTGTTTTTTTTCACCAGGTTTTAGTATCATGCCGAAGAGGCCTTGATGAAACCAACCTAAAATATTAAGACCTTTTACAGCAACATAAATCTTTCCTCGAATTCTCCTTCCTTTAAATTGTAACTCATCTTCAAAATAACCCTCCAAATCAATCCTACGTCCTTCATAAGAGACAGGAGAACGATCAGGAGGGCATAAGGATTGGGAACCATTCCACGTCTCTTCGAACAATTTCTGAGTGATCATAGTGATCTTTGCCCCAGAATCAACCAACAGCTTTACAGTGTGTTCTCCAATCTAGATATCAACAATGGGATCAATGCACAAGGATGGATCGCCTGTAACAACATTTGGGGAAAACTTAGACTTGACTGAGTCTAACTCATTCTCACTCCTTACAACAGAGACAACTTCTAAATCTGACTCTCCATCAGATTCCACACTACAAACCGATGGTTTGTTTACATACTTTTTTTTTAAACATACTTTCGCCAAGTGTCCCATCTTTTTACAATAGTTACACATAACATTATTTGCAGGACAGCGTGAGCCTTTGTTGTGTGGAGGATTGCCACATCTAATGCACATATTTTTTTTAACTGGTTTAACTGGATTATTACTATCCGACTTAGACTTGGAGGGTTGATGCACAGACTGTACCGGCTTACCATGATGTTTGGGATTACTGACAGCATTAATGGCATCTTGTGGTTTGTCATCAAGTTCTTTAAGAGAGACCATAGAAATCTCTATACTCTTTGCATTTTTATAATTTCATCAAGTGATGGATCTCCCAGAGATAACAATTTTTGGCGAATGTTTTTGTCTTTGCATTGACACACAAACTGGTCTCTAATTAATTGATCTGTGAAATTTTCAAACTTACACTCAGCCGCCAGTCTGTGCAGAACTGAGATGTAACCATCAACATCTCCTCCTTCCATTTGCTTTCTCTTAAAAAACTTGTGCCTCAATACCATAAGGCTCGGTTCCTTGTCAAACCTTGTTCTTAATTTATTGACAGCCTTCTGATATTCGTCAATCCCATTTAATTCTTCTTGTGACAGAGGAGGTAAATGTTTATGAATTGATCTCCCCTTCAAACCCTAAGGAGTGCTGAAGAAGACATTTTCTCCTCTCTGCACTAAAACGTAATGCACCAATAGCTCCTAAATATGTTTGGAAAGTGTCATACCAGATTTCCCATCTGACAGGAGGATCACCAGGTGATTCTAGAAATGAAGGTGGAGGATTAACAGATTGCATAGTGCAAAATTCTGCTAGGGTCGGAAAGTCTGGAAGAGAAATGGTGCCTAATATCAATTAAGTCAACAAATGGAATGAAACCGTGAAAGTCCCTGTGGTCTTGAACATCAAATGTAAATGTTTTTCTTATATATACATTTTATATATCCTCTACTTAGAAAAAAAAACAAAGAAACTGTAAGGAGTTACTATCTACTCAAGTACTACATTGACACATTTGTAACCCACAAATGAAGAATTTACTTGTTGCACTTTTAATACATAACTGTATGTGTGAACTATTTTATTACTGCATCTAACATAGAATGACTATTCTATTTTGGTGTGCGCGTAGGATAAATAACAGGCCAGAAAATGTAATTGTATCCAAAAGAAGTATGGTGTGTGTGTCACCGGAAATCTGATACACACGTTGTTGAAGCCAGTATGGTGTGTGTGTCACCGGTAAAGTGATACACACGTTGTTGAAGCCAGTAATTATGCCATGGTGTTCGTGTCACCGAGCAACTGCCTACGCGCAAATCTTCTTCTTGAATTTTTTTTTTTGTGTCTTTAACTATGTAGTTTACAATGGCACGATCAAATTGATGTGCCTGTCACCGAGATTCATTAGACACGCGTCGTTGAACAGGTTAATAACAATGGTGTGCGTGTCACCGACAAACAGAGACACACGTTGCCCTGGAGACTGTGTAAGCTTTCTTCCGCCAATGAGATTAGACGTTAGAGATGACATAGTACATGACGGCACGTTGATTCCTTGGAGGAATGGAAGCAAGATGAGCGCGCTGCCAGGAAACGAGATGAGGGGGCCAGGCTCGAGATGAAGGTGAGCACGCTGTTGGTGAATACGAAGCTTTGCCTTTGCGAGTGAGGTGAGCGCGCTGTCGTTTGAAAATAAATACGGAGCGTTGCCTTTGAGAGCGTGAGATGAGTAAACTTTTGAAGACAGTTGAAGTAATAAGTTGATATTTAATTAAGCTGAAGCTCTACAGCATAGCAAAGAATGAAAACGTAGCAAACTACATTCTTGGCAGAGAACAAAGGTTTCCCACTTCATTAAATGACATTTTACTGACTGAAAAGTACAATCTTTGAAGATGCCTACCCAAATACGAGGATTTGATAAGTAAGGCAATCTTGCAATTGTTCTGTCAGTAAAAGCAATCCCCTTTTTTCTTGACGAATGGGAGACAGATGAACCAAAAGTCAATATTGACAGACTGTCAATGAACAGCTGGAGATTCTCTCAAGTGCTCTTGTGATCAGCACAGCTGTCTACTTAATTGATAAAACGGTCACAGCAGCGCAGCGCAAATAAAACGAGGTACCTTTCAAAGGGAGTCAACAGGAGTTCTCCAGTAGTAGAGATGGCATAACTTGATTGGAGAATTTTTTCATTGAGAGGTTCTCAAAATGGCTGCATAGGTTCTTCTATGTAGCTAAAAATCGTCGCCATAATTTTGTAGTGATGAGGCCAATACAAGAGGAAGTAAGTTGGTAGTTTATTAGCTACATAAACAGCAGGGAGGGAGGACCCACTCTGCCAACAGCTCCAGCCTGAATGTAATCACATCATTCCTAGGTAACAATGTAAACGTTCTAGAATACTTGCACATCAGAGTACAGATCAGCTGCAGTATAACAAAGTAAACAAGCTGCAGTACAACAGTGAGAAAGTACCATCTTTCATGCATGGTATTCCCCCACTTTTTGAGGAACTGCTGAATGGACTGAAAGGCTGCCACACATCAGACATTTTGCTGGACCCCAGGGTATTGAGCCCCCGCTCTCCTGGGCCTGCAACAATGCACATGCTGGGCGAGGTGCTAGGTCTCCTCCCCCAGGATGGCCAGGGGGAAGCTTCAAAGGCATACAGACTCTGTTAGCTGCTCCAGGCCACTTGCTGTACCCAGAAAACTGAACTCAACACCCCGTTCTGACACCCACTCTGGCAGGAAGACTGGCCGGAACACAAATAAGGACAGGGTATGTTCCAGCCTGCCCACACCAACCCTCAGGTGGGGGAGGTGAGGTGAAGCCCATCTCCGGGCGCTCTCCATCTGGAAGATGTGAAGCCCTGCACAATCAGGACTAGCCTACTGGCTCACTCCCACAGGTGAGTGGCAGGATAGTGTGTGTATCCACCAGAGGGCATGGACCCATTGGTCCCTGCCCTGTACCTACCTGTAACGCAACTAAACCTAGTATTTAGAGGCACCCTGAACATTTCTTTGCCAGATTTCGAAAAGCAAGGAAGAGCAAGAAGAAAGAAACTGCTGTGCAGCTGCTAAGAAGAGGAAGACACCAACTGCTTTGGCCCCAGCCCTACCAGCCTGTCGACCCTTGAACCTGTTCCTGCCACAGCCCAGACCCACTTGTGGCCAGCAACCTCACAAACTACGGCAGACCTGGCTACCTTATGACTCTGATCATCTGGGAGGCCCATGAGCAGTAGCTCTGCTCCAAGCAAGTTTCTAACCCCTGGCATCATCCCGGAACCACAATGCCTGCACACTCTGCACTGGACAAGCCTGGCCTGTGTCGGAGTGGACAAAGACCCCGATGACGTGCCCCCTGGCAACTGTTACCCCTAATCTGGCCAACAAGCTCTCACCTCGACACTCATGACGACGCCTCTAGCCTCAGAACCAGGGACCCACCTGACCACAATCAACAGAGGGTAAGATTTACCAAGACCAAAAGTCACCCCAGCACCCGGCGCACTGCGGCCCCCTGTGCCCGACTCCTGGGTACATACCCACCTTCCAACTACCCAATTTAACTCCCAAAGTGGTGGGGGCACATGAAGAAACTGAGACCCCGAGCTTGCAGTCTTTGTTTGCCCAGAAGCTTTTCCATTGCAATCCATTGAGCGCACAAAGGGTCAAAGGCACCCTGCACCCACCAGCCCGAGTGGCCCTGGCAGTGTAACTTCTACTCCTACCTACTTCCCCATTTGCCCTGAGCAAGTGACCAGGATCCCAGCTCCCACAGCCATGTCGCCTGCTAGTCAGCACCCAGCAACCAAGGCCTGCCTGCCTCCCATAGGATTACATCGTGCCAAACTCACTCTGCCCACGTCCGCCACAGTCCCACACAGGGTGTAACAACTGTACAAACGTGAGCCTGGGGGAACCCTGAGTCCGTGCCCAGAACCTTAACACTGCCAGTCGAGTACTTACCAAAAAGCCGACAACCCAATTGTATTCCATAGGGTAACATTGATTGGTTTCATCAGAAATTGTGGAGATTCTAAAAGTTAAAATATTTGCTTAAAATCAACCAACTAACAAAAAGGGGAAAACTAAACTGCTATTAGGAGAGATCCCAATTCTGGGTCTTGGTGCCCAGCACTGACCCTGAAAAGCACTCACAACCATACTTACCAACAACACAATTTTCTGCCATAGGAAATCATTGCCAGTTTCTCTGTAAAATTTCTTTTTAGTGTCAACTTTAGAAATAGCAAAATATTGCCTAAAAATCACAACAGCAACTACAATGGATATACTCACATGTTTCCAAGACCTTGCCCAGGACTGAATATAGGATCCAGGCCATGACTTAGAAAAGTCATCCTGGAAGTAATCGATTGCAAATCACTTCAAACTCACATTGAGCTCAATGTATTATTGTGTTTGAAATTGTGTTGCCTATTGCACCAACTTGTAACTATTACCTACCAAAGTCAATTGCATATTGCCAAAGTATGTAACTAATGCCTCGCAATCTGAGGAAGTATATTTTGATACCTATTGTTGGTTATAAAATAAAACAAACATATATTGTTATATCAAAACCATTGGCCTAGAGTTCAGTTATTGATGTGTGAGACCATATGCTGACTGAGTGTGTACAACAAATGCTTTACACTGTCCTCTGATACTGCCTTACTGTTAGACCAAGCTAACACTTCATAGAGTAAGGTTATATCTAACTTTAACCTCTGCCCAAACTGTGGTGACTGTGGACTCTGTGCACACCGTACCTATTTGGGAACAGTATATACCTAGCCACCTTCTACCAATATGCATGTGTGACAACATGTACAAGTCTGTTGCAGGACACAAGTAGTGTCGCCAAGAATGATATCAAAGCATGATCTCCTGGCATATTGCCAAACACAGGACGTGTTGGTCAAAGATTGTTGTGATGTAGCACATTGCATGTCACATCTCTAGGTGTTCACAACAGATTCATATTGCTGAGGAGACCCAAGGGCACAGGTCTTACATACATACATGGAACTAGAAAGTAAGCCACACTGAAGTTGAGTCCACAATACTTACTGAAGTAAAAGTGCATTGCGTCAGTCAGCCCCTACCTGTGCACAAAAAATGCAAAAGAAACTTTTGAGCACTGCCATCAAGTGCACACATATTGGCCAATGTGCCCACGGATGTCAGTTGAACTGCACTTAGCATATAGTCTGGATCGGTGGCAAGATTATAAGGGTGTCATCACTATGAGACAATGCGAAAGTAACAGCTGGGATGAGTGGCTATGACACTGTTGGTACAGGGAGCAATGCAGCACGTCACCACTTGTGTGCAGCACAACTGTGTATCTGCAAACCAACATCATCAGGTCCCAAGGCATAACTGTAATGATTAAGTGTGTCACAAAAGCAAGAAACTCAAAGTTAAGTCTGTATTCCGGACAGTGCTAATACTCCAAGACACCTGTGAGTGACCTCTATTCCAAACTCATTACTCAGTCTCATATAACTCATGTTACTCACTAACACTGTTGTGCCATGTGACGTTAACAATGGACCCACAAATGACCAACAGCATGCATGGAATGGAGATCGATTGGCCATGGCCAGAAATGTGAGATGTTGGAGGTCACAATGAACTGTCACCAGAGTAGACCATAAACCATAATTGCTAATCTATCAGACATGCAAGGTCATTGTGCTCACATCTAAGGTATCTGGCCTCAATCTACCCTGCAGAGTGACAGGTCACGACCATAGTTATACATACAATGATTACTCCAGTGATGGTATGAGTTGCACACGATGGGGCAAGCCCCACTCACCCGCATCAGCCATGATATAAGTGCAAGCAGAAATCTATGAGTAACAAGATTTATTATAGAAGAATATATATATGTGAAAAAAACTACACTAATCTATGTCCCTAACTCTAGCCCTAAACAAACTACAATTATTAATTCTACCTAAAACTATCTTAACTAACTATTTACAAACACAGAAAATGAATAAGTACATCAACCTCCCACCCAAAGATAAATGAAACCTAGCCCCAAATCCTATAACATTCAAGAAGTAAAAACAGTCTAAAACGAACCCTAACTAAGCCTACACTAAAACTATGCTAAACAACACACACAACTAGGACATCACACAACATAATAATAAAAGGGGGACAGTGTGGGAAGGGAGAAGAGGTGGGGGGGTGAGAACATGGGCACTGTTCAGGGCAGTCCAAGGTGGGCCCTGATCTCGTGGATCTGCCGGTTCATATACAGGAAGTCCTGGCGGATGTCCTGGAGGAGGGTAGTGTGGCACCGGACAATCCGCATGATCTGTGCAAGTCCAGGATCCATGGGGGCCGGTGTTGGTGCTGGTGCTGGTGCCGGTGCTGGTGCTAGTGCCGGTGCGGGGGCTGGTGCTGGTGCCGGGACTGGTGCAGGTGGCGGCGCATAATGGCCTGGCACCGGTGTGGGTGTGGCAGCAGGGGGATTGACAGCTTGGGATCCCACGACGACACCTGAGGTGGATGGTGTAGAGCCGCTGCCAGTGGTGATGCATTCTGGCAGCGATGGCAAGGTCCCTGCCTTCCTCTCGGCCCGGTACCTCCTTGCCATCAATCTGTAGCCCTTGTATACCTTCCGCACATGGAGGTACCGGTTCTTGGCAACATGGAACTGGTGATGTTCGTCAGGTGTCATGTTGCCCGGAAAAAAAAAAATCAATGTCAGTTTTCTGTCCCCGACACTGTGTAACCGTACAACATGAGATCTGTATCACAAGTGAAAAACAACATGTTAAGTCAAGGACTGACCTGTTAAACACAATGTCTACGCAGGATTAAAGAACTACATACTGTTGAGACTGACATGACAGTGCATGGCATGGTACACAACTGAAAGCTAAGGATACGCTACAAACATGGCACCATTGGACAACCGGGCTGTGGGTGACCTGCACAATTGACTTCATTCGGGAGGCATAACCCCTACGTGCACAGCACAACCCTCTCCCATCCTGTGACAGACAGCTGCATCAAAAGTACAATGCACATTTGCAGCCATGTGTGTCCCCCAGGAACTGTGTGCAGTACATCAAGTCAGTGCCAAGACAGGCAAGGGCGTATATGTGCAGGTGTGAATAACTACCTATTGTAGTCTCACACTACATGCACAATAACAGGCCTTGGGCTGCCCTACTCACATTTGTAATCATGCTGCATCATGCCGTACACATGGAAACATTTTTAGGGTATGAATGCGGACTTATCCACTTACTCACTCCACCATTACTATGCAATTGGTAATAGTCATCCACTGCGAGGGGGATGCATCATTGACCCACAACTGCCAGTCATGCATGTGTTGTAACCCCCAATCTCACTCCATAGTAGAGATGAACACGCATGCATCAACTACGCAAACTGTTACAATGGATTACACATTATCTGATTTGCAAATCTATGTGACATCAAATGATGCTGAGCTAATGCATGCCCATGAAATGTGTGTTAAGTGATGTCACCAATTGTGTCGGATGAGTTGGTACACATAAACCTGATTCCAGCCTGGTATATCCACACGGACATAGCCTGTCAACACCATTGCAGTGCACAAATATCAATTCTCAATTGATGTACACATCTATGGAATGTGTTTGTGTAACACACCATTGACAATATTGGATCTGTGCTACACCCTGCCACTTCTGCTTCTGTGCTATGCAGCATACCTTAGGTATCACTGTGCCAAGATGTCTGACCTTGTACAGACATAATAGTACTACCTCATTGTGCACAATGCTACACCCACTGCACGCCCCTTGGACGATGTCTACCGCATTTAAGTGTTCCATCTTGACTAGGCTGCGCAAATGAACATGGGAGTAAATGCTAGTGGCCTGTTGCCATCACAACTGCAGTGTAAATGCCTAGTTGGCAGCATTATTTGCTCGGAAATTGGCACATACATTGACACGTGTATTAATGACTGTTGATGGACAAACTCACAACTCTGAATGAGATGCATTGTACTCCTTTACACTACCACATTAGTACAAAATACCTCTGCACATCATAGGCAATTGACATGCGATACACACCCATACTGCTAATCAACAACGTGCTGCATTTGGCACAGACACTCATGACCACGCAACATGCCAATATTTCTTGTCACTACTCACCAGTGGCGTGTGGGTCCCAGAAACGGTCAATGTCCCCCTGGGTGATCGGTTGGCATCCATCTGTGAGAGAACAAATGCAAATAGGTGTTGTTAGGAAACCCCAGCAAACGTGGCATAATCACAATGTGAATTGTTACAGTGACAAACAATGCTACATCCCTGTGGTGTTGATTTCATGTTGACCACATGACTGGGCCTACTTTGAATGGCATCCACACACGAACATGTGGAAGCAGAGGCTGAACAGCCAAAACATCACTGCTGGCCAAGCTGCACATCTGAGTTGTTTCACGCAATATCAAGGCGCCTCATCCACACGGAGCGCAAATAAGACCTTTTTACTCATCATCCTTGACCAATCGCAGCGGCATTCAGCACTGTCTCACAAAGCCCACCAATATGCAGACTCCACAACAAAGGGATCCAAGACAAGGCCCTCAACTGCATCTGCTCCTTCCTCAACGTACATACGTGTGGGTCAGACACCCCTCTGTTGTCTTGGAGCCTCCAACAACCAGCCGTGGAGTCCACCAGAGATCCTCATTCAGACCTACAATCTTTCACATCTACATGTCTCTGCACGCCACAATCGTGATTAGCTATGGACTCAACATTGTATCATAGGCATACGACTGGCAACTCCACCTCGACACATCCAGCCCACACAACTCCAGCAAACACAAGTATTGCGTATCCATGGCAGAGCTTGCTAGATGAATGTCAAAGAGCTGCATACAAGTGAGCAGAAACAAACAAAAAGTACCCATCATGCGGCAAAACATCCACGCATGTAATTACACAGGCTCCTCACACGGCATGGGGGACCCACACCCCAACACGGTCAAAGCACGCGACATGTAATCCATCATGGACTCCGATGTCCAAGATAATTGCAAGATCTATCCGGTCTCATCATCGTCCTTCCACACACTCTGCCTCCTATGTCAGACACTCAAATGACTCCTACTCAGACACACATTGACACTCACTCATGCCCTGTGCAATAGCTCACCCTACTACGGCACAACAGTCCATGACAGATTTTACATGAACCACATCCGCAAGCTGCAGGACATCTCAAATGCAACCACAGGACTGATCCTCACACTGCCAGGACCCTGTCACACCTCCCACCACCTGCGCGCAGTCCACTGTCTCCACATCAAAGCTAGAGTCACATTCATGATGTGCACCCAGGCTCACACAGCCATCCACAACACTGGGCAAACATACCTTAACATCCAACTCTATTTCCATGGCACATCAAAGGACCCGACAATCCAACCAGCTGGCCTATACCGTGTTCCCCTGCCCCAGAGGGACCTGATTGTGAGTCTGCTCCTTTTCCTACCTTGCAGATATGGCCTGTGGCACACTTCCGCTACACCTCTGACAGGCAACGTTGCTCCCCATCTCCAAGCACTAACTCTGAACATTGCTCTTCGACAGACACACCCCTTGCTATACTTCAACATGCAAACACCATCATGCCCCTGCAACCCTTCCTGCTGAGTATTCACTCACATTAAGCATGTGTATTTTGGGATGTTGTACACCGGGGATCTCCATTCCTATGTGGTATTTCCAGTGGCAAACGTAATCTACGCGGTCATTGCAACGCCAATCGTCAATCCACCTTGCAGTGCATGGCGCACATGAATAATGTGTTTTTGGATTGACTATCCCAACACCTTCCATACTGTTGCACACACTGTAGTGGGAAGAGTGCGTCATGCAAATCCAAGCTCAAGGCCATCATGCGCAAGTATTTTTCGCAAGTTGCATTGCATTAACCACGTTGTTACAGTGTCACGGTCTTGGGACAGCATTAAGACATCTTATCCTCTTCTCACACACGTCACTCATATATGTATGTAACATTAGTTGTTGACAACAAGGGGATTGGTACTTACCACCCTGGATGCCAGGCATGACTCCGGTGTAATCGAGCAGGTCTGCCTCCCGCGCCAGCATGTCCTGCCAGCGGTGCTTCCACTGGTGTACGGTCCGGTTCACCTTAAAGCAGCGGAGCATCTGCGCCCACACACGCTCCCACCGCAACTTGCGTACCGCCACACCATACCCCTGGAGGATACATCCTCCCCTCTCCAGCATCAGAGGCAGGTAGCACCACACCAGCCACAGGAAGCCCCCTGACCTGCCTACCCACCCCCGGCATCTCCACACACCCAGTTCTCAACCCCAGACTACAAAAAGAAAACCCATGGGTGACAATAGGAAAAAACCCCACAACAAACACAACAAGACTGAGGACAGTAGACAGTAGAAAGTAATTAAAATGTGAAATAATAAAAAAAAACACGTTAGGACACAGCAACACAGCAACACTCCAAACCACACTCTCCACCAGCACAATCCCAAAAACACCTCCTCACTCAACCAAATCCAACACAATGTGCTCAAAAGAGAAAATGAAAGTGAATGCCACACACATGGAGACAGGAAGCAGGCATACATCACTTCCGGTGTGTTAGAGGCATTTTTGGTACAAAGCGACAAGAAACTGCACGCTAAGGGGCCGCTACTGTACTCTGGTTGATACTGTAATGTGTATGCGGCCCGTTTTCATGAAAAGCGATCATAATCTGAACGCTAAGGGGCCGCTGATGTCATGAGGCTGAATACATGCGATCAGAATCTGCACGCTAAGGGCCCACTAATGTCAATATGCTTACTGTAATGTGTATGCATACAGTTCAATGAAATGCGATAAGAATCTGCATGGTAAGGGGCAGCTAATGTAATCATGCAGCATACATGCGACCAGAATCTGCACGCTAAGGGCCCGCTAATGTCAATATGCTTACTGTAATGTGTATGCATACAGTTCAATGAAATGCGATAATAATCTGCACACTAAGGGCCAGCTAATTTAATCATATAGCATACATGCGACCAGAATCTGAACGCTAAGGGCCCGCTAATGTCAATATGCTTACTGTAATGTGTATGCATACAGTTCGATGAAATGCGATCAGAATCTGCACACTAAGGGGCATCTAATGTAATCATGCAGCATACATGTGACCAGAATCTGCACTCTAAGGGCCCGCTAATGTCAATATGCTTACTGTAATGTGTATGCATACAGTTCAATGAAATGCGATCAGAATCTGCATGCTAAGGGGCAGCTAATGTAATCATGCAGCATACATGTGACCAGAATCTGCACGCTAAGGGCACGCTAGTGTCCATATGCTTACTCTCATGTGTATGCGGCATGTTTCATAGTTTACAATGGGTTTCTTCACACTAAGAGGCTGCTACTGGCCTGATTCTGCTACCGTTTTGGGGAGTGTGTCCAGCCATGTCTTTTAAATGCACGTGGGATATATCATCGTATTTGCGATGATAATCTCACGGCCCGGAATTTATATGGCAATGATGGACATTCAGGCCAAAACTCTGGTCACAGCACAATAATACAATGTGAAGATAGGTTTGCACAATGAATGCCGACTCCATTTGAGGGTTATCTATTTTTATAGGAAGGCAGGCTAATGTGGCCAACGCGGCTTGCTGGCTACATCCGGATGTCGGACGTGCAAGCATTGTGGGCATTTACACAGCGTTTAAGCCGCCACCCGGAAGCCGGACGCATACCAGAAGAGCAAACAAGCCACTAAGAGCGTATACCATTTTCAAAAGAATAAGCATGTAAAACAGAGAAGTGAAACAATCATGAACAAGGGTGAAAATACACCCCTCCCCCAATAACCCTCCCACAACCCCACCTTCCACAATAGTTGCAGCCTACCTAGATGATAGTAAGCATATACAATATGTGTGAAAGGGAGCCCCCTCGTCACTCCACTGGGTGAACGGCAGAGGATGATTGCCCCATCGGTGGAATGCGTCAGACCTGCAAGTACTTTCGGCATGTGACTTCCCTCATATCTCTCGACAAGGAAATCACAAAGGGGCAACACGGAGTGGCAAAATCTCTCACCCTTCCCTCTGCAGCCCGAGACAGGCGCTCCCGAGCTAATAGGTTCCTTAGACATAACCAGGACAGGAGCCCTGGAACTGCCATTGTTCCCCACTGTGCTCGGATAACCGGCCTGTCCGCCAGCAATGCTGAGACTATTTGCATACCCCTGAGGGATGTTAGTGAGAAGGGCTTCGGATGTGAGAGGCCAAGGAGAGTTTAACCGGTGCGCCAGGCATTCCAATGTCGCACACTGTATCTATGTTATCTAAGGACTCACACCAATATCTCTACAATTTTGGACAATGACAGAGTAAGTGCACAAGGGTACCAGTCATTCAGCATCCCTGACAGCAGCGATCTGGCTGGCTTTTATACCAGACATGTAGTTGCACAGGTGTGTAACAACAATATGAGCAAACCTTGTAGTGGGTTCCAGCCCCCGCTACACTGTGCGCAGTGTGGTGTGCACAATACAGGATACGTTCACATTCCTTGGCTTAAATTGACCTCCACAGCTACATTTCCAACAAAACCGGCACTTTTGTGCACTGACCACTGAGACTGGTGAGGAGCATTTCGGACAGCTCAGATATGAGGGAATGTTTGTCCTCCTTAAGCGCTAACCACTTTGCATATGACGTAACCAATGTAGAGCCCAGTGACCCAGTGTGTTAGTTGGCATTATGAATACACAACAGCAGCGGGAAATTCATAATCCTGTATGGGCCAAAGATATGGCACCTGCCCTTCTAGATCAAAGATAGACCCTATGCTTTTGCAGCCCTGTTTTTGACAGCGATGGAATTTCGCTGATTCCTGATCCAGGGGCAAGTCCGGGTTATCCACGCTGTAGTTTGTCGGTGAAGGGATAAAGGGCCACCCCTTCCATACTGCCACCCCGTCCAAGACCTTGTGGGTGGGCGCCCTAACCGGCAAAGAGTCCAAGCCCCAAGGCCAGTGCTGATGGGCTAGCCACTGTTAGATCCAGATGTTTTTGCCCGCCACAGACTGGTCCATGAAGTTCCATTGCTTCTCCCATAGCAGCCTATTCCATTCAACTATATATCAGAGGCATGTGGCTTGTTAGTAGCCACCAATGAGGGTCAATCCCAGGAAACCTTGAATTTTCGGACGTGTAAGCTGCACATGTGGGAGGCAAGTCCACTTGCCCTCCCTCACAGACTTAGTTATGATGGCTTGCAATTGTGTGAGTGCACAGGGGTGGGACACCATGTGTCCAAATTGACATACTTCGGAAATGCGTGGAAGACTCTACATTTTCACTCCTGCTATGCCTCGAAACCATGTAAGGCTCAGTTTTGAGCAGGCGTCCAGCGCCTTATCCGTCTCATCCAACAGTGTTGTATAATTAAGCTTCGCTGTACAGGCAAGAGTCGGAGCACATTTTAGGCCCAGGTACAGTGTATCCCCCTGCACCCAACAGAATGGGAATTGTTGTTCCATAGCCAACACTTCCTCAGGGGTATACATAGACTACCTTTTATGTTCCAAGACAGTTGACACCCAAAAGGGCATGTGACATTACTCATCCCCACATCTTTGTGTAATTTCACAAACATTCATTCAAAAAAGAGATGTGAATTGTAAGGGTACTATTCCCCTGGGGTGGTCTGCAGGTGATGAGTATGTGTGCATATCAATCCGACAATAAGGGTGGGCATGATGTGCCCTACTCACACGTGCGGCTCCCAAAGCACTGTGGGGGAGTGGGAGTGGAGCTCCACCTCAGCCAAATAGACATGTCTTGTTGTTCCGCATGTAAGCATGCTGGGTGTGAGATTGTTGGAAGTTGACTTTCATCTCGTCCATGGCTTTGCTTACGGCGTAGGTGGCAGACCTCCCTCTGCCTTCTGATTTACTGATCCCGGTCGAGTCTGCAAGGGCAAGGTTGTCAGAGCAGCAGTTACTCTTGGGGATGTTGAGGTTGACTCTCTTGTGTATGTCTTTGTGGCTGATGATGTGTAGTGAACTGAATGTGTGTGTGAGTAGTTAGCAGCTTACTTTCTCCTTGTTGGTGCTACTTTGGATGTTCTGTATGTGTTGCCTCTTGTGTTTGGGATGTGGGTTTCTGAGGACAGGTGTGTCTGCAGCTTTCAGGCTGTGTTAAAACTTGTGTAGTGGCGTTTTGTATCTCCCTGCGTAGATTTTGTTGCAGTATCCAGTCTGCTGGGGATGAGTTCATTTGTGCCAATTTTAATGCATCCTGGGGTTATCAATTGTGATGGATTATGTTCAGTCTGTAGACAGCTGTAGCATGCAATGGAGTAGATCTGTTTGGGCAGGATGATGGTGTACTTGGGATGATGCCAAACTTGCGCGCATGCTCTGTCAGTGAGGGCAGGCTCACAAGGGCAGACAACCTCCAGAGGTTGTCCCATGCGGATGTGGATGGAGCGGAGATGAGGAGGTCAGTCTTCTCACAGTTGATCTTTATGCCGAGGTGTGTAATCCAATCTGCTAGTTCTGACGTTCATTGCTGGGAACTGGCTTTTGTGTCCTCTGCATTGTTCATCAGAGGGAGGATGAGCTGTGTGTTGTCTGTGTGGGATGATATGCTTACCCCGTGCTGTCTAGCAATGGCAGTGAGTGGGGACATGTGCATATGGCAAAACGTGTGTCTTAGTGACGCTCCATGTTGTACTCCAGGAGAGGGCTTTTCCTCGTATCCCCTTGTGGTGGTGTCTGGCATGTGGTGTGTGAGAGGGTGTTTGTGGCTGCATAGAGGTGTAGTAGGATGTGTTGTCCACAATGTGACACAGGTCAAGTGGCATGCCTATTTAAGCATTGTCAGCATGGTGTACGTTCTTGGTGCTGTGCTTGATACCCAAACAAGACTGGGAGCAGGTCCCTGATGGAGTTCTCTTCAATGTAGCCAGTCAGCTGGGTGTTTATGTGTCTCTCAGTGACTTTGTCCACCACGGGGTGCAGGGAGATGGTCAGATAGTTCGTCTTGTCTGTTGGGTCATACTGACAATGAGCTGATTTGTTCAAAGTAGAGACCGGTCTTGACGGTCTTCCTGAAGGTGTCCAGAGATGGTGTGCATGTGAGCTGTGTTGGTGGCTCATTCAATGTCTTCGATGCATGCAGAGATATATTTTCAGGATTGGCACCATTTCACACCCACATTTGACATTTGCACCCAATTTGGGACCTATATTTCCGAAGTGAGCCCTATTCTACAACCACTTCTCATATTTGAGCAACATTCCACGCCCAATTTTCAGATTTGTCCTGAAAATTTAACAACAAATTAACCATGAAATTCATTATTTGGCACTTACAAACCCATACATTTCAATTTATAATGATAAGTGCACCCTGTGAGTCATGATTTGCATGCTATTTGACACAACCATTGATGAATTGTGTGCCACATTTTACTCCTTGTAAAGTCAAGTTGTGCATGATTGACACCCGATTATCTCTCTGTGATGCTGAAACCTGCACACCAGGATTTTCTTTTTGGGCTCTTACTTGCAATTATTGTACTATGGTAACATTTCATAGTGATATACTGGGGCAAGAAAGTAACTTGCAGACAGGGTATGTGTGTTGAGTTTGTTTATTGTCACAAACAGTTCTTAAGGTAAATTAAATTTCCATATACATGCCATTGTTTTTGTCAGTCACAATGTGATGTGCTCAAGTGAAATAATTGTTTATTATCCTGTCCCTTCGGGCAATTCCAGCATCATTGGCAGTGGTGTGTGGGCCACCTCGTTGATCTTCGTCATCATCTTGGTCATCGGACGGTGCTGCCGGCACTTCGATCCAGGGAGCATTTGTGCGGACACAAATGTTGTGCAATACACAACATGCGATTATTATTTTGTTGACCATTTCTGGGCTGTACAGCAGTTTGCCACCTGTAATGTCCAGGCAACGGAAACGGGACTTGAGCACGACAAATGCACGCTCCACGATCCCACGTGTGCGTCGATGTGCAGCATTGTACTGCCTCTGTGCCTGGGTGGTGGGGTTTCTAATTGGTGTCATCATCCACGGGCAAAGAGCATATCCTTAATCACCTATAAGATGTAATAGGAAGATGTGTACATAATTCATTAGGCATACTATGTTGGCAGCGATTTGTCTTTTTGCTATTTTTTGACTTAGGTTAGACATGTGTTGCTTCTGGCTATTTTGCGGCATCAATGCTGAATACATTGGCTCAGTGTTGATCCTCCAACCATCCTTTTTGCTGGTGTTTGCTGCACGGTTGCATAAGTGTCACGACAAGTGTCCAAAATGGGAATGATACCTGCACAAAAACCACAAACACCGACAGGCAGTCTGGCTCTCCTAACATCTAGCCATGGCACTGATCCACACTTGTTGCAGTCACCGCCATGTGAATGTTCAAATGACTTCAGCCACACATGGCACAGCTGGCATTCAGACATTCATCTCATGCAGATGGCAGACCTGTGACACCACACAAGCCATGCAATTGTATGTCCAGAGCTAAAATGGAGGAACAGACCATGGCCACCTCACCTGCAGGGCCCACTGGGGACAGTGAAGGTTGGCACACACCATCAACAATAACTTGAGACACAACATAAACTTACTGGCCTGTGTCATCTGTCACTAGCAGAGCATTAGACTCACATGACACAACTTCTCACAATAATTTTCACTATGTGGTTTATTTGACAAGATCAGACTGTCCACACACTTCCCCACGCGGATACACATGGCATGGCTCACCTTTGCACACTTCTTAGCATTTGTAATGGATTAGCATTTGGAAGTTCAATTACAACACACAAGTAGTGACCGAATGCACATCCACTTACTCATCGGGCAACCACATGACACACCATGTGACAGGGTTGAGACTGAGAGATATGTGTGGCAGAGTGAGAGAGGAGATGCTACTAGACACCATCAACAGCAGCACCAACAACACTGCAGTCAACACCAATGGCGCAGTATGGTGGTTTCATGACACATTTTCCGGCCCATGCATGCACATTTGCCACACTCTGCACTTCCTACAAGCAAAGTGCATTGTTATAACCTTGGTCGAGATAGACCGCAGACATGACACACTGATTGTACATGTGTGAGTACTTGTGAAACGTTGGGTCACCCTAATAGGTCACCGGCAACAAGAACTGCAACATGATCATCTTCATCAACCATGCGACCACTCACCGGACTGGGATACCAGTCCGGATGTCTTTAATAAGGTAACTGGATAGCCAGGTACTGGGGGTTACTCGACACCATGGGTACTCACATACTTTCTCTCTGGTCCCAAATTTGCTGTGTGGTCTGTGTCACTGTGCCACACGGATGGGGGTGGGGTCAGTGGGGAAGGGGGCAGGGCTAGTGAGTAAGGGAACTGACCATGTTGTTGGACACAGGCCCCTGGTGCAGACACCCTCGGTCACTGAGCCACCAGACCTGGCATACACACATCTCTCTCTCTTTCTCTCTCTCTCTCTCTCTCTCTCTCTCTCTCTCTCTCTCTCTCTCTCTGCCTCCCTCTCTCTGTCTCTGCCTCCCTCTCTCTGTCTCCCTCCCCAGCACTGTCTCTCCCTCAATTGCTCTATCTCTCCCTCCCTCTGTCTCCCTCCCTCGGTCACCCTCGGTCTCCCTCCCTCTGTCGCCCTCATCCCTCTGTCTCCATCCCTCTGTCTCCCTCCCTGTGTCTCTTTGCCTCTCTCTCCCTCTGTCACCCTCTGTCACCCCCCGGCAGCCTGGGCTGGGGCAGCTTCCTGGACACACACACACACAGCCACACCCCAGTACTTCACAGGTTTTACTTGTTAACTAGTTTTTGTTATGTTTCACCTCTTGGTGCACATGCATCTCCACTCTGACTATCCCTGGACTAGCACATTCCCCATGGTGCAGAGTCTCTCTGAGTCCGCGCTGTTGCAGCAGTGTTTGGTGGCACTCTTATGAAATCGGCAGACATGGCACACATGTACAATGTCTGCAAGGTCCAAGGCCCTACAAGAAAGTCTTGCCAGGCCACTGGCAGCATGTGGGCCATATTATGCGTAGCCGTGCTCTACACAGTGGAGCCTGTATACCTCATCCTCGTACACAATACATCAACATGTGCCCATGCATTTTGTGCCCCCCCCAATCTGTACCTAGGCAATGTATTTGAACTCTCCCTCTAGACGGGTCAACATGATTGTGTTTTGGGTGCATGTGGTGTGTTCAGTTGATACTTACCGACAAGCAATGCATTCCCATATATGCCATCCTGGAAGCACTGGTTTATGATGCATTGTCGGAAGATGAATGCATCATGCACACTCCCAGGAAATTTGGCTACGACATTTGTGAACAGTCCGCGGTGGTCCACTATTGCCTGCACATTCATTGAATGGGTGTGCTTCCTGTTGCGGTAGATGTGTTCGCTGTCCGCAGGGAGTACAAATGGTACATGTGTGCAGTCAATTGCACCGATCACCTGTGGTATGCCAGCAATGGCATGGAATCCTTGCTTGATGGCAATCTGCTCCTGCACAGTGTTGGGGAAGTATAGGTGCTGAGGAATCAGGCTGTGTATGGCATCCAAGACAGTGGGGAGGAAGGTTGAGAAGGATGCCTGTGATACGCCACCAACTCTGGCTGTTGTTGGTTGGAATGTCCCAGAGGGCAAGAAGTGCAGCACAGCGAGCAGTTTTGTCTGCGGAGGGATATTGGTTGTCCTCTGTGTTGGTGGCGTCAGCCTGTGGGCAATGAGGGTCAGGATGTGCTGGATGGATGTCCTTTTGAGCATGTAGTGGTCTATGACTTCCTCTGACCTTAAGTCTGTGAGGTAGACACGTCTGCGCAGTGAGTGCTGTCTTCATCGTCACTGCATGGGTGGTGGTGGTCCTGGTGGTGGTGGCATTGGCGGTCGTTGTTGTTGTTGCTGCATTGGTGGGACTCCATGCTGCATGATGACTATCTCCATGGCTGCTGTGGCTGTTCTGGGAAGGCTCGGGCCAACTCTCCCTTATATACACCCACTTATCTCCAGTTTAAGTCAGATTTTTATCAGGTGTTAAAAACTGGAGTTAGCGTGAGTTATCGTGCGTTTTTTTGTAGCAAAGCGTTTTGGAGATAACCTTGTTAATATGGAGCAGCTGTGTTATTTACTTTTTTCATGAGATTTCAGTCAGGAACGCCTACCTTGCATGTCATTAGCGATAATTATCGCTGGTTTGAACGGCGATAAAAATTGGGTCGCTATCGCCAAAAAACTAACGCTAACAGGGGTTAGCGTCGCCTTGTTGATAAGGCGATAAAATTATCGCCGCTTTATCGGCGCCTTGTTGATATGCCCCCTAGTTTGCATGTGTTTTAATGGGATATCCATGATAAGTTTGGTAGTTTTAGTGGAGAAAATACAATTTAGCTCTTTTTGGGGAGTCATTGTTTTGATCTGATCATGGGGAAAACGTATATGGCACACTCTTATAACTTAGTCTGGGTGGTGAACTCCGCTCCGCTCGCGGAGTCTGCAGAGTTTTCCGCACTCCACGTTGCGCAGAGCTCGAGGAGTTCCCCAAAAAGTTTTTTTCTCACTTGCGTTCATCACCATCAAGTTGGCGAGCGCAAGCATGGAAAATCAACCTCCCGGGGAGATTTCTCAATGCAGGCGGTCAGATTTCTCATTGCGAGTGGTCACATATGCTCGTGACCAATCGCGTTGAAAAACTTTCTGTTTGAGTTTGGAAACCTGCCGCTCAAGTAAAACTCTATTCAAGCGGCAGAAAGGAAGCAGTCCCCGCTTGTGCTGTGCATGGTGCCGTTTGCGATGATTTCACAGTGTGGACAAGCACCTGGCACAGAAAATCATCGCAAACAGCATTTATTTAATGCACTCCGCCGCTTGCGGAGCTCCGCGTAGCGCGGTAGAGGTTTTTTTGCACTTTGCAGAGTTCTGCGTAACTCCACCTAGGCTTACCTATAACTGCGTATTACGAGCTCAGAGCTAGTTACAGATGCATCAAACAATCCAATATAAACATTTCAATAAACACAGAGGACAATGCATATGGAGGGCTGTAACATAGGAAAAGAGTGCAGTTGTTAAACACTGTATCTGAACTATATCATCTTTTGGCATCAAATACAGTTTACAAGAAATAACCGTACCCTGACAAGAAATATTAAGACATAGATGAGAAAATGCAATGTTTTAGAAACATTTTTGATCACTTCCTGTACAGAATATGGTTGGCAGCAAATAACAGCACCATGACATCACATGTACATTCACCAATTCAATAAAAAACAGACAGATAAAAAATTATTGCTTTTCAAAAATCTCTCAACCTGCTCCTAGATCATGCTATCTTGTGACCAGGGAAGGCTCTGAGTGGTACACAGTACAAAGTGAGCTTGATAGTATGCCAGTATTGGCTGAGGGACAAAAGTAATAGCAATTTTTTGCAGAAAAAGGGAATAACTCAAAAACTGCAGACCCCTCTTGGCCACACACAAGTTACATTAGTTTCCCAGGTCCCAAAATGTTCCCTAAATTACCTAATCACATAAGGGGCCACGTGTACCTCCTGTTTCATGCCCAGTGGTCCAAGTGACCAACACCTTTGAATCCCTTCAGATACCAACAGTGTTAATAAACCAGTAGCACTGAGGAACCCTTTTAGACTAAAAATTAAAGATCGAGGTGCCAACTCTATATAATCAGGATAGCTCTATCACAAGAATAGCTCCTGGGTGCCATAAAGTGCTATATAATAAATATTCAGCTTTCCTAGCGTGCAGGCTAAAGAAAAAAGAAGAATTCTGCGGGATCGTCTCAGCTATGAGATAGAAAATAGGTAATATGCCTGATTCTGTCAGTGGCAGGGTACTCAGGTTATCTTTTTACGCTTCTCCCTAGTTTGCCATACGCAAGATGCTTTAAAATAAGGTTCTGATGTAGTCTTTTACCCCGCAGAGTCCGTAGAACCTTTAATCAATTGAGGTGGCTGCTCAATTTCCTGGCTGCGCAAATGTGAAACCATCCATGCAGGGTCCTATTCCTTTGGCTGCAGTGGGGGTTGAGGTACCCATCAGCTCTGGTGGTGGCTCGCCGAAATGTTGCTTGAATATGAAATACCTTTGAAAAACAAGAGACAAGCAGCATTTGACAAAACAGGAACTGTTTGTTTAAAAAACATTGCAGCCCGGAGATCAGTTACAGGCATAAGGTCTCAATTTACAGTCGATCTGAGATTTTCTTTTATACAGTTCACTGTATGCCATAAACAGTTCTGGTAATCCTTGTATGGTAGGAAATGCAAGTTGCTGCTTTTGGAGTACATTAATTAATTAATTAATAGATATAATGGGGCCTCACCCTAACATGGACACAATGTGGCCAGTTGGTAAATTGTCCAGATGTCTGGCATGGGGAGCACACGATCACTGCATGTGCTGTGTGTTCTGTGTCCTGATTGGCTATATGTTCCTAAATCATGTTGCATTTGACTTTATGGTGTTTTCAGAAACTCGCACACCCCTCCAGCCATGTGTGCTTTATTGGGGCCAATCTTCCCTGGACCATTGTGGTGTCACTGCGCAGATCTGTGGGGTTGCTCAGGGATTTCCTGCGTTCATGCGTTTGTCTGCAGGCTACGTACCACTCCAGCTGTGGCCTATCAATAAGTAACCTCGGGCCTATGTCTCAGTGCTTACTTGATAACATATTTGAGACTCAGGATGATATGGAGTTCCCAACGGGCACATTTGTTGATAAGGATGCAATTTGGCTCACTTAAATTAATGTTATCATTTCTCATATTAGCATCAACTTTTTCCATATTAACATCCACCTTTTAAGACTAGAATGCTGCTACTTAGGTACGCTAGGAGGCTTATAGAAATTGCTAGCCTTCTTTTCAGAGAAACAATTTCCTATAAGAAATATATCACAGCACTCAAGGACCAGTGATCTTATGGTACAAGACCTTGAAACCATACATCTACTGACCTATCTTTCAAAACTAGAAGTAACTATCCAAAGTAGCTCAATTTCAGACATAGTAATGGAACTGGGAATTGATAAATATCACTCAAAAACAAGCACATTTTCATTAAAATAAACATTTACACTGATCTTACCTGCTGGAAACTCAATTGATCTGTTTAAAATTGCAGAATTTCAGGACATGGATAAAGACCAGGGAAAATATGTTCCCAAAACCAAATACCTCTCCTCAAATATATGAAAGAAACATAAACAAGCAATAGATGAGCTTCACAATAATCAGGCTCTAATAATCAAAGTGACTGACACAAGAGGAACTATTTTGATTCTTTGTAAAAAAAGGTTACTTGAAGGAAGTCAGTCGACAACTGGAATACACTACATGTTTCCCTTGGCTGAGTAACAATGGAATGAGAAACATCCAGAAAAAATAGCAGAACTCTTAGATAAATGGTTCAATCAAGGTCTCATTATCATGGAAGAAAATCAACACTGATATATATTAAATACCCAGTGATGCCAACAATATATCTACTACCTAAAATACACAAGCCAGGCTTCTCTCCCAAAGGTATGCCCAATGTTGCCGGAATTAATTCAATATGTTCGTGACTTGGGGAATTCATAGATGTGTAACTACAACCAGTTATGATGGATCGACCCCTTTATTGGTATTAGTTTATGATTATCTTTGATCCAATCATGGGTTTTAGGTGCTTCTCTTGGATTTTCTTGTATATTTTTTCTATGTATATTTTTTTTTGGGCTCCTCATCAGATTATATCTCTTTGGGATCTTGTTCCTTTATTCATTTTTCCTTGGTTTTAGGTGCATTTTTGGATTCTATCAACTCTAGCTTACATCTGTAATATATTCTTCTCCCTCTTTTTCAAATCTTTTTTCAAAGTTTATATTCCCCTTTTTCTCGCTTCAGTTTACCTTCTCTAGATTAAATCTTTTTTTGATTATGGAATTTATATTGATGACCAACAATTTGTCTCCCACCAATCATTTTCATTCTGAGTTTTGATTACGACATAAAAGAATATTTATATCAGAAACTAATATTAGTTTCTTATGGTTTTAATTAAATGTGTACACCACAATTGATTATGATGTGTACTGTTTTCATGTGGACTCATGTGATGTTCGTTTTTGTTTATATAATGTATGTAGATTGTTTGTCTATGTTCTTATGTATAGTTGAAATTTGTTATGTGTCTATGTCGATTGTCGTAATGTAATTGATTTTTATGTAACTTTCACAGCCCTGAAGAAGTTCTTTGGCAAAAGTTTGCCGCTCTCTTTACGAATTTTTGGAATAAAAGCAAGATAAATGGAAATTACTTGTGGTTCTGAATGACTCCTGTTGAGTGCACCTTCCTTATTTGTCAAATTCCTGAACTCTGTCGCATCAATCAACGACGGATGCTGGAAGTGGTTGCACCGAATTCAACTACATCAATTTGGGAAGTTAAGTGCTTAACCTTTGTCTGTCGTTGATGGCTTTTTGTGTTTTTTATGGATCGACCCTCCTATTGTCAAGATCAAACACCAAGATGGATTGGAAGCAGTCAAAAAGGCATAGGCCACAAGACCAGTACATTTCTTGGAAGTAAATTTAATGATTAATAAGATGTTGGAATTCTGTCCTGCTAGCAATTCTTTTGTGTTTGATGAACATATACACCAACAAGTGACAGCAATGGAAGCTCAATTTTCTCCTCTGTATGCCTGCCTCCCCATGGGAGAAGTTGAAAAATAATGACTTTGGAATGGGAAATTTGGAGATCAAAGAAATGGTAATCTTTTGGGTAGGTACATTGATAATAACCTAATCATATGGCAAGGCTCACCTACTAATTTAAAACAAATATATTGATGAGTTCTCTGACAATGACTGGGGAACAGTTATATCAACAATTTGTTGGATCTAACAATATGCATTGAAGCCTCAGCATAGCACAGCAGCAAGTGCAACTCTATATGCGACTAACTGTCATACTCAGATTACTATCTCTAATATTCCAAAAGGTGACTACCAAGAAGCAAAAAGGAATTGTAGAAAATATGATGATTTTAGAAAAAAAGTCAAACAAAATTACCCAGCGATTAAAAAAAGAGGTTACAAAAAAAAAAATATACAGGAATCCTTTAATGAAATTGATAAAATTGATGGAGGTCAACTTCAAAATTCACAGAAAATAAAAGAAAGTAATCAAGAAATACGGTTTATCACCCAGTACAACAATGGACATCCACATATTAGAAAAATCTTGCGGCAACATTGACCATCATTAACCTACAATCCAACAACTAAGAAGAACATTCACTCCTTCCGATGGATGAGTTTCAAGAGTGCACAAAACCTCAAACAAAAACTATGCCAATCCCTTTTTCAAGATCAGAGAAAAACACATAGCACATTTTTTAATACGCCAATGGGTTTTTTCCACTTGAGGGAATTTCCATTTTCAAATTAGGAAAAAATAAGACAATAAAAACTAAAATATGTGGTCAGCAAGAAAAGATACACGAATGGATTAACTGTGACAGAACTTATGTCATATATAACATCACCGGCACAAGCAATCCTTAACTATAAAGGAAATACCAAAAGACTGATAAAACAGAGGATACAGGAACATTACCACAATATTCACAAATCAAACAAGAAGCTAACATTGGATGAACACTATGGGCCCTGTTATGATGGCGGTCGTAAAGCCTCTGACATCATAGGTTTAACTTTCGACCGCCGTATTACAATAAGGGCAGTCGGAAGTGGAAGAGGTGGTCATTCCAGCTGGCTTCCGAAGGACAGTCGGAACCGGCATGTAATCCCTTCAAGATGGCGGCCCTGCCGTCGGGATTACGATGTCGGTTTCGCACAGGCTTTCCATGTCGGGCTTAGAAAGCCTATCGGAAAGCTGCTTTGGGGGCCCCTAGTAGGGCCCCCTTCCCCCTGCAGCCTCTGGTTTGGGGCTGAGGGTGCCCCCCTGTTAACCACTGCACTGTGTGACAGATAGCATGAGGTGCCTGCCATGCGGTGCAGGGATTAACAGAAACTCATATTTTTGTATGTGAGCTTGTGCTGCTGCCAGTTTATGGCCACAGCACAAGCTCCCCCAGAGAATGTGGGAGTATGTGACCGCACCACATGTGGTCGCATTGTAATAGTGGTGTCGGGACTGCCGACCAGAGATTGGTCGGTTCTGAGACAGCAGAGGTGTCGTCCCCCGACATCATAATCAGGCTCTTAGATGAGCACCAATCTCATCAATGCACTTATGTTTTCTATGGGTTACAGAGACTTAAACAGCACCTTAGAGAAGGAACCCTAGCATTTATTCTCTCAAACAGGAAAGCAAACTCATACTTAAATTTGACGCAGTCAACCGGGAATTAAATAAAGATGCAGAACTACATAACTGGCTTGTGTGAAACTTAATCTATGCTGTTCAATTTATGTGTCTTCTGTACTCATGATACTATCTGGTGTTCTGTAACTATTATCTTTAAGATCTATAAGTAATGTTTGTAACCTTATGTACTTGCCAAAACGTTCATGTGATCTAATTATGTTTCAACGCAAAGATGTAAATGTTCTGCAATGAGCATGCTCCAATGTATCATGGAGACAAAGTTGTCAAATTACTAATTCAATGTATATATTGAATGGACTGAATGTTGCTAAAATATGTTTGTTGGCAAAACTACGGTTCAGGTAAATATACTGATTCATAAATATGTACATGTATATATTTGATTCCACATCCGTTCTTATGTCCCACTACAAATATTCCATTTGCCCAGGCACTACAAATCAGACCCCCAAATTTTTTTCAAACATAAAAACCCCCAAAATTAATTGTTTTTAATTTGAAATTCCTAATATAAAATATAACTAGAAACTTATTTATGATGTGTTTAGTAAATCACCAGAGCTAGTAAAACATAGTCATTAACATGAAAAAATACTCTTCCCATGTGCTCCCTTACCATATGGTTGTTGTGAATGAAATAATACTAAGGGCAGTTAATCCGAGATTAACAAATATCTCTAGAACTTGGATAAAAACCTTAACAGTCAATAATAAATGAATTATTGCTCAACATTTTATACTTATCAATAGAATATAACAGTTCTAAGATGGCAGCATCCATAAAACACAAATGACGACTTGAAAGAAGGATTTTCATTTTCAATATAGTTAAAATGGTGCCAGCACTAGACACTTTAGAACCCATTGTAAACAAGAATCATAATGGCTGAGAGACGGGGACCGCAGCGACTGAGGAAAACAAGGGATTAAACCCACGATAAGTAAGTTTTAACAAATATTTCCCCCTTATTACTAGGGGCCTTTGTGTTGGTCAATTGGATTGATAAGAAAAATCTGATTTGTATGTTGTGAGTAAATGTTTTTAGCGTTTTTCGGGCCTAACCTGAAACTAATCTACTAAAATTAATGAGCTGCTATTATCCTGTATGGTACACTTAAATAACAACATAGATTTTTATCTATACGGTGCGCCTCACTTTAGGAGATTAGCACCTCAAAAAAGCAGAAGGTGACAGCAATGTGATGTCCAAATGAACTACCTAATATTAGAAGGTACAGTTTTAATACCAACACTAATGGTGATATAAAACTCATAAAGCTAGCATGGTGATACCAACTATAATAAAAAAGCCTATTATGCCAGTGCACCAATGATGATGTTGATTGATAAATCAATTGCAAGACTCCCCGCACAAGAAAATGGGTAATAGGAAGCAGAAGAGTATGTCACCCCCCCTTTCTGACTAAAGCACCTTTTTAAGATAAGGGTTCTGTTGCGCATGTACATTAAGAAGCTGTGGGCTGATTACATTTGAACACACTACACAGTAGGTTTACAGTCTACCCTCAGGAAGGGCCAATCCCTCCTCTTTTATGTTTAATCTGTTAGGGAGGGGATATGTGAGCTGGCCCCTCCCCAGATTCACTATCGGCCTCAGTGATCACATTCCCCATGGCCTGATGTAGTTCAAAGTGTGCCAGGGTACCAAATTCCCTGACCAAGGACAGGGAAAGGAGGAGGTAAGAACCTTCTCTCATATGTGCATATAATAAGAGATATCTAATAGGTGGAAGCTGAGATATGGATATTTAACTAAAATCAGCAAAAAAAATCATAAAGTTCCAACCATCGTCATCAGATTGTGATTGAACTGTGCCTAGGCATGAGTTAAGACCAACTACGATGGAGTGCAAGATGCATACAGAGAACAGGTTCCCCCAGATAGGAAGTTTTACTGTCTGACTTAGTGCCTGATTACGAGTTTGGTGGACAAGATTACTCCATCTCAAACATGACAGATATCCCATCCGCCGTATTACAATTTCAGTATATGCTGTGGAAGTTGAAGAGGACAGGATATACACCATGTTCAGGCCCTTATTCTCTGAAATGAAAGCTAAAATCCTGGTCACCTAGATAGGTGCCACTGGGCCAGAAAGCTGTTTGATGAAGTCCCAGTGAAATCATTGCCTTTTGACAAGAAAGCTTAGAGCGACAGAAATAAAAAAATTGTACCCCAGTCTTATGTCGGCTCTCTCTGCAAAAACTCTTTAAAACATTTCCAAGTGCTGGGTTTTAGGTTTAGGCAGGAGGACCACATGCCAAGCATTGTAGGCCCTAGGGAACATGACTTAGGGTTCAGGACTGACACCAACGGAAGCCAAAACCTTTCTCCAGGGCAGGTCCACTTGGAGCTGGTTAGCTGAGCTTTTCCAGGAATGGAGATTTCTTGCAACATGTGTGTCCCTGTAGATTTACAGAAGGTCAGTAAAGTGGACCTTGGACTTCTGGGTACAAGTCAGTGCAGGTCCAGCGCTTAGAATTCTCCTCTTAGGTAATAGCAGGTCCATCTTCTGTCTTCCATAGATACAGTACAGTACAGAGAGCTCTCCTGGGATGCCTGCCACTAACCTGTGGATGGAAGGACTCCTGGACACTAGCTGATCAATTTGGAAAGGTTCCTAGGGTACACCTACCCACGTTTGTAGCAGGTCATGGGTGCCCTACTGCAAACAATCCACTATGCCCCTCTCTACCTAAATCCAACATTGAAAAACCTTCCCTCTCTTGTGTAGAGCTCCTGTGCCCACCCTACAGCTTTTGACAGAGAAATTAGCATACCCTCCCCTGGGGTCATCCAAAAGTCAAAAACAGTTCTGGGGCAGCTCCTCTCCCACTGGGATTGGGACCTGTTTGGCTAGAAGGAAAATAGAGTGGCCAGACAAATGTGTTACCTCAATCTGCCTGTGACATGGCAGGTCTTTTTGAAAGTAAATAAGTTCCTGGCCACTGTCCAGATGGTTATCATGTAAGAGGAACAGAACACCTTCCCACACGCAGGCCCACCTTAGCTCTGGGAACAAGTTAACACCTCATTAATTAATTATTCCGCTCCTGTGTGACAGTTGGAACTCATCCACAAGGGATTCTAGAGGCCTTAAGCAGGCAAAAGATGACTTTTAAAAATTACCTTTTGTAGAACACTTATCGCATATCCAACTTTGCCAATCAATTTAGTTTGTAATAAATCCTGTAAAAAGTCCAAGAACAAACATTTTATCTGGTTCCTAGGCAGTTATGACATTATTCAACTTTATTATTTATAAGTTAACCAATGCATTTCTATGTAACAGTTAAACCCTGCTACATTTGAAAATGCCTTTTTTAGTAGGGTTGGACGGAACTTGCAAAATTTCACAGTGTGGAATCCCTCTGAGTTGCATAAAAAATCCATGAGATTCCGCTGAGTTCCATGATTGGGCAGAATTCGCCATGATACACTGCTCATGCTCATTGGGAGTTGTACAGTGTGAAAGGCACCACGCATCGTGTCGTAGGGTGCTGCTTATTTCTTCTGCTCTAGTAGATGTTCTACTCGCACAGCAGCTTTCTCATCGCACACGGTTATTAACTACCGCAACAGCCCACATTGACAAATCTTCCCAGGAGGCTCTCCAACACCCAAAACTCACACTAAGGGACTCAAACTCTGGCTCCTGCTACCCAACATAACAATGGTGAGCCGTGCATGTGAAAAAAACTCCATCAAGTTAAACCTGCACAGCCAGGTTACTGGTGACAAGCCTGCACTCATGGTTTACATTGTCTATTTAGTGGCGTCCGAAAATGTTCTGGAGTCTACTAGCGACATCTAAATTAAAAGTCCAGGGTACACTCTGTACAATAGATTAGGGAATTACATGTAAGTTAAATATTCTTATGTTGTTCAGATATGAATTTACCATAATGAAATGAAAAGACAAGAGGCGTTTGGCAAAACAGTGACAAGTTGGTTTAATTAAAATCAACGGTAGGGGGAGTATAGAGTGTCTCTAAAGAAAGTCTCGCACTGTACAAAGTTTCTGCTGACAATATATACATCTCGTGAAGTACAATAAACCAACTCTGCTTTCTTGGAAAAGCATCCTGTCGTAAATAACAAGTTTGTTCAACTGATAAGGGGACACAGATGGCTCTCCACCTCGGGGAGTGCTAGTGTGGGCCAGTGTGTGTGTGTTCAGATGTCTGGTGTGGAGAGCATGCGATCATTACATGAAGTGTGCATGTTGTGTCCTGATTGGCTGAATATTTCTATCTACATGTGGCAACTAGCTTTGTGTTTTTTTTTGGAAACGCATGCTTGTGGCCAAAAGTGTTTTATTGGGGCCAATTTCCTCAGGCCAGTTTGTGGTGCAACTGTCTATCTGTGGGATTGATCAGGTTTACCCTGGGTGCGCATTTTTCTTTAAGGTTAGTGAGACCCCCACCTGTGACCTGTCACTTGATAGGCATGGGATGGGGTAAAACGGCCTGTCTGACCATGTATTTCTGACTCAGGCTGGATGGGGAGGTCACCTTGGTGAATCAGACAGCAATGATACAAGTTTGCTAGAACCTCTAAATATAATGTGGGGGTCATTGATATCATTGTTACCAACCTCCTCAATATTGTGCGTACACTTGTCATAGTGAACATAAATATTGCCTTTACTGATATTGACATTGTTTTGTGTGCCTAGATCATCGCATGGATTGACATTGTTTCTACTGGTACCAACACTGTTATACAGGTGGAGTGGTGAGGCTCACTGGGTAGTGGCGGCAGACCCGGAAGCAGAGGCCGGCCCGGGACCAGGGTTCGATTCCTGACGCGGCAGGGTCTTGGGCCAAGGTAAGCGGACTCGATAATTCTCGCCTCGGTGCCTACTCTAACCATGGATCCCACTCAGCAACTCTGGGCAATAGCTTGCTTAATCTCCACTTACGGCCCCATCAGCGCCGGGGATGCTTGTCTTCACCTTGGAGATGCCCAGTAGGGACCATCTCACAGGGAAAGCCAGGATGGGTTCCCCAGCGGTATACAGTGCCGGGACGCCCCGTTGCTGGGGCAGCTGTGCGCTTTACAACATTTACATTTACATACGTGCATCGGTTATGTTATACATTGACATTGTTTCTACCGGTATCAACACTGTTGCGCTGGAATGGTTTATGGAATACATGACATTGCATTATGTGTATTGACATTGTTATGTGGACATATGTTGAAATTGAATTTATTGGTATTGCTGTTGTCGGGCCTGCATATGTCATGGTATACATTGACATTGTATTCGCCCATCCTAATATTCCACCCTCTAGTTGAATTTTCAACGACTTTATCCTCCTCATATGTCATGACTGTTACATTATTTGAAACTGTGTGTGTTTCTGCAGTGTCTGTTGCTCTTTCCCTAGCTACGTGCATACTGTGAGAAGGTGGCCTGTTATATTCTGTCCACTAGTTCTAGTGGGCACCTTGTATCAGTCCAAACAACCCCTTATGGTGATAGATTAAAGACAACCTTATGTGAAAGCTATCCTAGTGGTAGCTACGGAGAGCAGCCTTCAGGCTAAGTCTTGAAGGAATGTAAAGCAGCTTGTTTTACCAGTCTATAATCTCCTGAATGATCAAATGAAAAGACAACCACACCAGGTATATATTCAAAATATATGTATTTAAGATAAATCACACCCCTCTAGTCTCTTTATGAGACTGGAGTTCGAAGTCCTTCAGTTACAAGTGTTTAAGCATCAGTAAAAGCACAAATACACGTTTGGGCCCTAGGGGCGTTCCAAACCATAAACTAAAATAGTGGTATAAGAACCACGACTGAGATAGGCAAGGTGCCTATCACCTCTAGAATTGCTGGGACCCCAAGGTAGAGACGTCGGGGACCCACGGGAGCCGTATGCAGTGTGGAAACACAACACAGGTTCCTATTACTTTCTATGGGGAATGCTGTGGTTGGAATTTTAAAGATTAGGGACACTTCAAATTTAACAAGGACCAAAACCTTTTAGACTTAGACAGTTCTAGGGCTAGCACCCTTGAGAGTACCAGAGTACTGGAGTTACCTCACCCTGGGAAGCCGGGTGCATAGGTGCCTTTTGGTGTCGGTTCACGTCGTCGATTCCAATGGAAGCCTGCAAAGAACTGCTGCTGCCGAGAAGAGGAGAAGTGTCCGGAGAGATCCAAGCCTGGATCTAGGATGTAAGGAACCTGAAAGCAGAGGGGACAGAGTCTGGGTCACTTGCCACTGACCTAGGGCAGGATGGACCAATGCCCACAGATGTCGGGTGCTTCAGGTGAGTTGTCGAGTGTCTTGACTCTTCAGCTACGAGGTCCAGGACGTGTTGACGAAGTCCACAAGCCGGATTCGAGCTGTCCCATGAAGCCTGTCGAGTGCTGCAGTGTCGGCAACCATTTAGGACCCAACAAGCCTTGGCAACGGCAAGTCTCAGGAAATCAGAGAAAGGACTGCGGTGCAGACCAGCAAGGTTTGATGGACTCACCCAGCAAGGGTAAGTAAGCACAAGTCTGGAGCAACCAGAAAAGCACAAGCAGAAGTGGAGTTGCTTTCATGGGGACCTGCTAGCCAATGGGCTAGTGATCGCAAAGGAGCCTTGAGCGGTCGCACTTAGAGCTGGCCCACAGGTCACTCGTGGAGTGGAGGCCAACAATCTTCGGTGCAGGAGGTGCTCAAGGCTGAAGCTACTCGGAGCCCAAAGCACAACTTCGAGGATGACCAGCAAGGTGTTGTTGCTGCAAAAGTTCACTGTGTCCAGGGGTCCCGGTTCCACGTTACCCACGATAGACACGGGCCTCAGCTTTGCTGTGGAGTCAGGGTAGCCTCGGGGAAGTCTGGAATCCACCTCTGGTGATACAGAGACTTCAGTGTCCGGCAGGAGCATCAGCAATGCAGACCGGTCAGTTGCTTCTTTGGTGCCTGCCAAGGAGGGGAGTCACTCCTTGACCCCAAGGGAGATTTCTTCCATCTTCGAGTTGTGATAGAAAGTCGAAGGTCCAGGATATATGTTTCAGAGGTTTGTCCAGGGTAATCTAAAGTCCTAGGGACGGAGTTCCTATACTTATACTAAGTTTAGGGGATGGACTACCTCTAAGGCTCCACCTATGGGTGGGCCTGGGGTGGGGGTGGTTACACCCCTTCCCCTTTGTCCAGTTTCATGCCAGAGCAGGGGCTTAGTGCCCCCGCAACCAGTTTGAACCGGGCTATGCACAGGGACACCTTGTGTGCCCAAGGCAGTGTCTCAAAAGCATTCACTGAATGCACTGACCCTGCCCCAATACACATCAGTCTGTCTGGGGAGGTGGTTACACCTCCCTGTGACAGGAAACCTATTGTCCAGGCCTCCCCTGCCTGAGTTTCCCCCAGCAGCAGGAGGCCAGACCGGTGTCTGTGGCAGTGGCATCCATTTTGTGATGCCAGGGCTTTGAAAGGATTTAACCGGTTTAGTCAGTGTGAACATGTCTCTCCCTCTAGAAGGGTGGAATGCTACCCCCGCCGCCAGAACTGCGGGGGGGTGGTTGTATTCCAAAGTTTTTGACACCAAACACGACATGTTGTGATGCAGCCATTTACCGCGAGGTTATAATTCACTTAAGAGTATATGGTATGGCTGTATCACAGAACAGGCATAAGGAAGTATTTCCGAATGCTGCAGAGGGGCTCAGCTCATGCTTGGGCACCCTCTCACATAAAACCAAGCACTCTGCCTTCAGGATTGGCAAGGCCTGCCATAGGAGTGGCTTATAGGTTTATATGTGTCTGTATAAGGTAGTGATATAGGTAGCCTATACCACAGTAAGGGGTGCAAGCACACCCTTACCCAGGTTGCAGTAGCAGACCTGTGGTGTCATTTTGGAGTGCTTCCCAGGGGTGGCATAATACATGCTGCAGCCCCTGGTAGGCCTCTGAGGTACCTATGCCCAGGTACATAGTATACCATATACTAGGGGCTTATAAGGCACTCCAGAATCCAATTAGATATGTACCTAATGTACATGAAAACCATTTTAGAGAGGAAGCAGCTAGGCTGTGGTCCTGATTAGCAGGGCCACAGCCAGACTAAACTAAAAATACAGTGAAACACCAGCAAAAAGTGGGGGTACCCATGTGAAGCAGATCCTACTCTCCTACACATACTACCTCATTTGAGGACCACATTTTTACAGCAGGAAACCACACTACTGAAGTACAATAACAAAAACTGGAATTAGTGACATGAATAGATTGGACACCCATAGGGGGATCCAAGAAAAGATGCTATGCAATCAGTCCTCCCTCTTTCTTCATATCGGCTTGCAGACGATGCAGTTCTTGGATGGCAAGGGCTAATGTCCCATTGTCCAAGTCATTTCCAGGAATAAATACAACAGAAAGCACCGATCTTGGCACACACCCTACCCTCCATCGCGGTCATCAAGTCCAACACGTGCCAATGTTGCATCAACATAAGGAGAATGGCTCTCAGTTCTTTGCGAGCATTTACACCAAGCTTAGTATCATTGATCATCTTTAGCATCTCCCACCTGGTTATCTGTAACCAGAGGACGTTCGCATTTGCTTGCATGGTGAAGAAGGATATCAACCCTCCTGCATTTACTTGAGACTGTAAACAGCCTACATTCTTCTGGAATGTCCTTGCACTGAGCCCAGCCAAAATAATCAGAAGTTCTTCTCCTTCAAGCCTGATGCAACAGAGTTGTTTTCTTCTGTAACGTATGTTGAGACAGCTCAGACAGATCTTCTTGAGAAAAGACCACCATTGGGGTGTGTATAGTGGGTACTGAGCCCCCCATCCGGGAAAGAACTGGGTGTAGGCAAGGTCACCACATTACTAGTAGATATCCTTCAATGTGGAGTTCCCTCATTGCAGGTCCAGTATAAGCAGTATTATGCCACAGTTTTAGTTACTGCCAAGGGGTATGGATCCTTTGTCTTTGCAACATAGAGAATACAGTGGACGTTTTCGTACAATTAGGGGCTGTCCCTTCCTCTCCAACATTGTGTACCTATTATTCTCTGTATCCCAGATTTCCCGGCATGGGGCATCTATACTGGCATTGGGCCCCTCCCAGGAGACTCACTTCCCCTAGCATGATCAAGATGAGCGGCCCGCACTGGAACTCCATGTTTGGGGTCCACTTGTCATAAAAGAAGGTGGCCCCAAAGATATTAAGAGCAACCTTGGGACTGCAGATGGAGGAAACAGTGGACGTATTTGTACACTGGCGTGGTAGTCTTGCTACCTCCAAGAACCTCTTGTTTACAAAGGTCAAACAGTGTCCTCCCCTGTAATGCCCTTTCTGTGCATCCTTCCAAGCTTGGTTTCGATGCCGGTAAGATCGGTGCAAAGTTACAGTGGTGTGGGGTTGGTCTCATATGATGTTTACTATTGCCTCAGAGGGTTCTTCTTTATTGGGTTGAATCTTGGCCCTGATCCTACATAGGTACAGATGGACAAAGCATTTTGGTTTTTCAGGGGCATTCTATTGGGATAAGTAAAGTGTCTGTGCCTACGGCATGGGGAATGCATATGTAGCATGACCTGTTAGCGGTTTTGAGTGCCTAGGACAGCCATATGTTGGTAACAAGTGTTGTGTAGGATTGAGCGTGAGGACTGCTAGCATTTGGTTCAGTATAGGTGTATGTGAGGTGCAAAAGCTCCGTACTAGGCATACTTCTAGCTCAGGAGGGGTGCAAGAGCAACCCGGCTAAATGGAGCTTGAACAAAAATACAAATATACATAACTTAGAAAATATTCGTAGGCTGTAGGGTCATCTTCAGAGGAGATGTCTGTCATCTGGGGGCAAAGAGGTGTCTTGTCTTGGTGTAGGAAAACATTTCTTTACAAAAAATGGTTGTAAAGTCAATGTGTAGTCCGTGTTACTTGTGCCGTTGGCCTTGTGAAAGTCCTTTTGAAAGGTTTGATCGAAGGAGTGGTGGACCGCGGCAGTGATGGTGCACTTGCAGCTTGATTGCAGACCTGTAGGATAAAAGCTGTGCATTGTAGGTTAAACGCATTGCTAGACAGTTGTTTGGGAAATTCCTGCATTTACATTTTACCTATACACTTAAATATTTTACTGTGAGTGAATTTTTCCTAGTGGGTTACTGGAAGAAGATGCTAGGATTATTGGGGGATGGTGAGTTATAAGCTGATTTAGTGCTGTTTGTATTTGGGTTCTCCCCTCTCCATGCTAAGGTAGGGATAATACTCTTCCTCTGTGGGCTGCTCTGTTGAAGATTGTGATATTTTAAGTGCGGTGGTGTCCTTTTGACCTGTGTGCAATTGTGAGGGAAGTGGATAATTGATTTTTGGACTAATGTTTCCTTTGACACATGCACATCCCTTGGGTCTCTGCATGTGGTGCGGAATGAGGTTTTCTCTAATTGGGTTGATTGCTGGGCTACATCCTTCTTCTGGAGGGGCTGAGAATTTGGGGCTGTTTTTAGTCTGCATTATGCAGATTCTAGTGGGCATTTACCTATGGTCTGAGAGTTGCCAATTTTTAATAAGGGATACCGGAGGTGGTTGGTAGGTCATATGTGGAACCCCGTAGGGCCCTGCAAGGAAATGTCTGGAATTGTGCTTGTTTGCTGTATTTTTCAATGAGAGTCGGCGCACTCGTTGGGACTTTGTGTCCCTGGACTGATGTAGGTATCACAAATGAACTCAATCTTTTTTTCTCTTTCGATTGGGTTTGTGTGGTCCCTGGGAAGTTGTTCTGTGGCTTCTGTAACTTGGATGTGGCCATGACTGGGACTGGGCATACTGCTTCCTTGGATGATGTTCCATTAGGCCCTGTGAATATCATTCGACCAGCTGGGCGCAGTTGGTGAGTGTATCCCTGCATCTAGTGCATGGGCTGTGAAGGTCATTAGTGGAGACCCTTTCCCTCCCGTCTCTCCCCTCTTCCTCGGACCGAGGATGTTTCAGACCTGCTGCCTTCGGCAGTAATCCGGGGCTTCTTGTCGGAAGTCATGCTACTCCCGCTGCTTTGGAGGGGCATTTTCTGATGAGCAGACCTTTGGATGTCTTTGAAAGCATCAGGGGACAAGAGGAGGAGGCAGAATGTTCTGTCCATGATGGGAATAAGGTGTGCAGCTGAGGCGTACTGTGAGTAAGCCCCAGTGACTTGGTACTACATTTGTGCATGACTGACGGAGTTCATGCTCATCTCAAAACCGCCTCCCCCAAGCACACGGAAACCCTAGATTTTGAGACTGGAGCATCTGACTCATTTTGGAACTATAACAGGGCCTCTATCTGCAGGAGCCCTTTCAATCTGGGGCATGCCCCAGTGACATGGGCAAAGGGACCTGGTTGCCAGCTTTTAGGCACCAGTCGGGGGGCCACCTTGCTCCCTCGTCAGACTGTCTTCCTATCTGGGGAGTGTTCAGCCAACGCCGATCCCAGGAGAGCAAATGCAGTGAGAGCCCCAGGCCCCTTCGGGAACCTGATGGCAAACTCTAGCATAGATTCCCGGTTGACATAGTATGACTGCCCTGAGGTTTTCTTGTGTGTAAGTAATGGATTAAGTATTCCCTAATGCTGTGTCGCTAGTCCTTATTGTAGTCAGTTTTCTGGAGTGGGTGTGGAGTGGATGCTGTTCCGAGGTCTTGGATTCTCAGCGTGTTTGGTTTGTTCTGGGTTTTTTGGTGGGTAGGTACTCTGTGAGGGCTGCCCTGGTAATATTCTATTCTGATTGTGAAACAATTTTAGGTGACAATAGCTGGCCCTGTGGTTTCTTCAGTGACAATAGTGGTATTCTCTATAATATGGAAGTTGCCAGTCTTTTGGCTTTCTGGTATGGGTTACTCAGTTGGATCTCTCTGGGGCCCTGTGGCTGAGTCCCCATTTAGCTAGATACCACTTGCACATTTGTGGTTGCTGCGGCCCCTTTGGGGACACTTTTGCCTGTTTCTTGGTCATTCCAAGGGGGCTCCTGTGATCTATCCTGGGCCCAGGGATGTTTTCCATGTGGCTTGTGGGAACATGTCCTTGGGGGGCTACTACACCAGTTGGGCATGCCATATTTTTTTGCATCGGTCACTCGTCTAGGCATCATGTTTGATGACAGGGAGTGGCTCTCAGGGCGGGGAATGCACCCCTGTCATGGTGCCGCCTTCCCTGTACCATTTCCTCAATCTGGGAGGTGCCACGGTGGTGACAAAAGCTGAACCAGGTAAGCCCGGGAGACGTATGGTCAGGCTGCTAATGCCATTGTCCTAATACACCTTGGGCCAACTCCCCACTTAGTCTGGGGATGCAGTGGGCCTGTGCATGTCATGGTCTTGGGGCTCCAGCTCCCGGTGCACACTACGTGCTACCCTTTAGGTGGTTTCTACCACGAGGTGGTGTGTGTGGTCAGCTTACTGCCAAACTAGTTTATACAATTCTAAGAGGCTTTCTGTATATTCCAAGACTACACTTTGACGAGGCTCTACGGTCCGAGATCACCCTGGAGGGAGATTCCGTGGTGTAGGAGGATGTTGCTGGTTTGTGGGAGGCTCCAGCAGAGGAACAGGCTATTGCTTCATCATCAGTGAACTGAATTGACATCCTTAGCTTGGACAATAGGTCCTGTCCCAATTAATTAATCGGTGACGAGAGATAGTACAACAACTGTTCCCTGATCCTATTCCCCCCTATTTCCAGCTCAAGGGGTTCTGTAAGGGGGACCTGAGATTCCCTGACCTTTGATAGTGTCTTTGATAAAGGGACTGCTCCTTCCCGGAAGCATGACCTTGCCACCAGTGTATCTACCAGAAAGTGATATGGTGTTCATATATTAACTTTATGAACAGAAGGGTGCTCCTCAGGGTTTTCCTGGTCTGTCACTGGGTTGAGCACGTCTTTAAGTACCTGGGTGGTCCTTTGAATGTGCTCCCTTCTTCCCCCTGTATTGTAGGCTCCACCGTATGCTTCACCCTTGCTGTCAGATTTGGAGGAGTTGGAGCTGTCCTCCCTGAAGTTGCTAGCTCTCGGATCATATGTGTTGCGTGTTGAGGCCACCTTGCCGTCGGCCCATAGTCTTAAAAGGGTCATTTTCATATCTCTCTCTTGTCTCACATGTCTGGCCTGAATGTAAGTGTGTTCTATGAGGTTGGTATTGAATGTCCCCCCCCCAAGGCCAGGGAATGCGTGTGCTTTGGTGTGGACGTGCCACTTGTGGTAGTGTCTCTCTAGTCTTCACACCTGGGTGGGGAAACTTGCATGCATGCAGCCTAGTGGAGTCTCCATGATGGGTTGTGTTCAAGTTTAATAATGACAGATTCTACTCAAATCGGGGGAACTGTGACACAAGGTGGTACCGAAAATAATCTACTAGTTAGGAGCTCTATAAAAATTGATGAATTGAGAAATAAGAAAGTTTAACAATAGGCAACGACAAATGCGATGAAATAGTAACAACCTGTTAACAACTTGTTTCTATCTACAAGTGATGGCGAAACCTGTTTTACCTGGGCCAATTTCCTTGGACCTGTTTATGGTTCAACTGTCTATCTGTGGGCTCGATCAGGGTTTTCCCTGGGTGCACATTTGACTTTGTGCTAAGTGGGACCCCGACTGTGACCTGTTACTCGATAGGTGTGGGCTGGGCTCACAATGCCTGTCTGACCATGTATCTCTGACCTGGGGTTGATAGGGAGGTCACCTTGGGTGAATCCAACAGCAATGATGTGAGTTCACTAGAACTTCTACAAATAATGTGGCAGTCACTGATATTATTTTTAACAACCTCCTCAATGCTGTGAATATAGTTGTCATAGCGTATATCGATGCTGCCTTTACAGATATTGACAGTGTTATGCGCGCCTAGAACAATTTTTCCTCAACACCTCTAATTCCTGTCGTTCCGGTGGCGACATTAGGCAATTGAGTTTGAGACACTACTCTTCAGTGTGTCGTCTGCCCCTTAGTGCATTACCATGGTTCTCAAACATGCGGTGGAGCTCCTCCACAGCTGAGGTATTTGCGTGATCATTTACTTGGACGACATTCTGTTGATGAATCAGTGTCCGTGAGCTCCCAATATAATAATGCCTTGCTAGGATCCACAAGCATTTACTATGTTACAGAAAATCTAAGTTGCCTCCTTCCTTAGAGTAATGGCAAGAGAGGATGATTTTTGCATGCACTAAACAGCCTTCTTCTATCAAATTGATATTGCTCTACAGCAAAAATGTTATTAATGAAACTGGGACCGGGGGCCAGATGTACGAAATCGCGTGATTGCAATTTCCAAAAAGCGAAATTTTGCGATTCAATATTACAGTGTGTTTGAAATGGTTAGTGATTCACAGTGGATCGTAAATGGAAGTGCCTCACCAATATTCATGAGGCAGGTCGCAATTTGCGACACATTGTGATTGACTATAATCAAAGGGATGGTGGCCTGCTGGGGTCAGCATAACACCATGTCTGTGAATTCTTTTTAAATGAAGCAATATTATTTTTGTAATGCAGCCTATTTTCCTTAAAGGAAAATGGGATGGATTTCATAAACAAAATTGAAACACATGAAAAGCTAACTTTTCAGTTTAGGTCGAGCTTTAGCGACAGCGCACAGGGCTGCTCGCTCTGCAAGGCATGCAGTAGTAGAGTATGGGGAGAAAACTTGCCATCACTCCCTGCTCATAATTTTCATTTGATTCTGTCTTTGTTCTTTGTAAATTCTGTCTTCTGATTGATTATGAGGCTTGTTAGTCCCGCCTTATTATGGCCAAGTTGTCATTTGTTCCCTCCCATGGCTATTGGCCCCTTTACTTGGAGTGTTACACTGTACGGTACGTGTTATTTGGAGCACTATTTTCTCACACCCCCACCCGCACTCCCACTGTCCTTGCCTTTTCGCCCCCCGCCCGCCTGCCTGCACTCCCTTTTGCAATGCAATAGGTCTCGCGTAAATGCAAGTCCTATTTAATTGTAAATGCTTGTCTAACATTTCCTCCCGTCTTTAGTTTGCCCCCGGTCGTAGGGGATAGGACTACTTGTTCGTTTTGCTAGGGCCTGGCACACTGAGAGCACTGGTGTTTAATCTTCCGAGGGTAGGGTGGGGTCGGAGCTCACAGAGGGCTGAAAACACTGCAGGCATCACCAGCAAGCTTTCAGAAATATATGTGTGCAATTAGACTGGCTCCTGCTTGCCACAAGCTGAGATACTTGTAAAGTGAATACTGCAGCATCTGTCATTCAATTGTAAAGCTGCTACCTCTCAAGAAACCCAAGAGTACTGCTCATGGACCGATGCTTGTTCCTTGTCCTGTCTATAGTCCTTCAGCACCTCTAGGTTGGAGAGGGCCAGTCTGCTTGTGTCTGGCATCAAGAGAAGGGCTGGCTCATGGCTGTGCCTGCACAGGGGACACACCGACTGAACCATATCTTCCACCAGCTTCCAAATAGTACCTTAATCAGATGCCACCCACCCAGCAGTACTACTGCAGCAGCAAGAAGTTACAAATATGATGAAACCCTGACGGCTTTGTGTATAGTCCTCATAGGCATCCTTATACATGTGAGACTTGACAGAGGGGAGTAGCTTCCATTGATGCAGCCCTTGGCGGGGGGTGTTCACCGAACCCTGATTGTTGATGTGTGCTATCATTCAAATAACCGCAAGGAGAGGCATTTTCTTTCCCTGCACTAAGGCCCATGACACACTGGCTACACGACTGTTGGCAAGGGCAGATTTATGGATAGTTTAAGCACACAGTAGTGGAACTAATAGAGAGGTGCTAAGGGCCATCAGCACAACTGTTTACTTTGTTGTTCCAGAGGAGCCCTCTGCCTGGTAAAATCAGGATGATTTCTTGTATCTTGTAATTAAAATACAAACACTTTGTTTGCTTAAGAAGCACACCGGCTGTCTAACTTTCAAATTAATTATTAGCATTTAAAAAATAAACTATATTGTGATGCCAGAGTTCCTTGAAGGTGACCGGTGGTGTTAGCTGTACAGTTTTTGCATCCTTGGACTGCACCGTTGGGTTTTGAGGAGGAAAAGCTGTAAGTTCCATCACAGCACTACAAACAGGGATTGCTCTCAGTCCAAGAACCAGGCCCAAGTAGGTCTCACCTTGCTGTACTAGTGCAAAGAGGGCAACAAGGTTGTGAAAATCTTCCATTGAAGTTGTTTAATATTTATTTCAGGAATGAACGTTAAGTGCACGTCTTTGTAAGACAAGAGATGACCTGCTGAGGGGTCTCTCTGGATAAACAAATCCAGTCTTATGGCAATTGTTTCAAACTAGTAACTACTTCACAGTGCAGAAGTTTCAGTGTCACCAGGGCCCAATTATAACTGTTTCCTTTGGGATTGTGGCTGGGTGCCTACTTTTCTTGCTTGCATTATGGCCCAGGATGCTCCACTGACCATTAGGCAGAGAACAACCAACATTTAGTCCGCTTTTGGTTCTTTTTCCACTGGAGCTGCCCCTCCCAAATGTGGTGGAAGACCTGCATTACAAAAAATAAATGCTCAGGGCCTCATTTATTATCACTGGGCAAAAACAGCGATGCAAGACTTTTTATAGCGCCATCCTTGCGAAACAAGGATGCTCCATATTTACACTAGAGCCCTCCATGACACAAGGATTGAGCATAACAGACAACTTCTTTGTTATTAGCTTTGTGTCACGGTGGCAAATACTGTATTGTACAAACATTTATTCCTGCAACTGTCTGCACCCCTTCAAATTCTCGAGGTATGTGGCTATGTATATAGAATTATAAGGGATTGAAATGTAATCTTGAGGTTCTCCTGGAAAATTAGACATCATCGAAACAGGTACGCCTGTTTATGAAGTGATTGATAATTCTTTATTTTACCCACTGAATTACAGAGATTTTTAAGCTGCTTCAAGCAGTAGATATCTCGAGGTGAATTATACAGATCCATAGTGGTCTTGTGAATCCCAGAATTCTGGTGTGGGCTGTAATTGTCATTACTTGCTCCACTGAAATTATGTTTGAGTGCCCATTTGTAGCGAGACAGAACTAACATTAAAATTAGTACTTACGAATCCCTGGCAGTTGCCTTAAATAGTGTTAATGCTGATGATTCATCCTTAGATATTGTATTTTTAAATGTATATGTGTGGAATATTCACTTGCAATTACACCTAAGCATCAAAAAAGTATATTTTGTCTGATTAACTCAAAGGGCTCCCCATACCATGATAAAGCAAGTGAGAATATGTTTACCCCTATGCCACTCCAATTATAACTGATCTTCTCAGGTGGTCATAATAGAAAGGACACGATAAATTCCCTTACCTAAATTCTGTCTGCGTTCTCTTGATGCTCATACTAAGACAATATTCACTTTTTACTACACTCAAATATGAGACTGGTTATTGGATTTAAGTAAGCCAAACGACTGTCTGATGGGATTCATTTAGACCAATTCCTTGCTTATAATTAAGAGGTAATTAAATTAATGGTGTCTGAGAGCACTGTCACTGGTGGAATCGAAAACTCTTACGCATGGTGATTTACATGTAGCCCTGCCCTGAGTGCCCTCAACTGCGCTTATGTCAGGATCCGTGGTGCTGATTTTTGTTGTCATGGGCGAAAATGGATCATGTGTTTGTGCAATTACATAAGCCTGTCTCAAAGACTGCAATCTTGTTGACCCCGCGAGAGCACCCACAGCGCGACCCTCATAGTGGTGAAAGGCCACTGCCTTTGCCAGGAAATAATCAGCACAAGCGCGGTTGTGTAAAGTATTTAAAGCACTTCCCCCCCGAGCTGCGGCCAGAACAAAAGGTGGGGGCCAATCTGCCTCTGCTAATAAAATGTCATAGGAAGCGGTCAGATTCTCCCAAAAAACCCAGTGACCACACGTTCAATGTCACCTTCAATATGGAGTACTATATTATACAACCGATCAGGGGGGGCAACCCGGGTGTCAGCTGTTTCTACAGTAATGAAGGTTTCAGTTGCTGTCGCCTCCAGACAAGGACACAGTGCCTCCCGCACTATGGTAACTTCCGCTGCGCTGTCGAGCAGGGTTACCACCCAAGTCCAATCCTGCTGCCGGGTTCTCTCCGCCTGAGGCATATCTCGCTGTCAAAGTGGCAACTTTTTTCTTTTGAAAAGGGGGACAAAAGCGTGGTTGTTCATCCTGTTTCCCCTTGCCATCAAACCGACGAGGTTGATCACGTCCCTGTGACGCAGGTTGACTCTTACCACGATCTTGGCATTCCCCACCACCAACTTGTGAGCCAGATGTGTCCTGTGAAGAATGAGGAGAACGCTGATCAGGGACTTGAAATCCATTAGGAGTCTTCATTTTTGCGCGGTCGCGCAAGTAATAAGTACTCTCAGAAGTGTCAGGTGTCAGTTAACCAGCTCACAACCCTTGCTTCTGTTGTTGTTGCCCCCTTTTTTTATTTTTTTTTATTTATGTGCACCCATCTGTGTTAGATGGTGGTTTTGTTTGTGTTTGAGACTAAGGGGCCTACTAGGATGGTGGGCGGCGGTGCTGGGACCAGCAGTCAGTGGTGCGACAGTCCCGCACCAGCAATTAGGATACCACCGCCACAGTGGCAGTGGCATCCCCCATCCACACAATGCTGTGGGTGCACCTTTTGCATTTGCATGCACAACGTAGCAGGCACCGTGCGGAGCCTGCCACATTGTGCCTGCAAATGCAGGGGGTACCATGGACACCCCCCACCCCTCCAACACCCTGGGGGCCCTCAACGGGCCCCCCCAGTCAGGAACTGCATGCCTTTCCATGGCGACGTTGCCGCCATGGAAAGGCACTTTCCTGCCTGCATTGTAATATGGCTGGCGGTGTCTTGCAGACACCGCCACCATATACAGCCCCTTTTCTGCCCGGTCGACTCATCGACCGGCGGAAAACCGGCAGACGGTCTTTCCATCCGCTGTGGTCCCCCCAGCCATCGTAATATGGCAGGGGGGAAATGGGATGCAGGCGGTGGGAAATGTCGGGGGGATCACCACCGCTATACGGGCAGTGGCGATCAGCCCGACATACTAATAGACCCCTAAGTTTGCATTTGGCTTAGAGGCTTCACTCCCAAACTATTGCGACCAATGGTTTTATAAGCCTTTGCAATCATTTTTTGGTAATTGGCATGGTTTGTCTACATCAGGGACAGCCTCCATGCCGTTAGCGACTTGAAAGCTTACTGCATCACCCTTGACATTGGCAAGGATCATATCAGCTACCACGTTGAACACTCCCACCAGTCTTTTTCCCAGTTCTACAGCTGCTTCAGCACCATGCTCATCTTGAACACGCTTAATCACGGAGGGGAGTGCAGTCATAGAGGGAGTGCTGAAACACTTTGAATACACAGCTGCAAACACCTTGCCCCCGGTGTTACAATCAGCCTACTTGCAGCACCGTCCGCCGCAATGTATAAAATTCGGGATGCACCCGCCAGTGCAGCGGGCGTATCCTAATGCCAATGGCGAGACCGCCGCACCTATGGCGGGCGGTCCCTTTAACCATTGCAGTGTCCGCCCACCATCGCAATAGACCCCTAAGTTGTTAAAAATATTGATTTTTTATTTGGTGTTCTGTATTTTAGTGTAGGTTTTAAATGTATGTGATGTATATTATTTTGCATAAGAATTGTTTGTATTTTTATTATATATGTTAAGTTTGTAGTAGCTATTATTTTTTTAAAATTAAAATGTGGCATTTTTAGTTCTGTAGTGGGTTGTGGGTTTATAGGGGAATAGGGTGGGAAGTAATTTAATTATATTAAATTAATTGATTATTTTTATTTTGTAATATTAGTTTAATTGAGATGCTATAGGGCAAAATGTGTAAAGTAATTTATTATTAATTAATTAATAATATATTGTTAATTAATAATAATTGTTTGATTTGTAATTAATTATGGTAATTGTGTAACTAATTTTTCGGTGGGTATTATGGTGTTTACATGTAAAAAAGAGTGGGAAGTAATTTATTTTAACTGATGAATTAATAATTAGTTGTTAATTAATTTTGATTATTTAATTGTTAATTAATTATGGTAATTGTGTAGTTAATTTTAGGTGTGTGTTTTGGTGTTTATTTGTGTAAAGCGTGGGAAGTAATTTATTTTTAAATGATGAATTATTAGTTGGTTGTTAATTAATTATAATACATTAATTGGTAATTAATTATGGTAATTGTGTAAATAATTGTAGGTGTGTCTTTTGGGGTTTATAGCAGTAAAGTATGTTAAGTAGGTTATTTATTTTTTATTAATAATTATTTGTTAATTGATATTAATTAAAGTATTTAAAAAATGTATTATGGTAATTGTGTAATTCATTTTAGGTGTGTGTTTTGGTGTTTATAGGGGTAATGGATTAATATATAGTTGTTAATTAATGTTAAATATTTGATATTTATTTTGGGTAAATATTTATTTTTGTGTCTTTTATTTTTACTTTTAAATGAGTAAAGGGTGGGTATTCAATAGATTTTAAATACTTTAATTAGTTGTTAATAGTAATAGGTTTTAATTCAAAGTACATTTTGATTGTGTTTTAATATTTAATAGTTTAATTTAGGTGTGTGTTGTGGACATTATAGTGTTAAAGTGCGTGTAGACAATGTTTATTAGTCTTTTTTTCATAATGTTTTTTAATTGATTATTAATGATGTTAATTATGAAAGTAAATGTAATGTAATATGTTAACGTGTGTTGTTATTGGTGTGGTGTTAAAGGGTAGGACATAAAATAAACACATTCCTGTTTTAATTAATACTTTTGTTTGTAAATATTTTCTAGTTTAAAAGAATTTAAAAAAATGTATTTATTATTTATTTTACATAATATTTGTAGGTATTTGTTATATGTAATAAATATTATAATATGTTTTCTTTTCATATATTGAATATATTTGTTTTTCAATGTTTAAAATATTAATTATTTATTTTTATAATTTTTCTTAATGTTTAATATTTTTTATTTATTTATTAAATGTTGGAGTGTGAATAGTAATTTTTACCTCTCCGCTATCCAACACTTTCCTTACTGTTGCACTCATTGGAGTGGGAATAGTCCTTTTTAACCCTCCGCTATCCAATACTTTCGCTACTGCTGCACTCACTGGAGTTGGAATAGTAATTTTTACTGCTCCGCTATCCAACAAGTTCCCTTCTGTTGCACTTACTGGAGTGGGAAGAATACTTTTTATTCCTCTGCAATCCAACACTTTCCCTACTGTTGCAGTCAATCGAGTGGGAATAAAGCGTTTTACCCCTCAGCTATCCAACACTTTCCCTACTGTTGCACTTACTGGAGTGGGAATAGTACATTTTACCCCTCCGCTATTCAATGCTTTCCCTACACTTGCACTCACTGGAGTGGGAATAGTCATATTTACCCCTCCGCTATCCAACACTTTCCCCACTGTTGTGAAATTTAAGTTTAAATATTTTTTAATAGTGTAATGTTTTAATTTATTATAGATTTTGGCTTTTTTAAATTTTAAATCATTGATATATTTTTTTTTTAATAATTTTAGACTTTTAACATAAATTGAAAATATTAGTTTATTATTTGTTTTAAAGTAAATATATATGTATAAATATTCATGTTTGTGTGTTTATTTTTTTAATTAAGTTTATTTGTTATATTTTATTATAATGTTTATTATATTTATTTTTATTTTGTTAAAATGTAATTTAATGTATTTAATATATATTATTTTGTTTTCTACATATATAAAAGTCAATATTTTATAAATCTATATTTTTCACATCAATATTTTGTAGTCAATATTTTTGCATGTACCTGTTTAACCTCTTCTGTGCCCATGACGAGATAGTCTCGTCATGGAGCACGGTCGCGCTGTGCCCATGACGAGACTATCTCGTCATGAAACCCGCCCACTAATGAAACGCCCGGCACAGGAGGGGGAAAGGGCGTGGCACAGAAGGGGTTAAGTATAGGAGTCAATATTTTTGTTGTCTATATTTTGTAATCAATATTTTTTACATCGATATTTATTACATCGATGTTGTGTCAGTGAACCAGTCATTCAGTGTGTCTCATTTCATTTGTTCATTTAAGATACATATTCATACATGCATAAATCAGGTTAATTTTCAGCTGTATTGTCAGCATATGTCACTCTTCATTGGTTACCTTTCGGCATATAACTGTAAACCGTAAGCACATTGTCTACTGTAACTAGTTATGTTAATAGAAAATCTGTTCAGCGCTCCCCCATTCGGTTTAGCTTAAGGTATACAAAACCAAAAGATATGATTGGTACCACTAGTGCTTAGTCACCGTAGGGAACAAAGGGAATCATAAAATACATGTAATATGATATAAGTTTTATAAGTCTTAAGTCATTACAGAGAATGGTTTATGTATCTATAAAACATAGGCCAAAAGTACTATTGTTTAGCAAGTTGCAAGAACAATGTGTTGGGGTTTGACAGCCACCCCCTGAAAGCATTGAGGAAGAACTTGCCATTTAGGCAGTTCTTCCGTATTAGAAAAAACTCCATAAAGAGAGCCACCTTTGTAGAGCAGGCTGACAGACTTACAGGTAAACTGAAGGCCCGAAGACATCCATCTGGCATAATCAAAAGAGCTAGGAAATGAGCTTGTAACAACAACAGGGAGGCCCCCCTAGAAACCTACATAAAGGATACAATGGATAGGATTGCATGTGTTACTACCTTCTCTTTCAATCAAAGATAGGGAGTACTCCCAATCGACAAAGAACTGTCTAAAGGGTGTATGCACGTGGAGCAGAAGGTGAATAGTGAATTTAGATCAAAATTGGCCAAATTTAACCCAATTAAAATAATTTTATTCCAGGGTAATTTGGACAATAGTTAAAAAGTAGTGAAGATGCCAAAAAAGGGTAAATTGACCTATGGTATCTGATGATAAACAAAAAAAGGTGAGAAAAATATATAATAGGTCTACATGTTTCAACCATAGGTAGATATTGCTTAGGTTTTCGTCAGGACCATGCGACGTGACCTGGGTGGTGCACACTCGCTAAGGTGTGCCCTGCCCTAGATCCGTGATAGGAACCTAACCCGCTACTCACGGTTAGGAAAGCCTTTCTACACTTGTTGAAACGAAAGATATGTAATAAAAAACAAACGAACAAAGGACAAACATATACAACACATAATCGTTACTCTATTCGTTGAGTCAGTGCTCATACTTATTGCCAAAAGGAATACGGTGTGCGTAACACAGACGTGCAGCCCTAGACAAACCTCACCAAAGATGAGGGTGACGGCTCAGACAATCATTAACAAATATAATGTAAGTGATCTGAAGTCACATACCTAAATTAGTAGTGAACACGAGCCATACACATCAATTCCATACCCACTCATACGATTAGCAAAGTCGTGGGCGTCAAAGTACTCTGATAAGAGTACTAATGTACCAGTGCACCAGTGTAACCGGGGTTAAAACGGGAAATATCCAGAGAGCCCTGGTAAAAGTGAACCCACGTGTGACTTGAATATAGTGGTGGGTAAAAACATACACATTTATCAAAAAAGATTCCTTTCTGTGTATTACTCTTTTAGTTGGTGACCATGAGGCCTACACATTTAGATCAATAACCTTTGAATATACTTTTTGTTACTCTCAAAATTTATTTTTCATAGGAAAACACTTATATTCAATAAAATCATATTTTAAAATTGCATTCAATATATACTCTGATTGGGTGCTCTGGTACAATCTTATATATGCTATCTAACAATTCCGTATTACGGTATCTATCTCAGAGTCACACACAGTTCAAATCATATACTTTCAAAATTGCAAATTAAATACTACACAAATACATTTCATATGCTTTAAAAAGTCCCACTGTCGACGCGTTTCGGTGCATAGGTTACAATAGTAGCACCTTCCTCAGGACGGACGAGAATTTAAAACCAAAGTTTTGTTCTTCTTTCTAAAAAAGAGAATGCATATAATTAATACCATTTCCCTATGGAGAGTTTATTCTAGTTCTGGGCTATGCTGTTAGTGTCACTATTACATGTTGTCTGCCCTTACTTTAAGTGTAGGGGTTGAAGTCCTTCTGTGGGTGTTCAGGACGACTTTATCACCTCTCAACTTTTGTGATTTTAGACCACTTGCATCATAGTCAGTGGAGTCATAGAATTTTTTAAAAAGTCACGTTGACACATGTTCAATGGTGTCTTAAAGCAGGTACGTCTTTCGATATGCACCGCCTATATTCAGTTGTTTAGCTGTGCCAATAGGTTTTTCGCCTAATGTTTAAGTTCAGGCTGTCCTTCCCTGCACCTTTTCAAGTGGTGTCCTGATACCAGTTAGAGCCTGCAATATCTTGTGGCAGCCTGAATCTTGACAACGCTGTCTTCTTTTCTTTAAGCGCTGTCAGCCACACTGTAGGTTTTCTTGGGGGTGTTTTTACTTTTACTCCCAACCTTTAAAAATCGGCGAGCCTGCTTGTCACAACGTCCTGCTTCCACCGCAACTCACCACTACGCGCTGGGGGTCCGCACCGTACATATGGGGGTGGGGGTACGCTCTGTACATACGGGGGCTAGGGGGTACGGGGGTACGCTCCATACATACGGGGGGCCCGCACCGTACATACGGGGGTGGGGGTACGCTCCGTACATACGGGGGGCTGGGGGGTACGCTCCGTTCATACGGGGGGCTGGGGGGTACGCTCTGTACATACGGGGGGCTGGGGGTACGGCGCGCCCATCCGCGGGGGGGCTGGGGGTACGGCGCGAACATACGGGGGGCGGGGGGGGTACGGCGCGTACCTGGCACTTGTTTGGACATCTCCATGGTTGCTATGGGAGTTCGCTCCGGACGGTCTTTTTTCCATACAGTTGTACAATCGGACGGATGGGACGGATCGTAATTGCGCATTGGGACTTCAGTTTTCCCATTTGTACGTAAAAATGTCCGGGGACGTGTCGGAGACTTTTCCCGACCCGAGGACGTGTGGGTGAATTTTCCCAATGCGATTTGTATGGACTTTTTCCCATACAAATCGTACCTGGCAGTTTGTATGGCGCTTTTACCATTTGTATGGAAAAAAGTCCAGATTCCATTCGGTTGGGGAAATTTTTTCCAGGATCCTAATCGGCACCGTATAAATCAAGGTGGATAAGGTCTGTAACACTAAATGGACTCTGGTCAAGGTGGATAAGGTCTGCAACAGAACGGTATGGAACAACCAGTACATAACAAGTGAATCAAAACAGTGGGAAGATGGATCAAAGTAACCATGTGAAGAGTATTCATCTAGTCAGTACTGTGTTCCAAGGAATGTTATCATTCAGGCCGTTGGTGTGAGTAGAGAGCCTATACACCCACCTTTGTTCCTTTTCAAAAAGTCTTTGTTGTACATTGCAACCAGATTTTATTTGTTCAATGATAGTCCATCGCACATCATTTGTCGTGTAGTTTCTCTCAAGGAAGTGTTCAGTTAGCTTAGTTGTGGTTCTTCTGGATCTGATGTTACTGCGATGCTCACAAATCCTCTGTTTTATCTTCCTTGTTGACATGCCGACATATCTTAGATTACACGGGCAATTGATCAGATAAACCACGTTGGTACTGTTGCAGTTCGTGTGTGCTCTTTGGGTCCAAGTCTTACCTTGTTCCAAATCCAAAGTCTTTGTGTTGCTAGTCAAATGGCAGACGCTGCAGTTGCCACAAGAATAGTGGCCTACAACCTCTGGCAGTCCCCAAGTACAGTTGGTGGGTTCGCTTTCCCTGTTGTTATTGGGCGGGTATTCACCAAGGCATCTTTTAGGCTCCTTGCTTTTTTGAACGAGAACAGGGGCTTTTCCCAGTGCAGGTTGCCAGTGTTAATAATTGACCAATGTCTGTTAATAGACTTTGTCATCATGTTGGATGCTGTATTGTATGTTGTTACACAAGTTAGAGGAATTTCATTATCTGGGAGTTGTTTGCCTTCCAATAGAATTTCTCTCGGTTGGTTTCTTGCTCGTTTTTGGCACTTATGGATAATTCTCTCTGGGTAACCTCTTTCACTAAGTTTCTGTGTCAAATCAATGGCCTGACTCCGATAATCAGTGGTCTTACTACAATTCCTGCGTAATCTCAGAAACTGGCCGTAAGATAAATTCTCCCTCAGGGATCTGGGGTGAAAGCTCTCAAATCTTAATAGATTGTTCTTTGCACTTGGTTTGTGGTAGGTCTTAGTTTCCAAACGGCCACTCTCTTTCGTGATAACAACATCCAGAAAGATCATCGTCTGGGTGTCCACATTGTGTGTGAACCTGAGTTTGCCATCACAGGTGTTGATCCAGTGTAAGCATCCAATAAAACCAAGCGGATAATTACTAAGAATTACTAAGAATTGGAAGATCCTAAAAAAAGCAGGTATTACTTTTTTCATTCAAACAAAGTACAAGCATAAGGGATGGCCTGGTAAACTCTAATACGTTGAATAAAATGAACACCGATGGAACCCAGAACACAATGTGGAATTTGCAACCAGTGAGGGGACATTTTCCTGGCGGAAACTGCTCAGTATGCCAATTTACAAAGCAACATAATGGTGTCATATCGGTGTCATGCCCCGTAGCCCTGCCTAGCGATAGCGGGAGTATATAAGGAGCGTAAACGCTCACGAACGCGCTTAGCGTTCTAGATCTTGGCCTCACTTCCGTGCGTATTGCAAGTGCCTGACTTCCGATTCCGCTGCTTCCGGGTTCCATTGAGCGTTCTCTTCTCCGGAGGACGAGTCCGTTCGCTAGCGTTCCTTAACGCTGGTATATGCACCCGCAGGACTTTTAAGTCCACTTCTTCGCTGGAATTAGCTCCTGCATCCTCCCCGCTCCAACGGGATATTCCTAGCAACTTTAGGAGATACTTCGTGTCTCCGCCCCGCCCCGGGTTTTCCACCCGGGATCTCGGCGCTACCATCCAGCCGAACAGAGCTCTGACCCTACGCTCTGCATCAAAGAGAAAGGAGGCATTTGAATCTAAGCCTCGCTCCCCTTCATCTTTTGTTGAATTCCCTTTTAGGTTTTCTTTGCCCGTTTTCTACCCCACTTCATAGTTTGGTCTTATCCCTTCCTCCCTGTGTATGGAGTTCCACAAGAGGGCTTCTTGCCTGGCAGTGTGGGGGTTCTCCACTGTGCTGCTAGAATTTGGAGAATACTCAGGGATACTTGCGTGAACCACTTGGTAATATCGAATACTCCACGACAGAACTACGGTGCAGAATCTACACCCGCAGCAGATCTAAACCATATACGCTCTCAGTTCTACTATAGCATAGTGGGGGATTCTCTACTTTGACACTGTCTTAGGTATTCATTATCCGCAGGGAACTAGCATCAGGATGCTGTCTTCAGCCTCACCTGTCCCCAGACGTGGAACCCTTCTCCTTACTGAAGTATCCCCGCCTTCCCTTGTTTTGTTTCCCTGTTTTCCCCTAGTGTGCTATCCGTTACTCTAGAGTCTGATAGAGTCGGAAGGCCACGGGGGAAGGCTGTGGTATTCTCTCCGGATTCCTGACGCTCCTGCGGAACGAACTGGTATTCATAGCAATCGGAACAGACCGCCATTAGTTATTAGAACAACACACAAACTGTAACACAGAAAATATAGTTTATATAGACACTTTCCCCTGTGACAAAAAAATACATTGGCATGACCACCCGCAAGATTCGCCTGAGAATTAATGAACATCGCAGCACTATTAGGTGCAAAAGACATCTACAGGCCTAACCAAGCACTACCTAGATCACCAACTCAGGAAACCGATATACAATGGGTTATTTAGGAGGCACTCAAACGCAGACCAGGATACAACATTAGCAAGAGACTCTTTGAAAGAGAGCAAAGATGGGTCATTCGGCTGAAAACCCACATCAATGTTATGAATGATGATATTCCGTGGCTGCAGGTGTAACCGATTGTACTTCGTAGCATCAACCTTGTGCTATACGATCTAACCAATGAAAGGGACTAAATATGGATATGGGCAGACATACGTATAATGGAATAATAGCACGCAGGATACTGGCCCATGGACCAATCCCTTACCTGCCTAAAAAAGGAAACCAGAACATGTTAAACACCTCATTCCCAAATGGGTTTCGAAGCAGGACTCGATATATATGCACGCGCTTTCACATCAGCTAACGGCTCCCTGGCAATATCCATTTCTATGACATGTACATTACATTGTAAATACCACTTTTGAGATCTCTTGGGCTTTTTGTAGTGTAAAATAAAAAATTATTTAAAAAAAATGTTTGAAGTAATAATTTTTGCCTTGAAAAGATTTTGATAATCACCTTTATAACTTACAACGAACCCACCCATCTGAACCTCATGCATTCACAATAGCTAAGCATTGCCTGACATTATCCACTTCTACAAGATATATATATATTATCTACTGGCGGTCGCCAGTAGATAGTTATAGTTAGGACCTATTTTCCATAGGAAATCTGCAACATTCTATTGGGAATATCTTTGGCGCCGGTTGATGAATCTTCGTGAAATATTCCAAACTTTTGGCCAGCTCCGCTTCGCTCCTACCCTGAAAGTTTCTTGGCGATTCGTCAAGCGGGGGCCGAGAAAAAAGGGGGGTCCCAAAACGCATTTTCCCCATGCAATTTCCCATAGGGCTACAGCCCGAACTGCTGAACGGAATAACACCAAATTTGGCAAGGAGGTAGTCCTCAGTTCAGACTCGTGCCTTTTGCTTAAATGGTGTAAATCCGTTCAGTAGTTCCTGAGAAAATTAGAGTTAAAAGTTAGTGATATCTATGGCCGGGGAGGCTCCGCGGATCCTCCCCGCACCCTCCCTGAACCCTCCCGAGCACAAGCTGAATGCTAATTGGCTGCCAACACTCTGAATCAGGAAGTGTTGGCAGCCATCTTGTGCCTCGGTAGAACTGAGGCACAAGAAAGCACAAAAACAAAGGCGCAAAACGCGACAAAGGGGCAGGGTAGAATCACCCTGACCCCCTAGGCCTGCTCAGGGGGTCCCACAAATCGGTGAGATTCGCGCACCCAGCGCAAATTTTGGCTGAAAATTTTAAAAAAAGAAGCGCGGGCTCCCGCGCTTCTTTGGTAATTGGCCCCGGGGGCAGAAATAAAAAAGTGGGGGGGGGTCCCAATACCCCCCACACTGCCCAGGGTACCGCCACCCCCCGGGGCTCAGAGATACTATATGGGGGGCTCACGGCCCCCCCCAGCCCCGGGGACCACCACCCCCCAGGGCTTATAGAAAATGGGTGGGGGGGCTCGCAGCCCCCCCAGCCCCGGGGACCGCCAACCCGGGGCTTGAAAGTATTTGTGATGGGGGGGCTCTCAGGCCCCCCCAGCCCCGGGGACCGCCACCCTCCGGGGCAACTTGTCCGTGTGGGAGGGGGGCCACGCGGCCCCCCTCCTGGAGTCAATGATGGCCCTGGGGACCGCCACCCCCCAGGGCCAGCTCCTGCAGTGTCCTGGGGTGCCCACCCCCAGGACACTGCTGTTTGCAATGACAGGGCGGGAGCCTCGCGGCTCCCACCCTGTCATTGCAAACTTCTTTGCTTCATTGAAGCGAGAGCAGGGAAACCTGCTCTCGCTTCAATTAAGCAAAGCTGATTGCTTTTCCACATGGGGAGCAGCATGTTAGCTGCTCCCCATGTCGAAAAGCAATGCCGGCAGAAAAGATCGGGATCGGGCCGGAGGCCACGCCCCCTCCTTACACCACTCTGCAAACGAACCCCCTGGCGCGTTTGCAGAGGGGGAACTAATTCCCCTTGAATAATGGGGGTCCCTGGGGGCCAACTAGCCCACCAGGAACCTCCAGTATGCACCAGGGGGCTGAGTTGCAGAGAGGTGTAATGAGGCCACACCCCTTTTTACACCTCTCTGCAATGCAGCTCCGTGGCGCTTACTGGAGGTACCTGGTGGCCTAGTTGGCCGCTAGGGCACCTCAGGATTCACGGGGACTTAATCCCCCAACTTAAAACGCGCCACGGGGCACGTTTGCACAGTGGTGAAGGTAGGGGGCGGGGCCTGAGGTGATACTTTGCAAACACGCCCTGTGGCCCGTTTTAAGTTGGGGAATTCATTCCTCTTCAATCGAGAGGTCCCCTAGGGGTCAACTAGCCCACCAGGTACCTCCAGTAAGCGCCACGGAGCTGCGTTGCAGAGTGTTGTAAAAAGGGGCGTGGCCTCTGAACACCTCTCTGCAATGCAGCTCCCTGGAGCACACTGGAGGAACCTGGTGGGCAAGTTGGCCACCAGGGGACCTCAGGATTTAAGGGGACTTAATCCCCCAACTTAAAACACGCCACAGGGCACGTTTGCACAGTGGTGAAGGTAGGGGGCGGGGCCTGAGGTGATATGTGTGCAAGCACGCCCTGTGGCGCGTTTTAATTTAGGGAATTAATTCTTCTTCAATCCAGAGGTCCCCTAGGGGCCAACTAGCTCACCAGGTACCTCCAGGAAGCGCAAGGAGCTGCGTTGCAGAGTGTTGTAAAAAGGGGCGTGGCCTCTGAACACCGCTCTGCAACACAGCTCCCTGACGCATACTGGAGGTACCTGGTGGGCTAGTTGGCCCCCAGGGGACCGCAGGATTGAAGAGGAATTAATTCCCCAACTTAAAACACGCCACAGGGCGTGTTTGCACACGTCACCTCAGGCCCCACCCCCTTCCTTTACCATTGTACATATATTCCTCTAAAATCAGCCGAACTACGAATTCCGATTTACTCACCTGTTATCAGGAGAGAACCCAGGGCTGCATCTTTTAGCCCAGCACTGACCCTGAAAAATAATTCTAAGCGTACTTACCAGTAACTTGTATTTCCTTCCATAGGAATCCATTGTGTGGTTTTCAGCAGAAAATTTTCTAAGTGTCCATTTTTGAAATGTACAAATATTACTCTAAAATCAGCCGAACTACGAATTCCGATTTACTCACCTGTAATCAGGAGAGAACCCAGTGCTGCATCTTTTAGCCCAGCACTGACCCTGAAAAGTAATTCTAAGCGTACTTATATTTCCTTCCATCGGAATCCATTGTGTGGTTTTCAGCAGAAAATTTTCTAAGTGTCCATTTTTGAAACGTACAAATATTCCTCTAAAATCACCCGAACTACGAATTCTGATTTACTCACCTGTAATCAGGAGAAAACCCAGTGCTGCATCTTTTAGCCCAGCACTGACCCTGAAAAGTAATTCTAAGCGTACTTACCAGTAACTTGTATTTCCTTCTATAGAAATCCATTGTGTGGTTTTTAGCAGAAAAATTTCTAAGTGTCAATTTTGAAACGTAGAAGTATTCCTCTAAAATCAGCCGAACTACGAATTCCGATTTACTCACCTGTTATCAGGAGAGAACCCAGGGCTGCATCTTTTAGCCCAGCACTGACCCTGAAAAGTAATTCTAAGCGTACTTACCAGTAACATGTATTTCCTTCCATAGGAATCCATTGTGTGTTTTCACCAGAAAATTTTGTGTCCATTTTTGAAACGTACAAATATTCCTCTAAAATCAGCCGAACTACGAATTCCGATTTACTCACCTGTTATCAGGAGAGAACCCAGGGCTGCATCTTTTAGCCCAGCACTGACCCGGAAGAGTAATTCTAAGCGTACTTACCAGTAACTTGTATTTCATTCCATAGGAATCCATTGTGTGGTTTTCACCAGAAAAGTTCTAAGTGTCTATTTTCACAAACTAAAAATATTCCTGAAAAATCATCTGTATGACTTAAACACATTCTTTCAACTGTTTACAGGAGGTTGGCCAGTGCTGGATCCAGGATCCACCACTGAGTAAGAAAAAGTAATGATAACACTACTTACCAGCTAAGTGAATTTTCTGCCATAGGATAACATTGGTGATTCTATGTGAAAACATTTCTAAGTGTCAACTTTTAAAATACAATAATATTCCTTAAAAATAACTACTGTAACCAAAGCGCTTTTACTCAACTGTTTACAGGAGATGTCCAAGGACGGATTCTAGGATCCAGTCCTGTGGTTAGAAAAGTAATCCATAAAGTAACTAATTGCATTTCACTAGAAATTCACATTGAGCTCAATGTTGCTTTGTGTTTGAAATTGTTTTGACCATTGCAACAACTGTAACTACTGTACTTAAAAGTCTGTTGCCTATTTGCCAAGTATTTAAACTAAAGTAATTCATTCTGAGAAAGTATATTTTGTATTGTAATGTATAATGTAATTATAATGTAATTAAAAAAAAATATATCTAAAAATAAATAGTTAAAAAATATAGTAAATCAGTATCAAAAAAATCAGTATAACAATTAATACATTCAAAATTGTCATTTACAAAACCTTTGAAATTCACTGAAAAAACACGCCACAGGGTGCGTTTGCACAGTGGTGAAGGTAGGGGGCGGTGCCTGAGGTGATATGTGTGCAAGCACGCCCTGTGGTGCATTTTAATTTAGGGAATTAATTCTTCTTCAATCCAGAGGTCCCCTAGGGGCCAACTAGCCCCCCAAGTACCTCCAGGAAGTGCACGGAGCTGCGTTGCAGAGTGTTGTAAAAAGGGGCGTGGCCTCTGAACACCGCTCTGCAACACAGCTCCCTGACGCATACTGGAGGTACCTGGTGGGCTAGTTGGCCCCCAGGGGACCGCAGGATTGAAGAGGAATTAATTCCCCAACTTAAAACACGCCACAGGGCGTGTTTGCACACGTCACCTCAGGCGCCACCCCCTTTCTTTACCATTGTACAAATATTCCTCTAAAATCAGCCGAACTACGAATTCCGATTTACTCACCTGTTATCAGGAGAGAACCTAGGGCTGCATCTTTTAGCCCAGCACTGACCCTGAAAAATAATTCTAAGCGTACTTCCAGTAACTTGTATTTCCTTCCATAGGAATCCATTGTGTGGTTTGCAGCAGAAAATTTTCTAAGTGTCCATTTTTGAAAGGTGCAAATATTACTCTAAAATCAGCCGAACTACGAATTCCGATTTACTCAACTGTAATCAGGAGAGAACCCAGTGCTGCATCTTTTAGCCCAGCACTGACCCTGAAAAGTAATTCTAAGCGTACTTACCAGTAACTTGTATTTCCTTCCATAGGAATCCATTGTGTGGTTTTCAGCAGAAAATGTTCTAAGTGTCAATTTTGAAACGTACAAATATTCCTCTAAAATCAGCTGAACGACGAATTCAGATTTACTCACCTGTAATCAGGAGAGGACCAAGTTCTGCATCTTTTAGCCTAGCACTGAACCTGAAAAGTAATTCTAAGCGTACTTACCAGTAACATGTATTTCCTTCCATAGGAATCCATTGTGTGGTTTTCACCAGAAAATATTCTAAGTGTCCATTTTTGAAACATACAAATATTCCTCTAAAATCAGCCGAACTACGAATTCCGATTTACTCACCTGTAATCAGGAGACAACCCAGTGCTGCATCTTTTAGCCCAGCACTGACCCTGAAAAGTAATTCTAAGCGTACTTACCAGTAACTTGTATTTCCTTCCATAGGAATCCATTGTGTGGTTTTCACCAGAAAATGTTGTGTCCATTTTTTAAACGTACAAATATTCCTCTAAAACCAGCCAAACTACGAATTCCGATTTACTCACCTGTTATCAGGAGAGAACCCAGGGCTGCATCTTTTAGCCCAGCACTGACCCGGAAGAGTAATACTAAGCGTACTTACCAGTAACTTGTATTTCATTCCATAGGAATCCATTGTGTGGTTTTCACTAGAAAAGTTCGAAGTGTCTATTTTCCCAAACTAAAAATATTCCTGAAAAATCGTCTGTATGACTTAAACACATTCTTTCAACTGTTTACAGGAGGTTGGCCAGTGCTGGATCCAGGATCCACCACTGAGTAAGAAAAAGTAATGATAACACTACTTACCTGCTAAGTGAATTTTCTGCCATAGGATAACATTGGTGATTCTATGTGAAAAAATTTCTAAGTGTCAACTTTCAAAATACAATAATATTCCTTTAAAATAACTACTGTAACCAAAGCGCTTTTACCCAACTGTTTACAGGAGATGTCCAAGGACTGAATCTAGGATCCAGTCCTGTGGTTAGAAAAGTAATCCATAAAGTAACTAATTGCATTTCACTAGAAATTCATATTGAGCTCAATGTTGTTTTGTGTTTGAAATTGTGTTGACCATTGCAACAACTGTAACTACTGTACTTAAAAGTCTGTTGCCTATTTGCCAAGTATTTAAACTAAAGTAATTCATTCTGAGAAAGTATATTTTGTTTTGTAATGTATAATGTAATGTATAATGTAATTAAAAAAAATATATCTAAAAATAAATAGTTAAAACATACAGTAAATCAGTATCAAAAAAATCAGTATAACAATTAATACATTCAAAATTGTCATTTACAAAACCTTTGAAATTCACTGAAAAAACCATAGGTTTCAGGCCTGATATAGTTAGGAATTAGCATTTAAAAAACCTTTGAAATTCACTGAAAAAAACAGAGGTTTCAGGGGCGTTATAGTTAGGAATTGGCATTTAAACAACCTTAGAAATTCACGAAAAAAACCATAGGTTTCAGGGGCGTTATAATTAGCTGGACATTTCCCTCGTACAAAACTCTAGAAATTCATCCGTTATAGTTAGTTCAGCTAACTATAACTCGCGCTCCCGCAATGCACTGCTGATGACGTCACATATTACATCACTCATGACATGGTCAGTGAGATCACTGATGACATCACTAATGACATCTGAAATGACATCACTGATGACATCACTGATGACATCATCCAGTGAGTGTGTGTTTCTGTAAATTTTAAATATGTTTAATATATATATAGGGAAAAACCTATGGAAGAATGAGTGGGTGTATAAGTGTGTGAATGGATGATTTAGTAGGTGCGTGACTGACTCCATAAGGGAGTCATTAAACGTATCTTACTCCAGACTAGTGACTAAACTGTGTGAATGTCTGTATCTGTCTGTCTGTTGGTGTATAAGCGGCTGCATGGTTTTGCGAATAGCTATTTGAGAGTTTCTATGGGTTATTGATTGGTTGTCTGAGTATCTGTTTGGGTGCCTGAGTGTTTGTGTGGGTGGGGTGTGTGTGACTCTGTGCATACATGTGTGAGTGGGTGATTCTATGGGTGCATGGTTTTAAGAGTGCATCTGTGATGGAGTGTATGGTTGGGTGAGTGTATGTATGGGTGTGTTAGTGATTCAATGTATATCTCAGTGATACATGTGTGAGTAACTACATATGTGAAAGGCAGTATATATGTGTGTAAGAGTATATAGGTGGGTATATGTGAGAGTGTGTGATTGTTAGAGTGGCTGTATCGATGAGTGTGTGCTTGTATCAGTGATTGTATAAGAGCGTAAGAATGTGGTACTATTTTTATGAGTAAGTGTTCTTGTGTGTGTATAACTGCATAGGTGAGTAAATGGGAGTGTGATTAATTATTTGCATGACTGACTAGGTGTGATAGTACCTCTATGGATGATTGGTGGTGTGTGAGTGTCTATGTAGGTGTATAAATGCATATGATAGTCCTGTACTGAGTGACTGTAAGTATGAGTGACTGTACAGGTGAGTGAGTGGATGTGTGTGTACATCTAAGAGTCAATGAGTGGGTATGTAGTTATTGCTATTGGAGTATCTATGGTTTTGAGAATGGATGTCTGAAATTTTGATTGAGTATATCAAAGGGTGTGAGAAGATGCACTAATTTATCACATGGATGACGTCATCAGTGATGTCATCAGTGATGTCATTTCAGATGTCATCAGTGATGTCATCAGTGATGTCACTGACCATGTCATGAGTGATGTAATATGTGACGTCATCAGAAGTGCTTTGCGGGGGCGCGAGTTATAGTTAGCTGAACTAATTATAACGGGGGAATTTCTAGGGTTTTGTACGAGGGAAATGTCCAGCTAACTATAATGCCCCTGAAACCAATAGTTTTTTCAGTGAATTTCTAAGGTTTTTTCAAATGCCAATTCCGAACTATAACGCCCCTGGAACCTTTGGTTTTTCAGTGAATATATATATATATGTATATATATATATATATATATATATATATATATATATATATATATATATATATATATTACCTACTGGCGGTCGCCAGTAGGTAGTTATAGTTAGGACCCTGTTTCCATAGGAAAACCACAACATTCTATTTTGAATAACTTTGGCGCCGGTCAACGAATCCTCGCGAAAGTTTCAAAACTAATGGGGCGCTACGCTCCGCTCCTACCCTGAAAGTCTCGGGGGGATTCGTCAAGCGGGGGCTGAGAAAAAAGGGGGGGTCCCAAAACGCGTTTTCCCCATGCATTTTTCCATAGGACCTTTAGACACAGCTACAGCCCGAACGGCTGAACAGAGTTACTTGAAATTTGGCAGAGAGGTAGTCTACAGGTCAAGGAAGTGCCTTTTGTAGGTCAGGTGTAAATCTGTTCAGTAGTTCCTGAGAAAATAGCATTTAAATCAATATATATATCTATGGCAGCTTACCGTGCGCTTACCGTGCGCTTACGGTAAGCTTACCGTACGCGTACGGTGCCGTGCGTGAGCGCGATTCTGATTGGCTGTTAGATCTTAGACAACTTTCGATTCGGTCGAAACCAGGAAATGGCGGCCGTCATTTTCTCTCTCGCACTCTGAGGGGGGGAGGAAAAACAAAGTTGGATATCAGGAAAAGGGACAGGCTAGACAGCTCCTAACCACCTAGCCTTGGTTAGGGTGTCCCAAAAGAACCCCCAAGGGCAAAAATTCATTTTTTTTTTTTTTTAAAACGCCGATTGCGCTTACCGTACGCGTACGGTAAAAAATAATTTAAAAAAATAAAATATCCTCAATTTCCCCACCCCGTGTGCAAAAGGTGCCCGCAGTGCACCTTTTGCGCATGGCATATCTAAGATATTGAACATTTAATAGATAACCTTTCACAACGAAGCGCATAATATGTCCTCCGTGTGCGGACGGTGCGCGAAGTGGGCGCGCACGCCACGAACGGCGTAAAGTAACTTAGCATTTAAAAAAACTTACAAATTCACTGAAAAAACTATAGGTTTCACACACGTTATAGTTAGGAATTAGCATTTAAAAAACCTTGCAAATTCACTGAAAAAACCATAGGTTTCACACACGTTATAGTTAGCGGACATTTCACTCATAAAAAACCAATGAAATTCCCCCATTATAGTTAGTGCAGGCAACTATAACTCACGTGACCGCAATCCTCTGCTGATGCTAATACTGTATGTGGACACTTATTTGCCCATGTCTTCTTCCATTAAATTTTAGCTATACATATATTGCAAATATTTTTTTTTCATAAAGACACATATGTCAACAGTAGAGGATTGCGGTCGCGTGAGTTATAGTTGCCTGCACTAACTATAACGGGGGAATTTCATTGGTTTTTGTGAGTGAAATGTCCGCTAACTATAACGTGTGTGAAACCTATGGTTTTTTCAGTGAAAAAAAAAAATATATATATATATATATATATATATATATATATATATATATATATATATATATATATATATATTTTTTTTTTTTTAGCGGAAGGATTATATCCTTTTGCACTATTTTTGCACTATTTTGCACAAACTTTTGAGTGGGTTATTTAAATTGTGGTTACTACAATGGAGTTATTGGCTAAATAACAACGGCCCACTTGGGCGGTATTATTTATTTATTCATTCACTTTACAGAATATAAAAGGATAGCCGGTTACTGAGAGGAATGTCAGCTATATATTGACCAAGAATTTGATAGAAAAGTAATACAAACAACTCAGGGAGGTCTATCTGACACCCTAAAATAAATGTCGCAAATAAGGACTATGTGAATATTGTAAATAATCTCAACAGCAAGTACACAGTAACATAGGAAAATCTGTTTTTATAAATATTCAGGTTTTATAGATTTATATATTTTTGTATGTATTTATTCCATGTATTTATACAATGATTGATCTTACTGTGTATATACGACGACATGTTGTAGTATTTCTTCTATGTCAAACAGGCTGCAATGACACCTGAAAATCATTTCCTGTTTACCACTTTAAATACCACTCCCACCGTCAGCAATGTGTCATGTGATCAAGACCCGAGTGGGGGTCGAAACGCGTTATGGCGGACAGGCTGGGCAACTAATAAAGCACTATTGATTGGCACTAATCGTTTGGGTCCGCTTCTCGTCTCTGTGTTCGAGTGAAGCACTGGCAGTGGCGTTCTGCATTCATATATATATATATATATATATATATATATATATATATATATATATATATATCAGAAAATTCGAAATTCCTGCTACTTCCACTCGACGGCGGCGAAGAAGGAAACTCGGACCCCGCTGGACTTCAGGTCAGATGTTATTTATTGCAAATCACAATCCACTTATGACGCGTTTCGGGCTTCAGGAGCCCTTGATCACATGCAAGTTAACCTTTCACTTTCCACTTTAAATGTGTTTTAAGTGTACCACCCACTTTCCCTAGTTCCGTGTCACATGGTAATGAGCAGGGTAGAAAGACTTGCAAAGGACATTAATGTAAACTGACTCCATTAGAGCAATATGTTTACATGCAAGTCTTAATTCAGGATATGTTTTTCATATATCTTTGTTACATATTAATATCCAACAATTACTGTATTTACAGGTTAAATCCCTGAAATTTTAAAACGAATTTTCTAACTGGATAAATCCAGTTTACCATGACAGAAAAAAGAAAGTGCATAAGTGCAATAGCAGCAAGAAAGACAATAGTAATGTGCAAAATGTGCAAAGAAGTGCGAGAAATAGTGCAAAATGCGCAAAGATATTCCATTATGCAATGCTTTAGATAAAATACCTTATAAAATTAATTACAGTTTAATAAATATGTAAACAATCACGAATATTAATAACAGTAAAATTCCATTATTAGATCGGAATATAAAATACTGTTAAAAAGCATACACTGTAAATTGCACATATTCAAAAAAACACATGTATTCTTTAATTTATTTGTAGTTCGAATGAACTATTTAGTCATAGTTTTTTTGATTTCCTTTGGGAGTTGATGGCGACAGGTTATTTTCTTTATACTATTTTTCTCTCTGCAACGCACATCTTTTTATATTTATTATATATACATACTCTTATATTTTTTTGAAAACATGGATCGTGACCAGACTCTGTTGTCATATATTTCCCTTTTTAGTATTTCTACTGAGTCTTAATAGTGTGCCCATTCATAGGAAGTTATGCATATCCTCTGTGTTGTTCAAACCGTTAGGCCATTTACTGTCGAATTCCAGAATAATCCTAGTTTCTAACTGCCTTAATTTGCGCTCCCTGTTCCCACCCCTTCGTGACTTTGGGACAGCGTTGATGACAAAGTATGTTAGACAGTTGATATCGTTGGCATGGATTCGCTTAAAATGCCGTGCCACAGGATAAGCTGGATCACTGTGTAAAATGGCTCTAATATGCTGCAATATCCTGACGTGCACCTGCAGCTTCGTACTCCCAATGTAGTTGAGGCCACATGTGCACGACAGGACATATACAGCATATTCGGTTTTGCAATTATAATGGCCACGTATTGGAATAGGAGATTCACTGAATGGGGTTGTGTAATGAGTCTTGTTGCAGCCAAACTTGCAAGCTCTGCAAGTTGCACATTTTCTGAAGCCGTTGCTGGGTTGTAACCAGCTGGCCGATTTCCTGGTTTCTGGGGAACTCTTGTCTAAGGTAGATCCCATGTTTTTACCTCTTCTGAAGGTGATTTTCCGGGTCTCTGTTAGTCTGTTGCATAGTACAATATCAGTCATCACTATAGGCCAATGTTTTCTAACTATAGCTCTAATTTTACGTTCTTCATTACTGTACGTTGTAATTAGTCTTGGACTATCAATTTTAAACGTACTAGCATCTGATATACACTGAATATCAGTGTTGATGTTTTTGAACAGACTTTCCCTTGGACGCATACTTGCTTTTTTAATGGCGTCGCCAATAATTTTGTCACTGTACCCTCTAACCTTCAGTCTTTCCACCATTTCATTAGTGCACACATTAAAATCTGACTCATTATTGCATATCCGCTTGAGTCTTAAAATCTCTCCGTAAGGGATACTTGCAATAAGATGTCTAGGGTGTTGGCTTTTTGCATGCAACATGATATTGCCCGATGTTGGCTTCCTATATAGTGTGGTGGCAAGTTTCCCTTCCTTGATGTGCACTAATACATCCAAAAATTCAATTCGTGTTTTGTGTATATGGGATGTAAAGACAAGGTTCATGGTGTTTCTGTTTATGTCTTCAATAAAAGAATGGGCTTCTGCCTCGTTCCCCTTCCATAATATAAAAACATCATCTATGTACCTCATGTAAGAAACTATGTGTGTCTCAACCGATGCGTGATGTACCTTGTTAAGAACCTGTTCCTCCCACCAGCCTACATGCAAGCATGCATAGCTGGGGGAGAAACAGGCTCCCATCGCAACGCCTCGTTGTTGTTTGTAAATATCTTTATCAAAAAGAAAAAAATTGTTGTTGAGGCACCATGAGATGAGCTCCAGAATAACTTTGTTATGTTCGTAAAACTCACTAGACCTTTGGTCCAAAAAATGCTTTACCGCTTGTAGTCCCTGAATATGATCTATACTAGTATATAATGATTCTATGTCTAAAGTAATAAGACATAGATCATCAGACCAGTTTAGTTTTTCAATCTTCTGTAAAAAATCGCCTGTATCTTTAACATAGCTAGGTAAAGCTTTAACTATGTTCTGTAAAAAGTGGTCAATATATTGGCCAACTTTTTCACTTGCGCTATTAATGGCCGATATAATGGGCCTACCAGGGATGGGCATAACATTTTTATGGATTTTGGGAATTAAATATAACACGGGTAATACTGGAAACTCATTGTACATAAATTTGTACTCCTCCGTGGAAATGAGACCTTCACGTCTCCAGTGCGCCAGCTTTTTTTGTAAAACTGTCTTGGCTGTATTATATTCTTTGATGCTAGATTGAGTATAGCAACTTTCATTATTAAGCTGTCTCTGTGCTTCCAAAATATAATCTTTTTTCGGCCATAAAACCAAATTCCCACCTTTGTCCGATTTTTTTATAACCACATTATGATTTTCACTTAGCTTTTTCATTAGCTTATCATACTCTCTTTTTTTTAAAAACATGTTTCTTTGTTTTCTGCTTTTATTAATCTTGTGGTTCAACTTTTTCAGATCATTGCTGATCATGTTGTGATATGTATCAACGGCATCTTTCGGCATTAGTGGTACAAAACATGATTTAGATTTAAAGGGGCTGATCCCAGCCCCTTTCTGCGTTTGGTTGATTTTTCTTAGCCTCTCTTGTGTATTTAAATCTATGTCGTCATTGAGGATTTCAGATTCTGATTGTCCATGCAGGTCTTGCAATATAAGCAGAGAAGGAATGTCCGAGGCTGCCAGCAGTGGATCTGGGGTGCTATTCTGTTCTGAGGATGTGTCTTCATGTTGTTTGCTTGACTGTGATGCAAAGAATTTCTTCAGTTTAAGCTTCCTAATGAAGCAATAAACGTCAATGCGAGTACGTGCATAGTCAAAACTATCACCAGGGCAGAAATTCAAGCCAAGTGCCAAAAGTTGTTCCTCCGCTTTAGTTAATTCTATTGAGGTTAAGTTGACAATACTGTTGTCTTTTAGCGCCGTTTTCTTTGCCACTGTGCTTTCTTTTTCGTGCTTTTGTTTGCACCTTTTGCGCCTGTTGGCTCTTCTCTTGTTTCTGCGTTTTCTGTTGGCCTCCTTTGCTGCCTCGGTCGCAGTGTTAATAGTCTTTCCTCCACTAAAAAATAAAGCTCTTGTTCTACATTTAATTTAGTTTGTTTAGCATGGGGACGATCTATTTCTATACTCGATCCGCTCGTCAATGAAGCAGTATCAATGCTGGATGTATCATTGTCGTTGTTGGTCTCGATATGTGCACTTGCAGTGTCGCGCTTGGCTTTTTCACTGTAGTGTTGTCTCCTTGCTGTATCGAACTTGCGGGCAAAAGTAAAGATTTGGCCATTTTCATAGTCCGCTAGGTCACGGGCGAACTTGTGTGCCTTTCTAAATTTTATTTTTTCTTCATGCTTCTTTACTCTTTCTTTTATAGCCTCCTTTGTTTTGGTAATCAGATCTGTTGTTTCGAATTTACACAACTGGTTGTTTATTTCCTCAATTTCCTTTAAGATTTCCAGACGATCGATGTTGGCATATTTAACCAAAATCTTGACCAGATTCATGGAAGCCGCTAAATTGCTTTCTCCCCACTCGCGTAACATGTTAGGGTTAGGTTTGTCGAAGCTAGGTGCCAGCAAAATACGTAGGCCACGCGGGACCCTCCCAACTTCGGCATATTTAGACAGTGACTTATGCTCCCACCATTTTGTGGTCTCCAATTTCATTTTCTTTTCTAAGTTTTTCAAAAGGGACTTGGCATCTGAGTCTTGATCACTCTCCGTGTTCGCCATATGTGCTATGCTGTTCGAAGTGCTTGGAAGGATGCCAAACACCTCCTCTGCCGCCATTTCCCTCTCTCGCATCACTTCTGCCGACATTGTGGGTTGTGAAAATTTTTTGCTGGATTCGTGCAAGTCGTACGAGTCGGTAAACTCTGGACTTGTCGTTCAACAGCCTTAATGAACAGTCTCTCCCCACCTACAGCATTTGCAAATTCAACTCACCGGTGAAGTACGTTTTCTCGCGGGTCCTCCGACCCAGCCGATCGCGTTCTCTCACCGATGCTCGGATTCTTTCGCAATAGTAGGGGGCGGTCGCCAAAGTTCCACCACGGATCCTCGCTGTGCTTCGGTCGTGGGGGGCCGCCTACTTGGAGGGGAGGGGGTCCGGTGACGGAGGCAACCGACCTCCGTAACAATATCAGAAAATTCGAAATTCCTGCTACTTCCACTCGACGGCGGCGAAGAAGGAAACTCGGACCCCGCTGGACTTCAGGTCAGATGTTATTTATTGCAAATCACAATCCACTTATGACGCGTTTCGGGCTTCAGGAGCCCTTGATCACATGCAAGTTAACCTTTCACTTTCCACTTTAAATGTGTTTTAAGTGTACCACCCACTTTCCCTAGTTCCGTGTCACATGGTAATGAGCAGGGTAGAAAGACTTGCAAAGGACATTAATGTAAACTGACTCCATTAGAGCAATATGTTTACATGCAAGTCTTAATTCAGGATATGTTTTTCATATATCTTTGTTACATATTAATATCCAACAATTACTGTATTTACAGGTTAAATCCCTGAAATTTTAAAATAGTTATAGTTCGGACCGTGTGTCCATAGGAAATCCGCAACATTCTATTTGGAATAACTTTGGCGCCGGTTGACGAATCCTCGCAAAATTTTCAAAATAGGTGGGGTGCTCCGCTCCGCTCCTACTCTGAAAGTCTCGGGGGGATTCGTCAAGCGGGGGCTGAGAAAAAAGGGGGTCCCAAAACACGTTTTCCCCATGCAATTTTCCATAGGGACCTTTAGTCCAAGGTACTGCCCGAACGGCTGAACAGAATTACTTGAAATTTGGCAGAGAGGTAGTCCTCAGGTCAGGGATGTGCCTTTTGCAGGTCTGGTGTCAATCTGTTCAGTAGTTTCTGAGAAAATCAAAAGTAAAATCATATATATGTGGACGGAGCCTAACCACACATCTCATCCTGAGATCTGATTGGCTGTCAGCACTTCATCCAAGAAGTGTTGGCAGCCATCTTGGGACCAATATACATGATAGCACCTCATTAAAAAGCATTGCAGTTAATAGAAGGTTTTAAGACATTAGTTACATTATAAATCATTTGTTGATGGTACCATACTCATTTTAGGAATTGTGGTATGTTCTAAGGTGATTTCACCATGTGAAAAAGCCTTCTGCTGGGATATCATGATTGAGAGAAAAATATTTTCTCATGCTTTTCCCCTAGAGGTTTGGAAGGTGATCTATAAGCTAAACTGAGAGCTTATTTTCTGTAAATTCACATTATCTTTCTCAGTCATGTGAGAATGAAGTCTGACATTCTCAGTAAAACATGTACATCCAACAAGGGCAGAGACTGTCAGTTGATTCCTTTGTGTTCTACTGCAGCTTCCCAGAGTGTTCCAAAGAACAACTAGAGCGCTAACAGTCCTACTTATGATAAACGTATGGCACACCTGAAGCCATCTTGCTTGGATTAAAGTGGTAACTCTTAAAACATTTAATTTAAAAAGGAACAAAATGAGGGGGTTCATATTTCCATAAAAAGTATGATTAGTGCTGCAGAAAGAAAAATTAGGGCACATTTTGAGTGACTTCTCAAATCCTCATCTATTTCAATAAAAACTTCTGACATGCAGACTGAAACATGCACTTTCAACACCAGCAGCAGTTTTCCCTGGTGAGCAGTAGCTTTACTACAGTGATCTAATGAGCAAAATGAGTGCTAACATTCTGAATTTATGGCAAATGTGTGACACATCTGAATGCCTTCTTGATGGAATCAAAGTAAAAAACTGAAAGTATTTCCTACTGAGGAGACTGCAGTAAATGAGGAAATTAGGAAACTTCATAACAAATAAGTCTCCAAAGATGGCCACCAGAGACAAAAGAGCCCAAATGTAGCCCAAATATCACCCAGATGTAGCCCAAGTATAGCCCAATGACAGAATGTCCCAGAGTGTTCTTAAAAACAACTAGAGCGCTTACTGTCTTCATTATGACAAAAGTATGGCACACCTAAAGCCATCTTGATTGGAATAAACTGGTAACACTTAAAACATTTATTTTAAAAAGGAACACAATGAGGGGGTTCATTTTGCCATACAAAAATTATGATTAATGCTGAAGAAAGAAAATGAGGGCACATTTTGAGTGACTTCTCAAATCCTCTTCTATTTCATTAAAAAATTCTGACATGCAGCCTGAAACATGCACTTTTATTACCAGGAGCAGACTTCCATGGTGAACAGTAGTTTTACTACAGTGATCTAATGAGCAACTAGAGTGCTACATTCAGAATTTATGGCAAATGTGTGACATATCTGAATACCTTCATGATGGAATCAAAGTAAAAAACTGAAAGCATTTCCTACTGAGGAGACTGCAGTACATGAGGAAAATAGGAAACTTCATAACAAATAAATCTCCCAAGATGGCCACCGGAGACAAAAGAGCCCAAATGTAGCCCAAAATCACCCAGATGTAGCCCAAATATAGCCCAATGACAGAAGTGTGCAAAACACTTATTATTTTGTGTTTTTGCAGTGTTATATAGTGCAGACTTGTCAGGTATTGGAGTGCTTTACATGAGCATTGGTTACATCACACAAGAACAAATTAATTTTGGTTGTAGAGATGGGGAGACTAAGTGATTTGACCAGAATCACAGAATGTCGAGCTGAAGCAGAAACTCCAACCTGGTTCCCCAGTTGCAAAGTCTGCAGTTCTGGAAGTAACACCACATCCTCTCCCCTAAGTGCAACATTTAATCAAGTGGTCAACTGGATAAAAAAACATAAAGGTAACAAATAATTTAAAAGTGCTTTGTCGCTATTTGAAAACTCAGAAAATATGTCCTTATTTTAGTCTTTTAGAGCAGTAACCATAATTTTGTTGCCAATAAGACCCTCTCATATATGTAATTTCTAAAGGAAATGCTCTAGGTATTACAGTTTTGATTACATCAAGATGACGTCAGGCATTCCACACTTTTGTAATAAATATAGAATGTTAGCAATCTAGTTGTTCATTAGGATACTGTTGAGAGGCAGAGGCCAGGGGCACGGACTCTGAAAATTGAAGGCAGGTAGGAGGGTGCAAAGGCAACAATTTAACCACACTGAGCAGGCAGGAAGGGCCGTGGCAGCACAACAGACTATGGAGGGCAGTGGAAAGGGGGGCAGGGGCAACAAACCAACAATACAGGACTTGCAAGAGAGGCTGTGGCAATGTAATAGACCATTGTGGGCAGAAGGAAGAGGCAATGGTAGTTTAACCATACATGCCAACAGACCCGATTCAGCCAGGAAACGTCCAATGTTTTTAAGCTCAAATGGGCTTTATTTGATCTGTCTCCTGTCTACAATCTCCTCTTTTTCAATGTAACTCAAAGGGGAAAATCAATACCCCAGTTTTCTTTCAAAATCTCCCTCTTACCAAGTTCAAAATGTTCGCAAGTATGGTACATTGGATCATGGAAGGAAATGGGGTAGGGACATGGACTTGGATAACAGAGGACAGGAGGGACACGGAGAGGTGCACCAAACTGACCCTGCAGGGCAGGCATCAGGGTTTGCAGCAGCACAATACACCACACAGAGCATGCGGGACGGGAGTGCAGCACAACAATCCATAGAAAGCGGGGAACAACCTTTACAACGCAACTTTTACAACGCACTACCATTACAACGCATTTTTTACAACGCATAATCCATTACAACGCATGACATTACAACGCATGACACTACAACGCATTTTTAAAAACTACCTTTACAACGCATTCCATTACAACGCATACTACCATTACAACGCATACCATTACAACGCATAATATTACACTATACTATCCAACACTTACCCTACTGATGCACCCCCTGGAGTTAGAATAGTAATTTTTACCCCTATACTATCCAACACTTACCCTACTGATGCACCCCCTGGAGTTAGAATAGTAATTTTTACCCCTATACTATCCAACACTTACCCTACTGTTGCACCCCCTGGAGTTAGAATAGTAATTTTTACCCCTATACTATCCAACACTTACCCTACTGATGCACCCCCTGGAGTTAGAATAGTAATGTTTACCCCTATACTATCCAACACTTACCCTACTGATGCACCCCCTGGAGTTAGAATAGTAATTTTTACCCCTATACTATCCAACACTTACCCTACTGATGCACCCCCTGGAGTTAGAATAGTAATTTTTACCCCTATACTATCCAACACTTACCCTACTGTTGCACCCCCTGGAGTTAGAATAGTAATTTTTACCCCTATACTATCCAACACTTACCCTACTGTTGCACCCCCTGGAGTTAGAATAGTAATTTTTACCCCTATACTATCCAACACTTACCCTACTGTTGCACCCCCTGGAGTTAGAATAGTAATTTTTACCCCTATACTATCCAACACTTACCCTACTGTTGCACCCCCTGGAGTTAGAATAGTAATTTTTACCCCTATACTATCCAACACTTACCCTACTGTTGCACCCCCTGGAGTTAGAATAGTAATTTTTACCCCTATACTATCCAACACTTACCCTACTGTTGCACCCCCTGGAGTTAGAATAGTAATTTTTACCCCTATACTATCTAATACTTACCTTAAATGTAATTTAATATTATGCGTTGTAATGGTATGCGTTGTAAAGGTAGTATGCGTTGTAATGGTAGTGCGTTGTAAAGGTATTTTTTAAAAATGCGTTGTAGTGTCATGCGTTGTAATGTCATGCGTTGTAATGGATTATGCGTTGTAAAAAATGCGTTGTAAGTGCATGCGTTGTAAAAGTGTGCGTTGTAACGTCATACATCCATAGAAAGCAAGAGGGAGGGGACAGGACCATGCACATGGATAACAGAGAACAGAGGGGCAAGAGGCAATGGTAGCTAGCTGACCATAATGGACAGACAGGAGAGAAAGCTGCAGCATAACAGACCATAAAGGGCAGGAGGGACAGATCTGGGGCATTACAATGGAACAGACAAGCCAGGAGGGAGGGAGTAGGGGTCTGCACATGTAAACAGAGGGCTGGGGGCAAGGGGGCAAGGCAGGAGCAGCAAGATAGCCATGGAGGTCAGGCAGGATGGGCACTAGAAGCAAGACACATCATGAAGAGAAACAGTGAGACTGTGATGGCATACGCAAAGACCATGGAGGGAAGGTGGGAGGGGTTCAGGGGCAGCTAACTGACCACACAGGGAAGGTAGGAGGGGCCATGGCAGCACAGAAGACCATGCATGGCAAGTGGGAGGGTTAGTGGCAGCACAATGGCTATGATGGGCAAGAAGGAGGGTGCAGGGGCATGCACAAAGGACGATGGAGGATAGAAGGGAGGGTTAGGACCTGTGCACAGACAAGAAAGTTCAGGGGAAGGGGCCTCACAACAGACCGCACGGGGCAGACAGGAGGAGCAGTTGCAGCACAACAGACCAGGGAGGGCAGAAGGGTGTGGCAGTACAATGGACCATGTAGGACAGGAGGAAGAGGATAGGGGCATGGCATGTGGACAGGCAGGGTGGAGGTGGCAGGGACAGGTTACAGTCATCTGACAATGCTAGGCAGGTGGGAGGGGAGTGGCAGCTCAACAGAACACTCAGAGTAGATAGGAGTGGCAGGTCCATGGAACATGGTGGGCAAAAAGGATGGAGCAGGGGCAAGCACAAAGACATCGGAGGGCAGGGGGAAGGAGAATAGGGGCAGCAAGCTAAGCACAGAGTTTAAGCAGGAGGTCAATGATGGGGCATAGAATTGGGCAATGGAGGGCAGGAGGAGTGGACTGGTACATCATACTAAATTGAGGGCAGTGGCAGCACATCAGACCATGCATGGCAGGAGGAAGAGGCTAGTCCATGGATTCACATAACAGAGGATAGGGAGGAGGGGGATGGGGCAGCAAGCTAACTGTTCAGAGATGGCGAGTATTAGGAACTTTATTGTTTTTAAAACGTGTGTCTGGGCGAACTACTTAAAATATGAACAAGTATGCAGCATAATCTCACTTTTATTCAGGAAGAAGAGGACGTTTGTGACTGTGACTCCGGGCTCACTTGGCAGAAACACCCCCTGACCCACCACCCCCTATCGCAAAATGTAATGCCCGTGAAAAGGATAGGTGAACACAGTGTTATATAGAACATAGTCCTGAGAGCACGATTGAAAATGAAAACTAGATATAGTGTATGGTATAAACTATGCACCAAAAAGTGTGATATAAGATGAACCGGGCGTGAAATATAATATGCAATACATTGTGCGCAATGACAGATTCATTGGAGAGCGCGAGATAGCACAGGCACTAGCGTGTGCTATGTGATATACGCCTTGGAGTGTAATATGCACAGGGCAGTGTTGTGTAACCTAACTAGTCTCTAAAGTTGTAATATAAAATATGTGCTGGGGAGTGTAACGTTGCATATGCACTGTGACAAAGATATGGATCCCAGATTGTAATATGTATGGTATAGCACTGTGTGTTATAACATAGGCATCGAGGAAGGCACGTTAGATGGGGCAATATAACCCGTGCGAAGACAAGTGTGGCATGACATATTCACGGGGTGGTGTTACAGTGCACATGGGCTAGAGAGTGTCATAGCATATGCACTAGCTAGTGGAATACAACACAGAGGTGTGTGGCACTCAGCAGGCAATGGTGGGTGTAACACAGCATTGGGCTCTGCCAGGAGCGTGCTGTGACTCTCAAGTGATGTTCGTCCCCTTTCCAGAGAGTAAAATAAAAAGTATTACACATCCGGCAGTGGATGAGTGTTTTATTAACCGTGAGGGGGGTTTCTTGCATAGTTTTGGTCGAATTTTTGTCGAATCCCCTTTGAATGGCTTGGTGTGCATGTGTATTAAATGTGCCCGTCAATAGCTACCCATGTTTGTATAAATAAACGACAAGGGTGTCTACCGGGATTAGGCACGGTAGGGCATAAGACATGTCAGAGCTTCACTAGTGGTGTAAATACATTCCACGTGGATTCATTGTATGCATAGTCGCCTTTTAATGAATATCACGCAAATCGTCATGGTGATAGGAACGTACGGTTTGTCCAGCATGTCCTAGGTGTGTCTATAAATATATATTTTTTAAAAATAATAAAAAACAGTGGCCGGCCCTGGGGATTGGGGTCAAAAAAATATAATTAGGAGACAGACCCTGGGGGATGGGGTCATCAGGGCCAATAAATTAGAATAAGAAGGGGAACCACATAGCCCCCCTTCTTAAAAAATTAAAATAAATAAAAGACTGGCATCGTGCCGGAGGCCATGCCCCCTCCTTGCAGCACTCTGCAAACGCGCCCCCTGGCGAGTTGTAAGTTGGGGAATTAATTCCTCTTCAATACTGAGGGTCCCTGAGGGCCAACTAGCCCAACAGGCATCTCCAGTATGTGCCAGGGAGCTGTGCTGCAGACAGGTGTTCTGAGGCCAAGCCCCTTTTTACACCTCTCTGCAACGCAGCTCTGTGGCACTTACTGGAGGTACCTAGTGGTCTAGTTTGACCCTAGGGACCCTTAGGATTCAAGGGGACTTAATCTCTCAACTTAGAACAGCCACAGGGCGCGTTTACACAGTGGTGAAGGGAGGCGACGGGGCCTGAGGTGATGTGTGCAAACACGCACTATGGCACGTTTTAAATTGGGGATATAATTTTCCTTCAATACTGAGGGCCCCTGGGGGCTAACTAGCCCACCAAGTGCTTTCAGCATGGCCACTGAGCTGCATTGCAGAGAGGTGGTCCAGGCCGTGCCACTTTTTACACCTCTCTGCAACGCAGCTCTGTGGCACTTACTGGAGGTACCTAGTGGGCTAGTTGGACCCTAGGGACCCTCAGGATTCAAATGAACTTAATCTCCCAACTAAAAACGGACACAGGGCGTGTTTACACAGTGGTGAAGGGAGGGGACAGGGCCTGAGTTAACGTGTGCAAAAACACCCTGTGGCCTGTTTTAAGAGGTAGTTTTAATCCCCCTGCCCTATTATATACTAGGGGCTTACAGAGGAGGTCATGCTAATCACAGGGGGACCCCAACGCATAATGTTCCCTAGTGTATGTCGGTGTTTTCACTGTATTCTAAGTGTCTTTTAACATAGCACTGGCTCTAGGACTGGTTAGTCAGACTCAGTTACCACCAGTATCCGTCTGAAAAAGTTGAGGGTACAGGATGATTTTGCAACAAGGCTTCTTTCTGCTCTTCTTTTTGTTCTTTCTGCACGTTATCCTTCTTCCTGCACTTTTCTTCATCTTTGAGGACTTCTGTTGCTTCTTTCTGCACTTCTTTTTTTTCTTTCTTTGCATTTTTTCTTCTTTCTTCACATGTCCTATCTCTGTAGGCATAGTTAGAAATTAGCATTTAAAAAACCATTGAAATTCACAGAAAAAAACATAGGTTTCAGGCACGTTATAGTTAGGAATTAGCATTTTAAAAACCTCAGAAATTCACTGAAAAAACCATAGGTTTCAGGGGTGTTATAGTTAGCTGGACTTTTCACTTGTACAAAACCATTGAAATTCCCCTGTTATAGTTAGTTCAGCTAACTATAACTCGCGCGCCCGCAATGCACTGCTGATGACGTCACATATTACATCACTCATGACATGGTCAGTGACATCACTCATGACATCACTGATGACATCTCAAATGACATCACTGATGACATCATCCTTGTGATAGAGTGGCAGACCTCCTCTCACCCTAATATAACTTTTGATACACAAATTCAAAAATAGAGACTAAACTTTTCAAAACAATGGACATACCAATACCAGTTACAACAACCTCTTCAGTAATTCTAAGATTCACATACACATCCACTCATTCACCAACAGTCCTATACAGTCACTCATACATGTACTCGCTCATTATATGTACTCATACACCTATACATCCTGTTACACAATGCCACTCATCCATAGAGTTACTCACACACATAGTCACTCATGCTAATAAAGAATCAAACATACATTTACTTGCATATACAGTTATACACACACCACCACACTTACTTCTACGGAAACTTACACATACTTAGTCTTTTAAACAATCACTTATAGAAACACATACTTATTCATACAGGAACTCTTTCAATCTCTCACTCTCACATATACTCACTTATATACACCAATAGTCACATATACTAGTTTAAAACATATGTAGTTACTCATAAAGACACTATTGAGACAGTCATTCACTCACTAACACACCCATACAAACTCATCCACCCATACAGTCCTGCACACATGCTGTCTTCAACACATACAAAGAGTGAGTCACTCATTCATGCACCTATGCACTACGTAATACCCCCACCGAACCATGCAGACACTCAGACTGATACTCAAAAAACCAACTAATAACCTATATAGACACCCATGTAGCTACTCACCAACCCATGCAGCCACTTATACACAATGTGAGAGACTGATACAGATATTTACATATTTAAACATTACTCACTAAGCCATGTATTCACTATGATACACTTAATCAGTCAGTTACACAATCAATTTTTCAAAAACAAATCATCCATTTAGACACTTATATACCCATTTATACTTCCATCGACCTTGAGATATACATATATAAAACATATTTATTTTCAGAAAAACACACATTCACTGGATGATGTCATCAGTGATGTCATTTGAGATGTCATCAGTGATGTCATGAGTGATGTCACTGACCATGTCATGAGTGATGTAATATGTGACGTCATCAGCAGTGCATTGCGGGCGCGCGAGTTATAGTTAGCTGAACTAACTATAACGGGGGAATTTCAATGGTTTTGTACAAGTGAAAAGTCCAGCTAACTATAACACCCCTGAAACCTATGGTTTTTTCAGTGAATTTCTGAGTTTTTTTAAATGCTAATTCCTAACTATAACGTGCCTGAAACCTATGGTTTTTTCTGTGAATATACATATATATATATATATATATATATATATATATATATATATATATATATATATATATATATTCACTGAAAAAACCATAGGTTTCACACATGTTATAGTTAGCTGGACATTTCACTCGTAAAAAGCCAACCAATAAGTCGCACGCCCGCAATCCACTGCTGATGACGTCACATATTACATCACTCATGACATGGTCAGTGACATCACTCATGACATCACTGATGACATCTCAAATGACATCACTGATGACATCACTGATGACATCATCCATTGAGTATGTGTTTTTGAACAATTTTAATAGGTTTAATATATATAGAGAAAGGCCTGTTGAAGAATGAGTGGGTGTACAAGTGTGTAAATGTATGATTTTCTTTGGTGCGTAACTGACTATAAGTGAGTCTTTAAATGTATCTTACTGCAGACTAGTGACTAAACTGTGTAAATGTTTGTATGTGTCTGTATGTTAGTGTATAAGTGGCGGCATGGTTTTGTGAATACCTATATAAGTGTCTATATGAGTTATTGATTGCTTGTCTCAGTATCTGTATGGGTTCCTGAGTGTTTGTGTGGGTAGGGTGTGTGTGACTCTATGCATAGATGTGTGAGTGGGTGATTCTATGAGTCCATGGTTTTAAGAGTGCATCTGTGATGGACTGTATGGTTGAGTGAGTGTATGTATGGGTGTGTTAGGGATTGAATGTATATCTCAGTGGTACATTTGTGACTAACTACATATGTGAAAGGCAGTATATATGCGTGTAAGAGTATATAAGTGGGTCGATGTGAGAGTGTGTGATTGTGAGAGTGACTGTATATATGAGTGTGTGCTTGTATCAATGATTCTATAAGAGCGTAAGAATGTTGTACTATTTTTATGATTAAGTGAACTTGAGTGTGTATAACCGCATAGGTGAGTAAATGGGAGTGTAATTATTTGCATGACTGACTAGGTGTGAGAGTGCCTCTATGGATGCATATGATAGTCTTGTATGGAGTGACTGTCAGTATGAGTGACTGTACAGGTGAATGAGTGGAGATGTATGTAGACCTAACAGTTAATAAGTGGGTATGTAGTTTTTGGTATTGGAGTATGTATGGTTTTGAGAATGGAACTCTGAAATGTTGTGTCGGTGTCTTAAAGGTTATATTAGGGTGTGAGAAGATGTGGTAATTTATCACATGGATGACGTCATCAGTGATGTCTTCAGTGATGTCATTTGAGATGTCATCAGGGATGTCATGAGTGATGTCACTGACCATGTTATGAGTGATGTAATATGTGACGTCATCAGCAGTGGATTGTGGACGCGCGAGTTATAGTTAGCTGAACTAACTATAAAGGGGGAATTTCATTGTTTTTTTACGAGTGAAATGTCCAGCTAACTATAACATGTGTGAAACCTATGGTTTTTTCAGTGAATTTGCAAGGTTTTTTAAATGTTAATTCGTAACTATAACGTGTGTGAAACATATGTTTTTTTCAGTGAATTTGCAAGGTTTTTTAAATACTAATTCGTAACTATAACGTGTGTGAACCCTATAGTTTTTTTAGTGAATTTCAAATGTTTTTTAAATGCTAATTCCTAACTATAACGTGTGTGAAACCTATCATTTTTTAAGTGAATTTGCAAGGTTTTTTAAATGCTAATTTATGAATGTATTATTATATTTTTTAAATATTTATTTTACAATAAGCTACCTATATATATAGTTATAGATTAACTTTATCCTGTAATATGGAATGGCTCAGTTTTTTTTTTATTTGGATAGAGTTGAAAAGCATAGTTAATATCTTCTATAAACTTATAAACACTTAAAAACATTTTTTTAAGGGTTTTTGACCGCGCGCGCACGGTGCACGCATGCGTACGTGCTCCGTGTGCGCATGCGTACGTGCTCCATGTGCGCATGCGTATGTCGTGAGAGCTCCGTACGCGCATGCGTGCGTGCTCTGTACGCGCGTGCTCCGTACGCGCATGCGTGCGTGCTCCGTGTACGTACAGGCCTGCGCGCGTGCTCCGTACGCACATGCGTGCGTGCTCTGTGCGCGTACGCGCATGCGCGCGTGCTCCGTATGTGCATGTGTGCGTGCTCCGTGCTCATGCGTGCGTGCTCCGTGAGCGCACGGTACGCGCTTGGCAAGTCATGTGATTTAGAAACAACACTTTTCATTGGTTTATAGTAGTTTCAGGTCATGTGATTAAGAAACAACACTTTTCATTGGTTTATAGTAATTTCAGTTCCAGAAACTTCCAACACCAAACCCACTCCCCTCATTATTACTTCTGATTCCCTGGGAGGAGGAGCTGAGCAGCTGAGCAGCTTTTCCAGTACTCCAGTACTTGAGAATGTCAGAGCAGCAGTCATCTTCTGGAAGTGAGCAGGAGACCCTTGTGAGACAGAGACAGAGGAAACAGAAAGACTCTTTTATATGGCAAATTTTTACATTTCCAGAGGGGCAGAAGAAGGTGAATGCTCCAAAAGTCACCTGCACTCTTTGTGATCGTGTCTTATCAAGAGGAGATCCTAAAAAGAAATACTCTTTTAGTATCTTCACTATGATCAGGCATGTTAGAGATGTACATCCTGTGGCTTATGCTCGAGCTGCTAGAGAAAACCCTCCAGCAGCTCAGCCGAGCACATCCGCAGCAGCTCAGCCGAGCACATCATCGGCAGCTCAGCCGAGCACTTCATCTGCGGCGGCAGCTTCACCTGCTTCTGTTCCTCTGGATATACACCCTCTGTTTAAGAGGGTGCATATACGGTGCAATGCGTGCAATGCTCTTCTCTCTTATGGGGACACCAGCATTCCCCTAATAGAGAGCAAGATACAGCAGCACACGTGTGGCACCCTATCATTTTTGCCATTTTTCTGTTCCTCTGTCCCTCTATTAACACAACGGCTCTTTTTAGAGCCACCTAACATCTAAACACTTAAATTTGATTTTTAATTCTATTTTTTTAATGTTTTTTTTCAGCCGTGCGCGCACTGTGCACGCACCGTGCGCGCACCGTGCACGCACCGTGCGCGCACCCCGCTATGTAAAAATAAAAAAAATAAAAATGTTTTTTTCACCCTTCATGGTCCTTCAGGGACCCCCTGACAAAAGCTAGGGGGTCAGGAACTCTGTACCCTGCCCCCTTTTCACGTTCTCCACCTTTCTTTTTCACTGTCACACACAAAATGGCAGACAACACTTCCTGATTTCGACCAATTCGAATGTTGACTGACATGTAACCACCAATCACAATTACGCTCGCGCACGGCACCGTGCGCGCACCGCACACGCACGGTGCGCGGCTATAGTTATTTATGTGCTTTTAACTGCAATTTTCTTAGGAACTACTGAACAGATTGACACCATATATGCAAAAGGCACATCCCTGACCTGAGGACTACCTCTTTGCCAAATTTCAAGTAATTCTGTTCAGCCGTTCGGGTTGTACCTTCAACTAAAGGTCCTATGGGAAAATGCATGGGGAAAATACGTTTTGGGACCCCCCTTTTTTCTCAGCCCCTGCTTGGCGAATCACCCCGAGACTTCCAGGGTAGGAGCTGAGCAGAGCGCCCCATTAGTTTTGAAAATTTTGAGAGGATCCGTCAACCGGCGCCAAAGATATTCAAAATAGAATTTTCAGATTTCCTATGGAAACACGGTCCTAACTATAACTATCTACTGGCGACCGCCAGTAGATAATATATATATATATATATATATATATATATATATATATATATATATATATATATATATATATATCTTTATATATTATACCAGGAAAGCCATGCTGGAAGCACCCTGATTTCCATAACAATTCTTTTGCCAGAAAAATGTTTACTAGTCATCCTTATAATTCGTACTGCATCAAACAATTTTTATCCCTTGTGTGTTTTTTATTCTAAAATAAAAATTATTTATGTAAGAGCAGCGCTTATCTGGCGTACTCCGTGCAATTGGGAACACAGGGACTACAATCCCCATGATTCCCTAACCGTTACTTGTCAATGAGGATGCTGCTGTCCGTGTATCACCCAGTAAACATAATGTGCCTCACAGGAGAGAAGGCCCCGTCTGGAGGAGGGTAGGGATATACACTAAGTACCAGAGAGTGAGTACCTTGACGAATTTAAGTAGGACACAAGTGCGCACCCGGCTACTCCTACCCGCTAACCGCTCAGCATTTTCTACTAGAACGCCTAAATAAATAACCATCTAATACGACTGTCATCAATATACCGATTTAGGGTGTTACTACAGAACTCCCTCCCCCGCACCTCCATGATGTATAATACCTAAACATTAAGGGTAAGAATTGGTGTTTAGAACTATTGATATTGATACACAGACATGGGCCTTGTGCATGGGTAACATCATAACGATTCTTTGTAGTTTTGGAAGGTGAACGTGTGTATACACAGGTTTTTTTTTAATGCATTAAATTCCTACGACACCAGTAAGCATGAGATTACAGATTGTTATGGAAGGACCATCGCATGCTAAAGATTTATATAAGTTGTCTCTGGCTACTCATGAAGAACAGTCTGCCGTGAGTGTCTGTAAATGTTTATGTGTTCACTGTATTATATTTGCTCCTTATGTTTTGTAGATAAGGTTCCTACAGATACCGAAAAAATCCGGTTTGGACCAGGTGTCAATCGGGTATCGTATGCGTGATATTTGTACGCAGTGTGTAAGGAAGTACCATAGGCACATGTTGGGTTCAGTGCAGTCTTGAAGAAAGCCTAGGACCCCAGAAGTGGCTGAAACATGTCGACCTAGTGGACAATTAAGCACAGTAACAGGGCTACAATTGTCCTATACTTTGTGTTTCTTAATTATCCTTCCACCACCAACAAATAAAAACTAAATAAATCACTGGAAGGTGGTTGGGATTTTAACTTGAATCCCCCCCCCCCTTTTTTCCTTTTCTTTTTCACCATAGTTTCCTTCCAATATTGGAACTATAGCCCTAATAAGGGCTCGTTCACCAATAGACGATTCTTTGGTGAACGTGGGATGGCCGATGTTGAAGCCTGACTCCTGTGAGCTGAGTGAAGCCATCCTGTATATTTTTTAGCACACAAGTGTGCTGGTCCAAAATATTGTAATGTCTTAGAAGCCATAAGTATTCCTTTGGTGAAGGTACACTTACATAGTAAGGTGGGATGAACCCACGATAAATGTACTTGATAAATGAAGGGCCTGTTTGTTTTTTGGTGGAAACAAACTACCTTCCCGCCTAAAATACCTATTTAGGAGTAACTTATTTCATATTTGAAAATAGGGTTCTTTCCCATTAAAAAATTGTGACAGGTTTGTCTGCTGGTTTCGAAAGCCGTAGTAATTAGGCTGCACAGGTTGACCTGAAGCCATGGTTTCTTTCAGACTGCAGTGGATGGCACAATAAGCGCTGCAGTACACAGGAGATATTTCCATGCCATTGCTTTATTTTTCTGCTCCATATACTATGGCCTTACTGTAAAGGTATTTTTGTGAAGGTGTCAGTTCACATACACACTAGTGTGCGGAGTTGAAAAACTAGAAATACCAATATTCAAATAAATTGGATTCCCACGCAGAAAGGGACACTTTCTCCCAGAAATGTATACTAATAACATCTCCAGATTTGGGTGCTTTAAATTAATCACACAACTTTTCTGAGCCTACTCCTGACTCCACTTTCTCACTGACAACACATGCTACAATTATTTTGATCCAATCTTGTGCCCAAAGTACGTAGTTTCATAACCCAATGATTGATGTGTCAAGTCTTTAAATCTGGTTTATAATGTCAGTGTTGTTCAATGTGGGAACACACACATGCAAGACATTGCACTCATATACCTGACCTAGGTGCGGGTATGCATAATGTATGGTATAGACAATATGTAAAATCCAAGATCTGAAGATATTCGTACATTTAATCACAAAAATAATAAATATAAATGTAGTAGCACACACTCCCACTCTGAAAGCCTCACGCACTAAGACCTCGCAATGAAACTCAAGGTTCCTTTAAGATACATAGGGAGGGAATGACTTACATCTTCCACAATGCAACACTGAGGAACTCATAAGTCTTGGAAAATGGAAGCTAATGGTTAATATAAGTAACATATTGGAATACAAAATTACATACGGCAATATTACAACATTTTAAAAACTTGAATAGATCTACAAGTAAATGACAGCCACAAAAAAAATAATTATAACTGTTTATAAAAATAAAATAAAAAGGAATACAAAATCGTACACTGGGTTGATTTGAGTCTTTTTAACAAGTAATAACTGAAATGAATGTATCAGTTTGGGAAATCAAAAATAGTGCCCGAGCCTTCATCTTGCCACCACATCATAATACTGTCTTCCTTATGGTGGTTTCCATCATCCTACAACAGATGGATGTCCAGGCACCTACATTTTGGGATGGGGTTGAGTTTTTAGGATTTTCTCAGGGGCGGATCCAAGGAGTTTTGGGGAGGAATGGCAACATAAATGGACAGGGTAGAGTGCAAGTTATCCAATATGTCAATAATTTGAGAGAGTTGTTGATTGACACTCTGGAATGTGTGTAACCATGCTGACTGAACCATCAAAGAGGTTCTTTAGAACCTCTTATGTCATCTCTGACACTAATGCTGGTGGAATGAGGCAGAGAAAAAGGTTCCAGGGTGAAGGAGACCCCAGTCCATATACATTATGTTATGTTACCAGCATTTGTAAAACGCACAACAATTCACTCCCAGAGGAGTATATCAGTGCTAGAAAGATGAAAGCAGAGGAGCAACAGAACCATGTTTTCAGCATTTTTTTTATCTTCCAGAATCAAAACTGAAGTGAATGTGGTGTGGTAGGCTGCTCCAATGGTGAAGGTCTAGATAGGAAAAAGAGCGCTGTTTAGAGGTACACAAATGGTGTGGTCTTAAAAAGTCTTTATCCAAGTATCTCAATTTTCTACTGGAAAGTTGCCAAACAAAAATGCATAGGTAGGAAGATCCATTCCCCATGACAGATCTGTGAGTGAGGGATAGGAATTTGAACAGCAGATGTTTTGTGACTAGAAGCCAGTGAAAAGCTCTTAAAATGGGAATTGAAGGGGCACCTGCAGAAAGTCAGACTAGGCGGGCCACATTGTTTTGAACCACCTGAAGTTTGGAGAGGGGTGTCTTATTGGCTGCTACAAGAAGAGCATTGCCATAATCCAGTCAGCTGGTGATAAGGGTCTGGACCAATGTTCTCCTACAGCTCATAGGGAGCCAAGAGAATACATTTTTTTAGTAGCCATAATGTGTTGTAATAAGTAACATAAATCGAGGTGACTTGATCCTTCATGGGTAAGTTATTATTCACCAGGCTGTCCATGTTTTTTCCTACTCTCTTAGGGCATGGAACCAGCCCTAGCTCTGTTGCCACCACTCATCTGACCAAACAGGAGAATTTCAATCTCCTCAAATAGAATGCAGTTAAGGGTCATTCAACTGGCCACCGTATACGTACAGTCAATAAATCTGGCTTTAGACGACTCAGGATCCTGCCTACTGGAGATGATCAATTTGGTGTTGTCCGCATATGATATAACTTCAAAGCTGCATGCACAAAAAAGCTTGGCAAAAGAAGCCACATAAATGTTAGAGCGGGAAGGGCTCTGGGAAGATCACTGAGAAACCCCTTTGTACAAGGTCATAGATATAGAATTGAAAGCATTTAGTGTAACCACTTGGGTTCTGTCAGTCAAAAGATCTTTAAGACAATCCAGGGCCTTCTTCTGAAGGCCTATCTCATACAGACTCAGAGTAAGAATGGAATGTGAGACTGTATTGAAGGCCGCTGACAGATCAAGTAACACCAGCATAGCTGGAGTGCCTTTGTCCAACAGTAATGGGGTGGAATCCATTACTGCTATAAGGGTGGTCTCAGTGCTATGAGAGGCCCAGGTATCTGATTGTGAGGTGTCCAGTATGCCATTGTTCTCCAAATATTTGGAGAGATGTTTATTGATGAGGCCTTGCAAGTTTTTGGCAAGAACAGGCAGAAGAGAGATGGGATTATGGGATAATGGGATATGAGATAATTCGCAAGGTCAGATGGATCTGCATTAGGTTTTCTTAAAAATAGAGGTGACCTGAGCTGATTTGCAAACTTGCAGCATCTTAGCAGTGTCTAAGGATAGATTAAGTAGGTTTGTGATGAGCAAGAAGCTAGGAGGGAGGCTATATAGGTGCAGCAGGGGTTTGACGGAGAGCCAGATGTAACCTTCCTCAACATATATTGCACCTGTTCTTGGGAAGTGGCCTTGAAATAAATCAACTGGGCAGAGGGTGAACAAGGAAGAAGATACTCTTTAAACAAGCCTGTGAGTCTCCCTATAGCTATGGGAAGGTCCGTGCAGATCCTAGAGATCTTGTCCTCGAAGTGGTCAGCAAGAGCATTTCAGTACTCTTGGGAATATGGAATTATTAGCTTGCAGGCTGCCGGTTTGGTGAAATGATTGAGAACTTAAAATAGTTATTTTGAATAATTGCCTGCCTGATCAATCCTTCTAACGATGTGAGATCTACCAGATTCCATAATCTTCCTATGATAAGTAAGAAGGGCTTGTTTGTAGGCCCTTCTATCAAGAGAAGCTTTCATTCTGTGCCAGCTCCTTTCCAGTCTATTGCTGGTGGATGTATTGATTCTTAACTCAGCAGAGTGCCAAGGGCCTTGAGGTTTGAAAGTTCTGATATTAGCACTTTTAACATAAGCAACCACATTGAATGTTTTGATAAGGGAATTATGATAGCTATACACCACCTCGTTAACATCATCAAATTTCTGTATGTTCAGAGGACAGAATGCAAAGTGGAAATTCTGAGGATTGATTTGTTTCCATGATCCAATCGCATTTCTACCAGCCTTTTTATGCCTGCTAACAGTGGACGGCCCAGGTAGATAAAAACCTATAGCGCAGCGATCAGTCCAGACAAGAGGCAACTGGCTGTTGATTTTTAGGTGCTGAGAATTAGTGAAAAGGAGTTCAAGGGCCTGCAATATGAATGGGTCCAACAACCCTCAATTTCAGACCTAACATTTTCAAGTCAGAGAGGAGTTTGCATACATCAGGGTCCAAGAAATTCACCCTGTGGAAATTAAAGTCACACAGTAGCATAAATGTATCTGTTGCCTACGTATATGGCACAAGGTGCTCAACTAATTTGTGACTAAAGTCTCTATTGGGGCCCTGTGGACAATAAACCAAGGCCCCTCTCCAAATTTTGAGAGTCTCTAGATCGAATACACATATCTCTGTCCAGTCAGGAAGAAGCTTGTCAATGAGAGAGACCTTCAGGTTATTGGAAAGGGCAATCACTACTTCTATCCAGCCTGATCACCTTATATTTGTCACAAAGGGCAATAAGAACTCTGGGTAATGCTTTGGGATAGAGCTACATTTCCATAATAAAGCAGATGTTTGGGTTAAGGAGGACAGAAGATTCCATAATTTGAGTGTGTGTTTGGGGATGGGTTTGCTATTGCCGTATAAACATCTCATTGTTGTAGAGTGGGCCCCTGCAGGGCTTGGCGACATACACTTCTCTGATTCCTGCCTGTTTCCCGAACACTTATTCACCCCCATGGCACACTCATACTCGTTTAAATACTCATTCACAACATGAACCCATCCAGTGCATGAGAAGCCACAGCTGGGCAAGAGGATGGACCCTCTTCATTAATGGGACATATGTTAATACAGGATGAGGTCTTCTTATAGGGAAACCTGCCTTCAATCAGACTTAATTCCTTCCGAGGATAGTACTCCCTGTGTCTCATGATAGTATCACTGTTAAAAGATGCAGGGGTCCTTACAACCTTCTGGCATGGATGGGTGTAGTTGGGCTTGCCTTCGGCGCACTCACTGAACGCGTTCACGCTTCCATTGGCTTAATTAGTCTGATGGCTCCTAATGGCCAAAGGAACACTAGACTGCAACTAAACAAAGATGATGGTCGAGAATGCCAACCCAGAAGTGTGGGTGTAAACTCTTGCTCTCCCCATGCAAATGGTAAAAACCTGTGTGATCCACTGGATCGGAACCAACCATGTCCCTCCTAGATCTATCATCAGCATTTGATATGGTTAATCATGACAATATACTAGAACTCTTGGAATAACGCATGGGACTATCCCGAACAGTCCTTCACTGGTTTAACTCCTATCTCTAAAACAGGATTTAAAGAGTCATGGTCAATCACTCACTATCTCAGACCACGTCGTTCACATTAGGCATCCCCCAGGGTTCCTCACTCTCACCCACTCTCTTCAACCTGTTTAGCATCTAATGGAACTTCTGAGCTCAACCAACATCCACTGCCACATGTATGCTGACAACAGCTTCCTCAACACAACTTTACAGAAAACAAAAAATTGGCTCCCACATGAAGTGAGAATCGAGCATAAAAATTGTCTGTATGACACATAATGCCCTAGACTTCGAAAGCCATATGTGTCTTGCTCAGAAACTCGAACTCTGTTCAAGAAGAATCTTCAAGAAGCTCTAATGTCCTTCTTCTGATAGCACAGAGATTCAACAAGTAGAACACGTATAACAGCTCTTTCTCTGGGATGGCCAAAATAATGTTGATTATCTTGCCAACTGAAGTCAAAATGAATCCCTCAACTATTTCCTTCTAGAAAGATGTCGAAGCACTCATGTCCCTCTTCCTTCAATCATATTCTTCACTACTCTCGCTGGCGACTACGCTGTTCTAATCTTAGCGCTCCTGACTGTGCCCTCCAGTTTCTTGTCACTCCTGATCCAACAGTTTCGTTGTCTATGATATGTTGACTTTTATTTAGTAATCTCCTCTACCATTACGCTTTGTAAAGTGTACCCTCCTTTGTATGGGTGCTACCTATATCCTGTATTTTATTTCTTGTTTTATGATGTTATTGTTGTCTTTATGCAGCTCTCTGTAAATTTGTGATGCGCTCTGACACCTGCAAGGGTGAAGTTCGCGCTATATAAAACTAGCAAATACAAATAAATAGAGCAAAGCAGGGAGCCAAAGAGTAAATACAGATGTAAGACGGTGTGAAACCCCTGAACCAAGCCTTGTGGAAACAAGACCACCAACCTATCCTAAAATAGAAAGAGCTGAGCTGCAAGCGCTGTACAGAGTAGGAGTGAAACGCTGCAAAACCAGTCAAAGTTAAAACCAATTAAAAGTATTGTGAAGATAGCTTTTTATTTAAGGAATATTAAGCAGTGTTCTGCCTGATTAAAAACATCCTTGCCTTAGTCATATAGAGACTGAGCGCTAGCTTTGTACCAAGAGGACAGGTGTGACAGTGGTTCTGGTGCAAGGGGTGATGGCGACCACAGGAACATAAGTTGTGACAAGTGCTATTTTGGTCGCTACCAGAGGGTCAGGCATAAGGCAGTGGCCTCAGATTCTGAGGTAGTAGTAGCTTCCTGGCCATCCCCTAACCCTCATTGCTATTGCGTCCTTTGATGTTAGCTGCTCCACCTTCTGACTCCCAGTGGCTTTGCTTCCTGCTTTGCTGCTGGGCCCATACATTGTGTCCGGCATCTCCCTCGCTTGCTCCTGAGGAAGCCGAAAGAAGACATATGCACACAGCAGTTAACATACTGTAGAGGTCGAGAACAAAAAGTACACACATCAAGGAGGACCGAACAGGAATTTTAGCATACTAATCTCAATAAAGGGCTTACAATGCACATCCAAAAGGGGCTAATTTGGTTTTAGCAGAACGGAAGTGCCATCAGGAATGTCATGGATATTGCGTTATTAGAAATGCTTTGTGATCTAGCACTTCTTCAATGTGGATGGGGTATCTCCTAGTTTTGTGGCAGACTACCCATATGCAAAACTCAAAATCAGGCACAGGAACCGATTTCAAGGAAAGCTACATCATGTGCACGAATATTCTCCAGTCACAAACACTGTTTCACATCCCTACAGATTGATGGAGGGGTCACTCCGTGACAAACGCGACATACATTTTGTCCAACACTTTTAAGAGTTAGACATGCTTTCATGCAGAAGAAGCATGGTGCATGTGTATTTGGCCATGTTTGGGAAGGAGTATCCCATCTGACAAAATTAAATTCAGGTAGATATTGGTATCTTTTCTACTTGGAAATATTGTTGTCACCAATGGTCTGCGTATAGTGAATACTTGTAGCCCAAGCCCAGAATGAACATTTGTCAACAAGTGTCATCACATTTTCAAGACCATGTGGACACAAGCTCAAACAAAATCATTCTGTCTGTGTGTATGCCTAGGCCGCCTTTAAAACACAAGTGGGTCCGTACATTTACCCGGGACATGGACACCCACTACAAAATATAGCCTAGAGTAAAGGCAAAGGAATGATATTTATGTCATACAGTATGGATATTAGCACATTAGTGGCAACACATCATTTTTAAAGTAAATACAAGTATGTAGAACACTTTTGATACAATGCAGAAATGTGAGTCTCATGAATTGCTTCATGAAATGGCAGGTTGCAGATGTTTGTGGGTGTATAAATACTCCACCTGCAAAGTGGCAAAGATATGGTTGCCAATGGGACTGATTTACAGTTTGACGGTTGTGTTGCTGCATCCCAAACGTAACAGATATTCTGTCTGCCGCATTACAATGCATGATATCAAATAACACTCAGGATAAAGTGGGCAGGATGTCCGTCATCTCTGTGATACAGGAGCCAGCACTCAAATCCATCAAACTCTAAATCAGGCCCATAGTCTTTTATCTCAAATGGCACTTGTAATAGGAACATCAGTATATGTGTGACGTTTCTGATATTATATTACAAATTGAAAACTTTAAAGATGGGTTAAGAACAACATATACATATTTTTTCATTTGAGTAAACACCACATCCTGGATGTCAGCAACTGCTCCACCAACTTATTTTCTGGGAAGAATTTCCACGGTTTCTAAGAGTGATGAGGGGACATTGCTGAATGAACTATGAACCTGTGAACACTATGATCCATGAACCTATAAACCTTCATATATAAACCTACGAACCCTATGAACTACCCCAGTTTGGTACTCCTTAGGGAATGTCTGGTCCTGCCCTGCACCCCTACTTCGTGAGACACAAGAAGTGGCACAACAATCGTGGGGAAAGGATGCCCAGGAAATGTTGCCTCTCAACATGGACAGCATTAAGAGGACATTGTCTGCGCTGACGGGATGAACGTTTGATTTACTTTGAAACTTCCATTAGATTTTCAATTTTTCGTTGAAACTTTTGGGTATTGCTAAGACTTTTGCTATCGACTTTTTCCTTACTTAACTTCATTTTCCCAGTTGGACGTTGTATAGAGACAGTTCCATTGACATTTCTGGCATGTTTTTCTGCCGCCTACCTTCCTCTAAGTTGAGATACTTTTGCCAGGCTCAGGCCTACTTTTTGTTTTTCTCTTCTCTCCAAGGACCATTCCATACTTCATAGCTCTGCAAAGCATCTCAGAACCCATGCCCATTTCCTTATTTTATTTTTATTTTTTAGCTACATCTTTGGTGTGGGCTGGGGTGCAAAGGGTTAATGTTCAATAAGGAACACTCTCTAACATATTCCAAGATATTAGCAGGTAGGTATAACTGGTGCTTATTCAAAATTGTTAACCAAGTATGTCATGTCTTACATTTTTCTGTGGTGGAATGGATGACCTCCAAACGCGCATCCATGGACGTGTTGTGTAATGAGAGGGCAGTGAGTGGTGAGTGGTCTTCGTGGTGGTATCTGCTCGTGCCCACTAAGGGAGAAGGGCACCAGCATCACTGGCTACACAATATTGGACCCCTACTCTGTCGCAGATCAGGTTGTGGACACACAACTGAAAGTAAGGTTGGTGGTTGCACTTGCTGCGTGCAATTACGTTTACTGCATTTTTGTCTCTAAGAGGGAAAGGAGTGAATACTAAAATGTATTTCTTGGAGGAAACTTAAAGGAATAGCATTTCATTTGTGCTTTAGTTTTTTGTCAGGGGTCATTGGAAATGTGAGTTTTAATTTGAATTGCACAAGCATATTGCATAATAGACCAATTCAAGAGTGCCCTTTCCAGCGGAAACATCGGAGAAGGAAATAAGCATTAAAACATCCTACGAAAGTGAACAATTACATTGATAAAGCTCAAATGTGTTTTTTAGGACATTACAAAGAAAGGAAACAGCATTACTTACACTGTTGGATGACAATAGACTCATCCTACATAAAGGTCAGAGTGCCGCACTGGTACTTCCCAACCTGAGGTATGAAAGCTTTGGGAGCACGAGGTAAAGCCATAGATTGGTTTAGCTCATTTCTAAAAAAAACACACTCCACCTGTGAGGATGTCTTCTTCGGTCTCCTCTAAAAAGAGTATTCTGGCATGTGGAGTTCCTCAAGGGTCCATTTTGAGCCCGACGTTATTAAACCTATTTGTGCCACCTCTGCCTGCTCCAATATGGACATTTTGACTGTTGTTAATGTCATACGCTGATGGCACTCAGATTGTGGTACCAATTGCAGAGGAGTTGAAGGCTGCTAGCTATTGTCATGATTGCATGCCAGCAGTTATGAAGTGGACTTTCAGAAATGCAATACAACTGGATGTGCGTAAAACTGAGGGGTATATTCACAAGAAACTATCGCCGATTCAATGGCACTTTATCGCAGCCAAAGTTGTGATAAAAAATACCTCCCCATTCACAAGCCGGTGTAAACAGCCCACAGCACCAGTTTACCCGGGACAGCAGGTGCAAAAAACATTGCCACAGAGGCCCCCCACAACTATTGCTAATGAGATGCAGAGTGGGCGTTCCCGTGCCAAAAGCCACGACAACATCACACCTCAACATTCTCAATGACCAGACAGAACTGCGATAAAAACATAAAACAGGAGATAAGGCGCGTTAGCACCAGGAAATCTACACCTGCTCTGACCTGGTGTAAAGGCGGACAGCAGCCTGCACCACAAAAGAGAAACCAGCCCACGGCCACATCGGAAGGGCAACAGATGCCATGGAGCCACCCATCATGCAGCCCGGACACCCAAGAGGGCCACAACACCCACCGACCCCACCCCTGGACCACAACCCGCACCCGGAACACCCCCCCCCCTTGGACCACCACAGATGCAGCACAGACAAAGACAGCGGACCCCCAGGAAGCGTACCAGCCGCACAGACTGAACCTCTGACAATGTCACCATCCACCACAGGCTGAAAGGGACAACCACCCCAGGCATCCTGACCATCATCGCCCAACAGGTCTACAGCACCAACACAGCGGACAACCAACATCCCACCCCACACCAAGCTGCTAGCTTGGCTGCACCTGTTGGCCCCTGGCAGCCCCCAACCAACATCCACCTGAGTCGGAGGAGTCCCACTGCCAGCCACATCCAAGTCCCTCACACCTGTCCTGGACATCATCATCACCTTGGTATCCCAGTCCCCATACATCCAACACAATGCTCAGGTCACGCTGCAGACCAAGCAAGGATCGTACGCCATAGCAGGATGCACGCACATGTTGGGGCAATCCACAGCACACATGTCCCACCTGTGCCCCCTGGTGACACAGCACACAATTACCGCAACAGAAAGCACAAATCCCACCCCAATTTGCAGGCAACAACAGAACACCGTGGAACCTCCAACAATGTCGCCTTCAAATACACAGCCAGTGTGCATGATTCCTCCATCCTCCGACAGTCCATCAGCAACCAGCATTCCCAGGATGGCACCAAGGGAAATGCACAGCCCCTTGTCAAGTTCCAAATGAACACCCCACTCACCTCAACTCACCAACCATGCAAATCACAACTCTGGCAATGCACACGTCACAAAATCACAACCAACATGCACAACAACATGTCTACCCAATAGACACGACAGAACAACTCACAATGGTCACCTGGCGAAGCCGTGAACATGAGCCGTCAACAACATGGCACCTCAGCCACACAACAGCTGAATGTGGTGAGATGTGGCAAACAGGCATGTGTGAAGGATGCAGTAGTACCATGATTGGGAAAGTACACAATGCTAAGAGTGGTGGAGATGTGCTGGACAGACCGCAGTATGCAGCACACACCCATATCCATGGTGACATACTCCTCTAGGGTATGGAGTGTAGTGGACAGTGAATGCAACCATGTCAACACAGCCAGTGGGGGACCTCACGGAAATATTGCCTGTTACGCCCCCCCTAAGCGTGACCGGAGTGGGATGGCCTGGCATACGCCACGCCAGCTTAGGGTTGTGAATAAGTAGCACATAGCCCTGGGCGTGGTCCTCTTCTGGAAAGCCCAATGTCTCTGCCAGGACAGCGCCTCTCACCACGCCACGAGGCAGACGCCATCCTCGTGAGCGGAGTTGCCTGCGATGCTGTGTGCCTGCCGGACAACTAACCTGTCAGGCCCGCCCCTGCGCAGCCAGGCCTCACTGGTCACCTGCCGACACCGGCATGTGTCAAGGAGGGCCCACCACGTTCTGGCTCAAACTCCAGGCCCGAGTCCCACGACCTTGGCAGCCTCCTCAGACCATCACGGCCTCCATGACACGGGCCCGCTTTATTCCTTTTTCAATGACGTACTCTACTGCCGCCTCAGGCCCACTCCTCGGCCCAGTAGGTCCCATGTATGAAACCGTGTCCTGAGCCATGAATGGCAGTGACCCAAAATCCAGGCCACCAGCAACAGCACCAGACTCCCTTCAATCAGTGAGGCATAGTTCCATATGGGCTTCTTGCGACACATGGTGCCACTAACCCTCTTCAATGCCAGCCAGCGACACGTGGTGCCACTAACCCTGTTCAAAGCCAGCCGGCGACACGTGGTGCCACTAACCTTGTTCAACTCCAGCCGGCGATACGTGGTTGAGGTACCAGGACTACCCTGCGGACCAGTAGGTCCCACATCCAGCACCTAGGCGCAAATCACGAATGGCAGAGTCCACACCAGTGCTCGCATGGAGAGGAGTAAGAGGAAGATGTGGCTCAGTCCGGACGAAACCCGGGTCACATAAACGGAGGTGTCCCAGCACGTGGTGCCACTGAACCTGAACTACGCAGGCCAGTGGGGCTATCCAACCTATGCCGGCGACACTCTGTGAATGGGCCGTGCTGACCGCTGCCTCAGGCCTACACCACGGTCAGGTAGGTCACACATTTAGAACGGAGTCTTGATTACACCATGGCAGTGAATACCATTTAAGACATAGGCCAAGTCACTATACGCACATCGATGTGGTGCCAACAAGTCTGTGCATGGCATCACAACCACACGTGTCTGTGGCCCTACGTGGACTACTGCCCTCAGCCTATGCTTCGCACAAGTGTGTCACAGATTTGGAACTGAACATCGGTTATTCAAAAGGCAGAATACATGTCATCGCACGCATGGAGAGGCGTAAGAGGATGAAGCGTTGCAGACCAGAGGGGACAAGATCATCATTATGGAGGTGATTGAACACTACCAGCAACTGCCCTTGTGTCCCTAATTCTGTGCCTCGCCAGCCAATGACACATGGCTGTGGGCCATTGCTGACCGCTGCCTCCAGCCTACACTGCGGTCTAGTTTTGCAATGGCTGAGTTCATATCAGCGTACCGGCATCATCGCAGACAGCATCCCCTGTCAGCCCCGGTGCCACTAAGTATGTTTCTCGACAATCATGGACACTCTCTGGTCGAACTTTGGTGGTGTCTGAGTTTATGGACTATGGGGCAGTTTTCATCCTCATGTAATAATAATAATAATAATAATCTTTATTCGGTTTTTGACATTATAAAACCATAAAAGATATCATAACATACAAATGTTCATAGTAAAATTTGTTAAGAAGAGTATGTTTAAATAAACAGTTAAAAAAGAAGCATGTAAATAGTTAAATAATATGAGAATTATTTCACTATTTTACAAGTTTTTCCTATGCCTCATAATACACTTAAAAAAATTCAGTACATGATACACTGTGCATTCAGAGTCCAAAGTTTGAAGGGCCAGCATAGCTGGTCGACATTGTCTATAGCCCCATTTCCTTAATAGAGGAATTAGCCAAATTTTTCTATGGTAATGGAAGAACTTGCAAAACAGTAGGGTATGCATAGTAGACTGTTGTGAAAGATCGTCACATGGGCATGGTTCCATCTGAGTTTTCCAATTATTTTTTTCCGGAAATGAAACTAATCTGAAAAAAAGATTCATTCTGAATCTTGTTAGGAGCATCTTTTCATAAGTTGTAAGCTCCATGGTCAGATATAGCTGGATCTTCAGAGACTGCTGTGTCATTATTGCATGAGTAACTGATTTTTTCGCGATCACTGTTGTCAGTCTAAGGGATTCCAGGTGACTCAAAGCAGCTAGTTTCAATTCCTTTTTGGATATTTCCTTCACTTCTTCCGGCTTGTGATAGTATTTTTCTAGACCCAGGTCGCAGAGGAAGTGTCTTACATAGGAAAGCCAGGCTATTTTATGGGCGTGGTCCAGATCCATAGTGTCGCGTAAGATGGTTTTAGTCAGACTGTTTTTTTCTGATACCCATACTCGCCTCCAGAGCAGAATAGGTTGGATTTTTATTAAGTCTTCGATATATGGGATTCCAAGTTCTATGTGTGAGGCATAGATGGAAGTGCCTCTTGGAGTTGATAAAAGGAACCTCATGAAGATATTCTCCTCTTTTTGGACGGGGCCGGTAGGTATATGTCCCCAGAGCCCTGCGCCATATAGAGCAGTGGCTTGACATTTCGCAACATAGATCTGTAACAATTCTACTGATGGTCTTTTACCGAGTTTGTTAGAAAATTTCATCAGTGCCATAATTGCTCGTTTAAAAAGATGTCTCCTGGCCTCTACTGCCGCTTTCCAATTCAGGGCGTCGTCGATCATGATGCCTAGGTAAGGATACTGCGTAGTCTTTTCAATTCTTTGATCCTTTAAAAAGATGGACTTTGTTGTTTTTCTTGACCCGCCAACTACCATAACAAAAGTTTTTTTAACATTTATGTGGAGGTCCAGGGCACCCATAAAGTCTGCATATTTAGATAGAGATTTCTGCAGTTCAATGGGGGTACGTGCTAAGATAACTGCATCGTCAGCATAGAGCAGAGCGGGAATCGGGCGACCTTTTGCTCTTGGGAGGTCTCTCCCTCCTCTCAGCATAGATTTTTCTAGGCCGTTGGTGTACAGAGAGAAGAGGAAGGGGGCAAGGACACAGCCTTGCCTCACACCCCGCTCTACCCTAAATGGCGATGTCAGTTCTCCTTGTGTCCCATACCTCACTCTCGCCGTGGCTTCGCTGTATAGCTCTCTCAGAAAGTCCAAGAGCGGGGGATCTACCCCCATTTCACTCAGCAGTGACCAGAGCCTTGCGTGCGAGACGCAGTCGAAAGCGGAGGATAGGTCCACATAAACCATATAAATGGAGCCAGGTTTTGCATGGGTATATTTTGATGTTAACAGGCTTAGATTTAAGGCTTGTTCGACGGTTCCAAAGCCCTCCCTGAACCCGAACTGTAAGTCTGATAGAATGTTTTTGTCTTCTGCCCATTGCTGTAATTTTTCGAGAAGGACTCTACCAACCAATTTGCCCACAGAGTCTAGGAGCGAAATTGGCCTATAGCACTTGGTGTCTTGTCGGTCCCCCTTTTTGAAAATTGGGACCATGATGGAAGTTGACCATGACTCTAGCAGCCCAAGTTTCATTGTTGCTAGGCAAACTCTGGTAAGAATTGGTACCCAGAGATCTGGAAGATGTTTAAATAAATCTACTGGGACCCCGTCAGGACCTGGAGCTTTCCCAGTCTTACTTAATGATAGCGCCGTGTCAATGTCCTGCAGCTCAACCTCCATTAAGATTGGATATACAACTGGATTGAAAATGGAATGATGTTCTTCGCTCGTAGATGTCAATTTGAAGATTTTTGAGAAGTGATTTACCCACTCATCCTCGTCGATGGCCACATCTATTTTTGGGCCATTGTTTTCCGTTAACAAGGGGGATTTGACTATTTTCCAGAATGCCTGGCTATTTTTCTGCAGAGCACTTTTGTGCAAAGCCTTCCACAAAGATTGTTTCAGTTCTTTTTTCCTGATTTTTCTGGCGGTGTTATACTCCCGTCGGAGAGATTGAATATTAGTAATGTCTCTGATTGGGTTTCCGAGAGCTTTTTTCAACTTAGTGCGTGCCTTAGTACAATCTTGGTTAAACCAACCTGTAGAGCGTATGTTGTTTCGTTTAGATGTTTTTGTTAGTAGTTTTCTCACTTGCTCTATTATTATCTTGTAGTTTTCGACAATTTGGTGCGTTCCTGCATGGGGATCAAGGCAGATCAAGATGTTATTATAAGTGGATTCTACTAACTGTTTTGTAATGGTATTGGGTTCCAATTTTTCCCATTTTATGGTAAATCCGTTTTTTTCCCCCAGTTCAATCCTGTTCTGTGTTAAGGATTTTGCTATGTTTACCATATATGTTCTTAGGTGGTTTGTTTGGAAGATTATTTTTAAAGCGGAATGATCGCTCAAAATGTTTTCCAGGATTTTAAAGTTGTTAATTTGTTCTCTAATGGAATCGGTTGTTATTATATAGTCAACAGTGGTCTTGTGGCCCCTTCCTCTGTAGGTAGGTTCCAGTTTGTTATTTGATTGTTGAATGGGATGTACAACTTGCAAGTCCAGATCGGAAAGTACTTTGTTCATGGCTGATCCCACACTTGAGTGGATAAAGTGGGCTAAAGGGTTCTCGAATTCATCCACTATTCCACAAATATCATTTTTGGGGCAGGGATGCAGGTTAAAATCACCACCCCAAATTATATTAGCATATTCAGAAATTTGCTTTGGGTGTCTGTGTTCATTTATTTTTCCTTGTATTTGTGAAAGAACATTCAAAAAGTTGTCATCCGTTAGATTATTATAGATGTTGATGAATATTACGGAGAGCTTTTTCCCTATTTTGAGCGTAAGGAGCTGGAAGTTTGGGAAGAGGTCTACCTTGGTAATCTTCAGGTCAGAGATTGTGTTTGCTAGGTAGATGGCCAATCCCCCTTTAGGTCTGCCTGAAGTACTAGGAAGGGCAGGGGATGTAAATGTTTTATATCCCTCAAAGTGTATAGGTGTAGTTGACCATGTTTCTTGTAAGCAGATGATTTGTGCATCCTTCAAAAAATCTGCTGCAGAACCATCCTCAGTTTTGTTTCGGAGACCCGCCACGTTCCAAAAGATCACAGAAAGCTGTGACGAAGTGCAGACTGGAACGGTAGCTTTTGTTTGTACAGCCACTGAAATAGGGGTAGATAGTTCCTGGATTATTTGTGGGGACTCCGAAGATTTAACCATTAGTCAATCAACCATTTCCAGACCACTGAACCGATTCATGGTTGGTATGCCTAGCCAGTTTTGCCCCTTGATGGTGTCTCTATAATTAAGTCCATGTAGCTGGTGGGGTGGTCTCTCCCACTGCTCCCAATTTCTGGGTCTATTTTGTGGGCCCATGATCTGCCATGGGGCTTCTCTTTGCTGGAGATTCTGATTTACAGACCACCAGGAGTTTTGAGGGTCACAATGTCGTAGCGGGAGTTTTGGACCGACAACCTCTAACTCCCAGGGCTGTAAAATGGGTTTCCGCCAGATATTATCAGTGTCGTATAAGGTGTTATTATTGCAGGATCTTTTTGGGTAAAAATAAGACAACGATCTTATAGTGATCGCCCCTATGGTGTTATTGTGTTCCCAAGAGCAGATGTACTCAGCTATTGTGGGGTCCTCAAATGTAACTACGACACAGTCTCCCCGAATAGTTTTTTTTCTATGGCCCACCCACGAGGTCCTAGTGACTGATACTATTCTGGCTTTCCAGGGTGGCGGAACCGGACGGTTTGTGTTCAGCCAATACTGGACCTTGTTCTTTAATGACCAGTTTGGTTCCGTCCCCTCACCTGTAAGCTCCGGGACCCCTGTCATGACTACCACATATGGACATGCCTCAGGTGGCATGTTTAGGGTGGGTCTTTGCTCAGTGGTCCCTTTCAGGGGTCCTTTGATTTTTGATGCCTGAGTGTTTGTTGTAACTAGGTTTTTGGGGGCAGGTATACTAATAGTTGGTGTATTTAGTGATGATAAAGGTTGGGGATTAGTTTGTGACGGGATAATCAAGGGTTTGGGAATTGATTTTTGTGAAGTAAGAATGTTTGGTACTGTTGGGGGTTTTAATAAAGGTTGTTTTTTGGTGTTTGGAGGAGATAAAGTAACAGGTTGGTTAAGTATAGGAAGAGCAGTTGTGGGATGTAAGACTGGTTTCAGAAGAGCTTGAGCGGATATAGATTTGATAGAGCCAGAGATTTTTGTTAATTGTCTCTCGATATTAGTCAGTCTACTTTCTAATGGGCGAATATAAGAATTTAAGAGGGAAGCTATTTCTTTAGATAGTTTTGATAAGTCTCTTTCTTTGCCTAGATGATGTGGGCTTAAGGAATCTGGCATAGAAAAATCTTGGAGGGCGTGTGATGGCTGGTGAATTTCTATCACATTGTTGTTTAGGGGGACAGAGGGCAATTCGAATAAATCTGTATCTCCGACCAGACTTGTATGATCAGTTGATTTAGGTTTTTCAGTTTGATTTAAGTTTTTCTTAACGTTTCTTTTCTTTATGGCCCCCTCCCTCCTCCCTCTTTTTTGCCTTACTTCTTCGGGGGTTGGATCAAGAAAAATGTTTGGGGTTTTTTCTAAATCGCTTTCTGTAGGAGATAGACTGAGTTGAGAAGCTGAGAGGTCTACGATGTTTGGGAGGCTAGGTCTGTTTGCAGCAGTATCCCTTTGAGGTATCCGGGGCTGTATGGCCGGGGATCTTGCAGTTGCTAATAGACCCAATGAGGATCGACGTGCTATTGCAAGTTCTGTTGAGACCCTCCCCTCAATTAAACTTAAGCTTTGGTCTATGAATGTATTAGCTTTTGCGAGAAAGTCATCCATTGGGCCTAACAGTTTCTCTCCTATCCCGTTTTTTTTTGATTTTTTATACTTGCTGGATCTCGTGTTCATTTTCAGCGGGATGGGTACAGGAGATATTTTATGTGGCAACTATACAATCAGCAGAAGCATGTCACAGAAGTAGTAAATACCTGCAATTAGATGTCCTCGATAAAAACTTTGGAGGATGGGCCGGGCTCTCACGATCTCGAACGGCCTCAAACGGCCCGCTCTTTGCCCGGTCTTCGCCCCGGGCTGCGTCCCGCGCGCGTCCCGCGTTACGCGGTTCGGAGCGCGCTCTTTAAAGTGTAATAGATTGTAGGGGCGTGGCGCTGTGAGGGGGCGCGGCTCACGCGGGAAGAGGACCAGCTGGAGCTGTGGAATGCTGGTCCTCGCAGTCCCGGGGCCTGCGCCTCACCCTCCTCTGCTACTACACAGTTAGTGCCGGCGTCCCAGCGGCTCCTCAGACACAGAGTGGATTAGTTGTGCTACTCCTGTAGCGTGGTGAGAACAGCAGCGGAGAGACAGACTGAAACGAGTGGCACCCGCGAAGCGGGTGCCGCGAGTAGTTGCAGGGCTTTGGCTGGGGGCGTGGCGCTGTGAGGGGGCGCGGCTCACGCGGGAAGAGGACCAGCTGGAGCTGTGGAATGCTGGTCCTCGCAGTCCCGGGGCCTGCGCCTCACCCTCCTCTGCTACTACACAGTTAGTGCCGGCGTCCCAGCGGCTCCTCAGACACAGAGTGGATTAGTTGTGCTACTCCTGTAGCGTGGTGAGAACAGCAGCGGAGAGACAGACTGAAACGAGTGGCACCCGCGAAGCGGGTGCCGCGAGTAGTTGCAGGGCTTTGGCTGGGGGCGTGGCGCTGTGAGGGGGCGCGGCTCATGCGGGAAGAGGACCAGCTGGAGCTGTGGAATGCTGGTCCTCGCAGTCCCGGGGCCTGCGCCTCACCCTCCTCTGCTACTACACAGTTAGTGCCGGCGTCCCAGCGGCTCCTCAGACACAGAGTGGATTAGTTGTGCTACTCCTGTAGCGTGGTGAGAACAGCAGCGGAGAGACAGACTGAAACGAGTGGCACCCGCGAAGCGGGTGCCGCGAGTAGTTGCAGGGCTTTGGCTGGGGGCGTGGCGCTGTGAGGGGGCGCGGCTCACGCGGGAAGAGGACCAGCTGGAGCTGTGGAATGCTGGTCCTCGCAGTCCCGGGGCCTGCGCCTCACCCTCCTCTGCTACTACACAGTTAGTGCCGGCGTCCCAGCGGCTCCTCAGACACAGAGTGGATTAGTTGTGCTACTCCTGTAGCGTGGTGAGAACAGCAGCGGAGAGACAGACTGAAACGAGTGGCACCCGCGAAGCGGGTGCCGCGAGTAGTTGCAGGGCTTTGGCTGGGGGCGTGGCGCTGTGAGGGGGCGCGGCTCACGCGGGAAGAGGACCAGCTGGAGCTGTGGAATGCTGGTCCTCGCAGTCCCGGGGCCTGCGCCTCACCCTCCTCTGCTACTACACAGTTAGTGCCGGCGTCCCAGCGGCTCCTCAGACACAGAGTGGATTAGTTGTGCTACTCCTGTAGCGTGGTGAGAACAGCAGCGGAGAGACAGACTGAAACGAGTGTAGCTGATACCTAATTGGTGGTGGCAACGAGGCTGTCGCAATCCACTCCTCCATTTGCTGTTCCGGATAAAATCAAACCTTTCGGCGTCATCCCCTTGGAGGACACGTTCCACTGTCCCCGATACCCTCCGCAACATACACCTCGGACATTGATGGTGACCCGCTCAGGTCGCATGGCCCATCTGACTGCACCGCAAGTCACCGTCCCGTGGCTGGGTGCCTGTGCCGGCCGCTGTGCATCCAGAGCCACTAACTCTGTACTGGTCAGGTCCGGGACCCCTTCTTCTGAGATATTGGATGGCCCCTGAATCATTGGGCTTGGGGTCATCAACGCCATTTCTCTGTGGCCCTGCACAGTACGCAGCCTCCAGGCCCAACAGCATTCCACCAGGGCTCAAACACCAAATCGTGTCCTGACCGACCCGGACGTGGCATCACCGCAGGAGGCACACGCCACCACCGCAAGGACCACCTCCAACAGCCATCTGCCAGAGTCAAAACGGTGGTCCTGACAGACTTACGGAGTTGCTCAGACCTGTTGTGGATGCAATCATCGGCCTGATAGCCTGCTCAGCACTCCAGGTGCCAGGGACTCAGTGCACCGCAAGCCATTGTCCATTGCTGATTGAGTTTTGAGCTGTGGAGAGGTTGCGCAGCTATGTCACCTCAAACAGTGTGGGGGTCCTGAGATGCTGATGGGGAAGATGATGCAGGTATGACACACCCCACTGTATCTGCATCAGGTGTCTGTCGGAAGGACACATTCAGAGAATTTTTCTTCACTTGGGAACGCTCATCTCTAGTGTCCCATCCCCAGTGCACTGCAACTCACAGATACTTCTGTTTGCATGTTGGCTGTCCTCTGGAATTTCTCCCGCTCCCTCCATGTTGCTAAACAGTTGACTCTTTTATGCATGTGTTTTCTGTTTCCGTTGCACTGGTGTCTAATGTTCAAGTGGTTGCCAGCACCAGACATGCGGAATGGCTTACACTCACCCCCACACAGATCCAGCACAGGCGTCACTGCACATGTGGCCCTGCCAATAAAGGGGCCGGGCGCATGTGCCCGTAGCCGGGTCAACATGATGTCTGTGTGTGTCCCTGTGGTCTAGTTGTATGCATGAGGGCCCTGGGCCCGATGTCATTACATTGTGCTGTGTACATCGGATGCAGATGTGTCACCGCAGGCTGCGGGATGGAGCTTCGACATGCAGCTTTGTTGTCACCACTCAATTTATAAGGGTAGCGGCCAGGGCCATCATACGCAGAGCCAACATGGGTGTGTGACTGCAATTTGAGCGCCCCTGCCCGCGGTTCTGTACTGTGAATGTGCAACTGCATGTGTCTCTATGGCAGTGTGGGTCTCTTTAGTGGGGTGTTGGTGGCCCCTGAAGGGTGATGGACACCTAGGTATGTGTCGTCCTGGTTCACATTTCATGGGTCCGGCCCCCACCCACACCTGTTGGGCCACCTCCTTTTGGCATGCAGGAATATGGCATTGGGGTGCGATGTGTGGGTGGGTGAAGTGTCGTGAGCCAGCTGTGCTTGCGGGCTCCTCCTGCTGTGTGGGCTGTTGCAGGCTGGATGTTCTCCTCTGAGTAGCTTTTCTGTCCGGGTCCTTTTGGGGGTTGCGTGGGATATCCATGTGCTGTTGTAGGGCGTCTGTGTTCACGGTGTGGTGGTCCTCTCCGGCATCACAGATGTGTTGTATTCTGTGCTCTGCTGAAGGTGTTGTGTGCCCGTCTGCGATTTGAAGAGGAGGTGCGTATTGACTTTGCGTTGAAATATACGTTGGCACATTGTGCAGGTTTGCATGCAGACTGTATGGCAATGTACATTGTGACTGTTTGGGGGGTTCTGGATTCTACTGCGGGACAGTGTACAATTGGTCTACATGACGGATGTGATGTCGTACGGGTACATTGCCATTTCACTGTTTCCGGCTACGTCAGATGTAGTAGGCATGTTTCTGTGCATGTGCGGAGCCAGTTGTGTTCTGCAGTGTCTGCTATGTACGTTGTTCCTCATTGTCATCAATGTGGGTGTGCTGTTCGTGCTATGTGTGTGTGCTGCAGTGTGCCAGGGGGATCGGGCCCATAGACCTGGATGATTGCGGGTGTGCATTGTGCTACACCTCTTTGTGCATGTATGCCATTGTGCCCACTCCCCCTGTCCCCCAGTCCCTGTTCGTTGCACTCCCTGTTGATGTTGTGTCAGGTCCTTTTGAGCTGTGTTGGTACTCCTTACTCCTTGCACCGTCTCCACACTGATGACTGTGGCCTGGGTTTCCTTCAGCTTCTCCGGTGGCGCTGGACTGCCACCTCCTGTCACCGTTGCTGCCTTCCTGTTGGCAGCGGGTTTGTGCCTGGTTTAGGTAGTTATGTATCGCCGGCACCTCTTGGCATCCTGGATTGGCCACCTGGACACTCCGACTGCAATCCAGGTGGTCTGCTAGTGGGTCAGTTGCTGGTAGTGTTCCGTCACCTCCGTGACGCTGGTCTTGTTTTCCTGCAGTCTGCACCCCGTCTTCCTCTCCCTCTTCTCTTTGGCCATACCCGACCCCATTGTTCCTTGCCGGTAGTCTGTGGGGGCTGTGGGACTCGATTTGGCCCCTGTGCTGTGTCAGGGTGCATGTTTCCACGCGCTTTGGATTGTTTTTGGTGTATTTTTTCTGTGGTTTTTATAGTGCATTGTTCCGCCAGACGCGTGGGATTTGTAGGCCTGTGGCTGTTTTTCACTGCTTTTTGTACCGCGACTTGGCCTCATCGAATGTTTTTTGGCGTTTGCGTATCTCAGTTATGCTGCGTGGCTGTAGGAGAGTAGGATCTGCTTCACGTGGGTACCACCATTTTTTGCTGGTGTTTCACTGTTTTTCGACCTTAGACTGGCTGTGGCCCTGCTAATCAGGACCCCAGCCTAGCTGCTTCCTCTCTAAAATGGTTTCCATGTACATTAGGTACATTTCTAATTGGATTCTGGAGTGCCTTATAAGCCCCTACTATATGGTATACTATGTACCTAGGGCATAGGTACCTCAGAGGCCTACCAGGGGCTGAAGCATGTATTATGCCCCCCCTGGAAAGCACTTCAAAATGACACCACAGGTCTGCTACTGCAGCCTGGGTAAGGTGGTGCCTGAACCCCTTACCGTGGTATAGGTTAGCTATATCACTACCATTGCACACACATATAAAACCTATAAGTCACTCCTATGGCAGGCCTTAACAATCCTGAAGGCAGAGTGCTTGGCTTTTAGGTGAGAGGGTGCCCCTGCATGAGCAGAGCCCCTCTGCAGCGTTCGGAGTACCTCCTCTGATGCTGTTTGTGGTGCAGCCGGACCATATACTCATAAGTGCATTATAACTTCGCTGTAAATGCTAACTTTGGACTGGTTGCACGGAAACATGTCGTGTTTGGTGTCAAACGCTTTGGAATACTAACCCCCGCCAGTTCTGGTGGCAGGGGTAGCATTCCACCCTTCTAGAGGGAGAGACATGTTCACACTGGTCTACCCGGTAAAGACTTTCTACAGCCCTGGCATCACAAAATGGATGCCACTGCCACAGACACAGGTCTGGCCTCTTGCTGCTACCGAATCTCCAGCAGGGGAGGCCTGGACAATAGGTTTCCTGTCCCAGGGAGGTGTAAAGACAGGCAGATGTGTATTGGGGCTGGGCGGGAGCACTCTCTGGTGCTTTGAAGTCCTGCACTGGGGGCACACTTGGTGTCCCTGTGCATAGTCCAGTTCAAACCGGTTGCAGGGGCTACCTGCCCCTGCTCTGGCATGAAACTGGACAAAGGAAATGGGTGTAACCACCCCTCTTTCCAAACCCTCCCATAGGTGGGTCCCTAGAGTATATCCAACCCCCAAACTTAGTATAAGTATGGGAACCCAGTCCTTGCTACTTTAGATTACCTTGGATGAAACTCTGCAACATATATCCTGGATTTTCGATGTTCTACTTTAACTAGAAGACTGAAGAAATCTCCCTTGGGGTCAAGGAGTGACTCCCCTGCTTGGCAGGCACCAAAGAAGCAACTGTCTGGTCTGCAATTCTGAAGCTCCCGCCGGACGCTGAAGTCTCTGCATCCCAGAGGTGGATTTCCATACTTCCCCGAGGCTACCCTGAGTCCACAGCAAAGCTAAGGCCCGTGGCTATCGTGGGTGATGTGGAACCATGGCCTCTGGACACCGTGATCTTTTGCTGATCCATCATCTTCCTGGTCTTCCTCGAAGTTGTGCTTTGGGCTCCCAGTAGCCCCAGCCTTGAGCACCTCCTGCACCGAAGATCTCTGACCTCCACTCCACGAGTGACCCGTGGGCCAGTTTCAAGTGCGACCGCTTAAGGCTCCTTCGCGATCGCTAGCCCGTTGGCTAGTAGGTCCCCACGAAGGCAACTGCTCTACTGATTGGGCTTTCCTGGTTGCTCCAGAAATGCTCCGACTTACCCTCACTGGGTGAGTCCCCCAGGCCTTGCTGGTCTACACCGACGTCCTTTTTCTATTTCCAAGTGACTTGCCATTGCCAAGGCTTGTTGGGTTTTATCCGGTCACCGACACCGCAGCACTCGACAGACTTTGTGGAACAGCTCGAATCCAGCTCCTGGTCATCGTCGATGCCTCCTGGACCTCGTGGCTGAAGAATCAAGACACCTGTCAACTCACCTGAAGCACCCGACATCTGTGGGCATTGGACTATCGTGCCCATGGTCACTGGTAAGTGACCCAGACTCTGTCCCCTCTGCTTTCAGGTTCCTTCCATCCTTGGTCCAGGCTTGGATCTCTCCAGACACTTCGCGTCTTCATGGCAGCAGCACTTCCTGAGCAGCTTCCATTGAAACCAGCGAAGCGACCTAACACCATTTGACACCTATACACCCGGCTTCCCTGGGTGAGGTAACTCGAGTACTCTGGTGCTCGCGTGGGTGTTGGCCCTAGACACCTCTAAGTCCAAAAGGGTTTGCTCGTAGCCATCCTCTAAGTGTCCTTAAACTGTGACTTTACCCATAGAAGTTAACAGCGATTCGCGGCTGTGTTCTCACACTGCACGCGTCCCCCGTGGGTCCCTTGTGTCACTACCTTGGGTGGTTCCTTGTGATCCAAGCACTTCTACAGGCTCTAGGCCTTGTGTCCACTTCAGTCGTGGTTCTTATACCACTTTATTGATATATGGTTTGGTACGCCCCACTAGGGCCCAAACGTGTATTTGTGGTTTTACTGTTGAATACTGATTTGTAACTTAAGTACTTCAAACTCCAGCCTCATAAAGAGACTAGAGGGGTGTGTTTTATCTTGAATACATATATTCTAAATATATACCTGGTGTGATTGTCCTTTCATTTGGCCATTCAGGAGATTATAGACTGGTAAAACAAGCTGCCTTACATTCCTTCAAGACTTAGCCGGAAGGCTGCTCTCCATAGCTACCACTAGGATAGCTTTCAATAAAGGTTGTCTTTAACCTATCACCATAAAGGGTTGTTTGGACTGATACAAGGTGCCCACTATAACTAGTGGACAGCATATATCAGGCCAACTTCTCACATTGGTGTGCAGCGGGTGGGATTCCAGCTTGCTACTGTTTTACCATATAATCTCAACTGAATTGATCAACTGAAAACCACTAAAGGTACCTTAGGTACATATGCTATCAAGTTTAGTATACAGTAAGTTCTGCTGAACTTAGAGTTGTGTGTTAAGGGATAGCACACCCTTTCTACAACTCAAGAGAGTTTAGTAGGCCACACTATTGTAGGTAGTGCAATACACCACACCAAACTAGTAATGTCAAATCAGCCAGGAACCAGTGGGTCCCTGCCAGTGAGCTTCTCCCCTATAAATATGAGGATCTCACCTTTGCACAGCTTAGGGCCTTATTTTCCATTAGGGAGCTGAAGACAGGCAAAAGCCCAGCCACCCAGCATCTTTTACAGATACTCAGGCTGGATGATCTTTCAGGGCCTAGTAGGCCTGAAGGGGTAGGCAGAGAGGGAGGAGCAGCAGCTGAGGGTGGATCTGGGGGTAGAACTCCCCCTGGCCCAAACTCTGCTGCTGACCAGACTGATGGCAATGATCAGGATCTGGTGACCACAGCTCAAACTGGATGAGGATGATGAGGATGAGCCCAATGCTCCCCTCTTTGTCCCTCCAGGAAGAGTTGAAGGTAGGGTTAGAAGGAATAGATCTCTCTTAAGGGAGTCTGTTCAGTCTACCTCATCTTAGGGACCTCTGTTTCTTCTCACAGAGGGAGGGAAACCTCCCAGGAGAGGAGAGAGAGAGACTGCTGAAGTATGAGCAAGATAAGTTTAACCTCAGAAAGCAGCAGATGGCCCTAGATAGGGAAGCCCTAGAGCTCTACAGAGCTAGCAAAAAGGAGGGACTAGAGTCCCTTGGTGGCAGCAATTTCCCTAGAGATAGGGAGAGGTCCTATGACTATAGAAACCTAAGTAAGATTGTCCCTCCCTACCAGAGTGCGGATGACATCCACAAATGGATAACTGCCTTGGAGGGGGCCTGTAAATTACAGAAGGTCCCCCAAGGGCAGTGGGCAGCAATCTTAAGGCTCTCCTTTGCAGACAAAGGTAGAGATACGCTCCTCACTGTAAGATGATTTCCAGGTCTTGAAAAGTGCTCTGATAGATGGGTTTGGCCTAACCACTGAACAATACAGGTTAATGTTCAGGGATACCCTAAAGGCACAAAAGCAAGACTGGGTGGACTTTGTTGACTGTGCTGCTAAGGCTCTGGAATGTTGGTTATTAGGCAGTAAAGTGTGTGACTTCATAGGATTGTACAATCTGATAATGAGGGAGCAAATTCTTAATGACTGCAAAAATCAGCTGTTGCACCAGTCCCTGGTAGACTCTGATCTGACCTCCCCCCAAGAATTGGAAAAGAAGGCAGACAAATGGGTCAGAACCAGGGTGGGGCAGAAGGTACAGAACCAAGGTGGTGACCCTAAGAAGCAAGATTCTAAGAACTCTGACAAGGGTGGGGACAAGGGTAAAGACCAGAAGTCTTCACAAGGGCCCCAACAATCTTCTTCAGGTGGGGATTCACAGTCCAACAAGGGAAAGTCCAAAAGAAACCATGGTGCAAAGTCTGTAAGCAAAAGACACACTGGACCAGTGATTGCACCAAGTCCAAAGAGAATACTCCAGCCCCCACCACTGCCCCTAAGGCTCCTGCTCTCCCTAGTGCAGTTACAATTGGTGGTGGGAATACACAGCCAAAAGGTTTAGTAGGGTTGACCCTGGATACTAAGTTGGGCTCTGGCCTTGTCAGAGAAACCACTCAGGCTGTTCTTGTCTGTGATGGGGGCATGGGTATGACCCCCTCTGTGAGTCCCAGTAACTTGGGCAAGTACAGGCAACAGCCTTTAATAAATGGAGTACAGGCTTTGGCATTCAGGGACACAGGAGCAAGTGTCACTATGGTTACAAAAGATCTTGTGGATCTTGGGCAGATTATACTTGGTGAAATGTGCCAAGTGACCAATGCTAGCAATGTCAGAACAGACCATTCTCTGGCAGTTGTTAACTTCTCCTGGGGAGGGGTAACTGGCCTTAAGAAGGTTGTGGTGAGTGTAGACCTACCAATCGAATGCTTGCTTGGCAATGATCTAGAGACTTCAGCTTGGGCAGAAGTAGAGCTCAGGACTCATGCAGAAATGCTGGGCATCCCTGCAGATGTGTTTGCTGTGACCAGGTCACAGGCCAAAATGTCTGAAACTGAACAGGCCTTGGATTCTGGAAGAATGGACCAAGTGCCATCCAAGAGGAGGAGCAGAAGGGTTAAGGCAGAGCCTTCCCCCCTGACACAGAAGGAGGATCAGTCTCTTGAGGGAGATGATCACTGTCCTGAAGAAGGAACTGTCCCAGAGGAGCTTGAGCCTGATCAGGTTGAGTTCTTGGGGATAGGGGGCCCTTCCAGGGCAGATCTGAGCCAGGAGCAGCAGAGCTGCCCCTCTCTTGAACCCCTCAGACAGCAAGCTGCTGCTGAGGCTGCTAGGAGTGCTAGTGGTACCCATAAGGTGTATTGGGATGATGGACTCCTGTACTCAGAGTGTCGAGACCACAAGCCTGGTGCCACCAGGAGGTTGGTTACACCTCTGAAGTTCAGGGGCTTCCTATTGAACCTAGCCCATGATATCCATTTAGCAGGTCACCTGGGCCAGAACAAGACTTAGGACAGACTTGTCCCTCACTTTTACTGGTCCCACATGTCTGAAGACACAAAGGAGTTTTGTCACTCATGTGTAACCTGCCAAGCCAGTGGCAAAGCAGATGGCACTACAAAGGCCCCCCTGATACCACTACCTGTGGTGGGGTGCCCTTTGAAAGGGTAGGGATTGACATAGTTGGTCCCATGGATCCCCAAACAGTTTCTGGGCACAGATTTATCCTGGTGGTAGTGGATCATGCTACCAGGTACACAGAAGTTATACCCCTTAGGGCCACTACAGCACCTGTGGGGGCAAGAGCCCTGTTAGGAGTTTTCTCAAGAGTGGGTTTTCCTAAGGAGGTAGTATCAGACAGAGGTACCAACTTACAAATTCACACCACCCTATCACCCACAATGCAATGGTTTAGTTAAAAGGTTCAACAAAACCTTAAAGGGCATGATTAAAGGGCTCCCAGAAAAGCTTAGGTGAAGATGAGACATTCCCTTGCCCTGCCTTTTGTTTGCATACAGGGAGGTGCCACAAAAGGGGGTTGGCTATAGCCCCTTTGACCCTTTGTTTGGTCACCCTGTCAGGGGTACATTGTGTTTGGTGAAGGAAGGATGGGAGTTACCTCTCAAGCCCCCAAAGCAAGACATAGTGGACTATGTACTTGGTCTCCTCTCCATGATGGCTGAGTACATGAAAAAGGCAACTAAAAACCTTGAGGCTAGCCAGGGACTGCATAAAGCCTGGCAAGACCAAAAGGCTGTACAGCCTTTTTTCCAGCCAGGACAGAAGGTGTGGGTGTTGGAGCCTGTGACCCCAGCAGCTCTCCAAGACAAGTGGAGTGGACCCCACACTATTGTTGAACAGAAGGGAGAGGTTACTTATTTAGTAGACCTAGGAACTCCCAGGAGTCCCCACAGGGTTCTCCATGTCAACTGGCTAAAGCCATATGTAGACAGGGCTGATATGGGCTTGCTCATAGCTACTGATGAGGGACAGGAGGAAGAGAGTGACCCACTTCCTGACCTCCGCTCACAGAACCCTGATGATGGGTCAGTTGATGGTGTTGCCTTGGCAGGCAGCCTCACTGCCCAGCAGCAAACTGATTGCAGACAGGTACTCAATCAGTTCAGAAACATGTTTTCTCTGACTCCAAGTCAGACTACCTGGTGCACTCATGAAGTGGACACTGGGGACAGTCTGCCTATTAAAAATAAGATTTATAGGCAACCTGACCATGACTGTATCAGGACAGAAGTCCAGAAAATGTTGGATTTGGGAGTTATTGAACCCTGAGATAGCCCTTGGGCTAGTCCAGTGGTCCTTGTGCAAAAACCTCACACCAGTGGTGGGAAAAGAGAGATGAGGTTTTGTGTGGACTACAGGGGTCTCAATGCAGTCACTAGGACTGATGTCCATCCAATTCTAAGGGCAGATAAGCTTATAGATATTTTGGCCTCAACCAAGTACCTTAGCACATTTGACTTGACAGCTGCTACTGGCAGATCAGACTAGCTGATGATGCAAAGCCAAAAACAGCATTTTCGACCCCAAGTGGGCACTACCAATTTGTGGTGATGCCCTTTGGGTTGAAGAATGCACCTGCCACTTTCCAAAGGTTGGTGAATACAGTTCTCACAGGTCTGGAGGCATACAGTGCAGCTCATCTAGATGATATTGTTGTCTTTAGCTCCACCAGGGAGGATCACCTGGTCCACTTAAGGAATGTTTTGGAGGCCCTGCAAAAGGCAGGCTTCACTATCAAAGCCACCAAGTGTCAGATAGGGCAGAGTCAGGTTGTGTACCTGGGCCACATTTTTAGGTGGAGGCCATGTTCAACCACTGCAGAGCAAAATCCAGACCATCATGGACTGGGTTGCTCCAACCACCCAAACTCAGGTGAGAGCCTTCTTAGGCCTGACTGGGTACTATAGGAGATTTGTCAAGGGGTATGGATCAATAGTGACACCTCTGAATGACTTAACTTCCAAGAAAATGCCCAAAAAGGTTCAGTGGACAGGTAGCTGTCAAAAGGCATTTGATGACCTGAAGCAGGCCATGTGCAGTGCTCCCATTCTACAGAGTCCTGATTACTCCAAGAAGTTCATTGTCCAAACAGATGCATCAGAATTGGGGGTAGGGGCTGTACTGTCACAATTGAATGATGAAGGTCAGGATCAGCCAGTAGCTTTCATAAGCAGAAGGCTGAACCCTAGAGAAAAATTTGGTCAGCCATTGAGAGGGAGGCCTTTGCTGTTGTTTGGTCTCTGAAGAAGTTGAGGCCATACTTGTTTGGTACTCACTTCCTTGTTCAGACAGACCATAAGCCCCTCTTTTGGCTTAAACAAATCAAGGGTGAAAACCCCAAACTGCTTAGGTGGTCCATTTCCCTATAGGGGATGGACTTTACAGTGGAACATAGACCTCGGAGTAACCATGCCAATGCAGATGGACTCTCTAGGTATTTCCACTTAGAACATGAAGACTCAACTGTTTAAGGTTAGTTTAATGTCCCTGCATTTGGGGGGGTGGTTTATGTAGGAGAGTAGGATCTGCTTCACATTGGTACCCCCACGTTTTGCTGGTATTTCACTATTTTTCGACCTTAGACTGGCTGTGGCCCTGCTAATCAGGATCCCAGCTTAGCTGCTTCCTCTATAAAATGGTTTCCATGTACAATAGGTACATTTCTAATTGGATTCTGGAGTGCCTTATAGGCCCCTAGTCTATGGTATGCTATGTACCTAGGGCATAGGTACCTTAGAGGCCTACCAAGGGACGAAGCATGTATTATGCCCCCCGGGAAGCACTTCAAAATGACACCACAGGTCTGCTACTGCAGCCTGGTAAGTTGGTGCCTGCACCCCTTGCCGTGGAATAGGCTACCTATATCACTACCATTGCACACACATATAAAACCTATAAGTCACTCCTATGGCAAGCCTTAACAATCTGAAGGCAGAGTGCTTGGTTTTTAGGTGAGAGGGTACCCTGCATGAGCAGAGCCCCTCTGCAGCGTTCGGAGTACCTCCTCTGATGCTGTTTGTGGTGCAGCTGGACCATATACTCTTAAGTGCATTATAACCTTGCGGTAAATGCTAACTTTGGACAGGCTGCACGGAAACATGTTGTGTTTGGTGTCAAACGCTTTGGAATACTATCCCCCCACCAGTTCTGGCGGCAGGGGTAGCATTCCACCCTTCTAGAGGGAGAGACATGTTCACACTGGTCTACCCGGTAAAGACTTTCTACAGCCCCGGCACCACAAAATGGATGCCACTGCCACAGACACGGGTCTGGGCTCCTGCTGCTGACCGAAACTCTGGCAGGGGAGGCCTGGACAATAGGTTTCCTGTCCCAGGGAGGTGTAACCACCTCCCCAAACAGGCAGATGTGTATTGGGGCTGGACGGGAGCACTCTCTGGTGCTTTGAAGTCCTGCACTGGGGGCACACTTGGTGTCCCTGTGCATAGTCCAGTTCAAACCTGTTGCAGAGGCTACCTGACCCTGCTCTGGCACGAAACTGGACACAGTAAATGGGTGTAACCACCCCTCTTTCCAAACCCTCCCATAGGTGGGTCCCTAGAGTATGTCCAACCCCCAAACTTAGTATAAGTATGGGAACCCAGTCCTTGTGACTTTAGATTACCCTAGACGAAATTCTGCAACATATATCCTGGACCTTTGTTGTTCTACGTTAACTAGAAGACTGAAGAAATCTCCCTTGAGGTCAAGGAGTGACTCCCCTGCTTGGCAGGACCAAAGAAGCGACTGTCTGGTCTGCAATTCTGAAGCTCCTGATGGACGCTGAATTCTCTGCATCCCCAGAAGGTGATTTCCAGACTTCCCTGAGGCTACCCTGAGACCACAGCAAAGCTGAGGCCCGTGGCTATCGTGGGTGACGTGGAACTGTGGCCCCTGAGCACCGCAATCTTTTGCTGATCCGTCATCTTTCTGGTCTTACTCGAAGTTGTGCTGTGGGCTCTGAGTAGCCCCAGCCTTGAGCACCTCCTGCACTGAAGATCTCTGGCCTCCACTCCATGAGTGACCCGTGGGCAAGTCTCAAGTGCGACCATTTGAGGCTCCTTCGTGATCGCTAGCCCACTGGCTAGTAGGTCCCCACGAAGGCAACTCTTCTTCTGATTGGGCTTTCCTGGTTGCTCCAGATGTGCCCCGACTTACCGTCGATGGGTGAGACCCCCAGACCTTGCTGGTCTGCACCGACGTCCTTTTTCTATTTCCAAGTGACTTGCTGTTGCCAAGGCTTGTTGGGTCCAATCCGGTCGCCGACACCGTCAGACTTCGTGGGACAGCTCGAATCCAGCTCCTGGTCATTGTCGATGCCTCCTGGACATCATGGCTGAAGATTCAAGACACCCATCAACTCACCTGAAACACCCGACATCTGTGGACATTGGACTATCATGCCTCTGGTCAATGGTTAGTGACCCAGACTCTGTCTCCTCTGCTTTCAGGTTCCTTCCATCCTCGATCCAGGCTTGGATCTCTCCGGACACTTTTCCTCTTCACGGCAGCAGCACTTCCTGAGCAGCTTCCATTGAAACCAGCGACGCGACCCGACACCATTTGACACCTATGCACCCGGCTTCCCTGGGTGAGGTAACTCGAGTACTCCGGTGCTCCCGTGGGTGTTGGCCCTAGACACCTCTAAGTCTAAAAGGGTTCGTTCATAGCCATCCTCTAAGTGTCCTTGAACTCTTAATTTCCAACGCGACTTTCCCCATAGAAGTTAACAGCGATTTGCGGCTGTTTTCTCACACTGCACGCGTCCCCGTGGGTCCCCTGTGTCACTACCTTGGTTGGTTCCTTGTGGTCCAAGCACTTCTACAGGCTCTAGGCCTTGTGTCCAGTTCAGTCGTGGTTCTTATACCACTTTATTGATATATGGTTTTGTACGCCCCACTAGGGCCCAAACGTGTATTTGTGCTTTTACTGTTGAATCCTGATTTGTAACTTAAGTACTTCAAACTCCAGCCTCATAAAGAGACTAGAGGGGTGTGTTTTATCTTAAATACATATATTCTAAATATATACCTGGTGTGGTTGCCCGACATCTGTGGGCATTGGACTATCGTGCCCATGGTCACTGGTAAGTGACCCAGACTCTGTCCCCTCTGCTTTCAGGTTCCTTCCATCCTTGGTCCAGGCTTGGATCTCTCCAGACACTTCGCCTCTTCATGGCAGCAGCTCTTCCTGAGCAGCTTCCATTGAAACCAGCGAAGCGACCCAATACCATTTGACACCTATACACCCGGCTTCCCTGGGTGAGGTAACTCGAGTACTCTGGTGCTCGCGTGGGTGTTGGCCCTAGACACCTCTAAGTCCAAAAGGGTTCACTCGTAGCCATCCTCTAAGTGTCCTTAAACTCTTAATTTCCAACTGTGACTTTCCCCATAGAAGTTAACAGCGATTCGCGGCTGTGTTCTCACACTGCACGCGTCCACCGTGGGTCCCCTGTATCACTACCTTGGGTGGTTCCTTGTGGTCCAAGCACTTCTATAGGCTCTAGGCCTTGTGTCTAGTTCAGTCGTGGTTCTTATACCACTTTATTGGTATATGGTTTGGTACGCCCCTAGGGCCCAAACGTGTATTTGTGCTTTTACTGTTGAATTCTGACTTGTAACTTAAGTACTTCGATCTCCAGCCTCATAAAGGGACTAGAAGGGTGTGTTTCATCTTAAATACATATATTTTAAATATATAACTGTTGTGGTTGTCCTTTCATTTGGTCATTCAGGAGATTATAGACTGGTAAAAGAAGCTGCTTTACATTCCTTTAATACTTAGCCTGAAGGCTGCTCTCCATAGCTACCACTAGGATAGCTTCCAATAAAGGTTGTCTTTAACCTATCACCATAAGGGGTTGTTTAGACTGATACAAGGTGCCCACTATAACTAGTGGACAGCATATATCAGGCCAACTTCTCACAGTGGCGTTGATTTTCATGCGGAGATTTGGCGGGTTATCTGGTGACTATCACATGCTACCTCCTTGTTGTGAATTCCACTTTGGCACGCAGTTATTTTCCCACGATAGGCTGCGATATTGAAAGTTGCGTTACGCTACTCTTGCGGTAGTTATCACACGTTCTTGTGAATATACCCCAGAGTTGATATGCTTTGGCCCTATCTCAGTACCAGCGATAAAATATCTCGGTGTTACCAAAGCCTTAGAGCTCAATATGAATAAAGTAACCTGTTTTATACATCGAAGACTACTGAGCAAAATACTTTACAGGCAGAATATTGTCTCAGGGGTCCAACCTATGGTTTTATCATGCCTGGAATATTGAAATGTCTGGTATTTGGCCCTCCATATAGAAGCTATAGTCAGACTTCAAAGAGTACAGAATTGGACTGCCAAACTGCTCACAAGAAAAAATATGTATGATTCAGGGTTCGCAGCATTGAGGGAACTAGATTAGCTACCTAGTAGACAGAGAGTGATTTTTAAAAGTGCCGGTCTTGCTGACAGAGCATTTTACAAAACCGGACTTGTTATAATTTCAGAGAAACTCAGAGTATATGAACCAAACAGATCCTTAACATATGTGGGACCTTCTCTGCTTATATTGCCACAAATCAAGTTCAGGAAGAAGGGTAGAAGTTCCTAAAACTTCTTAGACCTGAATGTGTGGAATACCCTCCAACTGCCATTGGGAGCTGCAATAAATCAATGGAAACTTTTGCAGAAATGTAAAGACGTGGCTCTTTCAACAACTATTACCTGTGAATCAGTTATTTAGGGTCAAGACACCCTTATGGGGGATTTGTTGCACTTACAAACTTACGTCATAATCATCATAAACTGTAGGCAAGCAGGTTGGTGAGGTTGTGAGTCCCTGCAAGTGGTTGTTGACCTCCAGTTACCTATGATGTTTATAGTGACCCAGCAGTCTGATACAGGTCATTGTGGGTATCTCTTTATTTCTTATAATTTAACAGTTTTTTATTATGCATGTACACCAAGAGGTATAGATGCACTTTTATCAGCAACAGTGCCACAAGATGTCTGATTCACGAAGGTAAAGTTACACTGTAGTGTAAGTTTACAATTTTTGGGTATTCACATACAAATTTCACTGGTAGTAATTTTACGACTGCCGTGTCTTGCACTCATGACAAAGACTCTGTAGATAAAAAAGTAGGCCTGTCCTATCTTTTTATGTGCAGATAGTTAGCATGCTGCCATCTAGACTGATGTCTTGTTCTGCGGTGATCTAACTACTCGTGCAGGCACTGGCCCTGTAGTGATGGCTCTATCTTTCTGATAAGGCTGAGCCAGCCCTTCCGGGGTGATGCATGTACCATGGCAGCTGTAGCCCCACTCGAGCCAGGGAAATATCACAGCAGATGAATCAGGCAATTTGATCCTCATGACAGTTCCATTTCTGATTGGACAAGGCAAACCTTGTGGCTGTTGCGGCCTTGATGAAACCAGGTAAGGCCCTTATGACCGTTGTAGTGATGCAGATTGGGGTGTACAAAATCTCCCTACTTCCACGGATAGAGTAATTTCACAGTTACACGCACATACACTCACCATACACTAGGGCCCATTTCACTAACATACACTCAAATACTCTACCAGCATTGAACCTGTGGAAAGAAACCTTCTAAAACTCCTAAACCCCACATCTACACCGAGGTCGATAAGACCTAGCTATTGCAATTGTCATAATCTAAACAATCTATACATCAATAATCAAATAGAGTACTCAATAATTGACAAGAAATAATCACCAACACCGTATTTAAAATTATGATTCTTTATATAAAATTAGTCAAAAGAAATTAATCAGAATAAATCATTTTCTCATAATTACCTATTCTAGCTAAATGTCAGAATGGGTCATCAGGACAAGTCTCTCAGTAGAAATCTCCCAAGTCACCGTCCTCACAGCATCGATCCTCACCAACGCAGGTTTGGGAAGAAAAATGGCAAAGTGGCAAAACCCTCTCTAGGCTAACAATTTTTATAATATTTTAGACAAAAGAAAGCAACAAAAAGTATTCATCGCATCCGCTGAACCTCTGAGCAAAGCGAGAAGGAAAAGGATGTCACATCGCTACAATCTCCGCTCAGGAAAATCACAAAAATAAAAAGACAGAACAGGAACCAAAAATAAAAATGTATCTCTTTACAGTCCACATTTCCTCAGCGATGACACAATGCTCAGAGTTCTTTCTTAACAGTTCCTTTGTCCTCCAAGGCTGTCCAATACAGCTGGAAACCTACCCAGAACTGCTACTGTCCTCACGGAAAGTTTTAACCAGGCAAGGACTGTGATCAAATGTGTTCAGCAAGGCCTTCTCATCACAAATTCTCACTCGAGGCCAGGCTGCAAACAGCGGACATTTTTGGTTAGGCCAAAATGGACCATCTTAATTAAAAGAGACAAAAAACAACGTTACCACAGCATAGTGATTGAACAGTGTTAACCCCACTAATACCCTTATGTGTATGTAATTATCTAGCTTTAGCAACACAGAAAAGCATTAATTTCAAAAGCGTTTCGTGCTTAAAATAAACAGCACTCAGCAACGTTTATTTAATAAAACATGCACATTTGTCAATAGCAATACAAAAGCGTTCCCACGTGTCGGTTTTCTTCTCATTAGTATGTTGGTAAGTTTAAACACACACTTACACAAAACAAATAATTATTAATTAATGATTATTAATTTTAATCATGACAAATAGACAAACCAGAGCTTCAAAACCCTATAGATTTTCATTAGAAAATCCTGCTCCAGCAATCCCCCCTTTGGTGATTTTATCACCAAATAACCCAAAAAAAAAATTTCGTGAAAATTTAGTCCCATTTTAGGAGAAATTGGAAATGTCTTTTTCCTCCATACACAACACTACACACCAGACACTCTTTCATCATCCCTCTTTGTTTCTAAATAGACACTTTCCCTTAATTCTTCTAATTCAATTTCTTGTGGTTCTCTTTTCAACCTTTTATTTCTCTTTTCATTGTTTCTTTTAATTAATTTCTTTTTCCCTCCCCTGTTTTTACAACACAAACACACCAATCTCAATATCAATAAAGCAACAATTATACAAGTTAAAGGAAACAATATCTTACCTATAATAGTACTACCTATTTTTGCAATAAAACTCTTAACAGCTATCACCTTATTAGCTATTTTAGTCCAGATACTTTCAGCTTCAAGTGGTACCTATTCTTCATGCAAATCAGTAATATTTTTGATATAGACCTTCAGGTGTTTGCTTTCATCTAGAATGTAAGTGCAACAATGTTGAACTTTCAGCATTCCACAAACTCCACCCTCCTTAGCCAATAGAATATCAAGAGCAAGTCTATTTTGCATAGACATAGCACGCACGGCAATTAGTTCCGTATTCACCAAAAGAAACCCTCCAGCGGTATTTGTCGATAAGCGATCCACCACTGTTGACAGTTTCCGAATCCCATTAGCATTTAAAGAAATTCCCACTGCTGGAATTAAAGCTCCAAAAATGTCACCCACAATTTCAGACCAAGTTTCCCTCTTGAAGCGCATTAGTAAATTAATATGTTCTACATCTTCTACTCTATCTATATGAAAAATCTTTGGAAAAACCAGGCCCACATAACACGTGCCATACCAATGGTCAGGCAACTTGTAATAAGCCTTGTTCCCACAAACATAATACACTCCTGGAAAAATTGTATCTTCTCCACCTCTGAAACCCCATCCTGTTGTAATGAAGTATGTATCATGACATTCACTAGTCCCAACAAAATATGTATCATATTGGGATTTCCCTCTTGTAATGCACAGCTTACCCTTCTGTGGTGCATCTAAAGCTAAAGTTGGACTAGCTCCATTTTTCAATTCTTTTCCCATCTCAATGTCCCAAATTGTCTCACTCACTTTATATTTCCCTGCCTTTTCATGCATACTCAATCTCCTTTCCTCCACCATGTTCAGGAAAGCTTTCTCCTCTTCTTCCAAACTACAAGTTAAATTATTCTTAAAAATGTAATCTAATGTTAATTCTTCTTTCTCAATAAAAATCTCACCAAAAATGTTAGCTTCTTTAGCTGGATTCAGCTCTTTGTTCATTGGCAAGTGCCCAAAAATACTATCTTTGTTAGACATCTTATAATCTATTTTCCCTAACAAATAAAAAACACTACTTAATACACTACAAGAAATTCCATACGTAGCTGGTAGATGGTGATAAGTAACACCCTCTGAAACGGATGCAGGTAATTGCATACAAACGTAGCAATCCCTTACTTCCATTGTTTTCACATATTCATATAACAACTTTGAAAAAACATTACTAGAAAAATCATTAATTTACCTATCTTTATGCATGTAAGTATTACTAATTCTAGTTGGAACTACTTTTTGCAAATTCTTCTCTACATTAGTCTCATTCTCAGTATGTATTTCAAATGTACCTATTGAAACTCTAAATGTAACTAATAAAGCTAAAATACCCCATAGTAGCATTAATAATCCAGTACAGCAGCAGCACATTCTACACCATCTTCTTAAGAAGGCACATCTACTTTGATTATTCTCTATGTTAGCCATTTTACTACTTTGACCTTGTCTTTTGACTTAGCCTCTACTACTCCACTACTGTAATTTTTCAAACTTTGGATTACTTCAGACAGCTGAGTTTCAGACTTTCTCCTTTTCACTTTTTCCAAGTGATTTCTTCAGTTCACTCAATTTGGATATTCATCACTTTTCACTCCTTCTTCTTCAGCAACATCAAATTGTATCAGATCATCAACAACATCCTGTGCATCTGACTCTTCTCCAATGTCAGTCAGAATAACTTTTAAGATTCCAACAGATTCTTCCTTTTCCTCAACCACTTTTCTCAAGATCCCCTCCGGATTATCTCGAGTCACTGTTTCTTCTTCTCCTTCTTCAGACAGTGCCACATAAGACCATTCCGGTGATCTGTACTTTTGGTTGGGTCTTCTAATTCTCTTTATTTCCTCAGGTTCTCTTGACTCCTTTTGCTCCTTTCTTTTTACTTCGTTTTGACTCGATACTTCATTCACTTGTTCAGCTTTCGATGTATTTCCTCTTATCAGTCTGTATCTCAGCCTCTTTACTCTGTTGTTAGGCCAAAAATCTCCTCTTACGACCTTTTTCGGTCTTATTTCTGTATTATTTCTTTCTCCAATCCAAGTTCTCTTTCTCAGAACTCGACCCTCTGATTTTCCACTTTCACTTTCATCCGATTCTGTTTCAAATGCCTCTTGTTCTTCAGCAGTTTTCTTTCGCTCTTGTTCTTCAGCAGTTTTCTTTCGCTCCACAGTCTTTTTCACCACTATTTGAGACTTCCCTACTTCTTTCCCTCCTCGGGTCTCCGACACGCAATCTTCTTGCTGTCTACTTGTCCCTTCACCTAGCTTATTAGAAGTGTTCCCTACACCTCCTCGGGGGTCTTCCGCAATCTGTCCCTCTCTATCTTCTTCTGACCCTACTTCTTCAGATATAATCTCAAGTGGTTCTTCAATCTCCGCCCCTCTTCTGATTCAGGAGTAATTTCTGTGGAACTGCTCTTTTCTTTTCTTTTTCCTCCACTGCTTTTTGGAACTTCAGGCTCTCTTTCAGAATCAGATCTCCTTTCTGAAATTCTCAATGGTTCTCTTGAACTTGAAGCCTTTTCTGCTTCTTTTCCTGAACTTTGATTCTTTCTCACTGGTTCTGGGTCTTCATCATCACTGGAATCTGACTCTTCAAAATTCTCTCTACCAGTCCCATCCTTTGGGTTTGGAACTCTCAGAGTATGACTCGCATGCACCCAGTTTTTCACACCAGCACACTTCACTGCAGTCGTCGTAGTTAGAATGACTTGTCTTGGTCTTCCCCACCTTGGAACCAAGCAATTTCTTCTTCTGTGAACTTTAATCCTCACCCAGTCTCCTGGACTCAGATCATGAGCTTGCTTCTTCTCAAGTGTAGTAGCTTCTTCTCCAATCTGGTGAAACACAGAATGAACTGCGTCAGCCAGGCCTTTACAGTAATCCAAAATCATGTCATCAGTTATTGTCATCAACTTATTGACAGGTACATATGCATGTCGCATTGCACGTCCCATTATGATTTCGTGCGGACTTAAACCAGTAGTTCTATCTGGAGTAGATCTAATAGTCATTAGCACTAGAGGCAAGACATCTGGCCATTTCATGCCAGTGGCTAAGCACATCTTACCAATCCTGTTCTTGATTGTGCCATTTATCTGCTCAACCACACCAGAAGCCTCTGGTCTGTATGCACAATGTAGCTTGCTTCTGCTGTATGCTTAATGCTTCACAAATCAAACTCATGAGTTCATTATAGAAGTGTCCACCTCTATCAGACTCAATCGTTACCGGAAATCCGTACCTAGGAATCAACTCTCTTAACAGTAACTTTGCCACTGTTACTCGATCATTTCTCCTAGTCGGATAGGCCTCAACCCATCTTGAAAACAAACAGACTACCACTAGTACATATCTCAGTCTGTTCACTTGGGGCATTTCAATGAAATCAATCTGCATTCTTGTAAAAGGACCTCCTTCTCTGCCTATTGTTCCCAGACTCACCACTGTCTTCTTCCCAGTGTTAAATTGCTGGCAAATCAAACATCTTTGACAGATACTTTCTGCAATTGTCCTGAACTTTGCATTGTACCAGGTCTGCTTAAAAGACCTAATCAATGAATCCCTTCCCAAATGTCCCTGGCCATGATACATCCTTGCCATTGCTGACAGCATGGAGTTTGGCATTACTGGTCTGCCATCTCTATAGACCCAAACATGGTCTGTCTCTCTCGGGGCACAACCTGCCTTAATCCAATCTTTCTTTTCTTCCTCCTCTGCCTCATCCTGCAACTGTTTCACTTCATCCCATGTCTCTAAGACATTAGTAAACATCACGGAACAAAAAGACATTTCACCCTCTCGTTCCCGATTAATAGACTGGTTATTCTTTGCACAATATTGTGCAATGTCGTTAGCATATCTATTGCCAACTGTCACAAAATCATCTCCTTGTCCATGAGCAGCACATTTCACAACTGCTAATTCTTTAGGCAGCTGTATCGCCTCAAGCAATTTCCCAATCACTTCAGCATTCTTTATTGGAGTCCCACTCGACGTCAAGAAACCTCTTTGTAGCCAAAGTTGGCCAAAATCATGCACAACTCCAAATCCATACTGACTATCAGTCATCACAGTCGTTCTCAAATCTTTCCCAATTTCTCAAGCTTTTGTCAATGCAATTAATTCAGCAACTTGCGCAGATTTCACTCCTTTCAATGATGATGCTTCCATTACTTCTGAAACCTTACACACTGCATATGCTGCACATAGCACACCCTCATCATTCCTCAGGCATGATCCATCCACAAACAACACATGATCACTCTCATGCAAGGGGAGATCCCTTATGTCTGGTCTCGGTTTTGTACAGTAATCAAGCACATCCAAACAATTGTGATCATCTTCTGTTTTCACACCTACATTTTCAATATCCGGCAACAATGTCGCTGGATTCACATTCACACATCTCTCAAGAGTCACATTTGATGCTCCCAGAATGACTTTTTCATATTTAGTCAACCGACTATGTGACATGTACTGAGTTCTGCTTCTCGTCAAAAGAATTGCCACATTATGAGGTACGAATACCCTTACAGGATATCCCATTATGATTCCCTCACTCTGTTCTAAGCTTCTGCATGTTGCAGCCACAGATTTCAGACAACCTGGTAAACCCACAGCTACAGGGTCAAGTGTCGATGAGAAGTACGCAATAGGCCTTCTCAGTAATCCATGCTTCTGAATTAACACTGAAAGTGCACATCCATTTCTCTCACTGCAGTACAATTCAAATTCTTTTTCATAATCTGGCATACCCAAAGCAGGGGCTTTTTAACTCTTCAAATGCTTCCATTTGTTCCCCATCTAGTTCCAATGGGTCTGTCATCTCACTTTTAGTCAGCTTAATCAGTGGCTTTGCTATCAGCGAAAAATTAATTATCCACTGACGACAATAACCCACCATTCCCAGGAACATTCTCACTTCCCTCTGGGTCTTTGGGGCTTTCATTTCCCTGATAATTTTGATCCTGTCATCAGTCCCTTTTCTCAGACCTTTCTCAATATTGTGTCCAAGATAATGCACCTCTTTCTTGCAGAATTGCAATTTAGCTGGAGATACTTTTAACCCTCCATCTGCCAGATGATTCAATAAAGCTATAGTATCTACTTCACAAGCTTCACGTGTCTTTGATGCCACAAGTAGGTCATCAATATACTGCACTAATACTGAACTTTCAGGCATGATCAAACTCTCCAATGACTTTTTCAATAACTGATTGAATATTGAAGGACTCTCCGTATACCCCTGTGGGATACGACACCATGCTAAAATACGCTGGCCAAATCTAAATGCAAAAATCGGCTGGCTGTCATGATGCAATGGAATTGAAAAGAAAGCATGACACAAATCAATCACTGTATACCACTCAGCATCATGTGGAATCTGATACAAAATCACTGATGGATTTGGCACAATAGGACAACATGCCACCACAATTTGATTAACTTTTCTCAAATCCTGTACAATCCTGAACTTTCCATTAGGCTTCTTTAGCCCCATTATCGGTGAATTACACAGACTACTCAGTAGTTCTCTCAGAACTCCCTGCTGAATCATTTTCTCAATTATAGGAGTTATTCCCTCAATTATTTCTGGTGTCATTTTGTACTGAGGAATGTTAGGATAAGTAATTCCCTCTTTCACTGAAATTTTCACAGGATCTACATTATTCATCAATCCCACATCCTCTCCAGTAAAATCCCAAACTGTCCTTTTCACTGTGTCTCTCAGCTCTTGAGGCAAATCCTCCGGATCAAACACAGCATATGCACCAATTAACTCACTTTCTCTATTTTCTAGAGTCATTCGGTACAAAACATCCTCATCTGGTGTTTCAAAAGCTATTCCATCTGGTGTACAAAAAATTGTACAATTCATCTTACATAACAAATCCCTACCTAACAGGTTCACTGGACTTGTGTCATAGACGATAAATCTGTGCATGTCTGAAAATTTCCCTATTTGTACTCTTACTGGTTCAGTAAGACGTGTTCTGATTTGTGTATTGGCTACACCAACTACTTGGATTGCTTCATCCGAGAGAGGAAGATTTCTAATATCTGTTGACCTGACAGTTGATCTTGTCGCACCTGTGTCTACTAAAAAAGTAACACCTTCTTCATTTATTTTTCCATCCACAAATGGTCCTGCCTGGTCTATTTCTAGAGTTGCACCAAGTATGCACTCTTCCTCCTCTCTTCAGCACCGTCAATAATCACCCTCAGACTCACTCCCTTCATTCTTTAACAAGTACTGTTGTACCTGGTTAGAACGCCTTGGTTTGTTTACCTGCTCATCATTGTAGAATCCCGAATCCGGATTATACTTTTGTGCTCCTCTATTCTGCGGCAAGGGCGGTTTTGGCTCTTGACTCTGCTGACTCACAACTTTCTGCTGTTGCTGCTGTTGATTATTCCCCTCGTTCTGCACCTGTTGATTTAAGGATTTTCCCTCATTATTCACTAATGGTGGATTGGTACATTCTGATCTCCAATGTCCCAGTTGGCCACAGTTGTGACATGGGAACTTTTTCTTAGCTTCCTCAAGATTCCCCTTTCCTTTCCCTGCATACCTAGGTCTATTCCCTGCATTATTCGCCTGTTCCACCAACTGTGCTTCCTGTCTTTCCGCAACTTTCACTTGTGCCCACATTGCTTTCTCTTTCAGCTTTCTCTGTTTTGCTTCAATCTCATCACTGAAGTATTTTGCATGTCTCAGAATCTCATCTATTTTCTTACTCTGCCAATCCACAGTATGCTCACGAATTCTTTCACTAATCTCAGGTCTCAGGCCATATACAAATCTGTATACAAAATGACTCAAATCCTTGTCACCCAGGTGTTCATCTCCACTGAATTGTTTAAATGCCAGTATCAGCCTCTCGTAAAAAGCATGAACTGATTCTTTTGCTTCCTGATGTGTTCGATCTATTTTAAGTCTGTTTCTTTTGGAGGTACTTTATTTTTCAGGTATACGATCACCTGCTCATACTTTCTCATTACTTCTGGATCTGGTGCTCCTGTTCTCTGATCTCTTGGATATTCCTCAGTAGGCCAACTCACAACTATTTTACACTCAGCCCACAAGTCTGCTGGAACAATTATATCAAACAGACTATTCAGGTCAATCCACAGCACTTTTGACAATTTCACAAACCTGTCTACCTGCCTATACCACTCGACGGGCTTTTCTCTCAATCGAGGGAAATCATTCGTAAATGATAAAATATCCTGTCTGGTCCATGGAACATGTACATATCCTCCTCCAGGTATTTCTCTCATAGGATAAGTATCCACTGGTTTTTCCTTTTCTCTCACAGGACATGCTGAATAAGTCCTATCCCCTGATTCTTCTCTCTTTTTGTACCATCTATCCTTCCACTTCTCAACATCACCCCATTTTCGCAATAAAGCGATCATCTCTTTAATCTGTCCTGTTCTACCAGTACCATTCAAATTCTCTATGTCTTTGTCTGTGAAATCCATCCTGTAAGATTTTTGCAAAACTTTCACTTTATCAATGTCAACTCCATAGTCATTTGCTATTGCTCTTAATCTGTCATGTGTATTTCTCGCTCTCCAGGTGATATTCTTACACATAAACAATAATTCACCATCATGATGATTTTTTAGAATTTCTGTTGGAACTGTCCCTGCAACAAGCTCTTCTAATTCTACACGTAACCTAGCAACATCAATTGCTTGTGAATCTTTATCCCTCTTTTGAAGAACTTTCATCCATTCATTCAAATCCTCAGCTGTTATTTCAGTAGATTTTCTCACTGGAACCACTTTCTTCTGCGGTTCTAAAATTGGCATCCCTGAACAACTAGCTTCACCAGCATCCAGTCCTGAATTAGACTCCTCTAATCCTTCATTACAGGTGTCATGTCTGAATTTTCCTGCCCTTTTTCCTGAATCTCCTGAAGGACCAGCCAAACTTGTCAATCTATTCCCAACATATGGAATAACCAAACCATTCTCACCCTTCCTCTGCTTATCAAAAACAGGCATAACCGGACCTATGGTTACGGGTACCGTAACAGCATCTAGATTTTTTGTCAGCTCCTTGATCCTTTCAGTCAGCTCCGATGTAGTTCTGGCTAATTCTCTCGTATTTTCGCCACTGCTTCTATTCTCTCTCTCCCTGAAAGGATTACCATTTCTCAACTCAGGTGTCACATTTTCTGTCTCAATGATACGATGCGTATCTCTTATCGGAGAAACAACTGGTGTACTCTCTTCTGGTTCCGGTCTATATGGAGGTGGTCTTTTGTAAATCATGTCATTTAAAACCTCATCCTCATATTCATTAACTCCATATCTTCTCACTTCTGCCTCAGGAACCCTTTCTGTTCCCTCTTCAACTGTTCTCACAGGATATAATCCCTCTGACATACTAGCATCTCGCCATCTCGTCATTCGATCATGATGAGTTTCACGACCATGTCTCCTCCCGAACATATACCTATAGTTGCCTCCAGACCTCTGTTTCTCTCGCTCATGTACTTCCTCTTCCCATTCCACTAAAGCCTCGAACTGTGTCGGCCTTGGTCTCGGGTCAAGACATAACATCTTTTCCCGTACATTTTTCAACATGGCCAGATTAAATGAACCATGTTCTGGAAATGCTAAAACTCCATCTTCTTTGGTATACCTAACCCAATTCTCCAACCATATACAGGTATGATACCCATATCTCGCAGCCATGAAGGATGCAGGCGTTTTCGATGGAGGTAACAATTCACCCTCTCTCGTTTTAACATCTTTATCCTTGTCGAACCAATTTTTAATCTTTCTGAACAAAGATTTTTTCTTTTTCTCTTCTTGGTAATACATTTTAACGCTTACCAAAACTTTCTAATCCCTTCCGTAATACAACTACACAATATGATTTTTCAACCAATAACAGCGCGACTCACACTAATGCACCAATCCTGGAACGTTACGTCACTAGAATAGCTCCACCAATCCTTGCGCGGCTCACACCAACGCACCAATCTCAGCGCGAGCACTATTCTGATCTAATATCCAATCAGAGCGCGGTCTGTTTGACGTCAGCAGTCGCTGCAGTCGCTTCTGTCTCCTGTCTCTTGTCACTCCTCTACCCCTCCTTTACAAAATTTCTCAGTAGACTCCTTGTCAAATTTCTACAAAATCTATTAGTTACAACATATAAACATCTCCATTGTCTGCTTCGCTAACCAAAGAATAGTAAAGAAAATCTATTTCACAAGAAACCTCTCATTGACACAGTAGCACATCCCTCTACTCTGCCCTTCTAACATACATTCATTAACTGTTTCCTCTAGGACTTGTCCAAAGAGTCTTACAATCAACTAAATATACGAACATTCACACACATTCTTACAAGAAAATATAATACATACACACAGAATCCTGCTTTTCCCGAGAACAGCGAACAATCTGCTCCACTACAGAATTATAACACACATCAACCAAGCAGCTTACTTCTACCCAGTTTCTCAAACAAGCTCAGAGAATACCTATTACTTCTCCCGCGATAAGCTTTAACGGCGAACCTTACGGATCCCTGGGACTTAAAACCAGAGTTTCACAGATAACCTTCACTACCATATGCACTCCTTATATACCAGAAATATCTCTAATAGTAACATATAACAATGTCACTGATTCCGAACCCAGACAATGTGAATTTTCCTGCATACGTACAGGACCAACAATCCCGTCTTTCCCGAGAGCAGCATATACTTCCCTCTGCGCTACTACGGAACTGCTACTAGCTCCCAAGTTCCAGAAGCACTACATATAACTCAACATGACGACTCCAACATATAGTATTAGTACATATACCAACATTAATCAATAATCAATAAGCTAATGTACAAGCAATCTAATCAGATCAAGACAATCATCAATAACCATCCTCTGCTACCAGGAACTTGATGCAGATTGGGGTGTACAAAATCTCCCTACTTCCACGGATAGAGTAATTTCATAGTTACACGCACATACACTCACCATACACTAGGGCCCATTTCACTAACATACACTCAAATACTCTACCAGCATTGAACCTGTGGAAAGAAACCTTCTAAAACTCCTAAACCCCACATCTACACCGAGGTCGATAAGACCTAGCTATTGCAATTGTCATAATCTAAACAATCTATACATCAATAATCAAATAGAGTACTCAATAATTGACAAGAAATAATCACCAACACCGTATTTAAAATTATGATTCTTTATCTAAAATTAGTCAAAAGAAATTAATCAGAATAAATCATTTTCTCATAATTACCTATTCTAGCTAAATGTCAGAATGGGTCATCAGGACAAGTCTCTCAGTAGAAATCTCCCAAGTCACCGTCCTCAGAGCATCGATCCTCACCAACGCAGGTTTGGGAAGAAAAATGGCAAAGTGGCAAAACCCTCTCTAGGCTAACAATTTTTATAATATTTTGGACAAAAGAAAGCAACAAAAAGTATTCATCGCATCCGCTGAACCTCTGAGCAAAGCGAGAAGGAAAAGGATGTCACATCGCTACATTTGGAAAATCTCCGCTCAGGAAAATCACAAAAATAAAAAGACAGAACAGGAACCAAAAATAAAAATGTATCTCTTTACAGTCCACATTTCCTCAGCGATGACACAATGCTCAGAGTTCTTTCTTAACAGTTCCTTTGTCCTCCAAGGCTGTCCAATACAGCTGGAAACCTGCCCAGAACTGCTACTGTCCTCACGGAAAGTTTTAACCAGGCAAGGATTGTGATCAAATGTGTTCAGCAAGGCCTTCTCATCACAAATTCTCACTCGAGGCCAGGCTGCAAACGGCGGACATTTTTGGTTAGGCCAAAATGGACCATCTTAATTAAAAGAGACAAAAAACAACGTTACCACAGCATAGTGATTGAACAGTGTTAACCCCACTAATACCCTTATGTGTATGTAATTATCTAGCTTTAGCAACACAGAAAAGCATTAATTTCAAAAGCGTTTCGTGCTTAAAATAAACAGCACTCAGCAACGTTTATTTAATAAAACATGCACATTTGTCAATAGCAATACAAAAGCGTTCCCACGTGTCGGTTTTCTTCTCATTAGTATGTTGGTAAGTTTAAACACACACTTACACAAAACAAATAATTATTAATTAATGATTATTAATTTTAATCATGACAAATAGACAAACCAGAGCTTCAAAACCCTATAGATTTTCATTAGAAAATCCTGCTCCAGCAGTAGCACTGATCGGACACCTTCTATTGCAGTAGCAAGAGTTCCCACCTGCAACAAAACAACAGACTAGAGGACCCTCTTCAGCAAAGATGCCCCCTGGGAGGCAGGTTTGTAGGCGTTGGGCAGACCCTCAGCTCCTTCAGCAGTAAGTGCAGACTTGAGGTCGTGTCTCCTCACCCTAGGACACTAGAAGACAGGCCTAACTCAGAAACATCTCACCTTGAACAACATAAACTGAAGTTATTTGGTTCAACCCTACAAGCAACCGAATGACAGTGCTCATGAAGAACTAATCAGCAGTCCCCAGCTACAAAAGTCTTCATGGAATTTCAAAAGGTAGCTGTTAGATTAGGCATCCTTGACTTGGTTCGCCCCTAAACTTTTGCCTTCAATCCTCTTGTTTTGCTGACTTAGTTTGAACTGGGTTTAGGACTATGCACACTTTACTGCAGCTAAGCAGTACTCAAATGCTTGTGGTCTCTCCTTAAAATACGGTACATTTGACTTACAACCAATTGGCATATTTAATTTGCTTATAGGTCGCTAGTACAGTGATACTACATGCGCGCAGGGCCTGTAAATAAAATGTTATTAGTGAGCATGCTGCATTGATGTGCCACCCACTTAATTAGCCATTTAAACATGCATCAGGTCTGTGCCTGCAGCCTGCATGTATATTTTTAAACTTCGACCTGGTAAATTAAACCTTTTGCCAGGCCTAAACCTTCCTTTCTAATACATATAAATCACCCCTAGGGCAGACCATGAACAGTCCAGAGGGTATGGTGCAGCATATTCGAACAGCAGGACTTTTAATTTTTGCATATCCTTGTAGTGAAAAACTCCTAAAGTCATTTTTCGGTACTGCAAGGCCTTCTTCTCCCAAAGGATAATGTTGGAAATACCCTATTATATTTATTAAGCTGTAACTTCCAGTTGAGAACAGATAGACATTTTGAGTTTAGTCTCTAAATATTTGAAATGAGAAAACTCTCTTTAATGGCAAAGTCGTATTTTTAATCAATCACAATTCTGAACATTCCACTTACAGAAAGTTGCCAATTTATGTTTGTCCTAACCATTTGGTGCCTGCAAACTGACCTTGGGTCTCATGATTGGCTGTAGATGGTTGTTGGTGTTTGTATATTGTGCCAAGGTGGTGAGACAAAAGAAGGAAAGGTGTTGGCAGGATGAGCCACTCTGAGTTAACAAGAGGGAGGAGCTGCAATCTACCACACTTGCACATCACATAGGCCCTTCCTGGGCTCTCCCAGAAAGGGTTTAACACTGAGACACAACACCAGCAATGTGTCACTTTTACGTGACGCATCTGTGCCGTTTTTGCCCCATGGTGCGCCGCATTGTAAATGTGGCGCATCCATGGTGGCGGAGCTGTGGCGCACAATAACTGGCTCATCCCTGCTGATATGCAGGGATGCGCCAGTTATTGTAAATATGCCCCTTTGAATTTAATCCAACATGGGAACTAAAGGAAGGGGCAGTCTCCTGTTGGCTATGCCATTACCCAGGAAATCTTGGTTTTATCTTCTATGTTGCTGAGCTAAATTGGCCAGTGAACGTCAAAGACTGCTTTGCACAATTCTTAGGGCCAAGGGTACGGGGTCCAACAGGAAGGCGTCAGATTGGTGCTTCTCAGAAACTAACACCTGCCTACTCGCAAGATCGGGGAAATGTCTTCATTTAATGAAAATTGCACTTGACGCCCAGCTACTGCTTCCAGAACCTAGGGCCGGTACCAATCAGGAACAACATTTGTTAGTGCTCTCTCAGCTCAGGCAGGCCAAGCAGGCAATGAAATGGAGGGAGAACCACATTGATACCTCGACCACAAAGGAAGCAGCGGGGCCCAGCAACGGGTAGAGCTGGAACTTTAAAACCGAGGCAACTAGGCTATTATAAAGGACGCAGTAGCGGTTTGTGGAGGGAGTGACGGTGGGCAGTGAGGCGGGGCGGGGAAATGTAATCACCGGAATATGGATGAACGGAGGTAAGTACACATTTAAATAAATAAAACGAAATCCTTTGCGCGCGCTGCATCGCAAAATGTCATGCAGCGCGCGCAACTAAATTCGTTATACTTATTTAAATGTGTACTTACCTCCGTTCATCCATATTCCGGTGTTTACATTTCCCCACTCTGCCCCTCCCCCGCCCCGCCTCACTGCCCCACTGTCACTCTCTCCACAGACCGCTCCTGAAAGGACAGCAACGCTATCAAAACAGCAATCATGGTAAGAGATAAGCAACCTACTAGCTCTGACCTACAAGGATGAGGAAAGATACCTGCCAACTCCTATGATCCCTCTTACCCAGGAACCAGAACTTACAAGCAAACCTTTAACGTACTTTGGGGAAATGTTTGTGCAATATTTATTAATCACCCTTTTAACGGGAATGACTTCACTCTTCTAATTGATTTAATACATCACTTAGCTTAACGGCAAAGAAGGGTCTCACCAGTAGAAGAAGCAATAGTTAGTCTGGGGTGTTTTAGGTATTAATGGGGGGGGGGGGGGCGGAAGTGTGGAGACCAGAACCTATTGAGCTTTTAACAGGTTCCCGGGATATTCTCGTACAACAGAAGCAAATTCCTATCCCAATAGTAAAGAATTCACACCTTTTTAATTCATCTTTAAGGAAAAATATCACAATTAAAATGCGTTATCCAGTTTCTAGGCTTAGTTGTGCACTTGCAAGCACAGCGCATTTTAACATCAAGGGACTTGCGGATATGAGGGTTGAGGGAGCCAGGGTGGAGTGGTGTTGATTATGTGCTTTTATACTGTAAAGATTTTAAATAATCGTGCGGTTAATAAAATTACTTACTTGGCGGCGGCGCACATTGGACACTGCTCTGTCGACATTGGAATGGCAGCTGACCGCTCACCAGAATTACATGTGTTCATCATCACTGCAGTATTGCAGCGGTCTTGTGACTGAGGAATTTCAAAGCAAACATGTATACAGTTGATGTATGTTTCTATCTTAATGACATACTCCTATGTCAAACATACATGAGCTCGATGTGCACATTGGTCACACCTGGAATCCTCACTATAAAACGCAACCACTCCTAAGCAACCATACCTTGCCTTCAAACGTTCGAGGCAGCAGAAGCTAAACACCATTTTATCGTTATCTTTAACAATCCTTAGTAATTGTTCTTACTTACTTCGAGTTTTTTTAATATTATTTCTTTTCTTAACAAGGTAGGGAAAAGGGTCCCTAGAATTTTAAACACAGAATCACCAGTAATGGTATATGAGATTATTAGCGTCCAGCCACAGATGTTTGGTACCCTTGTTCACACTAATAACATGACACACACAAGGCAAATGTAGGCTAGAATTGTTCCCAAAGTGAATTCTGTATCTAACACCAGGTGCTCACATGAGAAAATGTGGGAATAAGCACATCTTCCAAGCCACTCAACCGTTTTCCCTGACAGGAGAAGTTGTATGGAATTCCACACACTGAAGGCTTTGCAGGAATCCCTGGTGGCAAGAGACTGGTAAGTTAAATCACAATTTTCCATCAACCACCCTTGCAACACAAATGGCTGAGAGTCCTGGAGACAGGGCCCCAACTTCAATGAAGAAGAAATTCAAATGTTGACTGATAAGGCTCTGTCCCACTATAGCCAGCTGCATGGCTCTGCAGAGGAACACGTGAGAAGGCACTTATAACATCGATATTTCCACAATCACATGTCTCAAACTCACAATTTCGTGTAAGTGCTCATCTTTTGTAAAATTGATATTAAACAGCACATTTGGAGGCATTACTATGCTGGATTACTGTATGTTTACCGAGCACACTGCATGGAATGCTTTCAAAACTAACCATAATTTCATTAGTTTCACTTAAAAATGATTAGGTATTCTGTAATGCTTTGAAAGAACTGTATGGTACTCTGGTACTTTTCTGACAAAAAACACATACACTTGCAACATTATGAAGAGAACACATTCCTGGTTAGGGTTTAATAACTGTAAACTGCATAATAAACTATACAATTATGATCGTGTCACATAATACCCCAAAAAATTATTTTATGTTTTTGTGTTATATCTAGGTCAACCTCCCAGCAGAAGAATAAAATCTGGCAGGCCATCAAAGCGAAATTTAAGACCCTTGGGGTCCAAAAGTGTCATAGCCTGCATTGCCAGAATCTGTAGGCGAACCTTTGGCACTGGACCAAAACCACAGAAGAGGTACAGCTTGGAAAGTTCTCCCAGGAGAGGAAGTGGGTGTGGTGCACCCTGACTCCCTTAATGGCCCGCATCTTGCCAGTGACCTACCCAGAGCTGGATGAGAAGCTGAAGACCATGGAGCAGCAACAAGTCTGTAAATGTATAATTGTTTTTAATGTCCTTTAATATTTTTTTTCAGGCTCACAACAGATGTCAGAGTATAACAACTCAAACCACAACTCTAACAATGTGAAGTCTACCCTTTCTAAATCAATCGCTGTAATGTGAGTAATGGCATATGGTGAGGCATACATAGCTAACATCCCATGCTTCTTCTCACAAGTGCGTTAATGCCTAAGGCATGTGCTCAAAGACATTTGGAATATGTTAGGGTTATCATTGATGAAATATTTCAAATGGCAGCAACATCTGTTGTTTTGCAACTGTTACACTGTCCAAAGCTATGTTCTGAAAATAAAATAAAATAAAGCTTTTTTTTCCACAGAAAATTGTTGTTGTGGAGTTAATTAGCTTTTGTAGCTGACAATAATGCCCAAGATATGGCTACACTCCAATATTGACTTGTTAAGATGCATGTTTATTAACATATTGTCAGGCTTTATATTCAGATAATTGTGTCACATACTAATGCTAATACTTTGTACTAGCATTCTCAACGTAGCTTTTTGTTAAATGGCCAAGGCTTCCTACACCCAATTATTCAACCAAATGCATATGTACAGTGCATACCTACTCAGACACTGTCAACCTGAAACCTTGTCCTGTGTTTGAGTTCTAATAAATGTGCTAACTTGTTTTGTTTCTCAATCAATGAATCAGCATTTATAAAGCATGGCAAATCACCCACTCTTAAGAAGTATTTACTGCTTCGAGGTGGTGTGATCATTCGAGCAACCAGGTATTGAGTTGCTTCCTGAATAGCTGGAGCAACGGTGAGGTCCTGAGGTGCAAGGAAAAGGTCATTCCATGCCTTGGCAGACAGGCACGGGAAAGAGCATCCTCCACTGTTGGGTCGACAGATCCGTGGGGTGTCTGCTAGGTAGAGGGAGGCAGATCAGAGGTGTCTGGTCGGTTAGAGGAAAATCAGGCGTTTATTGAGGGGACTTTGCTGTTCAGGGCCTTGTAGGCGTGGGTCAACATCATGAACTGGTATCGTTTCTAAATTGGTAGCCAGTGTAGTTTGTTAAGGTGGGTAGTGATTTGGCTCCCTATGAGAGGTTCGTGGTAGAGTTGTGCCACTGAATTTTGTATTGTCTGAAATTTCTTCATGAGGCATGCCGTGTTTCCTACGCACAGTGTGTGTCTGTAGTCCAGTCTGCTTGTGATGTGAGCTTGTGTGAAGGTTCTTCTGGCCTTGGCTCTGATGTTTGGTTTAAGAGACTCACAGGCCTGCCTTCGAACATGGATTTGTGAATCAAAAACATAAGATTGTCTAGCAAGGGACAGACGTGTCACATAGAGGCATTTCTAGAAATGCAATAAGAATTTTCTATAGTTAAGGACACAAGTCCAGTTTGCACTGGACCTACTTCAAACCCTGATGTTGACTTCAACTGTAATGATAGATATCCCCTAAGTGTGCTCATTTGGCTAATGTGGCCCTCAGAAGATTTCAACAGGTATTCTTTCAGGCAAACCCTAAAATGTTGCTGTTAGATATTGGTTTACTGGTTCAAAGGGGTAAGGACAATTCTTGTAAGGGCGAATGACAAAAGACATTAAATTAACCTGTGCTTAACCGTCCGCTATCTTGGCACTAAAGGGGTTGGGCTTAACTCAAAGGCAATATGCAAAGCACATCTAAAACACCGAAACAGTAATAAACACAACACAAGAAAAATCGCACACATATGTTGCTCAATAGTGGACATTTTAGGAAGGAAAATGACACCAAAATGACAAAGATAAAATAAACAGACCGGGACTTCTGATTTTTTAAATTCCGAATTAAAAGACAGTGCCTAAAAAATCAAAGCATCAACCGTGGTTAGCTGGTTGTGCTAGACCGCGACAAAGTCAAAAGTTAAAGGGCGACTGTGATCTTGCCCGGGTATGATACAGGGACAAGGTTGCAGTTGGTCAAACATTAACTTAGTAAGTAGCACGTTTTTTAGTAGTGGTATTTCCTTCTTGGGACGGGTCTGCAGGCTGTAGCCGAAGAGGGCACTACAAGGCTTAATACCTTGGCAGGAAGGTACACCTGAATGGGACTTGCTGCTATGGAGATGAACCAAGTGGTCTTTGTGACAATGTCAATTCCACCTACAATGTACATTTAGAAGATAGACCCTGCAGATCCACACTTTTTTTTGGTTCAAGTAGCAAACTTCAGTCATCCCCAAGGATGATTATCTCAGGGGCTTATACTTAGTTTAAAAGTTTAGAAAAAAATTCCAGCGGGAGTCCAATTTGAACTGGTCAATTGGCCAGACTGCAGGATAGCCTACAAGTTGATAAAGAAGCATAAAAGTAAAAAAAAGGTTTTGAAATAATTTTGTTCTCTGGATACTTTTGATGTCTGTGTAGCTCACACAGGACATCTGTCGGCTGACCCTTAGAGATACTGCTGGGGTCTTGGAGTCAAGGCAAGCAGGTCCAGTCTTCATTCCAGTTTTCAGGCGGCATTACCATCCTTCTTCAGGTCTTTACAGGTCCATAAGTGATCTGACTTTACTTTCTAAGGGGGCAATTTTTTTATCCAGTGCCGTCTTGTTGGTGCCTAAGTCACTTTATTCCCCAAAAACTTGTCAGGTGAGTTCTGTTATCCTTCCTAACTGTGGCTCCAGCCTGTCTAATGAGACAGTGCTGAAAGGAGGCCTGGTGTGTGCAGCGATCTGTGCTTTTTGAAATGCAAGTGGAACAGAAATCAGCTCCGCCCAACCCATCCTGCAAGGATATCCCACTCCTCTCCACAATCAGGACCTATTGTCTATGGTCTGGTCCCAAAAAACATTCCAGGAGGAGAGCAATGCACACCCAGATGCAGCTCGAAACGTCTAGCCCGCACATAGCAGTTTTAGGCAGGACAATTTCAATTTTTCAAAAGTGTCATTTTCACACTCAAAAATTACAATCCAACTTTAGCATTAAAGAGGATGTTTAAATACTATCTCAAAGAGAAGAGGAATTATGTTTCTAGCATTTCACAAAGTGAATTTAGCCATAAATAGGAATAATAAAGTAGACCAGTGTTAGTCTATGGAAGTGCAAGGCATGCACTATTGAAAATAGTTTTTAGGTTCTTTTCACTAGTAGGGCAAGTTTAAACATTAAATATATATGTTCTACTGGGTTTTGTAAACTCATATGCTAGATACCTGTTCACAAGGTTCCGGTTTGACCTTTTCCACCTTCTTCTTGCTCATCCCAGGGGTTGTACCAAAGGACAAACTTGTCATCCTGTGGCTGCGATGATCAATTTCCACAGGATATGACCCATTTTATGAAGAGATAATTTTATGCAAGTACGCCCAGCCTTTATTTACCTACAAATGCTGACAGGTAGCACTGTGTTTTATGTACTCGAATTCCTAAAATCTGCCATCAGACTTAGATCTAGTTGTGATTAACCATCCTGTTTAACTTAACTGTACACCCTGCAAAGCCCCCGATGATCTGTTTTTAATGCTACAGCACTTATGTAACATGAAGCCAGTGGCCGGTTTGGCGCTGATATTTTAACTCACCGGCAGTGCCGGTCGTGGCCTGCTTATTTTTACTAGACTTACTGTTGTATGTTATTTATTTATTGTGTGCTTTTATGATTTTATTTGAAACCGAATAAATATTATTGACTTGACTTGACTACATGTCCTACTTTTTATGTCACATGCACCCTGCCCTTGCGTATAGGTATTAAAAAGGTATGTTTAGACTTGAAATGTAATTGCTGAAATGACCACTCCCTCACATCCATGATTAATGCCAAAAATATGAGAGGCATATCACAAAATCCTTTTACAATAGGAGGGAGAGAATCACCATCACATTTGTGCCAGAGTAACCCATCATCACCAACTTCTAACAAATTTGAAATGTACAGGCAAATATACATGCAAATATCATACAATAACAAATATCAGAAAACTAAAGAGGGGGCTCTTGATCTATTGCTAAGCCTCCTTATAGGGCAGACTGCACTGTTGTGTGCCATCCACGGAATAAGTCAGCAATTTGAGCACTTAGTTGCATTCCTGGGTGGCATACAGTCTGTTGTGTCTGCCATACAGAGAGACTTGAGCCAGAGCAGTGCCTCTTTGACAGCATTGCCTTCCTCCCACCACTACCCGCCCCTCCATCTCTGGACCCTTTTTCTTCCAAAATCCATCCACCAACCACCATCCCCCCACCATCTTCCTCTCCCCAAACAACCTCTACCCAGAGCCCAGCATAACACCTACACACACCAAAACAGAAACAAAAACACAAACACAAACATTCACTCATCCAAAACTGAACAAACACACAAATACAAATACAAAAAGACCCTAACTTATCCCATAGCGCCAACACTGCAACCACCACCACAGACACCAACACCACAAACACATACACAGACCTACCCATACCGCAGCAACCCCAACAAGGCACCACCACCACACATGCAACACCACATACACTCACATTCTGGCATCCACCACAAATCACCAAAACCACAATTGCTACCACGGACACAAGTACCACACACTCACACACCCACATCCCAGCACCCACCTGAAGCAACACCATCATTCTCTACAATGTACCCACTCAAAACAACTTCCTCACCCAAACAATTGACCAAACCTACACTGTCACCAAAGCAAGTACTAAAAAAAAAAAAATTACACCCAAACCCCCACCCTAACCCAGTTCCTCACCCAATCAACCACCCAAACCCACAGCCTCACCCAAGCACACACCCACAGAAAATTACCCACACCAAAAATACGACCCAAACCCACACCCTCACCCACATTCAAACACCCACTCTACCCCACAACCTCACTCAAATACCAAACGAATCCCACATTCTCACCACACCACTACCACCACCCCTGTAGCCAAAACCACACACATCCTCACCCCAACACCCACAACCAGCTCAAAGCATCACATGGTCGAAATCTCCACCTCCGCGCCAGAATCCCCATCCTCCAGGCCGGAAGTCCCACCTCCGGGTCCGGAATCTCCGCCTCCGGGCCGGAATCTCCGGCCCGAGTGCGGACATAAAGTTAGTAGTCGTAAATCCATTCTTTGAATACCAAAAGTAGTAAGTGCATTCTCTGAATACCAAAAGTAGTAAGTTTAGGATTTTGTCTTAAGTTAGCTCTGTAAATCGGGTCCTATGAGCCAAGTATAAAATGAAAGTAAAACACACTTGCGAATCTGTCAACGATGCAGTGGCTCGGTATCAATACTGATAAACTATCAAATTAACCCTTGCATACTCACTGTGAGAAATTGGGTGGTTGGTTGAGCCCTAGTCCAGCAATAGTCACAATCCCATGAAGGGTGAACCTGAAAGAATCACTAAAGTAACCTCTGCTTAACCCCTAGGTAGCTTGCCACAAAAACACAGCCAGGCTTAACTTAGAGTTATTGTGTAAAGTATTTATACATGACTCAAGCAGTAATAAATTGAAAACACAACACAAGAACAATCCTATAACAATTAAAAAATAGAGTCCATTTTAATAAATTATTTGACAGCAAAAAGACAAAAAAATCCAATGGAAAGATTGGTAGTTGAGTTTTTTTAAAGTATGAGGTTCAAAATAGCACCTATAATATCACAGTGCAAATCATGGACATATAGTTGCGTGAGACCGGGTAAAAGTCGAAAGTTAAGGCCGACTGCAATGGAGCACGGTTCGGATACAAGAAGTGGATTGGGACCGGTTAGCACGTAACTTTGGACTGCAAAAAATATATGAACAAAAGTGCCTGAGAATGTAAAGTTCAGTGGGGCAAGGCTGCAGGAGATGTCCGAGGAGCGTTGTTGTCGGATAGCGTTCGATTAAAGTCACATCAAAGATCTCTACATTCAGACTTAGCCACCAAAATGGAAGTTGAAAAACTCCAGCTGGCTGAAGCAAAGGGCTGTGGCCGTAGACAGTTCCAAGACGTCAGATACCCCTTTGGTGAAGGACTGCTGAAATGTATGGGATGCTGCAGAGAGAACGTAGTGAGAGAAGCCGCAAAGTTAATGCAACCAGTGATGCACCTCGGGCAGAGATATGAGCAAGTCAGTCCCATTCTCCTTCTGGTTCTGAGAGCAATTTTTGGCCAAATTTTGTATAAGTCCTCAGGTTTAGAAATTGGCCATCTGGGCACATTTAGTACCATAACCAAGTGTCCAGGTCTAGTATCATGCCTCTTGAGGGTTCAGGACTCGCTCAGGTTGGGTCCAGGAGCGGGTACACGATGGTGGGAGCCTGTTATGTCTCTGTGGCTCTGTAATAGGGGACCAGCAAAGTAGCCTGTGTAGTCATTTTTAATGACCCTGGGTGCTGGTGTAGGTGCCGGGTTCAACAACAGGGCTGGCCTCTGAGGGTTCAAGGTAGACTCCAGCCAGAAAAGCAGCCCTTCCATGTATAGCAGTAGTCTGGCAGAGTGAACAGCACATCACAGCAGCAGGCAGTCTTCTGATAGTCCTTCTGCAAGTCCAGGAGTATACTAAAGAGTAGGTATGAAGTTCCTAATTTAATACCCTGGTGCCCGTCCTCCGGAAGGTGGGAGAAGCTTCTGGAAAGGTTTTTTGAATTGCATAACATTTCAATGACTTCCCTTCCCTGGCTCCAAGTTGGCTGCAGTGGGAATATAGGTTTGTTAAGCCCTTTGTATGAAGGCAGAGCACATGTTATTCAGGTATAAATGGGGCTGTGCTCAGCTTTGCCCCCCCATTGTGCCAGCAGCTGGCCCATTCAGGCACACCTAATCCCTCTATTTTGTGACGGGCTGGAATGAGTTCACAACATCTAACTCTTAGTTACACTCATGTGACCCCGGCCAGGCTACAGTCACACAAGAGCCAAGGGCAGGAGAATTGCAATTTTCTAAAAGTCCATTTTTATTGTAATGAAAAATCCAACTTTACCAAACATGACATATCTACCTTCTCCCAAATACAAATGATAGCTAAATAAATGTAATAATGAATCCCCAATGGTATCCTATTAGTGAAAAAAATAGCTTTTCACTACCAGGACATGTAAAACTTAAAAGTATATCCACAGCTTTTTACTTACACAGCATCCTGTCCTATGGGCTACCTAGGGCCTTCCTTAAGTGTGGATTATATGTAATAAAAGCGTTGTTCAAGGGTTGGCAAGGGGGTTTAAATGTAAAGTTGACATGGCAACTGGTCACTGCATTCAGGCTGCAATGGCAGGCCTGGGATATATTTTAGAAGGCTACTTAAGTGGGTGGCACAAAAGGTGTTGGAGGCCTACTGGTAGCATTTCACTATGTTTAATTTACAAGCCCTGAGTATATGGTATACCCCTCTATAAAGGACTTAAAAGTAAACTAAATAAGCCAAATAAGTGTATGGAAATCAAACCACATTTAAAGGAGTGAGCTCAAGCACTTTACCACTGGTTAGTAGTGGTAAAGAACACAAAGTCCTAAGGCCAACAAAAGCAAAAATCCAGCAAAACATTGAAGGTAAGTATGCAAAAGGTATGACGGAAGACCACACTAAGGCTGACAGATCTAACAATCAGATTCATGGAAAATGAAAGACTTGGTAAGGGGGCTCTGTTCTCAGTTTGTTTGGTTGAAAATCGCCAGGTCAGTTGTAGAGGGTTATCCACCATGAATGCACTGATTGAAACCAAAGTCATAATTGGACAGACGGAGATGTGGCTGAGACATCTCCTTCAGCCACTTTTAGCCCAGTACTCTGGAAGCAACGGAGAGAGAAGGTTTGACAGAGTTTCATCCAATGTATCTCTGGCATCTAAATTAAGCAGATGGGTGGACAGTCACTATGGTGGACAGTGCTGTTTTGCAATGGTTTTTATACATCCGCCATGATCTAGATCAGGCCTTTAGTTACAATGAATATTCCTGCCCAGTTCTCAGACTGACTGAATCTTTCACCCTTAGCTATGAAAACTATGTACATCACCCTAATACTTGAAAATTCATCTAATCTTGACACCTGTGACCTAGACTAATGCCACCAGCTCGTGGGACAATGGATGTTGCTTAACAACCTCAAACTAAACTTATCGAAAACCAAGATCAGCCTCTGCAAATATGAGGAATGTATAATTTGACCAATATTTGACTTCAAGAATGTGGAACACATTCAAAAACATTAATGGAAGTAAGAAATCTGGAAGGGATTATGGACTCCAACCTATTTACAGTGTCTCACGTAAATCAAGATACCAGAATAGCCTTCTCCACCACTCGAATATATCACAACATTTTCTCTCATATAGTTTTCTCTCAAAGGACTTACTTCACAATCTCCATGGTGCATTTGTGCCTGGATATGTGGTTGGTCTTTATCTTGGGAGTCCCACACTATATATTACAAGAATGATAGAAAATATAGAATGTAGTCAACTGTTTTTCCTATGCCGCTAAAGATAATTTTAATGATACAAAAGTACAATATTTCAACCTGTAGCTATAGAATATTGACTACCACTATACTTTCATTATAAGTATCTATAGATGTGCGCAGTATTAATATGCTTAACTCCACATCTACTTACAGTGAAGATATATCTACTAACTATTGCAGTATAGGGGTAGTTAATATATAGGAGTTGATTTTTTTAGTTAAAAATGTTTATATTATGGTAATCCATTGAAAGACACATCTCTTTTAAAAAAAAACTCATCCTCACCCACAGGGCTATCCATAGCCATGGACTATCTTTCATCAAAGCGAGGCCATATTTCATCTAAGTGATACATTTTAAAGAGCACCATCCATTACAGCTGCATTCATCCTGTACAACCCACCTGTGCTGCTTCATTCTCTAGAGCCAGTTAGCCAAGTTATGGACTTCATAGTTGGCAAAAATAAGTGACATAGAAATCAGGAAGGCTATTCTAAACCTAATGATTCTCTTATGCTGAGATCCAAGGAGCACATATTTGACTGTTCCCTTTCTTACAATTAAGGGATTAGCTCCACAAAAGTGGTAAGCATATGCAAAAGATGCAGCTGTAAAATGTCACCTCTCGTTGATTCCCTCCAAATGTAAGTACCCGTACAAGTTTCCCATGATATGATCAGTGCTCTCTTTGATACTCACACATTACCCCAAAATGCATCCCAAAAACACTACTTATTACAAATGAAGCTCAACAGCAATGCACACACAAGAAGTACTGTTTTACTTGCCCAGGAACAAGCCCTTCAGGCCATCATTAATGATATGAGCTACTATACAAATACTTCTATAATTCAATAAAATACAAAAATAGCATCACTAATCTGCAAACACCTCTGATCAGCAATATTTCCAAGTACTGAAGATTTGGTTTATATTCTGACTTCTACATCATCGTTTTGATCAAATATCTGCACAGCCTGTGAACAAGAAAATCAGTGCTAAGTATTGTTAGACTAGGGTTGCTCTGTAAGCACCTAGACAACCCCTGCACTTTCATTAGTGACTGTGCAACACCACAAAAGGCACCAAGGCAGTGCTACGTTCAGAATTGTGAAGCTATTCAGGGTCTGGTGGTATAGCGACTACAGCATAGGCATATGGTTTAATGTACTGAATGTACTGTGAACTGGCAGCATAAACTTCCATAAAATACGATTTGCGACCCACACAGGAAAACAGGACATCAAATTGGTATCAATATTATTTTGACATTTCTGCAATTTTCATGTCTGTTATGAGATTTCATTTACTGGCAGAATAATAAATACTAATAGAAGTGTTCAGGGGCTCATAGTAGACAGTGGTGTACAGAATACATCAGGCTGCTATAGGGCAATTCTTCAAAAACTAATCGAAATTGCTTGGTAAAGCACCACAAAAAAACCTGTGAGCAATGTATCTACTAGGTCAGGTTGTGTTCAGAAACCATGAACATTCTCTTGTAGTACATACAAGTATGTAAGAATGCAAGCCGTATGGCCAGTTACTGTCTGTTGGAGTTGTTGCTTGAACATAAAATACCTTGAAAAATAAGAGACAAGAGGAGTTTGGCAAAACAGGAACAGTTTGTTTAATTAAATGTGCAGCCAGGAGAACAGTTACAGGCATAGGGTCTGAGGACTGTCTCAATTTACAATCAATCTGACATAGGTATTTATACAAAAATCAGTGCATGACATAAAATAGTTCTGGTGATCCTTTTTTGGTAAGGAATGTGAACTGCTGTCTTTGGAGCCATAATCCAGGTGGGCCTCAGCCTTACGTGAACACAATGCGGCCAAGTGGATAACATGTGTAGAAAACCGGCATGGGGAGCGTGTGATCACTGCGTGTAGTGTGTGTGCTAGGTCCAGATTAGCAATGTGTTCCTAACTTCATGTGGCATCTGACTTTGTAGTGTTTTGAGAATGTGCATTCCCTTCCAGCCATGTGCGTATTATTGTGGCCAATCTCCTTGGACCATTGTGGTGTAGCTCCTCCTATCTGTGGGATTGATCTCGGGTGTCCAGTTTGCTTGTTTGTCTACTGGCACCATGCCCACCCACCTGTGACCTGTCAATCTGTGACCTTGGGCCTGGATCTCAGCGCCTGCCTGACTACGCATTTCTTAAATGGGGTTGACATGGAGTTCTTAATGGGCAAATTCATCAATAAAAATTAAACTTTGTTTTTATACATGAATGTATCATTATTCATATTGACATCGACGTTCTCAATATTAATATTCCCCCCACTTGAATTTTCAATCATACTATCTAACCCCTACTTCAAGACAGTTACTTTATTGGGTGCCTGTTGTTCCTCTTTTTAGATGAATACTACTTTCCTAGTTACTTGCATTCTACCCAGTTTGAGGACTGCATTTTTACAGCAAGAAATAAATACTTGCACAGAACTACACAAAATCAAGAACATGATGAAAACTGGCAACAAAGATGAGCACGGTCTGGAAAGCCTCTGGGGAAGTCAGGAGAAACAATTTGAGAACTACTCCTGCTCACGAGCACCTCTCTCCTCATGCATGTCTCTTTGTAAATGGTGCAGTGCTTGGATTGCAAGAGTCAATGTCCTATCATCCATGTAATTTCCTGTGATAAATATGCAGCAGGATGCACCAATCTCCAATCCTGGCACACACCCCTCCCTCCTTCACAGTCATTAAGCCTAGCACATACTGATGCTGCATCACCATTATGCGGATTTGCTCTCAGTTCTTCCATTATCAAATTAAGGCCGAGCTCAGAGCTGTTTATCATTGTAAGCATTTCCCACCTGGTTATTTGGAGCCAGTGGACATTAGCTTTTGACTGCACAGTGAAGAATGGCATAGACCCTCTCAGTCTCTATTCATCTGGAATGACCTTGTACTGACCCCAGCCAAAATAATCTGCAGTTCTTTTTTACAGGCCTGATGCAGTAAGGATGTCTTTTTCCTTAGCAGGTGCCGGTAATGACCAGGGTTGGGGTGTATATGGTTATGGGGGAACAAAGTAAGCCATCTGGGGATGAGCTGAGTGGAGGCAAACTCGCCGCACTGCCATAACATATCCATCAACATGGAGGTGCCCCATTTCATATCCAGAATGTGCAGGATTGTGCAGCAGTTTTCATTTGTGCCCAGTGAAGCATTACTTTACCTCTGAAACATAAGAAATATAGTGTATGTTACTGTAGAATTAGGTGTGCCACTTCCCTTCTAGCCAAGTGTATCTACCCACCTGACATCCCAGATTTCCTGACATGGGGTGTCTTTGCTTTTGTTCAACCCTCCCTTATGAGACGCATTTCCATTTGTATCCTCAAGCTGGAAAGCCCTACACAGGAACTCTATGCCTGGGGTCCACTTTTTGTTAAAGAAGACTGCCCCAGATTTGCTAAGGGCCACCCTTGTACCACAAATGGAGGCAGGAGTGGATGTGTTTCTACATTGTGTTAGGGGTTTCGCTACCTCCAAGAATCTCTTTTCTAGGAAGTCTCTGGGCCAAACAGTGTCCTTCCCTTTTTACGCATCCTGTCTAGCTCAGTTTGAATATCGTTAGACTCTGTGAAAAGGTATAGAGCTATTGGGTTGGTCTCATATAGGGTCAGATTCACTAACACTTTGTGGGACTCTACCTTGTTGGGTTGGATTTGGACCCTGATTCTGCATAGGTATAAGTGGAGAAGGCATTTTGCCTTTTTGGGGGCCACCTTTTGGGACAAGTAAAGTATGCCTGTCCCTACTGCATGCAGTAGCAGTGAACATATGCAACACAACCTGGCAGCTGCCTTGGAACCGATGGCGGTCATGTGCTGATAGTATGTGTTGTGTAAAAGGGAGCTGTGCAGTGCATGTGGAATTCTAGGGCCCGATTCACAAAAGTAATCTGAGACAAAATCCTAACTTTATGACTTTCGGTATTCACAAAGGGCATTTAGGAGTACTATAGTTAGGAATCTTCAAATTCTGCTACCTAGTTTTTTACTAGTGGCATATTGATATTTTCTCAGTGTCTTTTTATAGATTGTCTTCTTTTCTTCTTCATAATTTGCCCACCATTTCCTCTCCTCTCTGTTACACATGTTTTTTTGAACCAGGAGATGCTTCCACTAGAAATCTTCTGCCTTCTTTTGAAGATAAGTGTTTCCAGTGGTGAGTCAATCACAAGAGCCTAATAGGCAGTGTTAATATCTCTATCTTAACTCCAGACTGAGGCTTGAGTGCCTCGGTACATGAAGCAACATTCAGTTTGGACCAAGGTCTTGACAGGTCTTGAGAGTATTGACGGGTTTCTGTTTGAGGTGGTGTACTGCTCGATTTTTCCGGTCTTATTGTGTTGAAGGGTGATTTAGGTGACTTCAGTCTCTTTCCATTCAAGTCTAAGGGTTAGAGTAGTGTATAGAGCCTATTTATTAGGCACTTCGACATGATCCTGTGTTCTTCCCCATAGATTAGGGTTTGCACATATATCCTAGAGCATAGATCCATTAGTATTAGGGGTAATCTGTTCTATAGTGAGGGTATTTCATGGAGTCGTGCTGAATCCAGGCCTGGTAGGCCTTAAACGGGAGAGACTCCATCTTTCTTTCCTCTCCGGCAGCTTGGAAAGTTTCTAGGTCGAGGGTGATGTTTTAGTTACGAGGTGTTATTCGCTTGGAGAGAACCGGTTCAGGCCGGCCCTTATCGAAGGATTGTATTTTTCTTCATGCCGAAGACACTACATCAGGCCGGCCGGCTGGGAATGTGTCCTTGGTACGGGGAGGTACAAGAATTTGGTGGGCGGCAGGTTACGGGCTGGAATTTTCCATGAGAAAATGCACCTCTATATTAGTGAAAGTCTGAGGCAGATACTGGCACTTGCTTCTTGTCCATGGGCGGCACCTGGCCGTTAGTAGTAAAGCTGCTACTTATTCCAGGGAAGACAGATGACAAACTTGGAGGTGGAGAAAAACCGAGAGATAGATATTCCAAAGAGAAGAGAGTAGCCGATGAGGAAGAGGTCCCAGTGACTCGGAGAGGGAGACGGGAGTAAACCCGTGATTGCGGAGGTGTGACTTCCAGGCGAACCCGAGGCGCAGACGAGAAGGGAACCTAGATGACCATTGAGTGCAGGCTACATACGACCAAGGTGATGTCAACCCCTTACTATTAGAGTGTACAACTTAATCTTTCACTTTTCTTTGCAGGTTATGTGATATATATTATGTTCCGTGAGTGTGCATGTAATAACTAAATAAAGTGTTCAGTTTGTAGTAAAGCAATATGTGCTACGTGTTCTTGTGTAAGAGGGTAACCTATTCTTCTAGTCAGCTGTGACTTAACATGAACAGATGTTAATCCTGATCAGGTAGGTGGTAACTGAATAAGGGAGAAAGGAGCCCTTCGAACTGGGGAACAAGTTGTGCTCAACTAGCTGTCTTTGTGTGATCTGATATATAGTAACACTGATGTCGTGGTAATTATAGGATGAACTCGTGCTAAGGCTGCCGTCTGGGCAGGAAGTCCTGGGTCCATTTGGGACCGCGAGGCTGTGACTGCCGTCTGGGCAGGAAGTCTGTGGCTGCCGTCTGGGCAGGAAGTCCTGGGTCCGTTTGGGACCGCGAGGCTGTGACTTGTCTAAGGCTGCCGTCTGGGCAGGAAGTCCTGGGTCCGTTTGGGACCGCGAGGCTGTGGCTGCCGTCTGGGCAGGAAGTCCTGGGTCCGTTTGGGACCGCGAGGCTGTGGCTGCCGTCTGGGCAGGAAGTCCTGGGTCCGTTTGGGACCGCGAGGCTGTGGCTGCCGTCTGGGCAGGAAGTCCTGGGTCCATTTGGGACCGCGAGGCTGTGGCTGCCGTCTGGGCAGGAAGTCCTGGGTCCATTTGGGACCGCGAGGCTGTGACTGCCGTCTGGGCAGGAAGTCTGTGGCTGCCGTCTGGGCAGGAAGTCCTGGGTCCATTTGGGACCGCGAGGCTGTGACTTGTAGGTCTTGGTATATATAGTAGGAATTCCCTGTCCTTAGGTGGTACATATATGTGGTTATTTAGGTGTAAATAGGCCCTAGGGAGGGGGTAACGTTCTGGTTTGGGTTAGAGAGGCTCTGTTGAGCGGGTTCTATCTGATCCGAAAACCCAAGCAGAACAGGTGGCCCTATGTTTATGATGGAAAGTTTGATCAACATGTGGTCAGATCAGAGTATCAGTACAAGTTCAGCGGCGACAAACTTAGTTAAGTTGGTAAAAGTGTGGTCCAATATGTGGCCTTTGTTATCCATCGGGAGTGTAACTTGCTGGACAAATTGCATTCCTGCAAGGTCATGGTTAAGATTGGTAGCTGCTGTGCAGCTATTATCATTAAAATTAATATTGAGATCTCCCAATAAGGTAAAGTCTGCTGAGTGCAAACGAAGAGAGGCAACGATTCAGGAAATATTGATGCAAAATCTGTGAAATGCCTGGGAGGCCGATTGATGAGAAGGCCTCAAAATGTCAATGTTTCAGAGAGATTAACTGAAAACAGCAGGTATTCACAGTTAGTGATACTCATTGAGGAGGCTCTACATTCCAAGGTTATTTTAAAAAAATTGCGAACCCCCCACCTTTCTTTCCAGTTCAATTGTTTCTAACGAACGCATATTCGAGGGGTAGGACAGTTGATATGTCAGGCCCACAGTCGTCATTTAACCTTCTTTTAGTAAGAAACAGGACTGCATGTGTCTGATCCTCCAACAAGATAAAGAGTTCCGCACTATGTTTCATGAGCGATCAGCAGCTTATGAGGAGCATTGGCCAGAAAGTCTCCGCATTTGAGGATGTACTAACATTATCATCTACCCTAGGTCCAATAAAGACAGCCTCAGGAGGGCCAGGGCTATCCGATCATTCTTGTCATTTGATAGCCAGGCTTATAGGGTCCAAAGTGTGAGTGCAGGTGTCCCTATGTGGCGGATTCAGATTTTTCAATGTTTCACTCATATATTAAATGTGTTCCAATCTCAAAGGGGCATGGGTTCTGGCCCCTGGTCCCGACTGGGCTTGGATTGGTGCAGAAGGCCTTGTCCGCCCCCCCCCCCCATTAAGTAGAGGAGGAACCAGGCATGAGCTACAAAGATGGATTGCCAACAAAGATGGCGCCTGCTTTTGTGCTCTCTGGGCTGGCTCTAAACATGGCCAAAGGAGAGCCCACCTCCTATTAAGCACCGAAGTACGCTATTCAATTGTGCAGATAAGCAGTATGTGCAAATATGCAAGTCAAACAATAAAAACAGCTCACAAAGAAGTTAAAACAGAATAAAAAGCTTAGGGAGATTTCAAGGCAGTCCCAAGCAGTAAAAAAACATTCACGCGCCTCTTGTGTCTGCTTGTGTGCGCACCCCAGGCCTCATTAAGTAGAGGAGGAGCTGGGTGTGAACGAGAAAGCTGAACTGCCAACAAGGATGGTGCCCGCTTTTGTGCTCTCTGCCCCTGTCTGTGGTTGCTGTTATCGTGTGTTTGTCCAACTACCTGATCTCCGGTGCGGCAGTGTGGAGGCTGACTGACCTCTCTGCCACTGAATGTAAGGTACATTCGGGCTTGGTTTTAAGGATGAGGGCTTTTTTAGGGGCTGGCCCTGGCCCATAAATCTCTGTTTGTGGTATGATTTTAACTGGCATCTGTCTGGCAGGTAGCCCATTCTGTGGCATAGTATCATTCACTAGGATCTGGTTGCTATTAACTCTCTGGCCTCTACCGCTATAGCTAGGTTAAAACCTCTGGGATTTTGCGGTGGACCTCCCTTTAACACTTGTGCTATTTGCTCCTGTTTTTCTCTATCCTTCTCTTACCTTTTTGGGGGTAATGCAATATATGGGCTTGTATCTCCTGCCAGGTTTAGTGTTTAACCCAACCAAGCTTTCCAATCTGCTTTGTATGTTGGTGGGCTGCCCCTTTTTGAGAATATTGTAAAAGAATGCAACTTGTGGACACTTATTAGTCCACAACTGTCCTGTCTATTGTCCCCATCGTTCCCTCATCCTATTCAGGAAATTGTTTATAGTCCCCCTTTCTTCATAGTGTCCACCAATAATATTCCTACTTCAGGGTGGTCAGGGAACATCTCCTGCAGGGACATCCATATTCTGTGAATGAATGAATGAATTAATGTGTTTGTAGAGCGCACAGCTGCTCAACAATAGTGTCCTGGTGCTGATTGGCTCATGCAGATAGGACCATCAAGCACATCTAGCCTTGGAAAAAGCCAGGTGTTTTAAGAAGTTTCTTAAAGGCTGTCAGGTCAGTAGAGACACTGAGAGCAGCCAGTATTTGATTCCATGCTTGAGCTCCCAGAATCCCAAAAGATCAGCCGCCCATATGGGCCAGGTGCACTCTGGGGATGCAAACCAAACCCAGAGAGGAGAACCTCAGGGATCTGGCAGGAATATAATGACTAACTCTGGTTCTTAGATATCCTGCGGCCTCTCCGTGGAGGGCTTTGAAGAACATTGGCCTTAAACTTGACTCTCTCCTTCAACGGGAGTCAGTGTAATGCTTTAAGATGGTGGGCCATGTGTGTCCTGGGTTTAAACCTAAAGACCAATCTTGCCGTGGCTTTTCAAACAACTTGAAGGTGCTGGAGGAGGGCACCAGGCATGTCCAGGTGTAGAATGTTTGCGTAGTCCAATCTGGAAGTCACCAGGTCCTGGAACACTGTTTTCCTGGTGTTGAGAAGAAGAAAAGGAATAAACTCTCTTAACGTGTGTAGCATGCCAAAGCAGGTGCCCACTAAGGCATGTACTTGGGGCCTCAGAGAGAGTGCACTGTCAAGGTAGATGCCAACTTTCATTACAGCAAATTGGGCTGAGAGGGCGGAGACATCTCCTCAGGCCACCAATGTCTCCAGTTGCTCACAGAAGGCAAGCCAAAGAAGACAATTTCCGATTTCTCTGAATTACATTTGAGTTGGTTTGCTTTGAGCCAATTGAACATCTTGGTGATGCATGATCTGATCCTATCCCTGTCGAAGTCCTCTACTCTGTCGAAGGTGAAGATCAGCTGTGTATCTTCAGAATATGAAATTGTCTTAGCCCCACAGGCCTCCACCAAAGATGCAAGGGGAGACATGTACATGTTAAAGAGAGTAGGGCTAAGGACAGAGCCCTGGGGGACTCCCACTTTCAAGCTGGTAATTGAGGAAGCAAAAGGGGGCACCCAGATTTCCAGGCTTCTGTCTTCAAGGAAAGAGGTTAGCCATGCGAGCGCCCAACCACCAATTCCAATATCACCCAACCTCTCCAGGAGCCTATCATGTGGGACCATGTCAAAGGCCACCGACAGGTCCAATAAAATAAGGATGGCTCTGCCCCCTTGGTCAAGCTTTTCCTTAATGTGCTCGGTGACTTCCAGCAGAGCCGTCTCCATACTGTAATTGGCCCTGAAGCCAGATTGAGTAATATGCAGGAGGTTATAACTCTCTGCATAGTCCGAGATAGCTCTGTTCACATGCTTCTCCAGTACCTTAGAGAGGGCTGGGAGAAGAGAGATGGGCCTGTAGTTGTGGGCACTTTCGGATCTGCAAAGGGTTTTTCGAGGAGCAGGAGAATGTTTGCATGCTTCCAGATAGAAGGCACGAGGCCTGTAGAAAGAGAATAGTTCATCACTTTATTAACTGCAGGATTTACAGGAGAGGCCACAGTGGCCAGCAGTTTTGCTGAACACACATCCACAGGCGAGCCAGACTTAAGGCCCCTGAGAAACACAAGCGATAACTCTGGCTGTATAGAAGGAAACTGCAATAACACCAGCGATTACAGGGTATCACACTCCTTGCCCAGGTCAGGTTCTCCAAGGCCTCCTCAGAAAAGGATTTTTGGATTGTAAAAGTTTCATTATGGAGGAACGAGACCAGCTGGCTAGTCCATTCTGCAGAGTGCGGAGACTCCTCAGCAACGGCCTTGGGGGACGTAAATGATTTTACGTTGTTAAAGGTCTCTGCTCCTATGCTAGGCACCTTGAAATTATTGCGTAGGTTTTCGACCAGTCAATGGGAAATGTAAGATCAGCCTCTAATAATACATTGCATAAGATCGGATCGAAGGTTTGGCCCAGGTTATGCGTTAGAGAAGAGGTAAATGGGGCAAGGCTGCATGCTGTCATTACTTCAGTCAACGAGATGACATATAGATCTGTAGGCTTGTCCATATGTATGTTAAAATCCCCTAAAATGAGAGGGTGGTTGTATCTAAGAGCAGGAGGGGCAATAGCTTCTTTAAGAGACCTTGTGAAGGTATTAGGCGGGTCAGGGGGCCTATAAATTAGGTCCCCAGCCAGGCATTGATGGGGGATAGAGTGCAACGGAAGCCATTCTGCACCCTCAATGGGGTCCATAGAGATAAAGGTACAATCAAACTGTTGTTTGGAAACAATGGCAACACCTCCCGTCTTCCCTGCTGAGCGGTCCCTCCTAAGTACTTTATATCCGGATGGAATAGCTGAGGCAATAATGGGGGTTAGAGGAGTTAGTCAGCCATGTTTCTGTAAAAAACAGCAGATCAGGGCAGACACCTGTCAGGAGATCATAAATCTGTGCTTCGTATTTTTGGAGGGAGCGTGTAGTGAGAAAAATTGCCTTAAAGAGCCTCACCTTTTTCTCTGAGCCGAGACCCTTCGTACTGAGGGAAGATAACATAGAAGAACCCCCCATGTCTTGGGGAAAGGCCCAGATGCAAGGAGTTTCTTAAGAAACTGGAAACCACTATATCTGACTTCCAAGAAATAATACATTGAAAAAGACTGAAAAATTTCAGAAAGACATATAAAATTACGCTAGGGAACGTACATATCCTTATTTAAAGAAGGATTTCTTTCAACAGAATCCCAATCAGTTCAATTGGGTACCAAAGCACACCACCTTTTCGGATACAGCTTCTTCAAGCTCAGACGAAAATAATAGTCGAGGAAATACTTCCAATTATAGATTTGGTAGAGGACAGAAACCTTCTTTTTTAGCGAGAGGCCAACCACTGCAGAGAGGCCCAGCTCGAAACGCATGGAGGGGTTGGGTCAGGAACCAATATATTCCCAGGTTCCGCCAAACCAGGAACAGTTACTACGAATGGTAAAGCCAACATCTGTTGAGAATTTGTCCAGAATGGCAAATCAGAATAATCCCACATTGGCAGTAGTACCTATTTTTAACCTATCAACACATGAACTAAGTACTAAAGAGATTGAGCTGTTAAGTCATGGACTATCATTTGTTCCTACTAATAGAAATGATTTGTTTACAACTCAGGTGGAAATGTATAAATTCTTTAGATCAATACGCCTGAAACATTTCTTTAATAAGACTCCACTTGCGACACAAAACAATATCACAGGATTACGCTGATCTTCTACATTTTATCCAGCAACTAACCTTATGCCAAAGGAATTAATCACCTTTGAAAATGTTGTGTTAACTGAAGTTGAACATATGTTCTGTGATAGAAAATATGTTAGATATAATTTTTCAAAAGAAGAACATCTGACTCTCAAAACCCTTCAGTCGGGATGAGATTATGATCAAACCGGCTGACAAAGGGGGTAGTATCATTGTACAGGACAAGACAGATTACGATATGGAAGTTTTAAGACAATTGAACAATGCATTGCATTATGTCAAATTACTGAGAGACCCAACTGATAAAATCATAATAGACATTTTTAGCCTTACCAGTTTAGGCAGTGATGGCCTGTGGTTAAGCCAAAAAGAATTTGACTATTTAAACAAAAAGGACTTTTCGATTCCGGCGTTTTATACGCTACCGAAAATTCTTAAGGATAATGTTAACCCCCCTGGTAGACCTATTGTGGCGGGGTGTCAATTTTACAACCACTGGCTGAATATGTTGATTTTTGTATTAAACCCTATGTGGCCCTTACTAAATCATATACCCGAGACAGTACAAGTGTGATCACACAATTAGAAGGGCAACCATTTACACACAAATAAATATCCTTGTGATGATGGACATAGAAAGCTTATATACAAGCATACCTCAATCAGAAGCCCTTAATGTCATCAGAGAAGTTTTAGAGGAAAGAACATGTCCTCATCAGGTTCCGACGGATTTTATCGTAAAGTTTGCTAAAATTGCATTGGAGCAAAATGACTTTATTTTCAATGGAGATTTCTATGGTCAAATAAAAGGCGGCGCCATGGGAGCAATTTTTGCTCCAGATATAGCGAATCTTTTTGTAGGCTCCTTCAAAGAAAGAGTGATTTATTATAATAATCACTTTTGGGGCCATATCAAAAAGTACCTAAGAACATAGATGATGTATGTTTGATATGGGAAGGTTCTGTCTCAATGTTACAGGAATCATTTATGGCTAAATGAGCAGGACACGAATCTCCAATTTACAATGGATTATGATAACCAATCCATACATTTTTTGGATTTACGAATCTGGAATGATGAGGGTATACTCTCAACAAGTCTTTTCACTAAGCCCACAGCGAGGAATACGCTTTTAAAATATACAAGTCATCACCCACGCAGTTTGTGTGATAATCTCCCTTTTGGACAATTTTTGAGTATTAAACACAACTTTACCAAAAGGAAGGATTATATTAAAGAGGCTAAAGTTTTGCAAACAAAACTAGTAATGAGAAATTACCCTTATAGATTGGTGAAACGCTCGTTGAAAAGGGCCTGGTATTATGATCGCCAGGCTCTTTTAGAAACCAAAAGTCGTCAGGAAAATGAACATGAATCTATTATGTGTGTAACTACGTTTGGAACTGAGTCCAAATCAATAAAAAAGATAGTGACAATGAACTGGCACCTTATACAGAAAATTGAACCACAACTGAAGCCACCTCGCTTTGCCTTTAAAAGGGCAAGAAATTTGAGGGATCACCTGGTCAAAGCATATAGAGAACCAATCCCCACTATGTTACAAAATATATGGGGATTAATGCCTATTGTAGGTCATTATCCATGTGGACATTGCGCAGCATGTCCAACTACATCTATGGTTAAATCATGCATTTTAAATGGAAAGGAATGGGTATTGCGACAGCACTCTAACTGTTTAAGCAGGAACATCATCTATTGTATACAATGCCCGTGTTCTTTGTATTACACAGGCAAAACAACACAAGATGTAAAAAAACGAATAATGCAACACCAGTCCCGTGTTCGATGTAAAATTGCCACTGCACCGCTGGTGGAACATTATTTAGAAAAGCAACACGCCCCTTTAGACATGAAATGGTTTGTTTTGGAGATTTTTAAAAGCACAAGAAGGAGACAAAATGTGGATCATCTGCTTATGTTCAAAGATAATAGGTGGATTTGGGCAGCTAAAACTGTGGAAAAAGGAGTGAACTCTTTTGTGGAGTGGCCAACACTGGCAATCCTGTAAAGTTCATTATAGATCACTGTATATAAAATCTGGTTGATCTGAGATAATTTTACAAGTGTGCGGTAAGATATCAGATATATAGTTGGACTCAGTTGGTGAGTAGTCTTTTCCTTAACTGACTTGAACATACAGAGATATTTGGGTTCAGTAAATATGAGGTGACATAATAACCTATATAATTGGTGACAACAAGGTGTATAAGGTTGTCGAATGGCCATTGACATTAAGCTTACGAGGTTGGTGTTCATTATAAATGCCACCAGGCGTAACACATGATACCCATTAGACATATTCTGAAGATAAATGAAATGCTTTTTATAAAAGAAAAGACATCGATTTTGATAAAAGAAGAGACATCGAGGGTTATGCATTGTTTGCATTATCAAACGCGCTTGACGAGTTATTGTGATATGGAGCGTCAGGCACAAAAGATACTCCCAAGATGGCTGACACGCTTTGGGCGTTTGATCACGTAACGCCAGAAAGGTCAAAGGGCGTCTGAGACGCCGCTTCCTTACTCGGTCTGATTGTCGAGTGAGGGACGGAGTAAGACAAGTTTCCTAAAGTAAGTTTCTAACTTTGTAAGGCACGGACATGTTTCCTAAGAGTAATGGTGAACATTATTGTAATTCCAACGTGTTATGTTCACCTTGCAGATAAAGTTGCAGATTATTTTGCAGACTTCGCTGTGAGTATTATGACATTATGTATGATCACTTGAAGGTTACCAGGGTGAGTACCGTTAACTGACGTAATATATGTGCTCCAACTATAGATTAAATGACAAAGTGGCAGAAGGTAAGAGTAGGAGTAGATTGTCACAAGTGGTGATTTTTGTGAGGTATCTCCGGAGTCATTCATTGTTGGATGTAGCTGTCTTTTAGGACACTGCTGTTGAGGACAGGTTTTAATTACCTGGAGTCTCTGTAAGCAATTTTTTGCGTGGTTTGGGGGTTTTACTCACCAGTTTTTTTATGGATTAACTCACCTGTGGTGATAAAGATGGTGGATTCTTCTCTTCTTGTTATAGGGGTTCCACATTTATTTTACCTTAGATTGCACTGCGGCTTTGGTGGAGTTTATGAGTTCTGGCGCATGGTGATTTGTATATAGGAGCACTTAATTTTCAGATTGAATGATGAGCAGACGATTCAGATTTTGGACTCAAGGTTTTTATAAAGTATGTTTTCTGAATATGTAAATAGTATATGTTTTATGTTAGATTCATGGTGCAAAATACGTCCTGAGGATGGTCGCGTGGATTTGATTTACCGTGTATGAGACCGAAACGTCGACGCTATGACACATCTTTTGTGTATATAATTATCAGTGGATGCTTATTGAATTGCACTTATACAAACAAATTGATTGCAATATATGGCTGATTGTTTATACTGCCCATATGTTTGTACAAAAGGTGTCACACACTACTGTATATGTTGTAGATAATGAGACAGTAGTCATTTGGTTGCCATACATGATATGATTTATATAATGGTATTCTATGTTCTATTAAGAGAATGTTTTGAATATGTCAAGAGATTGATTCTAATATAAAAGCAACTTTTTTGATAAAAACTTCTTGAGCTCTGTGGAATTGTGTTCACTTATGTGACAAACTTAAAATATGAATCAAAGGTAAATTAATCCTCAAGGATCACTTATGTTTTGTTACAGTTGCAAAACGTACAGCGAAAGTTGGCCCAGTTGTCGCTGCTGGCTGCTACACCCTGGCAAGAGTAATGTGTACCAAGGTTGATCAGTTGATGATGCCCATACTGGATAGTTGGTCTCTGGTCCCAGGCTGAACAGGCATGATGGATGGCATTGGCTGCCTGGGGGACGCTGACGGGCGCAGACAGGCTTGACTTTGGTGCACCTTTTGCATGCCAGCAGTGCAGACGCGCAGCGTCTCTGCTGTTAAATATGTGAGACTAGAGTGCACTCCTCCCCAGAATGGCGGTGCTCTATGTCTCAACTGTGAGGCAAATCAGACCTGCACGGGAAAGCCTAGGAAACCTAGGTGCCTATTAGGAATGAAATGCAGCCCATCATGCTTATTGTTTTTGTAAGCGTAATTGCTTGGATGCAAGCTGGGGCAAACACCATGTTAGTCTTCTCTGCAGTAAGATTACTGAGCAGACTTTTGATATCTCCTACCGCTAGGTTTATTCCCATGGTGTTCTCCTCAAAACATGAGTTCCATTCCCCCCTCCATCCAGAATTGGTGGTGACTTTCTCCTTACCCGTTATTATCCATTTGAGCCCATAAAACATAGGTGGTCCCTGATGTGCCCTTCTGTAGTAGCAGGTACATTCTTACTTTGGGTAGCTCTACAGGTTTTTCCCCAACATGGCATTTCTATCTTTTTAGGCATTTTTGAATGTACAGAAGGTTCCACTTGGGATCTCCTCCTCCATCTCAGATGCAGTCTTCCACTATGGTCATGTCCTCTAGTTCGAAGGATCCCTCCTCCAGCTAAGGTCTATCATACTAGTTTTTTCCCTCGGTCAAATGGGCTAGCAGGTGGCAGAATAGCTGGGCAACATCTAGCTTTCTTTACAACCACAATCTCCCTTGGGGTCAATCTATCTATCCTGTGTATTCGGGTGGAGAAGTGCATGTCTTTGTCGCTGTACCCCTCGTGCGCCCGCCACGGTGTCATATTTTTCCTATGTCTCAGTTAGGTCAGCACCAGGCTACTTTGCCCACTTCTTCCATGGTCAGCCCCTCTTCTGCTTGAAAATTTGGTGAGGCTTGGATTGCAACCAGAAGCCTCTCATGTAACTCTACCTCTAATTCTTCCCAAATCTGTGCGCTGCACCTACCCCCACCCTCCTAATGTAGGGGGTGCATTGCTCTGTTTTCTCGCTGTGCTTCCTAAGCGCAACCTCTTTCTCACTTCCTCCCTAGCTCGTGCCTTTCTTCCACATCCCATCTGGATTGCCTCCTTCTCTCTGAGCTATGTGCTGTTCTTTTCGGTCGGGCCTTGGCCTTCTAATCCTCAGCTACCTAAGCAAATCTTGTAGCTCCACCCTCGTCTCAGATCCCAGGGAAATGGGGACCCATTCCTCACTCCCACTAGCTGTCTCACTTTCTAGAACCAGGTGTCTATCCTGTCCTTATATCGATGATTAATCCAGAATGCCCAGCATCGGGATTGCACCCTCATGGTTGAAAATGGTTCAAGTACTATAAAGGAAAGCAAAATGCGATATTCCACTCGCTTGGGAATTACATCGTGATTCATTATGGACAGAGTTTAAATGATTAAGGAATGGACTCTATATCATGTCGAATATTTGTGCTCACGATGCATAAACGTTTTTAAACAACGAGACTGTCTTTAGGAGGTTGTAAGGTTGTTACGAATTGCTTTATGGGGAATGAAGTTTTTCAATGCAACAGCATTCGGTGGTAGTAATCATGGTGCTGAGAGAGCGGGAAAATCGTAATTAGCGCGATAAGTGGGTGGGGAGAAGGAAGTACTATAAGTGAGAGTGAGGGAGGGGCGCAGATATGTTTGGGTTGCAGTCGCTTTGAGGATGGAAGGTTTTTAAACAGTCCAGGGCAGGTACGTGTACAGTTCGCTAGTAAGAATTTGGTCGAGCAGAGAAAATCAAGAGCATTACTAAGTTAAGATGCATGGGAAAAAGTTAATAAAAGCGAACGTACGGATTGATGGCAGGTTTATGAATAAGGATGTATTTTTGAAAAGGCGTGGGAGGGTTAGAGGAGGTTGAAGGACGGATTATACAATATTCTGATGTATGTTTACAAAAGGGTTTGTTAACAGAGGGGATAAGGGGAGATGTCAAGTTAGGTATACTGCTTTGAGACTTTTAAAAAAACGGGGAAGAATGAGGGCTGTATCAGCATGTAGAGAATGAGCGTTACAAGCAGAAGGGTGTGAGGGGTGTAATTTTCTCGTTCTGAGCGCAAGGAACAAGCTGTTGTTGGTTCGACAAAAAGGATGGGTTTCGTTTATTTAAATAAAAAGACCCTTTGGCGCATAACGTATTGTAATAGTTGAGCAAAAAACAAAATATGTGTGTAACAATAGTTAGTGCATTAACTGATGATTGTTTTTATTGATTATAGTGACCCCTGAAGAAGTGCTTTAATGCACGAAATGCATTGGGTTTGAGCGAATAAACACTGCCCTGAATGAAGTATGCTTTAGTCGTGCTCTTTCAAAGAGGTCCGGATGGACACAGTGGGAACATCAAGAAATCTGGAAAACAGCATTATCACTCCGCTTGTGGAATTTAAGCATGTTGAAAATAAGAACAATGAGTAAAATAAATAAGTGTAAAGTTGGAATATAAAAGGAGAATATTTATGAATAAGTCGCCTAAGCAGGCATAACTAAGCTGTGCGATTGGTCGGGGTGAGATGTCGCCCCATGCAATGGTGTCACTTTCTAGAACCACCACAAAACAAGCTGTCACTTGTGTATGTTCATCTTGTTAGGAGAAGAGGTTCTCCTAACAAGATAGAATTATATAAAAAGCTTAGGATGAACTATTGAGAAAAGATCTTTGTCAGAACGGATGTGTTAATCAATGACAAAAAATGTTGTCTTCTGTTGTCTCTCTGTTATTTGTTTGTTACAGCTAAGTGTCTCTATAGAGGAGGTTACTATTAACTATATGTGAAGCTTGTGTTACATGTATTGTGTTTTAAGACATTAGACAGTTTTATGTCTATTTTTAATTGCATTGGTAATGTGTTTTAATACATTTTATACAAATATTTTCGAAATACAGTGATTATTATGGTCTTTTGAAGTTGTGACGTTCTAACACATGGGCTCAAAATGTGGGGTGTGAATAGGAATGAACTTAATTGTTTAACGAATTATTATCGCCAAGGGATAATACATTTTCACTAACTTGTGTGTGTTCACCTAAACCAATGGGAGTGCATGTTCTCCCCACCACTGCGGTTCTGTCCGGCATGACTGATGGGGTGTCAAAGTTCTGAGAGCCCTGGCACCGGACTGGAGTTGTGCTGGGACTTCCTTCACCTGATGGCCTATTAGTCTCCCATCCCTGGGACTTACCGTCCATTGTTCGATATGGAGCCAACCGACTTCTTCAACTGGTGGGTTGGAGTATCCTAATGCAGGTGAGAGCAGGCAAGAGCACCTCCATGTCTGCATATGGTGGGGGAAGTGCCAACACCTTGATTTGGTTTTCCTGAAAGATGGCCCATAGTTCAAATAATGCTCCTCTCCTGTCTTTCTTTTGAACTGCGTATTTGGCTTGTATATGTGTTCTCTTGCGTTCAATGGCATTAGTGTCAAAAGTACCCCCTTTTCAACAAGGGAAATGTGCATGCCTTCATGTGTGCGTACCATTTGGCGCAGGGTAGTGCAGCAAGGCTTCTTGTTGCACTTCCCTAAGCCAAAGTGAATGGGCAGGAATGTACCATACTTGAGCAATATGGTGCATTCCTATCCTACCTGTCTGTGCAGGGACTGTTTGGCAGCCTAACACTAACATAGGCACCCTGGCACCATGCCTCTATGGCAGTTAGGATTGTTTTTGGGAGAAACGGGTCCTTTCCTGCATAAAAAAAAACCTAGGAGGTGTGTTCCTCTTTCCATGTGTTCTGCAGAATGAGGAAATAACGTGGAGAAATAAACATATTTCTCTTCGTTATGCCTCCCCTTAGAAGGCGTACAGAATTGGTGCTTCCCCAGGTTTACATGTTTTTTGTAAATCTGAGGCAGCATCAAATTCCATGGTTGTTGCATGGAAAAACCTACAGCAATGCCCAACGAAGAGTCTCTAGGGGGCGCAGAGTAAGGCGACGCAGTGATTTGCGCTATGTCATCTAATGATTTATGAGGCCACTCAAACCCATACAGGGTGTCTTTGCCTGCCGTCATAAATCTTTGTGAGAGCCCCACGTCATGCATATATCACTTTACGTGGTGCAAAAGGGAAGCAGGGCTGTCAGAAATAAACCCAAGAGTGTGCACAGCATGATTCTAAGACAGAAATTCAGCGTGCAAAACCTGCATCAATGACACTAATTTAGCATGCAGTTTTTTCATGACACAAACTAAGTATGGACAACCTACATATAAGACAGGAAATCAACATGAAGAAGCTGCTTCCATGACAAGAAATCAGAGCACAAAACCATCATCCTTGGCAGAATTAAAGTGTGCACAACCAATATCAGTGCCATAAATTAAGCTTGCACGCCTGACACGATATTCACAGGCAGTTTGATTAATATTCATCACATAGGGGGCATATTCTTAAGGAGCTATCACCAAGTTAACAGCACTTTAGCGCAGCCAAAGTCGCGATAAATATATCACCCCATTCACAAGCTGGTGCTAGCAGCCTAGAGCACCAGTTTACCTGCGATAGCAGCCGCAAAAAACATCGCCACAGATAACCCCGGCAACTATCGATAATGAGATGCAGAGTAGGCGTTCTCATGAAAAAAATCTGCGACAACACCCCTCCACAACATTCTCAACGACCAGCCAGATCAGCGATAAGAACACAAAACATGTGATAAGGCACTTTAGCAGCAGGAAATTAACACCTGCTCTGACCTGGTGCAAAGTTAGACAACAACCGGCAACAGACAAGGGAGCACAGCCCAGAGCCTAACATGAAGAACAACAGATGCACACACACAACTGAATATGCAGCCCAGTGCCCCAATAGGGCAACAACACCTACCGCCACCACCCCCAGGACCCCCCTCCACCCCCCCCCGCCCGGACCAACACAGAGGCAGTGCAGACAAAGAAAGCGACCTGCTGAAAACGCACCAACCTCACAGACCCAACACCAGGGAACGTCATTGCCCACCACAGGCTCCAAAGGACAACCATCCTATGCATCCTGACCACCATTGCCCACAGGCCAATGGTACCAACACAGTGGACAACCAACATCCCTCCGCAGACAAATCTGCTGGCTGTGCCGCACCTTTTGGCCTCTGGGACCTGCCGACCAACAACCGCCAGAGTCCAAGGAGTCTCACTGCCAGCCAGATCCAAGCCCCCCCCTACTGTTGTGGATGCCATCTTTGCTCAGCACTCTAGGTGCCACTAACTCTGTGCACCATGAATCATCGTCCATTACTGTTTTGGTTATGTGCAGTGGAGAGCTCACGCAGCAATGTCACCTCAGGCAGTGTGGGAGACCTGGGAGGATGATGAGGAAAATTATGCTGGTGTGACACCCCCCCCCCCCACACTGCAGCTGCATCAGGAATGTCCAGAAGGGACACAATCCTATACATTTTCTTCACAAGAGCACGCTCAGCTCTGCGGCCCCAACCGCAGCGCACTGAAACTCATGGACACTTCTGTTTGTATGTTGAGTGACCTCTGTACTTGCTCCGGCTCCCTCCATGTTGCTCAGCAGTTGACTCTGTTATACAGGTGTTTTCTGTTTCCATTGCACTGGTGTCCACTGTTCAAGTTGTTGCCAGCACCAAGCATCTGTGCGGGCTGCCTTATACCACCCCACACACATCCAGCACAGGCGTCACTGTACATGTGGCCCTGCCAATAAAGGGGCCGGGTGCAAGTGCCTGTAGCCAGTTCAACATGATATCTGCGTGTGTCCCTGTCGTCTTGTTGTATGCATGAGGGCCCTGGGCCCGAGGACATTACATTGTGCTGGGTACAGAGGATGCAGACATGTCACTGCAGGCAGCGGGTTAGAGCTTGGACATGTTGTTTTGTCGTCACCCACACAATTCGTAAGGGTAGTGGACTGTGCCGTCACACGCAGAGCCAATGTTTGTGCGTGACTGATATGGGCGTGGTTCTGTACTGGGAATGTGCATCTGCATGTGTCTCTATGGCAGTATGGTTCTTCTTTGTGGGGTGTAGGTGGTCCCTGAAGGGTAATAGACACCCACATATGTGATCTAGTTCGCCTTTTGTAGGTTCGGAACACACCCGCACCTGTTTGGCCACCTCCTTTTGGCGTTCTGACAACTGGCATTGGGGTGCCTTGTGTGGGTCAGTGAAGTGTTGTGAGCCTGCTGTGCTTGCGGGTGCTTCATACTGTGTGGTCTGTTGGAGGGGCTGGATTCTCCTCTAAGTAGCTTGGCTGCACTGGTTCTTGTGGTGGGTTGCGTGGTTGCGACCCTTGACCTCCTGGTAGGTCGCTCCCCCCGCTGCAGCTCCGCCTGCACCCCCACTGTCGGTGCTCACTGATCACTGCTGCTGCCACCGCCGGTGAATTCGAGGCCCTCCTCCACCCGCAGGCTTCCACCTGTGCCGCATCCCTGGTGGCCAGTGGTGGCCCTTAGGTTAGTTTTTCACTGTTTCGTTTTTCACTGTTTCCTTTTTCTGCCGTTGCTCTGTTCCCGCATCTGGCTGTGCCCCCTGCCCCCGCTCGCAGCCCTGCTTTGTGCCCCTTGTACTTGCATTCTGTATCCCAATCACCGCTCTGCTTTGTGCCCCTGTATTTTGCATCCTGATCGCCACTTTGCTCTGTGCAGCCTGCTCGCCGCTCTGCTTTGTGCTCCTTGTACTTGCATTCTGTATCCCAATCGCCGCCCTGCTTGGTGCCCCTGTATTTTGCTTTCTGTATCCTGATCGCCGCTCTGCTTTGTGCCCCTGTTCTTTGTATTCTGTATTCTGATCGCCGCCTGCTCTGTGCCCCTCTGCTTTTGTACACTTCTCACTCCTCCGTGCCCCGCGCCGGTCTCCCGTCCTCCGTCCCCGCAGCTGCCTCCCCTGCAGCCCCGCCCCCTCTGCGCCCTTTCGCCACACCCGTCCCTCGCCTCCCGCCTCCCAGCGGCTCCTCCCTCCCCACCTTCCCATATATGGCGGCTGCTGCGCGGTCGCGCCGCTGGGGTGCCGAAGGCGCGCCTAAGGCAAACCTGTCTGCGCCCGTCTGCACCCAGACCGTGCCCAGAGCCAGAATCCCTGGCCCCCGCACCTGCCAGGACGACCACCTCCGATACGACGCCAAGACCCTCATCGTTCTCAACCCAGGAAGAAATCACACCTGCTGCAAGGCCGCCCCGAGGCGCACCCACGGCCCCTTCACCTGCCGGAACTGCAGCTTCTCCTGCCTCATAAGCATCAATACACCCTCCACAATGGAAGCCAACCAGCTTAGATGCATCCTGATCAACACCCGCTCCGCACACAAACACGCCGTCGAACTCTGGGACCTACTCAACACCACATCACCATACGTCGCCTTCCTGACCGAGACCTGGATGAACAAAACCTCCTCGCCAGACATCGCCATAGCCATCCCAGACGGGTACAAGATCACCCACAAAGACCGCACCAACAGGGCCGGAGGAGCAATCGCCATCGTCCACAAAAAAACCCATCAAGATCTCAACTAACACCAACAACACCCTCAGCACTGCCGAACACAGGCACTTCCAGATCCACACGAACCCTAAGACCACCTTAAGAGGCACCCTTGTCTACAGACCCCCAGGACCCCGGCCTCAATTCTGCGACTCCATCGCCGACCTCATCAGCACACACGCGCTGACCTCCACCGACTACATCCTCCTCGGAGACTGGAACTTTCTCCTGGAGAACAACAACGACAGCAACTCCTCCACCCTGATCGACAACCTCGCCAACCTCGGACTGAAACTGCTCGTCACGACGCCGACCCACAACGCCGACCACACGCTAGATGTCATCTTTTCCTCAAGCCCCCACGTCACCTTCAGCCACGCCTCCGAACTCACCTGGACAGACCACCACTGCATCCACTTCTCCTTCCATAAACTGCCCACACACCACCGCACCCTACAGACCCCCAGCCGCCACTGGGGCAAAATCACTGAAGAACAACTACAAACAAACCTCACACTCAACCTGATGAATACAGGCCCCAGCTAGGCCCGCAGGACACAAGGGTTCGCTCTCCTGTAATGGAATCTATAAGGAAGTTGGCACGGAAACTGCAAAGTACAAAGACAGCATTTATTAACCCTTAAGGGTGGTCCTACAATCCACACAACACTCTTCAGTATTGCATAGAGTAGCACAAAGAACTTGCGTACACGGTCCCCTTTTATACACAATAGAGGGGCTCATAAGTGGGTGGATACAACATGAGGCAAGGAATGTTACCTTTTATGGACATTTTCGATACAAGATCAATATGTGGGCGGAGCTGACACACTCCTTGAGCCCGCGAAGACATGGTCAAGCAAGGCTAACTGATAACAGATGTGGTCAAGTCTGGGCATGTGCCAGATGGACAAAGAAGCTATTTATAGACTGTTACTAGGCAGATCACAAGAGCAACTAACACAGAGGTTGGACTCTTCTCGTGGGGAACACGTGGAAGCATGACAATACAAGATGGAGTCCAAACTTCGGTCAACATAACGGAGAAAACATGCTTTATGAGAGGGGAATTAATGTCTTTAGTAAATGCTTAATCACATCGTTGTTTCAATTTACAACAGACGACCCTTTCAGCATTTACTGAAGACATCCGGTTTGTTAGGATAATCGTCATATATGTCAATCGTCATCATTTCTTCAACTTCTTTAGCTAGACGTTTCTGGTGAGCAACATCGGCAATAGTTTTCTTATCGGGGATACAAAATGATACACATAATGAGCAGAGTAAAGGACCACACTGAATGCAGATACAGCATGAAAACAGAACCGCTACAATAATGCAGAGACCAGTTAGAACCTTCCATCCCCAGGCAGTAATTAACGCCAAAAACCACCCAGAAAAGGACCAAGTGCCGTTTTCTGTATGGATCTCAGCTGCAATTTTATGCAGTTTATTGATGGCATTATAAACTGATGGCGTATGATCAGGGATAAACACACAACAGCTACTTCCAATAATTTTACATGCTCCTCCTCTGTCAGCTAGCATAACGTCTAATACCATACGATTCTGCAACGCAACAATTCGAGTAATTTGCAATTCCTCCGTAAGATTCCCAAGTGCAGCAGCGGTCTGATTTGTCACCGCTTCTACCACTCTTGTTAATCTTCGGATCTTTCTACTGTTCAGGGCAGCTCCAACAAAGAAAAACAATCCTAAGTTAAAATCAATATACTGCTGCAGACTGGTATCAGTCTGATCTACATCGTCAAGTGATAAAGTACGTTTATACCTATTTACAGTCACATTATTCAATAATTTCAGATCCTTATGATAAGATGCGGGAGCTAGGAATACAGGAGGTAATAGAAATGATACATAGCATACCCCAGACCACCCAGCCGGCAGACGGTAATAACCTTTATTTCCACACACAAAGTACGTATTATGGGAGGCTAAGAAGGTACTATTGTTCAACCCATCAATATTCAGAACAGTAATACAATCACTAACACCAACAGGAATGAAACCCACACTCTGGACACATAGGTCCGCTTGAGCTTGTGCTACTTGAATCACAAATTTATCCTTTCCCACAGTGTCTCTTGTGTTCGTGAAGATGTAGAGAATGGATTCATTGTCTGGTCGGTACTCTTCCCACTCCCAAATTGTCCCATTCGCTTGTGGATACCCATTTTTGTCTTGATGGCATTCTTTATTGAGTCTAAAAAGCAATCGTCCCACTGTTGGTTTCCGAGTAGCAAAAAGCAAAGTATACCATGCTCTACAAGAGCCATTATGAGAGAAAGGAAGTGGTATAAATGGCGTTCCTCCTTTCTTCTGATGAGCTGGCATCATCCCACATATCCAACAGTTCGTAGCATTCGTAGCAACGTGGGTATGATGCAGCATCTGGATGAAAGTGTTATTCAAGTAAGACTGTCGATGCTTCAACTCTTGATACGGTAATGTATAAAAGTAGTGCTCCTCAGGCACCGGAGTTGTCAACACAAGAATCTTCCGAGCGGGTGTTACATCCTCCACAAACCATGTGGTTATCCCAACAATGGCTACTGTCAACATGAACCCTAATGCACAAAGGATTTTCTTTTTCTCCATGTCAAGGTAAAAATGAAACCCAATATCTTCCTGAATCTAAAAGTCTGTCAGAACTCTTCCCCTTGGGCAGCGGTTGATTTCTTCACCAGCGGGCCAAGACGGGTGTCGCTACACTAATGCAGGGCTGATCCCCCCCCCCTTGCCTCATCGGCTCTCCGTTTCACTAACCCAAGAGCCGTTCTGACAGTATGTCCCGGTACTGGAAAACTCACTTCCTTGGTCGAAGATGATATCGCCTTCCTCCAGGAGTCGCGTGGTCCGGAAAGAGCTCCTCAGTGGCGTTTGGCTCCGCAGCACGGCCTGTCTCTGCAGCCAAGATTTCTCGTTGATCGGTCAGCACGGCAGGTTCCACCAATCCGGGCGGCACCTTCCTACAGTGCAGGGAGTGGATCCAATTCTTTCTGTTGGAGACTCGCACAGCCGTCCTCGTTGCGAGGAGGACCTGCTCAGGGCCCACCCATCTCGGTTCCAAGCTGCTCGTCCTGTTGAAAACTTTCACCATCACGTGGTCCCCAGGCCGGAGACCATGTCCTTCACCGGTAGACCGATCAGGGAGCGCCTCTCGGACCTGTTGATGGATAGAAACCAAGTTATCCGTTAACTGTGCCAGATAATCGTTCATCATTACACAAGGTACATCATACACAGCCTTAGGTTTCGGCGGACCCCAAATATTCATCGGGCGTCCGAAGACAATTTCATAAGGTGTAAGGCCAGTTCGAGAGTGTGGTACCGATCTAATTGACAATAACGCCAGTGGCAGAGCGTCTGGCCAAGTCAAAGACGTTGAAGCTTGAATTTTAGCGATCTTAAGCTTCAGTGTACCATTATACTTCTCAACTAGGCCTGCAGACTGAGGGTGAAACACGGCGTGGAACTTCTGAGTGATGCCTAGGCCCTTCAGGACATACTTTATAACATCCGCTACAAAGTGAGGGCCGTTATCACTCCACAGAAGTCTACAGACGCCATATCGAGGGAAGAACTCTTTCAGCAGCAACTTCGCAGTAGTCATTGCAGTATTGTCTTTCGTAGGGTACGCTTCAACCCATTTGCTGAAGGCGCAGACCACTACTAGAACATACTTCAGGTTGTTACAGCGCTCAAACTGGATGTAATCCATCTGCAAAACCTCGAAGGGTGCAGTAGGTGTCACAAATCCTCCTGCTGGAGTTCGAGTACCCTTTCCTGGGTTATACCTCAGGCAGATCATACAGGTCTGCACCACCCTCTTCGCTGTGCTAGCAATCTCTGGATGCTCCCAGACTTGGGTAAGCAATTTCACAATTGCGGAAGCTCCAACATGTGCTAGCCCATGTGCCATCTGAACCATAGGCTGTACAAAAGCCGTGGGTAATTTCCATCTATCCATCTGCTTATTTCTCCAGCAACCCTCATCATCCAATTCTCCCTCACTAGCCCATTGTTCCCGCTCTTTGTCAGAAGCGGTCCTTTGCATTTCTCGCACTCCCTCCTTCGCATCATGCCATCTTTCCACCTGTGACTTTACTACATACACGGCAGTAGTACCGGGCTGCATCGCAGTTTCCCGTGCTACTCGATCTGCCAACGCATTCCCTTCTCCAACTTTGTCAACTACTTTCCTATGGGCGCTACACTTAACGATGGCAATTTTCTTTGGGTATGTCAATGCGGTTAAAAGATTGTGAACTAACTCTCCATGCATTATCTGTACTCCATGTGACGTTAAAAACCCTCTCTCCTTCCAGAGTAGGCCGAAATCGTGCGCTACTCCGAAAGCATAGCGGCTATCTGTATAAACATTCACACATAGTCCTGTACTGAGCTCACATGCTCGTGTTAATGCTATCAGTTCCGCTGCTTGAGCTGATTTCTGTGGTATGCGTGCTGTCTCCACTATCGTTTGCAATGTGGTGATCGCATACGCTGCTGAAGTCGTACCATCTGGTAGCTTCAGACATGATCCGTCCACCCACAGTTCTCCATCTACATCTGAAAAGGGCGTATCCTGGAGATCAATACGACCCTTTGTTTGTTCCTCAGTCACGAGAATACAATCATGCGCTTTCCGCGCCTCAGGCTGGGTTTCGGGGTATGGCAACAATGTTGCCTGATTTAACGTTACGCACCTTTTTAACGTAATATGAGGAGCCAAAAGCGTCAACTCATATCCCGTTAAACGGGCGCTGGTCAAATGCTGCGTCTTCGTTTGATTGAGCAGGGCATCGACAGCATGGGGGACTAATACCAACAACTTATGAGATAACACAATTCCCTCGCTTTGGCGTATTGACACAGCTGTCGCCGCAACCGAGCGAAAACACCCCGGTAATGCTCGGGCGACAGGATCAAGTACAGCCGAAAAATATGCACAAGGGCGCTGCTTATCGCCGTGCATCTGCACTAAATCTGACAATGCACATCCATCTTTCTCATGCACATACAACGAAAAGGGTTTTGCATAATCAGGGGTCCCTAACACTGGTGCTGAACAAAGGGCCTGCCGTAGTTGCTGAAAAGCAGTATCACACTCATCTGACCAAGGGATTGGGATAGGCGTGTCCTTTGTCAAGAGGGCTAACAATGGCTTAGCTATGTGCGAAATCCCCAATATCCACTGTCTACAAAAAGAAACAAGACCCAGAAATGCACGCACATCCTTCTGTGTGGACGGTCTCGGTGTATCCAGAATTACTTGGATACGATCCGGTGTGAGTGCACGTCCCTCCTTAGACAAAAGGTGACCCAAATAAGTCACCTTTGGTCTACAGAATTGCAATTTCTTCCTAGATACCTTATGATTGTGGGCTGCTAAAAAGGAAAGTAAGGATAACGTACTTTTTTCACACAACTCCAGGGTGTCAGCCGCCAGCAAGATGTCATCGACATATTGAATGAGGGCGACACCCTCGAGCAGAGCAAAGGAATCCAATTGTCGTTTCAAAGCCTGACTGTAAATGCTAGGGCTTTCTGTGTAGCCCTGGGGAATCCTACAAAAACGATAAGATCTATTATTTAATGTAAACCCAAAAAGATATCGGCTATCAGGGTGAATAGGAATGGAAAAGAAGGCATTCTTCAAATCAATCACTGAGAACATGGTTGCCGTAGGCGGGACCAAAGTAAGCAACGACGTGATATCGGAAACCACTGGGTACTGAGGTATCACGATCTTGTTCACTTCTCTCAAATCAATTATAAACCGATAAACTCTGGCATCCGTATCCTTTTTCAGTATGGGAAGAATCGGACTGTTACAAATGTTGTAGGGGACTTCCTCCACTACTCCTACCGCCATCAAATCCTGCACTATCTGTATGAGAGCCTCCTCGCCCTCCTGGGAAATACGGTACTGTGGGAGGCGTGGTAACACCGCCCCCTCCTTGACGCTAATGTGGACCGGTGGAATCACCATTTGTCCCACATCAGTATCCGAAGTTGCCCACAAAGCACGAGGGAGGGTAGCTAACAGCGCATCCTCAGACATCATACACATCCGTTCTGATCGGGGGTAATTGTCATTCAATATTACCCGTACACCAGCAGGGGAGCAACGGATCGTAGCCCTAAAATGCTTTAACATATCAAGACCCATAATGTTATCCGGTGTGTACGGGGCAAGCAGAAACGGACAGGGTGCAGAAAAAGAGTCAACTTTAAACATGAGGGGCTGCGAAAGAGGGCTTCGGGAGAGTGTTCCGTCAAACCCTACCGATGTGACCATTAAGCCGGATGGGGGAGCCCCCGGAACCAATTGCTTAGACAGTGCACTACGTGTCGCTCCTGTATCCACTAGGAACTGATCAGTAGAGCCCAAAACCTCAGCCGATACATAAGGGCCCTTCTGATCGACCGGCACCTCAACTGATTCTAACCCCCATCCAACGCATTCCTATGCATGCTGAGAGTCATAGTACCCTGACCGGTCAATCCCCGACGCTTGGTACTGATGCTGGCGATCAAAAACGTTTGATCTATCGCGGTGCTGCCCAGCAGAGTCAAAACGAGCCTGTTCGTTAGACTTCCCTCGAAAGTTCGAGAAACCCCCTCTACCTCGCGGGCCACCATAGGTATGCCCCTGATGCGATGCATGCAACACCGGGCAGTCCCTAGCCCAATGACCCGATTGCTTACAATACGCACATTGGTTCCTATTTAAATCAGATCGGCCCGAGGGAGGACCCTACCTCTATTACTACCCCGCCGGGGCGGGCCATAGACTTGTGCCAACATCACCTTTGTCTTCAAATCTTTCGATTTCTTTTCCTCCTGGCCCTTTGCTTCTTGCTCCTGACGCTCATAATACTGGGCGATAGTCAGGAGGGCCGTCGGTGTAGCGGTAGACCAAGAACTTTCACTCGCTTTTAGACGGGCCGCAACTGCCGGCAGCAGATTAGCCACATATTTATCCGCAAAAAGGTGGCGGCCCGTATCGTCAGTAAGCGACTGGCCACTAAAATCATGAAACGTCTCCTCAAAGCGCGTAAAGAAGTCCGCAACTGACTCGTCAGCTTTCTGTTTACATGCAGCTAACATATTCCAGTCAATCTTTTTAGGGGGAATAATTGTCTTCAGCTTAGCCACAATAGCAGCAGGAAGATCTAAAATAATCTGGGGCGGTTTCTGCGCGGGCTTCCGTTCCCTATCCTCATCCTCAAGGTCAGACCACCGGGCCTTAAAGGCAACTGTATCATCTACTTTTCGGACAGATCGCCACATATCCGGTGGTAGAATAAGGCCAAAGAACAGGTCTATATCCGCTAAAGTCATAACGCAAGAATTCAAGGCCCCCTCGACTTCTTCGTAGAAGGCCGCTGGATTTTTGCGGGGGTCAGGCAGCGCATTCTTTAATGCCATCACATCAGCTCTATGCCACGGAGTATAAACCCAATTATACACAAAATATCCCTTAGCATCGGCGGAGGTAATGTCCGAGCTAGTCCCCGCTCCTTTAGGAGGAACATACAAAGGCGCCGCCTCGCGCATTGGCTTAGCATGCACTAGATCGCTCTTATCTGATTGAGAGGTGGATGAGTGGCCTTCTGCGGTACACGAATCCGACTGCGTCTCCTCCCCTGCTCGTTGGCGCGCTTTTTCTCTATGGGCCAGCACCGCGTCCCGCAAGGCGAATAGCCGCCGAGCCGTATCAGGAGCCTTAAAGGGAGAAAAAACACCATCATGCAATGCTTTAGCATCCGATGTCACTTCTTCAGGCTCAAAGACACTAGAATATTTCCGAAAAGCAGCAATCACTTCCTCAGCGAAATGGTTCAAAAAATACAATCTCTCTCTATCCTGCCACGACCCCCAAGTATGGAACAATTCATCCACGGACACCTTACCCTTAAGTGCACGGAAGGAAATTTGCCGAAGCTCAGCCATATGCTCAGCCGATAACATGGACCGCGTATCTACCTTACCCGTACCCGGGACGGAATCTTGTGGCCTCGGAGCAGATGCGCCAACATAAGGGGGCGGAGAGCGATCTAGTAAATAAAAATCATCATCAAGATTATTAAGGACAGGATAGAGTGGCTGCCGAACAGCATATTGACCCGAAACTTGCAGCCTACGCTCTTTCTCTTGTCTCTCTGTCTGTTCTCTGTCTTCCCGACGCTTCGCTTCCTGGGCTCGCACATGATCATTCTTCCGTTGTTCCTTATCAAACAGCGCTTTCTCGCGCTTCTCTCGCTCACGCACCTCCTTCACCCACAACCGTACACACTCAAACATATCCTGACGAGCACGCCGCTTACACATACACTGTTCCACATACTCAATCTTGCGTATATCAAACGATCCATACAAAGGCCATCGCAACTCAGGATCTTTTCTTGTATATTTCCTCCATACTGTGCTGTACATTATGGAAGAAAGACCATGCTTCACGTACATATCCCTATTAGGAGTCCCCTCTGGGGGAGCTGGAGCAGATTCCTCGAGGTTCAACCGGTTTCTAAAACAGCAACACCACTTACGGAGTGCGCTAAAAGCAGGCATGCTCAGAAATAATGCAAAATATGCAGTATTATAGAAAAATGGCACTTAATCGTTGCGCCGTTCAAAGTTACACAGCTCCGGAGAAATCTCTCCACATTACCTGCCTATATGTGTTGCAACGCATATATTTTCACAAAGACAAATACAAAATATGACTAGTCATCACAAATCAAACTCAAATAGCCGGACCAGGCTTCAAAAACTCGGAGCAAGTACCGTACACCGGTTCTTACCAATCAAGAGTCCAGATTCCAACTGCCAAGCTCCACAATCGCCCAAACGGCTTTCACGGCAGGACCGACAGAAGAGGTCTCAGTCGGGGACCGGCGCCACCCAGACGGTCAGCTCGGAAGGGAAGGAAGAAAAACCTCGGGATGCCAGGGCTAAGACGCCGCTGGCAGTGATCACGTCCCCGGCCAAGTTCCTCACCTTCGTCGCGACCAGTCCTTCGAGCATCCGAGTCGCCGATGAGCCCCACGTGACGGGCGCCAATTGATGAATACAGGCCCCAGCTAGGCCCGCAGGACACAAGGGTTCGCTCTCCTGTAATGGAATCTATAAGGAAGTTGGCACGGAAACTGCAAAGTACAAAGACAGCATTTATTAACCCTTAAGGGTGGTCCTACAATCCACACAACACTCTTCAGTATTGCATAGAGTAGCACAAAGAACTTGCGTACACGGTCCCCTTTTATACACAATAGAGGGGCTCATAAGTGGGTGGATACAACATGAGGCAAGGAATGTTACCTTTTATGGACATTTTCGATACAAGATCAATATGTGGGCGGAGCTGACACACTCCTTGAGCCCGCGAAGACATGGTCAAGCAAGGCTAACTGATAACAGATGTGGTCAAGTCTGGGCATGTGCCAGATGGACAAAGAAGCTATTTATAGACTGTTACTAGGCAGATCACAAGAGCAACTAACACAGAGGTTGGACTCTTCTCGTGGGGAACACGTGGAAGCATGACAATACAAGATGGAGTCCAAACTTCGGTCAACATAACGGAGAAAACATGCTTTATGAGAGGGGAATTAATGTCTTTAGTAAATGCTTAATCACATCGTTGTTTCAATTTACAACAAACCCCCCGACGACCCCAACCAACCCGGATGAAGCGGCACTCCCCCTCGAACACTGGATGAACGACTGTGCCAACACCGTCACTCCACTGAAAAACCCCACCAACACAGACACCAGCAGAAGAGTCAGCTGGTTCACCCCAGAACTCCTCAACTCCAAACGCACCTGCCGGAAACTGGAACACATATGGCACAATGACAAGACGCCAGACAGCCGCACTGCCCACAAAGACACAATCCACAACCACCACCACCTCATCAGGATCGCCAAAAGAACCTCCTTCACAGGCTGCCTTGATAACAACGCACACAACAGCAAGGAGCTCTTCACCATCGTGAAGTAACTCTCCAACCCCAGGTCCAACGCCAACGACATCCCACCATTGCAAGCCCTGTGCGACTCCCTCGGCACCTTCTTTCACCGGAAAATCACCGACATCCATGACAGCTTCAGACCCCGGACGACCCCTGCCGACCACACCACACCGAACCCCACCGCCCACTACACCTTGACTACCTGGGCCAACGTAAGCATCGAGGACACAATCAAGACCATGGGAACAATGCACTCCGGATCCCCATCTGACCCTCTCCCGCACCACATCTTCAACAAAGCCAGCAAGTCCACCGCTCCCCACCTGCACAAAATCATCAACCTGTCCTTCGAGGCCGCCACCTTCCCCGAGATCTGGAAGCATGCAGAGATTAACGCCCTAGGCGTACCCAAGCGACCTCAAGAACTTCAGGCCCATCTCCTTGCTTCCGTTCCCAGCGAAAGTCATCGAGAAGACAGTAAACACCCAGCTCACCCGGCACCTCGAAGACAAGAACATCCTAGACCGATCCCGATCAGGATTCCGCAGCAACCACAGCACCGAGACCGCCCTCATCGCTGCCAGAGACGACATCAGGATCCTGCTGGACAACGGCGAGGCGGTTGCCCTCATCCTCCTGGATCTCTCAGCCGCCTTCGACACCATCTGCCACCTCACACTACGCACACGCCTTCACGACGCAGGGATCCATAACAAGGCCCTGGACTGGACCTCCTCTGTCCTCTCTGGCAGAATGCAGAGAGTCCGCCTCCCCCCGTTCTGATCTGAGGCCTCCAAGATCATCCGTGGCGTCCCTCAAGGATCCTCCCTCAGCCCGACACTGTTGAACGTCTACATGGCACCACTAGCACGCATCGCCCTCAACATAATCTCATACGCCAACGACACTCAGCTGATCCTCTCCCTCACAAAGGACCCCCTCACCGACAAATCCAACCTTCACCAGGGAATGAAGGCCGTCGCCGACTGGATGGAGGACAGCCACCTCAAACTGAACACAGACAAGACGGAAATCCTCATCCTCGGATCCAACCCCTAAGCATGGAACGACTCCTGGTGGCCCACTTCACTGGGGTCCCCCCCGGCCCCCACCGACCACGCACGCAACCTGGGAGTCATCCTCGACTCGAAACTCTCCATGATCAAACAAGTCAAAGCAGTTTCCTCCACCTGTTTCAACACCCTCCGCATGCTCCGCAAGATCTACAGATGGATCCCGACCAACACGAGGAAAACAGTCACCCAGGCCCTAGTCAGCAGCAGACTCGACTACAGAAATGCCCTCAACGCCGGAGCCCTGTCCAAGCTCATCAGCAGACTACAGAGAATCCAGAATGCCTCTGCACGCCTGATCTGTCGTACTTTAGAATTTGGGACCGCGTAGGAGGCAGGGCCCTACCTCTGTCTATCCCGGTATTAGCGAACCGCGAATGGTCAATGCGGTATGTACAAGTGCTTTGTGTAACGTTTTAGCTATGAATGCACTATGTATACGTTATTATACATCACTACATGGGTTCCATCTTAGAGCGGTGGCCATCTTATGGTTGACCTCACATAGGCTACATAACATGAAGCAAATACGGGCCTTTTAGAGCACATGTGCCTTCTTTTGACTTCTCTGTGATCTGGGCAGCTTGGCTCCGCTGCCCCAGGTCAGTCCGGTCCCACGAGCTCCCCGTCCTTCGGCCACCTGTGATTAGCATCAGGGCTTGACACACCATAAAGCCTTTTCATCCTACACAAGCCTCCAGCTAATCTCTTTCACACCTGACTGTTCCTGTTTTATGGCTTGTTTTCCAAACAGGAGATGCTCATGTTTATTGGGGCCTATCGATATCTGATGTGGGATCTGAGCCTTGCTGGGTAAATAATTGCGGGCTGGCTTAACTGGAATGTGGGATGGTCATCATGACTCTGCTTTTTCGTTTGTAATGTATACCTTTATATGGCCATATCGTAAACCAAGGAATGCGTGCCTGAAGCATGATATTTTGTATTTAAGGAGAAGCCCGTTTCTGTAATTTTTAGCAGTCTCCTGAGAACATACACGCTGTTGTACTTCTAGGATACCTGTAATTGGTCTGCAGCCAATAAACTGATCTTTGACTTCACCCAGAAGACTCTGTGTTTCTGTAGGTCTGAAACAGGAAGAACCCAAAGTCATAGGGTGTGTTCCCCTGCACCGCTGGGCTTAAAATTCCCAGTACTTCAGTTGGCGCCCAACTCGGCGCGATTTCAGCGGTACCGGTCCAAGCCAGAGGTTCGTGAGGAGCTTCGTGTGGAAATTCTGGAGGAAGGCCGCCACTTCATCGACCCCTGCATGTCGACGTGGTCCGAAAATCTTTTCTGCGAGGTTCTCCGCGTCCCGACGGCTACGAAGGACTGCTGCCCTGATTAATCGCCATGTTTTGGACCTTTGACGATTTTGGTAGAGCGAAACAATCGAGAGAGTCTTCTGGTGACGCCATTGATCATCGATATTCAGTTAAGTATAAGTGGAGCGTCTCCCAGTTTGAATTTGGTATCCTTCGGGATTATTTTGATTTGGAGTTTGCAAACCCCAAAGCCAGAGGACTCGTGTATTCACGAGACTATCGTAATCGATAATCCTTTGAAGTTTGGAACTAGACTAGTGAGCGAAGATGCATGGTGCTAGTGTATTTGGAAGATTGTTTTGTTTGAGTTGTGGAAGGGATTTCCAGTTAGAGGATTCATGTCCGGTTCCTCCAATTGGAACTCCAACTTATGAGCTTTATGTAAAACATGGCGTGGGCCTCATTGCATATAATGAAGTATGGATCCGATATACTAGAAAGGACGGTGTTTTAAAATGGCCCCAAAATGGTAGTTTCGATACAGATATCTTAGATAATTTGGAAGTGAAATTGTTTAAAAAGAAAGCCCGGCCGGCGATGTTTGATTCTTTCCGCCTATGGTGAAAGGAAGCCAAACAGAAGGAAATTAAGCTAGCGAAAAGAAATAAGAGAGAAAGAGGTATGTCAGTGATGCAAGCAGCTGTGCAATTTAAAGATAATGAGGAGGAACAAATGAATGAGCAATTGCACAGACAGCGCAAACTAGGGATTGATAAATGTTACCCTGTTTTGTCACCCCTCGTGCAAGATGAGACAAAAGAGAAAGAGAAAGATTCCCTAATGTCCCATTCGTTAAGTTCACCACCCCCATATGCGCAAAATGCCACCGCCCCTCCACTGCTTGTAAATGTGCAGCCTCCAGTAAATATGCCGCAAGCCTTCCCACAGCCGCCAGCTCCTCCTCAGCTGGCTCCTATCCCTGCAGTGCAGCCCTCTCAAGGGCCGCCAGTCTTGTTACCTGTTACCCCCGCGCTTCCTGCGACTTTGCCTACCATGCCAGCGGCTTCCCCTGGCGCTCCTTCTTACACTACCCAGGTACCTGTCTCTGAATCCGTTTTTCTTCCCTCTGTCTATCCCCCCGTTTTCGCCTCAACTTCCCCTTTAGCACGACAACGACTAGCTAATGTAGTTACTAGTTTAATGTCGCCTCTCTTTGGGTCATCGAGTGCGACTCCTGGCTTACAGCGTAAGCAATTGCGCAGTCAGCTGCCTGGTCCTGATGAGAAAGAGGTGTTAGATCATCTGGCGCGTAGGTGGATTGGTTTCCCTTTACTCTATAATGTGGAATCAGTTGTTACCGTTTTTCACCAATGGGATGCCCCAACACAGAGGTATGTCTTTGACAAAATGTGTGAATTCCTCTGTGAGGAATTGGAGGATAATCGTGCAAACCCAAACCCACAGGAATTATGTCGAGTGCGATTTGATTTTGAAAAAGGTACAATTGTGGGCCCCAATGTAGATAAAGCAGTTGCAATTTTACTGTCCTTCAGAAATGGTGATTGTCAGCAATCGTTGTTTGAGCAGGATTTCCCTGTGGGGAAGAAGGTAAAAGAACGCCAATATCCAATGCGTGAGGTTCCTCCAGTTTGGAGACCTGGTGATTTAGCTGCTAACCCACCTGTTCAGCCATATTTTCAGCGTGTTTGGGTGCATGTCCCATGGAAGCGATCTGAGGTGTTAGCGCTTAAGCAGACATTGCCTGACCCCCGTAAAAACCCTACCAGATTTTACAAGGAGTTATCACAAACTGCAGAATCGTGTGTAATGAATTTGGCTGACATAGATATGCTGTTTGGGAATGTGGTTCCACAGCCTTTATGGGGATCCATTCGTAATGTAGATCATGCTGCAGAATTGGGTAACACATGGGCTAATATCATTGCTGCAGATGCTGGACAAGTTGGTGGCGCGAAGCCTGATCCTTTGGTAGCAGAACTCCCTGGTAGAATTATCACATACATGAAGACTATAATGCCTGCGATGCGCGTAAATTATCCGCATGTAAGCAGAAGAAAGATGAGACAGTGTCTGATTTCTTCACCAGGTTTGAAGAAACGTTTATCAACCACAGTGGTCAAGACATGAGCACTGAAGGTGGCCAACGGTTATTTGTTGATAAATTTGTGCAGAATCTACTTCCCGAGTTGTGTAAGAAATTAAAAGACTCAGAAAGTTCCTGGGCTGTTTCCTCTTCAGCGCAAATACTGGCTACTGCACAGTATTATGAGAATAGAGACAAAGATGAGAAGGATAGAAAAGATAAGAAAACGAAAGAACTGAAAACAAAGGTCCTTTTACAGCAGGCCTATCCGCCACGTGGAGGACAGAATAATTATAGGCAAACCCAAGGTATCTATCAGCAGCCCCAACAGTTTCAGAATAGTCAGCAAATGAATGGGTATTATCAACCACGAATCCCTGTAGGTCCCAACCAATGTTCATATTGCAAAGAGGAAGGTCATTTTAAATATAGTTGCCCTAAATTAATGCAGCGTAACAGTAATGCTTATGGCGCAAGAGGTAGAGGTGGTCAGCAAGCTCCTAGAGGCAGAGGGCGTGGAAATGTTCCCCAGAACGCGCGTCCTCTTCCGCCTCAAAATACCATAAATAGCTTTGATCAGCAAGCCAACGCGACTGGTAATACAGCTCAGTACTACAATAATGATTATTATGCAGAAGATGACAATGTAGAAGATAACGATTACTAGGACAGCCGTAGACAGAGAGAGGGAGTTGTTTCAGTACCAGTGGATCAGAGCGGACCTTATGTTAAAGTAACTACAGCAAATGTAACGGAGCCCTTTCTGCTGGATACTGGTGCTGCAAAAAGTTCAATCATGCATTCAAAACTTCCTGGCGTGCCTTTGTCTGGCGAAATGAATGTCTCAGTAGGTTTTTCTGGCGCCCCAGTTAGGAACCCGATTTCTAGTCCTATGTCACTTTCTGTTGGACCTTGTGAGCTAAAAGCACCCCTCATCCTAACAACAGGTTGTGGTGAAAATTTGCTAGGCTTAGATTTGCTAAAAAGATTGCATGCAACGCTATATTGTTCTCCCTCAGGAGTGCAACTTACATTAGGCAAGAAAGTGATTTCCCCGATGTATTTGTCTAAGAATGCAATGCCACCTGAATTGTCATCCCTTCCGGATGCCCTTTGGGCTACTGGTCCCAATGATGTGGGTCTTTTGGAAATACCGCCATATGTGGTCACTTTAAAAGCCAATGTCAGACTGCCATGTATTCCCCAGTACAAGATCTCCAATGAAGGCCAGAAAGCATTGTTAGCAATTGTCAGTGATTTGATTAAAAAGAATGTAATTGAAGAGACAAGAGGCAACGTTTGCAATAGTCCTGTTTTACCTGTCTTAAAACGAACGGACCCTTCACAACCACCTGTTTACAGATTTGTGATTGATCTTAGAGAGGTTAATAAGATTGTTGTGCCACAGTTTCCAGTTGTCCCTGATATAACTGCCTTGTTAACTATGATTCCAGCCTCCGCTGCATGGTTCTCAGTGATCGATCTGAAGAATGCTTTCTTTACCATCCCAATTGCAGAGGAGAGCAGAGACATTTTTGGCTTTAGTTTAGGAGGCCGAAGCTTCCGCTTTAAACGCGCTCCCCAGGACTACTGTGAAAGTCCATCAATATACAGTCAAGCTTTAAAAGCGCAGCTTGATGCACTGGTTTTACCCAGTGGCGCTATCCTTATTCAGTATGTTGACGATTTGCTAATCGCCGCGGATACTGAAAAGATTTGCAAAAACGCTACCTTGTCATTGTTGCGTCATTTGTCTGCCTTTCATCACAAAGTGTCTCTCTCAAAGCTGCAATATTGTCGACAAGAAGTGACCTACTTAGGTCATCTCTTATCGAAGGAGGGAAGGAAACTGACCCCTGAAAGAATTCAAGCCATTGCACAGTTGAGTGTGCCAAGAACACAGAGAGAAGTGCGTGCTTTCTTGGGCATTACTTCATACTGTAGGCATTGGATTCCTAATTTTTCCTTGTTGGCAAAAACTTTGTTAGCATTAACATGCAAAGACACACCGAATCCTATCCCATGGTCTGAAGAGTGTCAGAAAAGTTTTTGGGAATTGCGTAATGCATTATGTTCAGCTCCTGTGTTGGGTACCCCTGACTACAGCAAGCCTTTTACATTGTATGTTCATGAGAAAGATGGTTGCGCATTATCAGTGTTAACACAGCCCTTTGGCGATAGACCTCGTCCATGTGCATATTTTTCGTCAACCTTGGACCCGGTAGCGAGGGCATTGCCAAGTTGTCTGAGAGCCACAGCCGCCGCAGCTATGTCTATTCGACAGTCTGCTGGCCTAGTAATGGATCATACATTGATTGTTATGGTTCCACATGCTGTGGACACATTGTTAAACAGGACCAAGACACAACACTTAACAAGTGCGCGATTATCTGGTTATGAGCTGACACTGTTAGCAAACCATACACACATAAAGAGATGCAACACGCTGAATCCAGCTACACTATTACCAATTCCAGCAGACCTAGATGAGATTGAGCAACATGATTGTCTGTTCAGAACAGAAGAAGAGACGAAAGGAAGAGTAGATCTTAAAGATACTCCCCTGACTGAGTGTGATGGTACTTTATGGGTGGATGGTTCGTGTTTCAAGCTTCCAAATGGCGATACGACTGCTGCATATGCTATCACGACTTTGCACACGATTGTGGAAACTGCACGTGTGCCACAAAATTCGGCTCAAGCAGCAGAATTGATTGCCCTTACGAGAGCATGCGTGTTGTGTGAAGGAATGAAAGTGAACATATATACGGATAGCCAATACGCCTTTGGCGTGGCTCATAGTTTTGGGCGATTGTGGAAAGAACGTGGGTTCCTGACTTCGCATGGAGCTAAGATTCAGAATGGCAAGTTGGTGAATGATCTTCTTAAGTCGCTGACCCTACCATTGCAAGTTGCGATTATGAAATGCAGTGCGCACAAGAAAATCACTGATGATGTTGGTCGTGGTAATGCATTTGCTGATGAAGTCGCGAAAGAAACAGCAAAAGATGTAAAGACTCGAATGTATGTTGCAGGCCCTGCCAGATGGGTTGGTGATGTTGGAATGTGTGAAAACACAATAGAGAGTGTAAAGTCCCTTCAAGCTGAAGCCACAGAGAAAGAGTTGAGCAAGTGGAGAGAAGGTATGGGTAAGTTGGATGAGAATGGCTGTTGGATTGATCTGTCAGAACATAGGCGATGGTTGTTACCTGATGCATATGTGCTTCCAGTGGTTACTATGGCACATGGAATGGCACATATCAGTACAAAAGGAATTTGTAAGTTGTTGGCTCCAGTATGGCAGAATGCTGGAATTCCCAAGTGTGCAGAGAATGTGGTCAAGAATTGTATGGTATGCTTGAAGTACAACCCTGGTAGGGGAACCCCAACTCCAGCTGGTCATTTTGCGCCTCCATCATATCCATTTGAAGTTTTGCAGCTAGATTTTATCCACATGGAAAGGTGCAACAACCTGAAATATGTATTGGTGATTGTTTGCGCTTTTTCAAAATGGATAGAGGCCTATCCCCTAAAGGACAACACTGCTCTATCCACAGCCAAAGCCCTTGTGAAGGAATTTTTTCCTAGGTTTGGAATGCCAAGAATGGTGTGGAGTGACAATGGGAGTGAATTTGTGGGTCAAGTGATGAAGAATGTGTGTGAGGGATTAGGGGTTCAGCAGAAATTCCACGCTGCAAATCACCCCCAATCAGCTGGATTAGTAGAGCGCTACAATGGCGCTCTAAAACTCAAGCTGGCCAAAATCCAGGCGAGCTCAGGTCTTAAATGGCCTGACGCTCTGCCTCTAGCACTCCTGTCCACCAGAATGACCGTACACTCACGAGTGGGACTTAGCCCATACTAGGTTATTTTTGGCCGCCCGGCCAATGTATGGGGTGTGCCAAGACCGACGAAATTCAGTGAAATCGAACATCCAGTACTGCTTGATTACTTGTACGAATTGGCGGCTAAACTGCGTGTTTTACACCAACAGGTGCACGATACTCTTCCCCAGGCCTCTGAGGCTCCAGGACACCCTATCGACCCTGGCACGTGGGTTCTGGTGAAAAATTTCCAGCACAAGAGCAACGATGAGCCTCGTTGGATCGGCCCTCATCTCGTACTTCTGTCTACAAGATCAGCTGTTCGAGTAAAGGGGAAGAAGAACTGGATCCACGGCGCCCATGTTAAGAGGATCCCTTTGCCTCTGCCGTATGACCAGTGGGTCCAGGAGGGTATCGCTGACTCTGAAACAGACACTGTACCTCGTTTTGTGCCGTTCAGTGATGCACGCATAAAAGGCACAACTTCAGCACAACAGAGTGACGATATTTTGCAAGAAGCTGTGCCACCGTCAATTCGATTGGACACCACAGAGCCTGAACTCTTGTTTCAAGATCAAACAGTACCTGGCCGTTTTCATTATAATCTAAGACCAAGGCCTATGGACAAATAGATATTCTTTTTCTTTTACCTTTTTATTTGTTTGATAACCAGAGCTCTCCCATCTGAAGGACTTTCTGATTTTTGTTTTTCGAACCACCATCCGGGTTCAGCCGCAGGGTCGCGGTGCCAAGACTTTGGGGTACAGGCCGAAGACGTTAGGTCAACGGTTCTGGTTGGTCTAGGGCGTTCCCTGGACTGACAGGCGTACTCCTTAGCAGAAGATACTCACCCGCCGCGAGCGGCACGATTAGAGGATGGAGTTTTTCAAGATGGAGAGACCCGCTGAGGAAATGAACTACAATTTGAGAACTAATTCCAAGGTGGAGCTCTTATGGGAAGCAGATCTTAACAAAGAGATCTTTCTCCAGACATGGGAATCCATTTGGGCCACAATTCACGCGTCATCTGGCTCAGAAAGCACAACACAAACACTATATTATTTTTACAATTGGCTATTCCTTACCCCTGTGGATGTTCACAGATTTAAGTTGCAATTCAAAATGCTGGTCGTGTTCGCATGACAAGATTGAACTCTTACATATGTTTTTCCTTTGCCCTCCTCTTAAGCTGCTTTGGACGCTCATATTGAAGAAGTTGAATGATATTTGCATATTTTCTTAGGAAGTTCCTCCTCTATATGGCAATTCCAGGGTAGGATATGAGAGTTCATAGACTTGTTCATAGCATTAGCCCTATAGATTATCACCACAAATTAGAAAGATTATACAAAAATGTATTTCATTGGTTGATAGAATTTATTATGCCATCATCATAGATTGGACCATGCATACGCTACCTCTATTCCTTTAGTAATTAAAAAGGATCTACTTTGGTCACCACTTACATCTTTCTTATCCAGACAATCCGTTCAATCCATATATATTGCTGCCAACTATGAACCACCATAAATGATATTAACTTTAAAAAGTCAGTCCTGTTGTTTTTTAGGGAATGTTGCTAATCATCTTCTTCTTTCCCTTCCCCGTTTTCCTTTTTTCCTGCTCCCTCTTTCTTTTTTCTTCTTCCCATATAAAAATAAAAATGCACTTTGATAAATGTCTATACTTTTCATTTCAGGATATATAATTTTAATGCATCAGTTTATGCAAAGTTATCCCTTGCTGATTTTATGTGTAGATAATGCTCATTTTTGGTTAATAGAGTAATTGACTGTTCTTATTTCATTTGTTCATTAATTTCGAGTGAATTGAAGTGCTTGTAAAATTTGCCTTATTGCAGTATTACACAATGTTAATCAAGCATTATAAAGAGAAAAAAATAGGTGCCAAGCCCGGAAATTAAACACATACTGAGGTGAATGACAAACTTTACTCGCACCATGTTCACAGTGGGAATCCTCCCATTCTTAGAGGGTGGCCTCCTGTTGATGGGTGACACCAGTGGATACAATCCCACATATTGGGATGCCGAAGGCAGGGGCCCTCTTGAAACATTCTCCCAATATATTTTAAGACTGGCAAACAGGATGCGAGAACTGTGCTGCAAGGAGAGAAAGTATTTAACTTCCATGTGGTAATGAGTTTCATATTTAACTTTGATTGTAACATTCAAAGTCCCCAGACTCAAAAGAGCCTCTGAGATGAAACATAATGAGCCAATCGACCTCTGTAATAGTTTAGCCTCAGGCCACCTAGGCCTTCTTACACATTTGTGATAACTCAATTCCTGTGGATAGTTTTAAAATCACTGAGGAAGTCTCTTCACTTCGTGGAGAACAGTCCTAATGTATTCAAAATCCCAGGGCTCTGCAGCAAATGCGCTGTCATGTTTTATATTAAGCCCATCGCCCTGACCAAAGCCATGGTTTCTTTGTGATTTTATTTTTTGAGTTTGTGTGGAATCAACACTTTGCTAAATATATGTGAGGATAATTCTGCTTACTTGTCAGTGTTGTCAGCTTTTGTTCTTCCTGGCTGAACCCAGTTATACTTTGATGATACGCCATCGCACTCGGCTGATTAAATTGCTATCCGGCATTTTTCTTTTACACGAGGTATCTCCTGCTTGACAGTGATCATAATGAGGCTGCAGTGTTTCAGGCGGGTAATGAGCGTCTCTTTGAGCTCTTCGACTTCCGGCTGTGAGATCGCCATTCCAAAATGAGTAGTTTCAGAACAATGTCTCCCCTTCTCACACACGATGGAAGTGACACACCTGCAAAGCCTATATGTTGCGGGCAGTATTTTGATCTATTTTATTTCGTATGATTTGAAAAATAAACACACTTGAAACCACGCGCACGTACACAAAAGTTAACATTTAAATTGCACCCAGGCACCTATTTGTGCATCTCCTGACGCCCTATTAACGCCCTATTAACACATTGTTGTGCGCACATTTTGCGGATGGCATTGCTCTTTGTAGGCGGCTGTGAGCACGCTCGCTGCGCACAGACCTTGATGCGAAGAAGATTCCAGCGAAACGGAAGAGGCCTGATGAGCAGAGGCAGTTCTAGCTGCACCACAATTGATAGTGCTGGAGTGGGTTTGCCCCCTCAATGTTAATACCCTCTTTTGAACAATGTCGGTTCATGGTCAGGTGCAATGTACATCTCACTCCAAGCAACCAGAAAACATATGTAGAGGGCAAAAAACCCATGTGAGAACTGTCTTAGGCTCTAGGGCAGTATGCAGCATGAAAGACGAGACAGACACATGGTATATGGTACACACAACTGGCCCAGGGCAATGGCCCCCGGACCCTTTTATTGGCAGGGTCACCTGACCGGTGACGCGTGAGATGGATAGGTGTGGAGTGAGTGTGGAAGCCAGCCCTCAGGGAGTGACAGAGTACATTGCTGGAACACTAGAACGTGTCCAGCAGGGCACTACATCCCTCCTAAACTTTATTGAAAAGAATCAAATCAGTCCAGCCTGTAGGAGTTAATAAACAACCAAAACAAAACACCACTGAGTCTCTTCAGACAGTTTGCAGGAACGTACAGTGTCAGCAAGAAGGCGCAGCTTGGAGCACCGGGTATTAAGGCATGCATTAGGTGTTACGCCAGATGACTCCGGGCACGAATGCGATGTGGATGGAGTCTACATCTCTCTATCACATGTCCATGGGGTTACAGTCCATCTATGCAGTGTTGTATGGTGTTGGAGTCATTCAAACAGTTCAAACTGGAGAGTGCATCAGGAGTGGTGATGGAGTCCGCTGCAGAGATTTCTTTGGAGGTGCCCTGGCTCAGCGAAAGACTGGGACGACGGTGCAATGTTGTGCCGTCTTCTTCTGAGGCCTCAGGGCATCCCGGTATCTGTTTTTGGAGCAGTTTCAGAATCATCTCTCATGCCGGGATCCCCTCACACCAGAATTCCATTGAGGCCCTGGGTTGCCTCAGGAACTGTGTGGGCTGTGCAGGGCCCCACTTAGACCTCATGAAGGAGTCACTGCTGAACTCCTTACAGGGCCACGGCCAAGTCACTTGTGCAACCACAAGGGTAGGTGATACAATGGTCAGGTGTGCTCTCTTCAGGAGGACTGGGGTGCATGGGGGTCTAACAAATGGTCTCTGGGTGATTACTCTCCCACGGCGCCAGGATTGCACCATTGGTCTCCATATGCATCTCAGTCTTAAGGCTCCACATGGTAACGAGGATGATTTTACCATCTGACAACTTGTGCTACAGGTGGAGATGTCTTGCTTGAAGTGAGGCTTCCTTCGTAGCCACTACAGTTCCTCTTCTTCTTCGTTATGTGCAGTTGCTAGCAGGGATGCCATCTATTTCAAGCAGCCAGTGACAGGTGTCTGGATGGTCGCACTGTAAGGCATGGGACAGAGACCCGGTTTGCGCTTGCTGGTGACTTATATTTGGCCCTCCCGCAGAGCTGTCTCCAGAAAACCTTTCTGCACCCCGGTGGCTGGCTTGTATTGGTAGATGCACTCTCTGGTTATTGGCATGAATCCTCATTCTCGCCCCTCTTATACCTGTGGTTGTCTGGTTTCCCTTTCAGTTTTTATTATCAGTTGATCTGTGGTAACCAGACAAAACGATGGTTCGGTTCAAGTAGCATATACATGTTCAAGGAGGGACTCTTTTGCTCATGCTTAGTCAGGGCAGGGGAGCTGTATTTTATCAGCAAACAAACCAAAGCAAGTCTAGAGTCGTGGATTAAAACATTGCTTGTATGAAATCGATTGCATATAGGGCGGTAGGGTAGGATTAGTATGAGGCTCACATAGGAAGAGGCTTACACCAAGTTAAGTTTTCCTAAAGTTTTTCACAGAAAGAACAAAGGTAGTAACTAGATGCAGTCACAGGGAAAGTTTGAGAACAACATGAGACTGCTTTCAACTGAACTTCTCAACTGATGTCTTTCAGGCATTTTCTAGCACAGTCACATTCTTCAGCTATCACAGTCAATATACAAACTCGCATTTGGTATTCTGTAAACCACAATTCACCACAGGCGGTCGAAAAGCAAATGCTGCATTCACCCAATAGCTGCCTTTCACGATGAGCATTTTACGATATGTGAATATGTTTAACCTGAACGTGTGCTATGTCATTCAACAGTTTTGAAATACATTTATTGTCTCAATTCCTTAACTTATGAGTTATTGATATAGTCAATGGATACATGTCGAGCTTAGTGTGGTAACAAATTCCAACAGTTCTTTACCAGTCCCCTCCGAAATATATTATTTTGAGGGAAACTGGAACAGAAAGTGTATACAAATGCACAGCCTGTTCATTTTAGAAAAGTTTGGGAGAATACCGAATTATCAGTGGCAATTGTTTTTTTTGGAGTTTATGTGATTGTGTTCAGTTTCCTGAACTCCTGTGTACATTTGCACCGTTTACGTTACATTAGCTAATCAAAGGTTTAATGAGGTTTTTGCAAACTTATGGCACAAGAGGGTTTAAGTTAAATATTGAATAAAATGCCACCCCTTCACACATTCTGGTCATTTGGTACTGCTTTGTGGAAATAAGGGGCATTTACAAGGGGATTGCACCACCGGAACCTCACTTTGTACAACGTTTTGTGGCGCAATGCCCTGCACCATATTTACAAGGTGGATTAAGGAGTTCCTTCCTGCACATTCTGCAGCACACACAGAAGTAGCAAATCACCATTATTTAATGAGGTAGCGCCAAAAACGAACACTGTGAAAAAGCAGGCATTAGATTGACGCCATCAGGAGAAATACTTTTGTTTCTCCTCGTTTATGCTTTTTCTATGATAGAAGTAGCAAATCACGATTATTGATTGTTTATGTGCAGGAAATATTGCTGTAAATATGGCACATCGCTGTGCCATTTCCTTGTAGATATGCCTCTTAGTCATAGTACTGTGCAATAAATGCAATTCTAGCACATTTCAGTGAACATAAGAAGGTTCACTTTTATGTTAATATTTTAACTATATTGGAAGCACAAACTGTTTTGATATTTTATTTCCACATGTACACCTGAAAATAACAATTATCGATAAATCCTGCTCTGATAAGGCAGGTGTCGAAATATTATATATATGCGAATGAAATGTAATGTGTACAGATATTGTATTGCTCTTGTGATGTTGCCATAGATACTGTTCTGAAATATAATATCCTGGTCATTACCAAGAGCAGCTGGATGAAATATCTTTTATAAACGCACATAGAAGCAAAGAAAAATCAGTTGAGTGTTGTCTGTAGTTGAACCTGCAAGGTACATTTTATATTTTGGCACTGTGGGTGCTGATTGCATAGTTAATAAATCTGCATTTAAATAGTACTAAAGAGTCACAAATGCAATGCTTTACTTTGTTCAGCATAACAAGAATGTTTTGTTTGACATGAGTGAGGCTCTAGGCCTACTGATGTTTCCAGTTGCATATTTTTGAGGGGGTTGGTTTGCAAAACCTGACAGCAACTTATCTTTCCAGTCCCTGCCTGTTCATCACAGAGCTTCAAATGTGACCTTTATGATGTATTGAATACTATGAAATACAGCCAGGTCTGTGGTTTTGTTTGCTATGTAACATTTGTAAAATTGTTTTGTGTTTCTAGTATTCCTGGACAAGACAGATTTTACTGCTATATACAATTGGTTGCTGCTTCCCTAATTTCTTGCGGTAGAACTGTGTATATTGCGAACATGGTATTATTTACTATGAAATGCATAGTATAAAGTATTAATTAGATTTAGGGTAAATGTCCACATTATCATGTGATATGTTTTCTATTGACCTTCTGGATAGTGCAATGTTATTTTTGTTGTCACACCACAGTGACTGAACATTTTCTGCGTCTAGAAATGTATAAAGGTTCACCATTTTGGGTATGAGACAGGATTTTCCCTCCCAATTCTTCAAGAGCAGACCCCATGTTGGTCTGTTTGGCAATCTAATAATTTCATGCTTTTTTCTCCTGTCTTCTGAGCATTCTTTCTGACAAATGCACTTTGATTCCCAGTTGCCTCATGCTGGACCATATTCAGCACTGGCTATTAGTTTAGGGCTTAGTTTCCGCTGCCAATGATTTTTACATTTATTTGCATTTGGAACATTTTGGTTTGAATTGACCAACATATGCCTTTTGTTTTCTTTATTTATTGTACATTTGAATGGCTTATTACTTAAATCTTGCCTCCTTTTTGGAAAATACAGTGTGGAATTCTTGTGGGTGTTGCTGTAATTTGGGTTTAGGGCTCTCGTTTTCATAGACTGACACAGAGGCCAGATCCATCAATCACCTCTTTTGAAAAATTGAAGACTTCATCTGTAAGGCAAAAACCCATTATATGGTCTATCAGAAATACATATTCACCTCACTCCTAGTACAGAAGCTCTCCTGCCTCCGGGAAACACAAAAATGACCACGCCAACACCACATTCAGATTCCTGACGCTGGATTCCCCTTCCTACATTGATGAAATAGAAGTCAATTTGAGTAATTTATAAAGCAATCTATACTGAAGTGCAGTGGAATAGTGATATAGAAACATTTTATAATATAATATAGGGCACTGGAATTCAGTGGGATTCTGGTGGGTGATAATTGGTGTAAGCAGGTGATGGCGAAGGTCATGTGCAATAAATCCTGAGTGTTTAATTTAGAAAAGATGGGGTTGTCCATATTTTACAGATAAACACTGAAGAACTTAACTATGTTGCATAGAAGCTATTCTACTTTGGTTTTGCCAATAGAAATCACTTTTCTTTGTGCATATAGCAGAAAAGCCCTGATTTTTTTACTTTTTCATTTCGAGGCACTTCATGCATATGTGCGATGCCTTCTGGATAAATTAAAGTTATTATCACACTCACTTGTACTTGCGAAACCGCTTTCTGGTCTGCCCCAGTCTTTGACTGAGACAGAGAAAGCAGCAATTCTTTCCCTAATCTATTTCTGGTTTCCGGCCCCAACCCCTAGTCAGAGTTCCAACTTTCACAGCTATAAAAGCCTATGCTGGCCTGGACGCGCCGCATTTAGCAGACTGCCCTGATTGTTTTACTTTTTATTTATGAGGCACTTCATGCATATTTGCGATTCCTTCTGGGTAAATTAATTTTATTATCACACTCACTTGTATTTGCGATGCTGCTTTCCAGTCGCCCCAGTCTTTGACTGTTTGATGCGGAGAATGCAGCGATTCTTTGGCTAATCTATTTCCGGTTAGCTGTGTTAACTGCCCCCCTTGTCAACCACTGGATAGAAAATCATCACACAGAAGCAGATGTGCAATGGACTGTACTCGCAGTCATAAAATCAGCCCCTCGAGGAGGTGATACTGATGCAACACTGAATCAACAAGAGGCTTATCACATATTACATTTCAATACTGTGTCGAACGGGCCCAATGAAATGTCAGAGATTCAAAACTTGCTGGTATAATATGTTACAGACATTAAAGTTTTTCCAGTGCTCACCATAGCTGAATTATTACTACAGATCCCACGATTCCTCATTCAGGGACCAGAAGCACAGAAAACGCTGTTGCAGTGACAAGCCAATTAGCATTTATTTAAATTAGAATGGACAGACGGTCTTCCGGTTGCTAACGGCCCCTGCGCAGTGAATCACTCATGAAGAACTGCAGGGGAATACTTAATAGAGACATACAGAAGTACGTTTTCGCGCTTGATTTTCTCTGAGATCGCGATTTAACTGTTGATTTAAGTTCGATATGGGAAGTAGGACTTCCGTTAAAAGGTCACATCCTTGGCCAATCTGGGTCAGTACATGTTTGAGCGTGGTGAGTTATTGGGCTGGGGTATCCTTGGTTTCAAGTAATGAAACCACGAACATCGGGCAATGAGTGCACCACAGTCGGTATGGGGTAAAAGGCCGCTTATTTGGACAGGCATGCAGTTTACATCATTTGCAACAATTTTGATAAGGCCTCACTAATAATAAATCAAGTCTAACACCCCCTGCTGCCCCTAATTGATTCCCCACGAAAACATTCCCCCATATTGTTCCACCAAACCTCCTCCCAAACTCCTTCATTTCGCCACCTGCCTACGTCCCGCCTCATTCCTCAGTCATCTATTTTCCCTCTAACCTAAGCTACTCTGACTGGCCCAACCCTTCCTGCCTGCCTCAATCTCTTCCAAATCTGCCACCTGTCCAAGCGACAATTACAAAAGACAGAATAATTACTTTAAAAAAAAAAGCCTATCTAATTAATTGCCAGGCTAACCTTGACCAACCTGTAGGGAGGGCGGGAGGGACAACAAAAACAATCCTCCTACCTCGGACCACACTCGCCTGACTAAGAACGCAGCGTTCTAACTGCCGCATTCCAAGGCAGGTGACTCATCTGCCCAATCAGCTGCTACCTGTGGACCACACCAATGGCAGAAGCTGCCCGGGGGTGGACATTCCTTGAATGCCACCTCCAGTAGCCCTTATCAGACAATGAGTACACCACAGTCCGTACGGGGTAAAAGGTTGCTCTATTTGGACAGGCATGAAGCTCACCTCAATTACAACAAATTTGATAAGGCCTCACTAATACAAAATCAAGTCTAACACCCCGACCGCCCCTAATTGATTCCCCACAAAAACCTTTTCCCATATTGTTCCACCAAACCTCCTCCCCAACCCCTTTGTTTTGCCACCTGCCTACCACCTGCCTCATTCCTCAGTCATCTGTTTTCCATCTGTCCTAAGCTACACTGACTGCCCCAACCCTTCCTGCCTTCCTCAATCTCATCCAAATCTGCCAGCAGGAAAAAACCCTGAACAAGTGTTTTTCCTGTCCCCCCCCCCCATGATCAACCGCTCCCTGGCAACCGCCTCGTTCCCTGACAACTGGAAACACGCTGAGAACAACCCCCTCCTGAAGAAACCCTCGGCGGACCCCACTGACCTCAAAAACTACAGACCCATCTCCCTGCTCCCGTTCCCAGCGAAAGTCATCGAGAAAGCCATCAACAGCCAACTCGCCACATTCATCGTAGAGCACAACATCCTCGACTCCTCCCAATCCGGCTTCAGAAAAAACCACAGTACGGAAATCGCCCTCCTCGCCGCAACAGACGACATCCGTTCCTTACTGGACAAAGGAGAAACAGCAGCCCTCCTCATCCTCGACCTCTCAGCGGCGTTCGACACAGTCTCTCACCGCACCCTAATATGCAGACTCCATGATGCAGGGATCCAAGACAAGACCCTCAACTGCATCCACTCCTTCCTCTCCAGCAGAACGCAGTGGGTCAGACTCCCCCCTTTCCTCTCGGACCCTACACCTACCACCTGCGGAGTCCCCCATGGGTCCTCCCTCAGCCCTATGCTCTTCAACGTCTACATGGCTCCGCTCGCCCCCATCGTCAGAACCTACGGACTCAACATTGTGTCATATGCAGACGACACCCAACTCATCCTCAGCCTATCCAACAAACCCAACACCACCAGACACAACTTTCAAGAAGGCATGGAAGCCGTCGCCAGATGGATTAAAAAACAGCTGCCTACAACTAAACACCAACAAAACGGAAGTACTCATCAAGGGCCCAAACCCAGATGCCTGGAATGACACCTGGTGGCCCCCCGCCCTCGGAAGCCCGCCCACCCCCACGGACCACGCACGCAACCAGGGAATCATCCTGAACTCAGAGCTCAAAATGAACCGCCAGATCAACTCCATCTCGTCCTCCTGCTTCCACACCCTCCGCCTCCTACGTAAGACCTTCAAATGGATCCTCCCCTTGAACACAGAAAGACTGTCACTCACGCTCTGGTCACCAGCAGGCTCAACTATGACAACGCACTCTATGCCGGAATAAACAAAAACCTCACCCGCAAGCTACAGAACATCCAAAACGCCGCCGTAAGACTGGTCCTCAACCTTCCAAGACACTGCCATATCTCCGAGCACCTGCACACACTCCACTGGCTCCCCATTGAAGCTAGAGTCACCTTCAAGATGCTAACCCACCCTCACAAGGTCCTCCACGACACCGGACCAGCATGCCTGAATAGCCGACTCAAATTCCACGCACCCAAAGGACACTACGATCAGCCCAGCTCTCCTACGCTGTGTTCCCCCGCACCAGAAAGACCAGACCAGGAGGCCGCTCCTTCTCCTTCCACACGGCCAGAGCCTGGAACAACCTTCCGCTCCACCTCAGACAGATAACATCGCTCCCCATCTTCGCAAGAAACCTCAAAACCTGGCTCTTCGACAGACCCCCCTCCTTGATGGACTGGAACCTGCGGACCCCCCCACACCACCCAGCACCTTGAGACTCTTACAGGTGAGTAGTTGTGCTTAACAAACACACGATTGATTGACTGATTGATTGATTGATTGATTGTTCCTTGTGAGATAATACCCAATTTTGAATAAGATGAAAGAGCACCAAAAGCCATATTAGGAATAAAACTTGGATTTTTGACAATATGACAAATTATTTGTTCACACTGCAGCTGAAACAGTTAAAAAAAATAATACCGCTAGTTTATAAGACAACAGTTCAAAAAAGAAGAAAAGCTGCTGTTTAAAAGCTATCTTTTTAACACCAAGGGGCCCATTAGGATGGCGGGCGGTTTGCCCCCACCGGCGGGGGCGAACCGCCCGCAATCCACACCAGAAACACCCCCCGCCATATTGGGATGGCTGGGGGGTCCACTGCGGGGTCCATATCAAACATGTTTGATATGGTGGCGGTGTCTGCAGGACACCGCCATCCATATTATGATGGGGGTGGAGATCAGCCTTTCCATGGCGACGTTGCTGGCATGGAAAGCATGGAAAGGCTTGCGGTCTTTGCTGTTGGGGGCCCGTAGTGGGCCCCCAGGGTGTTGAAGAAGCGGGGGGTGCACATGGGGGTACCTATGGTACCCCCTGCATTTGCATGCCCAATGTGGCAGGAACGTTGTGCATGCAAATGCAAAACATGCAGTATTAACATTGCGGCGGGTGGTGCCTACAGCACTGCCTGCCGCAATGTTAAAAATGCGGGATGCGCCCGCCAGTGTGGCAGGTGCATCCTAATTGGTATGGTGGTTCCGCCGCGACATGGGCATTCGGTCCCGTGCCCCAATGCGGTGGCGGAATGTAATAGGCCACTAAGTGTTCAAACCCAGCATATCTGATAACTTCTCTTTAATATTTAGCAAATATAATTCATTCGCTATAAAGGAAAGATGAACCCCATCTGGACGGAAAAACTGGAAATCATCCTACGTGATATGCATATGGGCCAGCCAATTTATCCCGTTAATACTGTAAAAATAATGAAGTTCTCTGTTTCCTTTCTGTCTGGCTCTGTCTACAGCTGTAAACTTCTCCGCTCCCCTACAACCCCTTCTAGGCACCAAAGCATTCAAAATTAATTTTGTATTTGACCAGGATGTGACTATTAATTCTAAATCTGTTTTCATTGCAATCAACAACCCAAGACCTGAAAGTTGGACAATATCATTTTCGCCTACATGAATGAGTAACGTTTTTGGACATCTTCTAGACAACTCGCTTAAAAATGGCATCAATTGACCCCATTTCATACCATTTGTGCCACACCAATCAATTTTTATATCATCAAAACTAAAACCAAGTTTTTTGTCCATAATGATTTCTCTCAGCTATTTTTGCCGTCCATTTTATAAACAAATGTCCAACAATCCAGATGTTTGCCATGGAAACAGATGGGCCCAACAAACGACCTAAAAAGAGAAAAAATGTTAGACAATGTAATAAACTTATAAATCTTCTAACTCACTAACATATTTCAAACAACAATTGGAAGACCAATGGCCTAAACTTTTTAATTGATTTAAAGAGAAACCCCTTCTTGCTACCTCTGAAGCAGCGCCTATTCTGGAGGAATGAGTACCAAAATTATTAGGGTTATTTCCTAAAAAGCTGAATGCTTTCCTTAACCATGACAAAATCTGTGATGCTTTAAGGGAGAGCCATCTTGATGTTTGAAAATAAAATTCGATGGAGAGCCACTTACTGCTCTAAATTCAAACCAAGCTTTCACCGGGCAAAGCGGGCCGCTCAGCTTCTGCAATACTACTGTAGCTCCTTTTCCCCTGTTTTTGATTTTTCGAATAAAATCGGTAAAGAAAGTTTGGTTATTAAAACATTTGAAACTTTTAGCCCTTCAATCCTGGATCTTCCCAGTAACTCTGAGATCCTGAAGGCTAAAAAAAATAACCAAACCATTCACCACTTGAACAATAAGAACTCAAAATTTGAATAGCAAATTTGTGATAAAGCTTGAATGATATTGCAAATCATTTCAAAGATATGGGTTCTCCCACAAACTGACCTTGCTTCTTTATCTTTGCCCAGCCTTGTAAAATATTGCTACCCAGTTCTCCAGCTGATGGTTCGTAACCCCAAAGGCAATTACCATAAAAAGCTAGTACTGCAAGCTTGCCAGCAATTGTAGTTTTGGAAATATTTTGTTCTATGTTCGCCATTATGAACCGAAGAACATTCTCCCTATGTTTTTCTCAACCTAATTCATTGCTGACTCTAAAAGAGGCACCTAAATCAAAAAATTCAGACCATGCTCTTCTATAAGCCGTTCTTGTACTGTGTGTTAGGGAGTTTTCTACAAGATATTGTATTTTTTTGTCTGCTAGGTCCCATACCTCCTGAGAAATCTAGGTTTTCACTGGGTCTGCTTCGGGTGCCAAACTACATAATCTCAGCCACTGGGAATGAGATAACTCATCTACTATATTGTTATATGTCCCTTGAACGTGTTTAACCTTAAAAACTATATTGTACATAAGGCAATCTAACATGAATCTTTGCAACAGTTTTGGAATAAGTGTGTCTTTAGCCTTTTGACCATTTACTAGATCGACAACGGTCTTTCATTTCAACGTGAAAAATTACAGATTTGTTTGATAATTTCTTGCACCATACCACTAATGCCACTAGCAGAGGATAAAATTTGAAAAAGACTGTGCTGCTGCTTTCAGAAATCCATTTTGATGACCACTTTAACGCACACTATTTACCTTCCCAAAAGAGCCCAAAACCATTGGCCCCTGCTGAATCAGAACAAATGTTAATTGACTATATAAAATCCTCATCAAGAGACTAAATTGTAATACCATTGTACGCTCTCAAGAACATTAACCAGACTTTGAAATATGCTCTCATGGCTGCTGAAACTCTATTCCTGTGATGAGGCAAGGTGACTCCTGACATGGCAAAACCTAATCTTCTACAAAAAGATCTACCAGCCTTCACCACTCTGCAAGAAAAGTTCAAATGTCCCAAAAGACATTGCATTTCATACAGTGTTAACTTAGAGAATAACTTGGCATGTTCCAGAATTGTCCCCATTTCTTTTACTTTCTTAACAGGTAGTCTTGCCTCCATCTTGACTGGGTCTATTTCAATACCTAGGAAGACCAAACAATTTGAAGGGCCTTCGGTCTTTTCGTCTGCCACAGGTACGCCCACATCTTTTGCCACTGACTTAAAAAACTGAAGAGCTCTGCTACATTGATGAGTGTCAGCTGCACCAATTAAAAGGAAGTCATCTAGATAATGTGTTACTTGAACGTGACCTGACCTGAACATGAAACACCACTGACTAAAAGAGCTAAACTCTTCAAAAAGATTGTAAGAAATTGCACATCCCATAGGTAGCACTTTGTCTACAAAAAAAATGTTTCTCAAAATGAATACCTAACAACGAGAAATCTAGCGGTTGTACAGGTAACAGTCTAAAAGCAGACATAATGTCGCACTTCGCCATTTCAGCATTTGATCGTACCTTCCTTACCAGCTCTAGGGACACATCAATTGAAGCAAACTGAACCATGGTATCCTCCTTAGCTATAAAGTCATTAACCGATAAACCCTGAGGCCATGACAAATGCTGAATCATACAAAACTCGCCTGGTGTATTCTTTGGTATAACTCCTAATAGTGATACAATAAGATCTGGTAGTGGCCATGTAGAAAATGGACCTGCCATCCTCCCTTCTGCAACTGCTGACAAAAGCTTTTGTTTAATAACCTGTGGGAATTCTTTAGCAGATTTTAAATTTTCAGCAAACTTACGGCAACGGGGTCCTTGATATCCCAGCCTGAAGCCTTCTTTAAACCCTCATTCTAATCTGGCTGCCTTATCCCTTAATAGATAACATCTTAACCAATAGCATAACTTCTGTATATCAATTGGGGTAAAGGCCTTTGTAATTAGGCTGGAATGAATTTCCCCTTCCTCTGCCTTGCCCAAAATTTCCCCAGTTTGACTGTTCACCAAAACAGTGTAATATAGCATGTTTGCCTCCACATTTAGAACATTTGTGCTTGTACCTGCAGGGACTCTTCTTACAGTCCCCTTTGGTAAAATTCCAGCATGCTCCTGAATATGCTGATTGTGGTTTGACCCAGACACCCACCCCTCCCGAGGTGGTCTGCTAAGAAAAGGCTGATGGGAATCAGCAAGCCCACTTGCTGTATGCATAATGGGGGGGGGTCACTGCGTATACATCCACTGTACCCATAGCTCGTTATCTACTTGCCCCCAGGGTTTTTCAGGAATAAGGACCAGCGTAGCTCTAAATTCTTCTTAGTAATGAAGCCAGGCAAAACCTCAAATTTAGTATGAGTCTTCCTAATGGTATCTAAATATTTTAAAATAGAAACCCATCTGTCTGGAAACATTTTGCAGTAAACACAAAATTAGAAAAGCTGATGTCTATGAATCTATATTTGTGGGTACCCTTGGCCTCTTGGCTAGCTTCCAAGCTTCTTCCCTAGATCCCTCTTTTGATTGAATTTCTCTGTGGAGAAGTTTAAAAACGTACGAAATTCCCCTTTCCAGATTTTCTGTTTTGTGTTTTTTACTCAGATGGGTACATAAAGGCGTAGATAAACCCTCCAATTTACAGCCCTTTTAATTTTAGAATCTTGATGTTCTTCCAACGACGCAGAAAAGACCACATCAAAATCATCCCTTTCATCATCTAATACCACGCAGGATGTTTTTGACCTACTCGTCGTTTTTTTACCGCACTTTACGTCCTTTTGCAGCATTATCCCAGAGTTGGCCTGCAAGACGCCATAACTTGCTGACTCTGGAACACCTGTAGCAGCTGATGACGACAAGTTATTCTCGTTGACTTCATCTTGAACCCACACACATTTACCAGGACCCTCAGGGACCTGCCTCACTTTAGACGATGTAGCCATCTTCTTAACCACCTTAGACTTCATCAATAACATATCCTTATTCTGACTGACATTATGAGACTGAGCGCCACTGACTGAATGCAGAATTAACTGTTTACCTTTTGCCCTCTAAGGATGTTGCACCATTCTGTACTTTATTGTGCAATAAAACAATGTCACCATTCTCACTAGAAATCATAGGAGGTAAAGATCTCTCACCTGGAGCACTTGGTACACTTTGCGACATTTTTTACTTTCTGCCAAAAATAGAAATATTTTTCCTCAGTTTACCATCACTTAATGACAAACTCTGCTTCAAATTAAAAGTTCCTGACAATCCTTGCCTTTAATAAAACTGGCTCCTTTAAGGGATTTTCTTCTTCCCCTGAGCCTGCCTCTCATCACGTGTGTGTGCAACCTGCCCCTCCCTCTCCTCACAACAGAAGAAGCAGACTGCCATATGGGTGTAAGTGGAGCTGCCTCAGCAATATATTCATTCGCCGTTAAACCGCCTGCCCTGATAGAATTTGCCAAAGGGGAGTTGTTGCTTGAGGAGCAGGCAATAACGGCAGCAGACACACCGTCGGCCGACGCCCTCTTTTTGCACTCTAAGCTCGTCCATAACAGCCTCAGGGCTTCCCTAACGGGTACAGCTTTTTCAGTCATAGTGAGAGCCGAAACGGCTCCAAATTAAAATACACCACAGCACAACAAAAACAATCCTCCTACCTCAAACCCCACTTGCCTGACTAAGAACACGGTGTTGTAACTGCTGCGTTCCAAGGCAGGCGCCTCATCTGCCCAATCTGCTGCAGCCTGTGGACCACCTAATGGTATCTAAATATTTTAAAATAGAAACCGATCTGTCTGGAAACGTTTTGCAGTAAACACAAAATTAGAAAAGCTGATGTATATGAATCTATATTTGTGGGTACCCTTGGCCTCTTGGCTAGCTTCCAAGCTTCTTCCCTAGATCCCTCTTTTGACTGAAGTTCTCTGTGGAGAAGTTTAAAAACGTACGAAATTCCCCTTTCCAGATTTTCTTTTTTGTGTTTTTTACTCAGATGGGTACATAAAGGCATAGATAAACCCTCCAATTGACAGCCCTTTTAATTTTAGAATCTTGATGTTCTTCCTATGTCGCAGGAAAGACCACATCAAAATCATCCCTTTCATCATCTAATACCACGCAGGATGTTTTTGACCTACTCGTCGTTTTTTTACCGCACTTTACGTCCTTTTGCAGCATTATCCCAGAGTTGGCCTGCAAGACGCCATAACTTGCTGACTCTGGAACACCTGTAACAGCTGATGATGTCGGCCGACGCCCTCTTTTTGCGCTCTAAGCTCGTCCAATCTGCTGCTGCGTGTGGACCTCACCAATGGCCCAAAGCTGCCCGGGGAGGACATTCCTTGAATGCCACCCCCAGGAGCCCTCATTTGAACTGCTTGCAGGCACTGTGATAGATAAACTTTGTGTAGGTGGATTGCAAGCTGTGCAAAGGTTGTGTCTACTTGCCGTGTGTGACGGTGATATTTATTATATTTTCTGTTGTAGAGTTATTTCCCCGTTTGAAACTGGTGGAGCCAGAGTATAATCGGGGACCGTGATTAGAAGAAGGGGGTTTTACGCCCTTAGTTGTGAGTATTGCTTGCAATTTTTACCGTTTCTCAGTTAGTATCTGCTACCTAGTAGAATATAGGCTATATATTTACATATATATATATATATATATATATATATATATATATGTATATATTCACTTAAAAAACCATAGGTTTCACACATGTTATAGTTAGCTGGACATTTCACTCATAAAAAACCAATGAAATTCCCCCATTATAGTTACTGTAGGCAACTATAACTCACGCGACCGCAATCCTCTGCTGATGACGTCAGATATTACATCACTGTATTTAGACACTTATTTACCCATGTCTTCTTCCATTAATCTTTAGCTATACATATATTACAAATATTTATTTTTCATAAAGACACATATCTCATCAGTGATGTAATATCTGTCGTCATCAGCAGAGGATTGCGGTCCCGTGAGTTATAGTTGCCTACAGTAACTATAACGGGGGAATTTCATTGTTTTTTTACGAGTGAAATGCCCAGCTAACTATAACATGTGAGAAACCTATGGTTTTTTAAGTGAATTTGCAAGGTTTTTTAAATGCTAATTCGTAACTATAACGTGTGTGAAACCTATGGTTTTTTCAGTGAATTTGTATGGTTTTTTAAATGCTAAGTTATGTATTTATTATTATTATTTTTTCAGGTTTTTCACCGTGCGCGCACCGTGAAATGTATTTATTTTTTTAAAATCGCGAGGTGCGTGCACCCTGCGCGCACGGTTCGCAGTGCGTGCTGTGCGCGCAGGGTGCGCACACCTCACGATTTTTAAAAAAAAAAATTAGTTTTTTTCACCCTTGGGGGTCATTCTGTGACCCCCTGAGAATGACCCCCTGACCAAGGCTAGGGGGTCAGGAACTGTCCACTCTGCCCCCTTTTCACGTTCTCCACCTTTTTTTTCACCCCCTCAGACTGCGAGAGACAAAATGGCGGCCGACACTTCCTGGTTTCGACCGATTCGAATGTTTACCGACATCTAACAACCAATCAGAACTGCGCTCACGCTGCGCGCGTATAGATATTGATATGCTTTTAAATGCTATTTTCTCAGGAAATACTGAACAGATTTACACCAGACCTGCAAAAGGCACTTCCTTGACCTTATGGCTACCTCTCTGCCAAATTTCAAGTAATTCTGTTCAGCCGTTCGGGCTGTAGCTGTGTCTAAAGGTCCTATGGAAAAATGCATGGGGAAAACGCGTTTGGGAGACCCCTTTTTTCTCGGCCCCCGCTTGACGAATCACCCCGAGACTTTCAGGGTAGGAGCTGAGCGGAGCGCCCCATTAGTTTTGAAAATTTCGCGAGGATTCGTCAATCGGCGCCAAAGTTATTCAAAATAGAATTTTGAGATTTCCTATGGAAACTAGGTTGTAACTATAACTATCTACTGGCGACCGCCAGTAGATAATATATATATATATATATATATATATACTTCTTTTTCAGAAGAAGGATTTTGAGCATCATGTTGGGCACCAATGCATAAAGCTATTATGAGGTAATCATGGGTTTAATGCTGAAATATCTTAGACCCACCATATCGCTATGGAGATAGTAATGCATTTTTTTTTGTTTTGGTTGTTTGTTTTAGAGTGGATAATAGTTCTGTGTCCTGAGGAGAGTCCTTAAATTATTCATCAGGTTTTAAACACATTGACAAGCATCTGTGTGCCCACTGAACAAAAATAAGTGACACTTAGAACCACGAAACTAACGAATGTAAAAGATGATCACAACTTGCCCTGGTCATAGTAGTAGTGCTTAGGTCGGGGGCACCGTCCATGGAAAAAGAGCTACAGGAATTCATAGAAATGTGATGTATGGTTTGTTCATTTTCAGCTCTTGATTTGGACATTGTAAAATCTGAACTGACACATTCTTGTTTGTTTTGTTTGTTTGTGTATTGTTGTAAAGATGTGTCTATGTAATTTGTCTTTTGTATCCACTGTTGTGTACAAATGTATGTTGGTGGGAGGGAAGAAATTCATGATTAGTGTTGGATTGGTCTTCTGTGTGTGCCAAAAAAATAAGTACTTTTGTGAATATCTAAAAAATAAATGTTGATCACTCTTATTGAGTATAGTGGTCACGAATGAACCAAGGTTGTGAAGAGAATCAGTCAGTTTTGGTAATAAGTGTTGGTGTATATTTTAGGTGGCTCAGCCTTACTGAATAAAAGAGCCCTACCGTTCTTTTGGAATGACTTTTAGAAAGTTGGCATTTCTTGCCCTATTTGGTGCCTGCAGCCTGTTCCTAGGTCACACGACTAGGTGTAGTTGGCAGTTGGACTTTATGTATTCCTCCAGGATAGCCACACAATAGAGGAATTAGGTGTGCGTGGATGGACCAACATCAGCAGGACAGTGGGGCCGGAGCTGGGCACAGCCCCACTTGCAGTTGAATAGGCTATGCTCTGCTTTCACAAAGGACTTGTCACCACTGCATTGTTCATGCAGCTAGCTTGGAGCCAGTGAGGGGGAATCAGAAAACTATATTCACTTCAAAGAGAATTCTTTAGAAACTTCTCCTACTTCAAAGGAGGCGCCACATTAAAAATATGAACCTCAGAGCCACTGTTCAGTTCCCTTTCTGGACATGCAAAATTACATTCAATGGACAGTCTCCTGCTATGACCTGCTGCGTACTCCGCAAGACTGCTTCACTGCACCTGGAAGGACTGTTTTGCTGCCTGAAACCTGCCTTGAACCCTCAGAGCCCTACCCTGCTGGTTGAGTACTGTCCCACTGCTTGAACCCAGGACTACCAGAGTGACTCCAAAGGTTGGTTGGGGGGCCTCCTGACCAAAGCCTCCAATATTCTTGAACCGGCAACTGGAGCCGGCCTGAGTGAGTCCTAACCCCCCAAGTAGTGCCCCTCTAGTTCTAGCCCCTTGGTTGTGGTGCCAAAATATACCCAGATAGCCACAATCCAAAACATGGCTAAAAACTGCTCTGAGAACCGAGAGGATAGGGAGGACCAGGACCAACCTGCCCATCTATGCACCCAATGTGCATCGCCTGTCGGCCTGACTTTTTGGCAGCTCCTTACGCTCTTCTCTGCAGCGGCAAATCCTGTTTAGCCATCTGCCAAAGTGGTATCCGGGCCTTATGAAGCTCTCATTGGCTACTGCCTCCAGTCTCATCTTGTTGTAGATTTTTGACTTCCAAAAAAGAGACTAAGCATGAAAGAAGGAAAGGTTCACCAAGAATTTGTCCAGCAGCTCCCTGACTACAACGCATCCTCCTCACACCGCCTGCAGCCTTGCCCAGCTAAATTTCTAACTTCTCAGGGACATTTTGTTGAATTCATTTTTAAGTCTGAATGTAAACGCCAACTGGCTCAATTCACTTTTTGTATCCAACCTGCACACTATTGTCGTCTGCCATATTTTTCAACTGTGATCCAGTCTAACGTGACTAGATGTCCTCAGTCGGCTGTTAAATCTTTTATGTGCTAGTTTTTACATTAAACTTTAAAAATTCATAAATCTGGTTCTGCTAATTAGATTGTTTTTGTTTCAGTGTCAAATAATTTAGTAAAATGTACTCTATGTTTCTAAATTGGTGTTGGATTTTTTTAATGTGTTGGTGTTTTGCTTTATTACTGTTTGTGTGCTGCATAAATACTTCACACACTGCCGCTAAATTAAACCCTACTGCTTTTGTGACAAGCTACCAGAGGGTTAAGCACAGGTTAATTTAGTGATTTTTGTGGTTCACCCTGATAGGGTTTGTGGCTGTTGCTTGAGCAGGGTGAACACCTCCCCCCAACAACAACACCATTTTTCACGATCTGGCTTCTAGCACTTTGCCAAACAATATCGTACACAGTCCATAGTGAAGTCACTCAGTTTTGGAGTCTTTATACTTATCTAGTCTAGTACATTGGGTCAATCAACTGACTAGCCATGATTCAAAACAGGCCCACATGATTCATGACGTTCACGTCTTTTGTGTTGACCTGGTTTACGTGTATAATTTCAATATCTATGTGCTGCATAGGTGATGGCAGGGGAGTAACACAGGCTCCTGTAGCCCCAGGCGTGAGGCCCCCAACCCTTCACGGGTCCTCATTCAGTCAAAAGCCAATGAATATTTGTAAGGTAGTGGAGACTAGGGGGCCTCCAGTCACATTCCGCAGCGGGGGCCATCATTTTGCAGTAAGCGACTGGGTGATGGGCATAGATTAGGAAATTTAGAGCAAAAGATATTAAACTGTATTTTATATTTATCAATATGCAACACATACATATTCACACACAAAATTTGTATCCAAGCATGCAGCGAAGTTGCTGAAATACATTGATCAAATACATTTAATCCTATGAACGGATTGTAAATTGTACACTGAAATAGACTTAAAAGCTACTTCTCTCATACTGTAGCAGCGATTTACCGTAAGAGACTAAGGCTGGGAATGAAGTCCGTAGCTTAATCTCTAAAGAGTTGTGATTTACCAGACAGACAGCTAATTCTTCAAAATTCGCTGCCTTTATTATAATAGGAAATACACCCTAGGCACATGATGTTGTAATCCATTATCCGAGCACCCTCTAGAACTTCTTTAATTGGAGTTCTTTTTGATCAAGAAAAATGAATCCATGTGCTGTGTGCATGCCTCCCCAGAAGGTCACAGAGGATACTGCGCCACTTGCTCGCACAGGCTATTTCATGTGCAGTGCTAAAGGAAATGTTATGTATATTCTTTGTTAAGTGCGGCACAGTAATGTTGGTATTGTTCAGAAATACACCATAGCTCTTATTGAAAGCAGTTAACATTGACTACGCGTTACACGGTACACAATACTAAATTCATGATACGATTTCTCCACTGTGCTCGATGCAAAACATAATGCATATTGTGTTACCGTAATCCATCAGCCTTGTATCCTGAGAAGCCACGCTATACCCTATAAAATGTAAAAAATGGCTGACTAATGAATTCAAATGTAATTTAACCATGATTCATTGCACTGCAGCACTCCTGCATATAGTATAATTCTAGCTTAAGGAAGTGATGAATAGAAGGGTCACATCATTTTTAACATTAACTGCTCAGTGTGCAACACTCATAATGAAAGTGTTTATATTGATTAGCACAAACACAAGTTATATTTTCAAAATATGGTTTTGAATTGAGGTAGTACTTACAAGATATCCTTGAAACTATAACTTGCCCATGAATGAATTAGCTAAAGATAGGCATGAAGTGATGAAATTAGCACTGTCAAGAAATAGCCATTTTTGTAGGGTGTGCACTTTTGGTTATGAAAATGAATTTATTTTGATTTAGTTGTTAGTGAGACCATTTGTTACACTTACATTTTCTAAGATCCAGTCATTCTAGTTCTATACGGTCATCTAAATACAAACAGAAGTGACTTCTCTACGAAGAATGCATTATGTTAAAGGGGTCGTAATTTGTTCACCAACTTTAAACGAATGCATTCTCATTTTGCGGACCAATATATGTATTAAGAGGTCATTTTACAAAATAAAGAATCATAGTGGGTCACAATTTGACCTGCCTCATAAATATTAAAAAGATAGGTTGCAAAATTTGACCCACTGCGGTTGGCTACAATCATAGGCATGGTGACATGCTGGCATAGGCAGACCACTGTGCCAGTGATTGCTTTTTAGTAACGCAGTCTCTTTTTTTAAATGTAGAAAATGAAAATGTTTACACACTTTTTTTAAGATTAGGCAGTACTCTCTTTAAAAAAAAAATCACTATTCACATAGGGGAACGGCTCTTTTCGGGATCCCATCCCTATTGCAAATGGTTCACCACCTCCATTAAGTTGGTGGTAAAAAATGTATGTTTTGCGACTGGATTTCACATGCAATCAGTCCCTCGCAAACATTCAATTGCAAAACATTAAACACATACCTTAAGGAATTAAAATTTGAAAGGGAAGCCATGAGAAAGTCATATTTTTTGCTCTGAACACTTACATTTTTTTGCTTGGTACAGGTGGTAACTGCCAGACTGCTCCGAGCTCGGCTTACCATTGCTTTGATTATAAGGATATGCAAATGAAATTGGTACTAAAAGCCAACCTCTGAGACCCTCATATATAATAGTGCATGTAGGTTTAGATGCCCAGTAGACTTAATGCGCATAATTGTGCACTACTGTGGTTCCTGCTTTAATTATAAAGGCAAAAACAACAGTTGATGGACAGAATGCAGAACAATGTCATACATTCACCCCAGTACAGAGATCTGGGCCTAAATCCATTATTTTTTTGTTCATCATGCCATTCCAGTTTGAACCCAGCCATATGCAAATCAGTCTTGACCCTGTGCCTCATGGAAACAGTCCAGCCCGAACTTTCAAGCCAGGTCCTCCCTGGACTGGAACCAAGCATCCTAGGACCGGTTTCGGGGTTTCACCCCTCTTCAGTCAGGATAGCTTGATTCCAGTGGCATAGAGAGCACGGGACTCACGTCTGAGCATACCCATTCCACTCGGAGTGACAAATGCAAAAACAACAGTTGATGGACAGAATGCAGAACAATGTCATACATTCACCCCAGTACAGAGATCTGGGCCTAAATCCATCGTTTTTTTGCTCACCATGCCATTCCAGTTTGAACCCAGAAATATGCAAATCAGTCTTGACCCTGTGCCTCATGGAAACAGTCCAGCCCGAACTGCCAAGCCAGGTGCTCCCTGGACTTGAACCAAGTATCCTAGGACCGGTTTCGGGGTTTCACCGCTCTTCAGCCAGGCAGTTCGGGCTGGTCTGAACCCATGAGGCACAGGGTCAGACTGATTTGCAAATGGCCATGTCTGAACTGGGGTCGTGGAGTGATTTAAAGAATGATGATGGATTAAACCCAGATCAGTTGACTGGGGGTGAGTGTTTGATTTGCTCAAACGCTCCGTCCAACATCCCCTTTGGTATCGCTTTGTTCGCCCTAAGTTGGCAGGGTATGCCCAGAAGTGGGTTCCTTGCTCACTTTGCCACTGGCTTCAAGATAGCCTGGCTGATGAGGGTTATGAACACGAAACCGGTCCCAGGATGCTTGTTTCCGGTCCAGGGAAGACATAGCTTGGCAGTTCGGGCTGGACTGTTCCCATGAGGCACACGGTCAGACTGATTTGTATATGGACATGTCTGAACTGGGGTGGTGGAGTGAGCTAAAGAATGATGATGGACTAAACCCAGATCAGTTGACTGGGGGTGAGTGTTTGATTTGCTCAAATGCTCCGTCCAAAATCCCTTTTGGTATCGCTTTGTTTGCCCTAAGTTGGCAGGGTATGCCCAGACGTGGGTCCCTTGCTCACTTTGCCACTGGATTCAAGATAGCCTGGCTGATGAGGGTTATGAACCCGAAACTGGTCCCTGGATGCTTGTTTCTGGTCCAGGGAAGACATGACTTGGCAGTTCGGGCTGGACTGTTCCCATGAGGCACAGGGTCAGACTGATTTGCATATGGCCATGTCTGAACTGAGGTGGTGGAGTGAGCTAAAGAATGATGATGGATTAAACCCAGATCAGTGGACTGGGGGTGAGTGTTTGATCTGCTCAAACACCCTGTCCAACATCCCCTTTGGTATCGCTTTGTTCGCCCTAAGTTGCTAGGGTATGCCCAGACGTGTCCCTTGCTCACTTTGCCACTGGATTCAAGATAGCCTGGCTGATGAGGGTTATGAACAAGAAACCGGTCCCAGGATGCTTGTTTCCGGTCCAGGGAAGACATGGCTTGGCAGTTCAGGCTGGACTGTTCCCATGAGGCACACGGTCAGACTGATTTGTATATGGCCATGTCTGAACTGGGGTGGTGGAGTGAGCTAAAGAATGATGATGGATTAAACCCAGATCAAGTGACTGGGGGTGAGTGTTTGATTTGCTCAAACGCTCCGTCCAACATCCCCTTTGGTATCGCTTTGTTCGCCCTAAGTTGGCAGGGTATGCCCAGACGTGGGTCCCTTGCTCACTTTGCCACTGGATTCAAGATAGCCTGGCTGATGAGGGTTATGAACCCGAAACCGGTCCCTGGATGCTTGTTTCCGGTCCAGGTGTTGTAAATTAAGGCAGAATGTGATTAAGCATTTACTGAAGACATTAATGCTTTCCCTTTAGATCATGTTTTCTTCGTTATGTTGACCGAAGTCCGGACTCCATTTTGTATTGACATGCTGCCACGTGTTCACCACGAGGAGAGTCCGACCTCTGTGTTAGTTGCTCTTGTAATCTGCCTAGCAACAGTTTATAAATAGCTCCCTCTTGTCCGTCTGGCGCATGCCCAGACTTGACCACATCTGTTATAATTAGCTTTGCTTGACCATGTGTTTTCGCGGGCCCAAAGAGTGTGTTAGCTCCGCCCATGTATTGATTCAGTATCGAGAATGACCCTAAATGGTAATGTTCTTCGACCTCATGTTGTATCCACCCACTTATGAGCCCCTCTGTTGTGTATAAAAGGGGACTGTGTACGAATGTTCTTTGTGCTACTCCATGCAATACTGAAGAGTGTTGTGTGGATTGTAGGACCACCCTTAAGGGTTAATAAACGTTGTTTTTGTACTTTGCAGTTTCCGTGCCAACTTCCTTATAGATTCCGTTACAGGAGAGCGAACCCTTGTGCTTTGCGGGCCTAGCTGGGGCCTGTATTCATCAATTGGCGCCCGTCACGTGGGGCTCATCGGCGACTCGGATGCTCGAAGGACTGGTCGCGACGAAGGTGAGGAGTTTGGCCGGGGACGTGATCACTGCCAGCGGCGTCTTAGCCCTGGCATCCCGAGGTTTTTCTTCCTTCCCTTCCGAGCTGACCGTCTGGGTGGCGCCGGTCCTCGACTGAGACCTCTTCTGTCGGTCCTGCCGTGAGAGCCGTTTGGGCGATTGTGGAGCTTGGCAGTTGGAACCTGGACTCTTGATTGGTAAGAACCGTTGTACGGTACTTGCTCCGAGTTTTGAAGCCTGGTCTGGCTATTTGAGTTTGATTGATGGTGACTAGTCATATTTTGAATTTGTCTTTGTGAAAATATATGCGTTGCAACACATATAGGCAGGTAATGTGGAGAAATTTCTCCAGGAGCTGTGTAAACTTTGAACGGCGCAACGATTAAGTGCCATTTTCTTTATAATATTGCATATTTTGCATTATTCCTAGCATGCCTGCTTTTAGCGCACTCCGTAAGTGGTGCTGCTGTTTTGGAAACCGGTTGAACCTCGAGGAATCTGCTCCAGCCCCCCCAGAGGGGACTCCTAATAGGGATATGTATGTGAAGCATGGTCTTTCTTCCATAGTGTACAGCACGCTATGGAGGAAATACACAAGGAAGGATCCTGAGTTGCGATGGCCTTTGTATGGATCGTTTGATATACGTAAGATTGAGTATGTGGAACAGTGTATGTGTAAGCGACGTGCTCGTCAGGATATGTTTGAGTGTGTGCGATTATGGGTGAAGGAAGTGCGTGAGCGAGAGAAACGTGAGAAAGCACTGTTTGATAAAGAGCAACGGAAGAACGACCATGTGCGAGCGCAGGAAGCGAAGCGTCGGGAGGACAAAGAGCACACGGACAGACAAGAGAAAGAGCGTAGGCTACAGGTCTCGGGTCAATATGTTGTTCGCCAGCCACTTTATCCTGTCCTTAATAATCCTGATGATGATTTTTATTTACTAGATCGCTCTCCGCCCCCTTATGTTGGCGCATCCGCTCCGCGGCCGCAAGATTCTGGCCCGGCTCCGGGTAAGGTAGACACACGGTCCATGTTATCGGCCGAGCATATGGCTGAGCTTCGGAAACTTTCCCTCCGTGCCCTTAAGGGCAAGATATCTAAGGAGGAGTTGTTCCATACGTGGGGGTCGTGGCAAGATAGAGAGAGGGTGTATTTTCTGTCTCATTTCGCAGATGAAGTAATTGCTGCTTTCCGGAAATATTCTAGTGTCCTTGAGCCTGACGAAGTGTCTTCGGATGCCGGAGCATTACGTAATGGTGTTTTTTCTCCCCCTAAGGCTTCTGAGGCGGCTCGGCGGCTGTTCGCTTTGCGGGATGAGGTGCTGGCCCTTAGAGAGAAAGCACGTCAACAAACGGAGGAGGAGAAGCAGTCGGATTCGTCTGCAGCAGGGGGCTACTCATCCGCCTCCCAGTCAGATAAGGATGACATAGTGCATGTTAAACCAATGCGAGAGGCGGCGCCTTTGTATGTTCCTCCCAAGGGAGCAGGGACTAGCTCGGATATTAATTCTGTCGATGCTAGGGGATATTTTGTATATAATTGGGTTTACACTCCATGGCATAGGGCCGATGTTATGGCGTTAAAGAATGCGCTGCCTGACCCCCGCAAGAATCCAGCGGCCTTCTATGAAGAAGTCGAGGGGGCCTTGAATTCTTGCATTATGACCTTAGCGGATATAGACCTGTTCTTTGGCCTTATCCTACCGCCGGATACGTGGCGTTCTGTCCGAAAGGTAGATGATGCGGTTGCCTTCAAGGCCCGGTGGTCTGACCTTGAGGATGAGGATAGGGAACGGAAGCCCGCACAGAAACCACCCCAGAATATTTTAGATCTCCCTGCGGCTATTGTGGCTAAGTTGAAGACGATTATCCCCCCTAAAAAGATTGACTGGAATATGTTAGCTGCATGTAAACAGAAAGTTGACGAGTCAGTCGCGGACTTCTTTACGCGCTTTGAGGAGACGTTTCATGATTTCAGTGGCCAGTCGCTTACTGACGACACGGGCCGCCACCTTTTCGCGGACAAATATGTGGCTAATCTGCTGCCGGCAGTTGCGGCCCGGTTAAAAGCGAGTGAGAGTTCTTGGTCCTCCGCGACACCGACGGCCCTTCTGACCATCGCCCAGTATTATGAGCGTCAGGAGCACGAGGCGAAGGGCCAGGAGGAGAAGAAATCGAAAGATCTTAAAACCAAAGTGATGTTAGCACAAGTATATGGCCCGCCCCGCCGGGGTAATAATAATAGGGGAAGGGGTGGATCTTATGGTCCCCCTTCGGGCCGATCTGATTTGAATAGGAACCAGTGTGCGTATTGCAAGCAGTTGGGCCATTGGGCCAGGGATTGCCCAGCGTTGCGTGCTTCGCGTCAGGGGCACACTCCGGGTGGCCCGAGAGGTAGAGGGGGCTTTTCGAACTTTAGAGGGAATTCCAACGATAATGCCCGTTTCGAAACTGCCGTACAGCACCGAGATAGCTCAAATGTTTTCGATCGCCAGCACCAGTATCATGTATCGGACATCGATCGGTCGGGATATCACGATTCGCAGCATGCATAGGAATGCGTTGGATGGGGGTCTGAATCAGTTGAGGTGCCGGTCGATCAGACGGGTCCTTATGTATCGGCTGAAGTTTTAGGTTCTACTGATCAGTTCCTAGTAGATACAGGAGCGACACGTAGTGCATTGTCTAGGTACTTGGTTCCGGGGGCTCCCCCATCCGGCTCAATAGTTACATCGGTAGGGTTTGACGGTACACTCTCCCGAAGCCCTCTTTCACAGCCCCTTGCATTTAAAGTTGATTGTTTTTCTGCGCCCTGTCCGTTTCTGCTTGCTCCGTACACACCGGATAACATTATGGGCCTTGATATGTTAAAGTACTTTAGGGCTACAATCCGCTGTTCCCCTGAGGGTGTGAGGGTGATTTTAAATGACAACTACCCCCGATCTGGGCGGATGTGTACGATATCAGAGGATGCGTTGTTGGCTACCCTCCCCCGAGCTTTATGGGCGACTTCGGACACAGATGTCGGACAAATGGTGATTCCTCCGGTCCACATTAGTGTCCAGGAGGGGGCGGTACTACCGCGCCTCCCACAGTATCGTATTTCCCAGGAGGGCGAGGAAGCTCTCATACAGATTGTGCAAGATTTGATCGCAGTAGGAGTAGTGGAAGAAGTTCCCTATAATATCTGTAACAGTCCGATTCTCCCTATTCTGAAAAAAGACACGGATGCAAAGGTCTATCGGTTCATAATTGATTTGAGGGAGGTAAACAAGATCGTGATACCTCAGTACCCGGTGGTTTCTGATATCACGACGTTGCTTACCTTGGTCCCGCCTACGGCGACCATGTTTTCAGTGATTGATTTGAAGAATGCCTTCTTTTCTATTCCCATTCATCCTGATAGCCGATTTCTTTTTGGGTTCACATTAAACAATAGATCTTATCGTTTTTGTAGAATTCCCCAAGGCTATACAGAAAGCCCTAGTATTTACAGTCAGGCTTTGAAACGACAGTTGGATTCCTTTGTTTTACTCGAGGGGGTCGCCCTCATTCAATATGTCGACGACATCCTGTTGGCGGCTGACACCCTGGAGTTGTGCGAGAAAAGCACGATAGCCTTACTTTCCTTTTTAGCATCTCACAATCACAAGGTCTCTAGGAAGAAATTGCAATTCTGTAGACCAAAGGTGACTTATTTGGGTCACCTTTTGTCTAAGGAGGGGCGTGCACTCACACCAGATCGTATCCAAGTAATTTTGGACACACCAAGGCCATCCACGCAGAAGGATGTACGTGCATTTTTGGGTCTTGTTTCTTTTTGTAGACAGTGGATATTGGGGTTTTCACACATAGCTAAGCCATTACTAGCTCTCTTGACAAAAGACACGCCCATCCCGATCCCCTGGTCAGATGAGTGTGACGCTGCTTTTCAGCAATTGAGACAGGCCCTTTGTTCAGCACCAGTGTTAGGGACCCCTGATTATGCAAAACCCTTTTCGTTGTATGTGCATGAGAAAGATGGATGTGCATTATCAGTCTTAGTGCAGATGCACGGCGATAAGCAGCGCCCTTGTGCATATTTTTCGGCTGTACTTGATCCTGTCGCCCGAGCATTGCCAGGGTGTTTTCGCTCGGTTGCGGCGACAGCTGTGTCAATACGGCAGAGTGAAGGAATTGTGTTATCCCATAAACTGTTGGTGTTAGTTCCCCATGCTGTTGATGCCCTGCTTAATCAAACAAAGACGCAGCATTTGACCAGTGCCCGTTTAACGGGATATGAGCTGACGCTTTTGGCTCCTCATATTACGTTAAAAAGGTGCGTGACATTAAACCCGGCCATCTTGGGAGTAGGGCTCAGACGCCACCAAGACGTTCCACGGGGCTGCGCTCTAGTTCGAGCGATCGTTACCTGGCAAACGGTATTTAGGGGCCATTTGGTCGGCGCGCGGTCAACAGACTGACCGTCACGCTTACATCGCGCTGGTCCTGCAATTGTTCGCTTTTGCTGCAATCGCGCTGAAGCTGTTTTTAAATAACTTGCACTCACTGTTATGTTATGTTGATGAAATTATTTTGATTGTCCCCCACCTGACCGCATTGCCTGCACATTAAAATCATTGTGAGCACCATTCACCACTTGGGTGTTTGATTCCCTGCTTGAGCGCCATCTTGGGAGTAGGGCTCAGACGCCACCAAGACGTTCCACGGGGCTGCGCTCTAGTTCGAGCGAACGTTACCTGCCACACGGTATTTAAAGGCCATTATGGTCGCGCGCAGCGTACGCGCGCAGCGTCGCGCCGGAGGAGCGCCAGAGGAAAGCCCGTCTGTGCCCGTCCGGGCCAGGACGGGCCGTAGGGCCTCCCCCCCTGGTCGGCCGAGGATTTACTCCCCTGTTACCCTCAGAGCTCTTCACCAAGGGAGAACTACGCTAGACGAGCGAACACTTGCTAGTCTCCGGTTGGAAGACCTATTACAGGTAGAGGCCAAACCAGCCATCATCAAGTCACAGGGCCTGATAATTGCTTCACTCAATACACGATCTCTACAGAAACACCACCTAGAGGTGGCAACACTGCTGGAGGAGGGGGAGATAGACATCTTAGCGCTCTCAGAAACTTGGCTAGGGAGCTCCTCAACACCTGACATCATTGCAGCCTTACCGCCTAATTTCGATGCTCGGTGGTATAACCGCCCTAATGACAGCAGAGGGGGCGGGGTGGCCATCTTGTTCAGAAGGGATCTTGAGGTCACACAAATTACCGCAGAAAGCTGTGCTGGGGCAGAAGTGCTAGGGATCAAAATCTCACTGAAAACCTCATGTATACTACTCATGGTAGTATATCGGCCACCACAGTGTGCGCCGGAATTTAACGACGCCATTTTTGAGCTGCTGACCGATCTGGCATCCAGATACAAGTCCCTAGTAGTAGTGGGAGACTTCAATTATCATTGGGACGAGACCCCCAGGGGGCCCTCGGCAGCTGAGTTTGGAGCCAATCTTGCGACTTTGTCTCTAAACCAGCTGGTTAGTGGGCCCACCCATGTAAAGGGACATACCTTAGATCTTGTCTGGTCTACCATGCCTCGAATGGAGATCCTTGCGGTCAGTCCCTGCATTTGGTCGGATCATTATCTGATCAAGGGCTGGATCCCAGGGGAGCCTTTAACTGCAGCCCCCCCACAAATTAGGAGGAAGGTCCGCCCATGGAAAAAGGTCGAGGCCGACTCCTTAGTCACGACCCTTCTCTCCTCTCTCCCGCCGAATAGGATGCTAGGAAACCTGGATGCAGACACTTTGACCTTCACGACCTGGATTTGCTCTGCCTTAGATAAACTTGCCCCGGAACGGCTAGAGCTCACCCGGAAAAAAGGGAAAGGAGCCCCGTGGTTTGATGCTTCCCTTAGGGAAAGGAAGCAGGCTCTCAGGAGGGTGGAGCGAAGCTGGAGACGGGACTACGGGCCCACAGAGGCACTTATCTATAAAACTATGCTGGTTAGCTATAAACGGGCCATCCTGGCTAGGAAAGCCGCCTTTTATGAAGGACGGATCATGGAGGCAACGAATAAGCAAAGGGAAACCTTTATTATTCTAAGGGAGCTCACCCAGTTGAGTGACAAAAACAGCAGTCTGGCCCAGCCTGACTGCGACACCTTCCAAGGTTTCTTCCTCCAAAAGGTGCAGGATATCCTCTCGGATATCTCGAGGCTCTCGGATAGTTTGCCATCACAACTTGGTATGGACAGCTTGCAGGCCGTAGGATCTTTGGTCAGGTTTCCCGCCATCACTGGAGAGCACCTGATAGAACTGGCTAGCCGTATAAAATCTGGTTCGTCCAGTGACCCCTGCCCTCCGAAAATTTTCAAATTAGCCTTGCCAGGTATCCAATTCCAGCTTTTGCAGCTAATCAATGCCTCATTGGAGGCGGGTTACCTCCCAGCATCCCTGAAGGAGGCTAGGGTGTCCCCACTTCTGAAGAAAGCTGGTACCGACCCGTTAGTATTAAAAAACTACAGGCCTATCTCTCAGCTGCCGTTTCTAAGCAAGATCTTGGAAAAACATGTTTTGAATGTAGTCACCCACTACTTAGAGGAACACCATCTCCTACATGTCAGGCAGGCGGGATTCCGTCCACAACATAGTACGGAACTGGTGATGGCCACGGTCACCGACGAGTTAAGAGTAAGAGCCGACAATAAACAACCTTGCGCTCTGATCCTCTTAGATCTCTCGGCAGCTTTCGATACGGTCAGCCATTCCATCTTGCTGAGCCGTATCGCGAAGTTGGGGATTGCTGGCCAGGCATACAAGTGGCTGGAGTCCTTCCTGTCGGGTCGCACTCAGAGGGTTCAAATTGGGGATCAGCTGTCGGGGAGTAGGGATGTGACCTGGGGGGTCCCTCAAGGGTCAGCACTCTCCCCCCTACTGTTCAATATCTATTTGCAACCCCTGATTGAGCAACTCACGCGTAAGAACTGTGAGGTCTTTAACTACGCAGACGACACACAGTTACTGGTCCGGCTGGGTGATACATCAGAGGCCCAGGAAGCAGTTAGAGATCTTTTGAGATTCACGGTCAACTGGATGACTAATAACTTCCTTAAAGTCAATGCAGACAAAACGGAGGTTCTGGTGGTGACCAACATGGCCAATCCCTGGGATGATCTGTATTGGCCTCCAGAACTTGGCAAAACTCCAAGCCCGGGGGCGGTAGTGAAGAGTCTTGGCCTAAAGATCGATGCGGCTCTCTCTATGGCCCCCCAGGTGTCGGCAGTGGTAGGCTCCTGCACGGCCGTGATGCGGCAGCTGCGTAAACTTACTGCCATTCTCTCTACCTCCACGCTACAGACTGTTGTCGCGGCTACGGTCATCTCGAGGCTAGATTACGGCAACATTCTGTATTTGGGCCTGCCACAGAAGCTGATGAGGAAATTGCAAGTCGTGCAAAACGACGCTGCCAGACTGGTTTTCTCTCTTCCCAGAAGTGCACATGCATCTACTCTCCTTTGCAAATTGCACTGGCTTCCTGTGAAGCTTAGGGTCCATTTCAAGGGCCTCTGTATTGCTCATAAAGCACTATTCGGTAATGCCCCGGAATATATTAAACAGCGACTAAGGAAGTATGTTCCCGGTAGGTCACTGCGCTCGGGCTCTGTCCCAAATTTGGCTCAACCTAGATTTAATTTACAAACCAAAGGAGGTAGGGCCTTTTCAGTACTCATTCCTCAACTCTGGAATGCCCTTCCGCCGAGCCTAAAGGAAGAATTCAACCTTCTTTCCTTCAGAAAAAAACTGAAGACATTCTTGTTTGGCATGGTAACATCTTCGGCCTAATTGGGTATTAGCGGATGGTCGGGAGGGGCATGATGTTTGTGGGGCGTCTGTTCAGCGCTTAGTGACCAGTGGTGATAAGCGCTCTATAAGAGCCATATAACATAACATAACATAACATTGTTGCCATACCCCGAGACCCAGCCTGAGGCGCAGAAAGCGCATGATTGTATTCTTGTGACTGAGGAACAAACAAAGGGTCGTATTGATCTCCAGGATACGCCCTTTTCAGAGGTAGATGGAGAGTTGTGGGTAGACGGGTCATGCCTGAAGCTACCAGATGGTACGACTTCAGCAGCGTATGCAATTACCACATTACACACGATAGTGGAGACAGCACGCATACCACAGAAATCAGCTCAAGCAGCGGAGCTGATAGCATTAACACGAGCGTGTGAGCTCAGTACAGGATTGTGTGTGAATGTTTACACAGACAGCCGCTATGCCTTCGGAGTAGCGCACAATTTCGGCCTACTCTGGAAGGAGAGAGGGTTTCTAACGTCACATGGGGTACAGATAATGCATGGGGAGTTAGTCCACAATCTTTTAACTGCATTGACATACCCAAAGAAAATCGCCATTGTTAAGTGTAGCGCCCATAGGAAAGTGGTTGATAAGGTTGGAGAAGGGAATGCGTTAGCGGATCGAGTAGCACGGGAGACTGCGATGCAGCCCGGTACTACTGCCATGTATGTAGTGAAGTCACAGGTGGAGAGATGGCATGATGCGAAGGAGGAAGTGCGAGAAATACAAAAGACCGCTTCTGACAAAGAGCGGGAACAATGGGCTAGCGAGGGAGAACTGGATGACGAGGGTTGCTGGAGAAATAAGCAGATGGATAGATGGAAATTACCCACGGCTTTCGTACAACCTATGGTTCAAATGGCACATGGGCTAGCACATGTTGGAGCTTCCGCAATTGTGAAATTGCTTACCCAAGTCTGGGAGCATCCAGAGATTGCTAGCACGGCAAAGAGGGTGGTGCAGACCTGTATGATCTGTCTGAAGTATAACCCAGGGAAAGGCACGCGAACTCCAGCAGGAGGATTTGCGACGCCCACTGCACCCTTTGAGGTTCTGCAGATGGATTACATCCAGCTTGAGCGCTGTAATAACTTGAAGTATGTTCTAGTAGTGGTTTGCGCCTTCAGTAAATGGGTTGAGGCGTACCCTACGAAAGACAATACTGCAATGACTACAGCGAAGCTATTGCTGAAAGAGTTTTTCCCCCGATACGGCGTCTGTAGACTTCTGTGGAGTGATAATGGCCCTCACTTTGTAGCGGATGTTATAAAGTATGTCTTGAAGGGCCTAGGCATCACCCAGAAGTTCCACGCCGTGTTCCACCCTCAGTCTGCAGGACTAGTCGAGAAATATAATGGTACACTGAAGCTTAAGATCGCCAAAATCCAAGCTTCAACATCTTTGACTTGGCCAGACGCCCTGCCACTGGCGTTATTGTCAATTAGGTCGGTGCCACACTCTCGAACCGGCCTTACACCCTATGAGATTGTATTTGGACGCCCAATGAATATTTGGGGTCCACCAAGGCCTAAGGCTGTGTATGATGTACCTTGTGTGATGATGAGTGATTATCTGGCACAGTTAACGGATAACTTGGTTTCTATTCATCAACAGGTCCGAGAGGCGCTCCCTGATCGGTCTACTGGCGAAGGACATGGTCTCCGGCCTGGAGATCATGTAATGATAAAGGTTTTCGACAGATCGAACAGTTTGGAGCCGAGATGGGTCGGACCTGAGCAAGTCCTTCTTGCAACGAGGACGGCAGTGCGAGTCTCGAACAGGAAGAATTGGATCCATTCCCTGCACTGTCGAAAGGTACCGCCCGGATTGGTGGAGTCTGCCGTGCTGACCGATCAACGAGACATCCTAGCAGCAGAGACAGGCCGTGCTACTGAGCCACGAGACACTGAGGAGCTCTTTCCGGACCACACGACTTCTGGAGGAAGGCGATATCATCTTCGACCAAGGAAGTAAGGTTTCCAGTACCGGGACATACTGTCAGAACGGCCCTTGGGTTAGTGAAACGGAGAGCCGATGAGGCAAGGGGGGGGGATCAGCCCTGCATTAGTGTAGTGACACCCGTCTTGGCCCGCTGGTGAAGAAATCAACCGCTGCCCAAGGGGAAGAGTTCTGACAGACTTTTTAGTTTCAGGAAGATATCAGGGTATTGTTTCCTTTGACATGGAGAAGAAGAAAATTCTTTGTGCGTTGGGGTTCATGCTAACAGTAGCTATCGTTGGTATAACCACATGGTTTGTGGAGGAGGCAACTCCTGCTCGAAAGACACTTGTGTTGACGACTCCAGTGCCTGCGGAGCACTACTTTTATACATTGCCATATCAAGAGTTGAAGCATCGACAATCCTATTTGAATAACACTTTCATTCAGATGCTGCATCACACCCACGTTGCTACGAACGCTACGAACTGTTGGATATGTGGGATGATGCCAGCCCATCAGAAGAAAGGAGGTACGCCATTCATACCACTTCCTTTCTCTCACAATGGCTCTTGTAGAGCATGGTACACTTTGTTGTTTGCCACTCGGAAACCGACAGTGGGACGATTGCTTTTTAGACTTAATAAAGAATGCCATCAGGACAAGAATGGATATCCACAAGCGAATGGGACAATTTGGGAATGGGAAGAGTACCGACCGGACAATGAATCCATCCCCTATATCTTCACGAACACTAGAGACACTGTGGGGAAGGACAAATTCGTAATCCAAGTAGCACAAGCCCAAGCGGACCTGTGTGTCCAGAGTGTGGGTTTTATCCCTGTTGGTGTCAGTGATTGCATAACCGTGTTAAACATCGATGGGTTAAATAACAGTACCTTCCTAGCATCCCATAATACCTACTTTGTATGTGGAAATAAAGGTTATTACCGTTTGCCGGCTGGGTGGTCTGGGGTATGCTATGTATCATTCCTATTACCTCCTGTATTTTTAGCACCCGCGTCATATCATAAGGATTTAAAACTGTTGAATAATGTGACTGTAAATAGATATAAACGTACTCTATCAATTGATGAGGTGGATCAAACAGATACCAGCTTGCAACAGTATATTGATTTTAACTTAGGACTGTTTTTCTTTGTTGGAGCCGCTTTGAATAGTAGGAAGATCCGAAGATTAACGAGAGTGGTAGAAGCTGTGACTAATCAAACTGCTGCTGCTCTTGGGAATCTTACGGAAGAATTGCAAATTACTAGGATTGTTGCATTGCAGAATCGTATGGTGTTAGATGTAATGCTAGCTGATCGAGGAGGAGCCTGTAAAATTATTGGAAGTAGCTGCTGTGTGTTCATTCCTGATCATACGCCATCCGTTTATAATGCCATTAACAAACTGCACAAAATAGCAGCTGAAATCCACACAGAAAACGGCACTTGGTCCTTTTCTGGATGGTTTTGGGCGTTGGTTACTGCCTGGGGATGGAAGGTCTTAACTGGTCTCTGCATTATTATAGCAGTTCTGTTCCTTTTCTGTATGTGTATTCAATGTGGACCATTGTGCTGTTCCGTATGCATTTCATTCTGCATTCCAGATAAGAAAGCTATTGCCGATGTTGCTCGACAGAAGGGTCTAGCTAAAGAGGTTAAGGGAATGATGATAATTGACATATATGATGATTATTCTTGGAAACCGGATGTCTTCAGTAAATGCTGAAAGGGTCGTCTGTTGTAAATTAAGGCAGAATGTGATTAAGCATTTACTGAAGACATTAATGCTTTCCCTTTAGATCATGTTTTCTTCGTTATGTTGACCGAAGTCCGGACTCCATTTTGTATTGACATGCTGCCACGTGTTCACCACGAGGAGAGTCCGACCTCTGTGTTAGTTGCTCTTGTAATCTGCCTAGCAACAGTTTATAAATAGCTCCCTCTTGTCCGTCTGGCGCATGCCCAGACTTGACCACATCTGTTATAATTAGCTTTGCTTGACCATGTGTTTTCGCGGGCCCAAAGAGTGTGTTAGCTCCGCCCATGTATTGATTCAGTATCGAGAATGACCCTAAATGGTAATGTTCTTCGACCTCATGTTGTATCCACCCACTTATGAGCCCCTCTGTTGTGTATAAAAGGGGACTGTGTACGAATGTTCTTTGTGCTACTCCATGCAATACTGAAGAGTGTTGTGTGGATTGTAGGACCACCCTTAAGGGTTAATAAACGTTGTTTTTGTACTTTGCAGTTTCCGTGCCAACTTCCTTATAGATTCCGTTACAGGAGAGCGAACCCTTGTGCTTTGCGGGCCTAGCTGGGGCCTGTATTCATCACAGGGAAGAAAAGACTTGGCAGGTCGGGCTGGACTGTTCCCATGAGGCACAGGGTCAGACTGATTTGCATATGGCCATGTCTGAACTGGGGTGGTGGAGTGAGCTAAAGAATGATGATGGATTAAACCTAGATCAGTTGACTGGGGGTGAGTGTTTGATTTGCTCAAACACCCTGTCCAACATCCAATTTGGTATCGCTTTGGTCAACCAAAGATTGGCAGGGTATGCCCAGACGTGGGTCCCTTGCTCATTTTGCCACTGCATTCAAGATTGCCTGACTGATGAGGGTTATGAACCCGAAACCGGTCCCAGGATGCTTGTTTCCTGTCCAGGGAAGACATGGATTGGCAGTTCGGGCTGGACTGTTCCCATGAGGCACAGGGTCAGACTGATTTGCATATAGCCATGTCTGAACTGGGGTGGTGGAGTGAGCTAAATAATGATGATGGATTAAACCCATATCAGTTGACTGGGGGTGAGTGTTTGATTTGCTCAAACGCTCCGTCCAACATCCCCTTTGGTATCGCTTTGTTCGCCCTAAGTTGCCAGGGTATGCCCAGACGTGTGTCCCTTGCTCACTTTGCCACTGGATTCAAGATAGCCTGGCTGATGAGGATTATGAACCCGAAACCGGTCCCAGGATGCTTGTTTCTGGTCCAGGGAAGACATGACTTGGCAGTTCGGGCTGGACTGTTCCCATGAGGCACAGGGTCAGACTGATTTGCATATGGCCATGTCTGAACTGAGGTGGTGGAGTGAGCTAAAGAATGATGATGGATTAAACCCAGATCAGTTGACTGGGGGTGAGTGTTTGATCTGCTCAAACACCCTGTCCAACATCCCCTTTGGTATAGCTTTGTTCGCCCTAAGTTGCTAGGGTATGCCCAGACGTGTCCCTTGCTCACTTTGCCACTGGATTCAAGATAGCCTGGCTGATGAGGGTTATGAACACGAAACCGGTCCCAGGATGCTTGTTTCCGGTCCAGGAAAGACATGGCTTGGCAGTTCAGGCTGGACTGTTCCCATGAGGCACACGGTCAGACTGATTTGTATATGGCCATGTCTGAACTGGGGTGGTGGAGTGAGCTAAAGAATGATGATGGATTAAACCCAGATCAAGTGACTGGGGGTGAGTGTTTGATTTGCTCAAACGCTCCGTCCAACATCCCCTTTGGTATTGCTTTGTTCGCCCTAAGTTGGCAGGGTATGCCCAGACGTGGGTCCCTTGCTCACTTTGCCACTGGATTCAAGATAGCCTGGCTGATGAGGGTTATGAACCCGAAACCGGTCCCTGGATGCTTGTTTCCGGTCCAGGAAAGAAAAGACTTGGCAGTTCGGGCTGGACTGTTCCCATGAGGCACAGGGTCAGACTGATTTGCATATGGCCATGTCTGAACTGGGGTGGTGGAGTGAGCTAAAGAATGATGATGGATTAAACCCAGATCAGTTGACTGGGGGTGAGTGTTTGATTTGCTCAAACACCCTGTCCAACATCCAATTTGGTATCGCTTTGGTCAACCAAAGAATGGCAGGGTATGCCCAGACGTGGGTCCCTTGCTCATTTTGCCACTGCATTCAAGATTGCCTGACTGATGAGGGTTATGAACCCGAAACCGGTCCCAGGATGCTTGTTTCCTGTCCAGGGAAGACATGGATTGGCAGTTCGGGCTGGACTGTTCCCATGAGGCACAGGGTCAGACTGATTTGCATATAGCCATGTCTAAACTGGGGTGGTGGAGTGAGCTAAATAATGATGATGGATTAAACCCAGATCAGTTGACTGGGGGTGAGTGTTTGATTTGCTCAAACGCTCCGTCCAACATCCCCTTTGGTATCGCTTTGTTCGCCCTAAGTTGCCAGGGTATGCCCAGACGTGTGTCCCTTGCTCACTTTGCCACTGGATTCAAGATAGCCTGGCTGATGAGGATTATGAACCTGAAACCGGTCCCAGGATGCTTGTTTCTGGTCCAGGGAAGACATGGCTTGGCAGTTCTGGCTGGACTGTACCCATGAGGCACAGGGTCAGACTGATTTGCATATGGCCATGTCTGAACGAGGGGTGGTGGAGTGAGCTAAAAAATGATGATGGATTAGAACCAGATCAGTTGACTGGGGTTGAGTGTTTGATTTGCTCATACGTTCCATCCAACATCCCCTTTGGTATCTCTTTGTTCGCCCTAAGTTGGCAGGGTATGTCCAGACGTGGGTCCCTTGCTCACTTTGCCACTGGATTCAAGATAGCCTGGCTGATGAGGGTTATGAACCCGAAACCGGTCCCAGGATGCTTGTTTCCGGTCCATGGAAGACATGGCTTGGCAGTGTGGGCTGGACTGTTCCCATGAGGCCCCGGGTCAGACTGATTTGCATATAGCTATGTCTGAACTGGGGTGGTGGAGTGAGCTAAAGAATGATGATGGATTAAACCCACATCAGTATACTTGGGGTGAGTGTTTGATTTGCTCAAACGCTCCATCCAACATCCCCTTTGGTATCGCTTTGTTCGTCCTAAGTTGGCAGGGTATGCCCAGACGTGTGTATCTTGCTCATTTTGCCACTGCATTCAAGATTGCCTGACTGATGAGGGTTAAGAACCCGAAACCGATCCCAGGATAGTTGTTTCCGGTCCAGGGAAGACATGGCTTGGCAGTACGGGCTGGAATGTTCCCATGAGGCACAGGGTCAGACTGATTTGCATATGGCCATGTCTGAACTGAGGGTGGTGGAGTGAGCTAAAGAATGATGATGGATTAAACCCAGATCAGTTGACTGGGGGTGAGTGTTTGATTTGCTCAAACGCTCCGTCCAACATCCCGTTTGGTATCGCTTTGTTCGCCCTAAGTTGCCAGGGTATGCCCAGACGTGGGTCTCTTGCTCACTTTGCCACTGGATTCAAGATAGCCTGGCTGATGAGGGTTATGAACCCGAAACCGGTCCCAGAATGCTTGTTTCCGGTCCAGGGAAAACATGGCTTGGCAGTTCGGGCTGGACTGTTCCCATGAGGCACAGCGTCAGACTGATTTGCATATGGCCATGTCTGAACGAGGGGTGGTGGAGTGAGCTAAAAAATGATGATGGATTAGAACCAGATCAGTTGACTGGGGGTGAGTGTTTGATTTGCTGAAACGGTCCGTCCAACATCCCCTTTGGTATCGCTTTGTTCGCCCTAAGTTGCCAGGGTATGCCCAGACGTGTGTCCCTTGCTCATTTTGGCACTGGATTCAATATAGCCTGGCTGATGAGGGTTATGAACCCGAAACCGGTCCCAGGATGCTTGTTTCTGGTCCAGGAAAGACATGGCTTGGCAGTTCGGCTGGACTGTTCCCATGAGGCACAGGGTCAGGCTGATTTGCATATGGCCATGTCTGAATTGGGGTGGTGGAGTGAGCTAAAGAATGATGATGGATTAAACCCAGATCAGTTGACTGGGGGTGTGTGTTTGATTTGCTCAAATGCTCCGTCCAACATCCCCTTTGGTATCGCTTTGTTCGCCCTAAGTTGCCAGGGTATGCCCAGACGTGTGCCCCTTGCTCACTTTGCCACTGGATTCAGGATAGCCTGGCTGATGAGGGTTATGAATCCGAAACCGGTTCCAGGAGGCTGGTTTCCGGTCCAGGGAAGACATGGCTTGGCAGTTCGGGCTGGACTGTTAGCATGAGGCACAGGGTCAGACTGATTTGCATATGGCCATGTCTGAACTGGGGATGGTGGAGTGAGCTAAAGAATGATGATGGATTAAACCCAGATCAGTTGACTGGGGGTGAGTGTTTGATTTGCTCAAACGCTCCGTCCAACATCCCGTTTGGTATCGCTTTGTTCGCCCTAAGTTGCCAGGGTATGCCCAGACGTGGGTCCCTTGCTCACTTTGCCACTGGATTCAAGATAGCCTGGCTGATGAGGGTTATGAACCCGAAACCGGTCCCAGAATGCTTGTTTCCGGTCCAGGGAAAACATGGCTTGGCAGTTCGGGCTGGACTGTTCCCATGAGGCACAGCGTCAGACTGATTTGCATATGGCCATGTCTTAACTGGGGTGGTGGAGTGAGCTAAAGAATGATGATGGATTAAACCCATATCATTTGTGTGTTTGATTTGCTCAAATGCTCCGTCCAACATCCCCTTTGGTATCGCTTTGTAATTATAAAGGCAGCACTGCCTTTCATGCTGCCTGAACCTTACAATTTATATGCAAATTCGACTTTGGATTTAAAGATACTTCCAAAGGCTCAAGCTACCTTATTTGTACATATGAGTCACTCTTAAGGACTTCCCTAGGTGCCCCAAGGGTAGGGTGCCGTGTAACTATATGCAGGGACATTATAACATGTGTTTTATAAGCCCTGGTGAGGGAAAAACTGCCAATTCCATTTTTCCCCTTTGTAGTGAAAAGCTCTACTATCTAACATTGAGACATTTTATTTAAGTTTAAATAATGACAGGAGCCACCTAAAAATATACTTCAAGGTATCTAATTAATACTTCAAAGGAATCCAACTACTTGCCACTGTTAGATATATAACTACTACAGAAATTAAGTTATTAAACTTTATTTTCAGTGAGTCAAAATCTAGCTTTCCAGCTCCCCTATTCTGATTTGTCAGCCTGTCCCAGGCTGACCCATAGCTGCTTGATGAGATGTGAAGTATCATGTCTGAGTAGACAATAGATTTCCTGTGGGTCGAGATCTTTAGCTGCAGAAGCCAAAAGGCGGGAAGAGGGTGGGGGAGCCAAACTGGTCTTCAATGTGAAAATGGCAGTTTGGGACCAGCACAGGCTGAGCACCACATCCTGCACCCCCAGTCAATTAGGAGCCACAGGAATTATATTAGTCAAGGGGTTGGAAGGGGTGTGTGATTGACATTTAGCTATACCAGGGGGTTGGCTTAGTCTGAGCTAACCCTAAAGGTTAGACTTTCTCCATGTTGGATTTTGAGAGAGTAATGCTTTCTGGGCAGAATATGCCTCACTTTGTAGGAAGTGCTCATATACCTGGGTGGCAACCTGCATCCCATTGGTCAGGGGTGCCCCCCTGCTTGACGCCCAGAAACTGTGAATACATATAGGAAAGCTGCATGGCCCCCCAAATCTGCTGCCTGGAACTACAAGGAGAAGAAGGACTGTCCTGCTAGAATCTGGATCTGAACCCAAAGGACTGCACTCTGAAGGACTGCACCTGCTTCACAATCTGGTACTACAGCCCTAAGGACATTGTATTACCTGCAAGCTACAAGTTAAAATAGACCACCTGCATCCTCTCCACCAACAGTCCCCATCCTTGAGTGCATCTTGTGGACTTTAAAGGATTTGGCCAGGTGCATTGTGGGGATTCTATTCCAAACATCCCAAGGACCATCTAGGAGATTCCAGTTATTTGGATGTGTTTTTTGGGCCTTTTGAAACATCATGAGGAACTTCAGGAAGAGGTTCCAGAAGTTTGATGAAGCTTGAGAAATTTCTATCAAAAGCTTCATAAGGTGACTGACATGACGTCAAGAGTCAAGCTGTTTAACTTCAACTGCTACCTGGTCTGGAATTCCGGTTCATCCCGATGAAAACTTCTGAGCTTCAGACTTTGACCGAGGCCTCGTGCAGAAGCAATCTGATGATGTTGCATTGAAATCAGGCAGCTGGAGGGGACAGCTAGATGTTGAAAGAAAAATCCTCCAGAAAAGTTTCAAAGTCTGAGGTAAAATTTTGATCGAAGCCTCTTGCCTAGTGGATCCGACCATGGCTCCGTTGGTCTCAAACTTTGACTGTGTCCTGGTCGAACACGACCTAGGTTTTTCAGCACTAAAACTTTTTGGTGTCTGTTTGTTCATAAAAATATAATCTATTTTTATAAATTGGAGTTGGATTTTAATTGTGTGTTGTGTCTTACTTGGTTAGTGTATTGGTGTCTTTAGATGCGTTACACACCTGTCTCCTAAGTTAAGCTAGCCTGCTTGTTACCAGCTACCAAGGTTTGAGCAAGAGAATAATTTATTGAGACCTCGAATGATCCTCTTATTGTGCGTATGGCCTTCATACTAGTGGTAAGTCACTACTTATCACTACTAATAATTTACTTTCCAACAGAAGTCCTTAAAATGCCCCTTCCAAATTGCGATTCCTTAATGTTTTGTAACCCCATTTCATGGTTTGGACAATCTTTTCCAAATTGCTAAATAGGTTTAGTACATTTAAAAAGGGCTTAGCATTCACAAACCCTCTGATTTACCAAACCTGAGGGTTTCTGAATGCATAATCCCTTTGTACATGGGGCCTGGAAGGTCCTAGAAGAACACCCAAAATGTTTTCTTTTTTTGTGCTGTCTTTTTACCTCCATTTATTTAAAAAGATTTGTTTAGCGCGGACATGACCCCTGAGGGTATCAGAGCGCTTTACATAGGTTTAGGTAGACAAAGGAAAATAGGTAGGTGAAAGAAATCATGGAAACAGTGAGGCGAAATACAACAGGGGCAACCAGAGATTGGGACGGGCAAAGGAAGCAGGAAGGGTGAGAGCGACAAGTAGGGCAATATACATCAAGAGCAAATCAGACAACAACAAAAAAAAAATCATCTAGAGGCAATAGGAGCACGGGATCAAGATCAGCGTATTGTTCTTTAGAAGAGTTTGTTCAATAGTAGAGTTTTGACTTCCCTTTTGAAGGCAAGAGTAAAGGGAATCAGTCTTGTTTCCACTGGAAGGGAGTTCCAGATTCTCGGATCAATGCCAGAGAATGCACAATTGTAAGTATTAAGCTTATTAAATGTCTTGGGCTTGAGCAGAAGTGTGCCGGTGCTCCTTGTGGAACTGTAGCCACCCGAAATTTCCAGCTAGTTTGTCAGGTAGAGTGGGGTGTTGAAGTAAAGCGCTCCATGGGTCATACAAGTGATCTTAAGTTGTATCCTAGCTTCAAAGGGAAGCCAATTGAGTGATTTCAGGTCCGGTGAAATGTGATTGATCTTCTTAGAGCCCGTGATGAGTCTAGTGGTAGCATTTAGAGATGCTCTGATAGGTGCTAAACTGAGTTTAGGCAGACCGCAAAGAGTCGCACTACTGTATTCTAGTCTGGAAATTACAAGTGCTTGCACCGCTGATTTAAAGTCATCTTGGAGGAGGTAGGTTTGAGGTAGGGTTTGAGTTTTCTTAGGATGCAGAGTTGGAAATTCGCTCCTTTTGTTGATGATCTGATGAGATCTTGCATGTTTAAGTTTTTGTCTACCACAACTCCCAGTGATTTAGTGGAGTCAACGATGTGAGGTGTGCAGTAGAGGGCGGTGAGGTAACAAAGAAATTCCAACACAGTGGGGGGTGGCCTAGCGGGTGCAATGAGGAGGAATTCCGTCTTGAGGGTGCTTAATTTGAGATGGTTAGCCAGTTGAGGGTTTTGAGAAGGGTTCCGTTGAGAGATTTGATGTTTTCGGGGGAGGAGATTTTCATGTAGAGTTGGGTGTCGTCCGCATACATGTGATAATGGATGTTGGAGTCTTTTAAGAATTCCAGTCAGTGGTTCCAGGAAAAGGTTGAAGAGAGTGGGGGAGAGTGAGGAGCCTTGGGGAACACCCAGTGTGCAGGGACTCGGGTTGGAGAGAGACTGGTTGGATTTGACCCTTTATGTTCAGTTGTTGAGGAATGAGGCAAACCATTTAAGGACCGTGCCTGAGAGCCCCATTCTGCGTTCCAAGAGGAGGAGTAGATTGTCATGTTTGACGGTGTCAAATGCCGATGACAGATCGAGTAGAATTAAACGGCAAGTTTCATTTTGGTCAAGGAAAGTGAGAGCGCCGTCCACAATGTGAGTGATGGCCGTTTCCGTGCTGTGGCCAGTGCAGAAACCCAATTGGAATAGGTCGAGAAGCTGAAAGTGAAGTTGTTCATGAACGCATTTCTCCAGAAGTTTCGCTAGGGTTGGTATGTTTGTGATTGGGCGGTAGTTGTTCAAATCAACAGGGTCAGCCGAGGGTTTTTTTAGAATAGGGACCACTAGGCCTGCTTTCAAGCAGTCCGGAATCTCACCTTGAAGAAGTGAAGCGTTGATGATTTTCGACCAGAGTGGTGCTAGTGAACCTATCATCTCTTTAAAAAAGTTAGGGGGGAGAGGGTCATTGAAGTGATTTGAGTGCTTAAGGGTAGCGAGAATGTTGAGGATGGTAATGTCATTGAGGGGAGTGAAATGACTCCAAGAGGCATTGTTTTTGAGTGAGAGACCATGAGGCGAGGGCAGGGGTGTGGAGACAGAGGAGTCTGGAGAGGACAAGAGGGTTAGTGCAGCAGACCTTAGATCTGATTCGATTTTATTTGTCTTTTCGATGAAGAATTCAGCCACTGCATCGCAGTTTGGCTTCGGGCGAGTGGTGTGCTGAGATTGGGTAGAGGTGTTGTTGGATTGTGATTTAATGAGCTCAAAAAGTCGTTTCGGGTGATTTTTGGCTAAGTCAAGTTGGTGTTTGAAGAAATTGCCTTTCACCGTTTTAATGAGTTTGTTGTATCTGCTTCTTTGGGATCTTAGAGTGTTTAGAAGATCCGTGGAGGGAGAGAATCTCCACTTGCGTTCAGCTAGTCTAACACTGCGTCTGTCCACATTTAGTCTGTCTTGGAACCACGGTTTGGAGTCTTTTATGGGAATTCTTTTTATTTGATGAGGGGCCGTATCATTCAGGGTGGATAGCATGGTGTTGTTATAGTGGTCGGTGAGGTCATGAACGTCAGTCATGTTAGAAGGCGGCAAAAAGGAGAGATTGCAGCGTTCTATGAGCTTGTTAACGCTAGTGTTATGGAGCAGTCTTTTCCAGTGTTTTAGTTTGAGTAGTTGCGCAGATTTGTGGTTCCAACTTTCAGGTATCAGGAAGTTGATAAAATGATGGTCAGACCAGTCACAGGGGAGAATTGATTCAAGATGAATGGAGTTGGGGTTGGAGATGATGAGATCCAGTGTCGAACCTAAGTTGTGAGTGGGGCTGTCACAGAATTGAGTGAGAGATAGGTCGGTAAGAAAGTTTTTGAGGGTAGTAGCAGCCTGATCGTGGGGGTCATTCCAGTGGAGATTGAAGTCACCAAGGAAGATCTGGGGGGAGTGAGGGCCCAGGTTGGAGGAGATGGTTTCCATCACTTGTTCGATTAGGTGGAGGTTATCACCTGGAGGGTGGTAGAAGATGTGAAGGCTGCATAAGTGTCTGAGTGTGCTGTTGATATCTATGCAAATTTATTCACAGGAGGAGAGATTAGTTGAGGGGGACTGTTTTGCTGTGAGAGAGTTGCGGTAGATACAGGCAATGCCACCTCCTAATTTCTTAACTCGGTCGAGTCTGATATTGTTGTGACTAGGAGGGACTAATAGGTCAAGGATAGGGCCAGAGGAGTTGTTTAGCCATGTTTCTGTGAGGATAAGGAGGTCCAGATCTTGGGCTAGGATGAGTTCGGCAAGATCTGTAGCATGTTTCACCCCTGATCTACAGTTAAGTAGCATGCTTTTCAGGTGTGATTTGCGCATGGTGTCCATGGGCGCAGGTTGAGAAGTGGGGATCTGCAGGAGGTTATTGAAGTGTATGGAATTGGCGTTGATTCTGGACAGTCTATGGGGGTTGGGTGTGATGGTTCGGATGGGATCCGTATTATCATGTTTAAGGAGTGGCGAGTTATGTGCAATTAGTGGGGATGTTCGAGAGCATATAGCAGGGCTAGAGATGGTCGAAGGAGGAGAGGAGTATTCAAGGAGGAGGGAGAGAATATCAGGTTCTGGAAAAGGATTTAAGGATCTGGCAGGTCTAGACGGGGCGTTCGGGTAGGGGCTGGCGTTTGAATTTCGGATGGGGGTTTAGGGGGGATCATATGTGGAATCTCAAGAGTCGGCCTGGTGGAAGAGAGATGGGGGATCTCGAGTGTGGACATGTTGGGTGTTGGGGGGATCATATGTGGGATCTCAAGTGTTGGCCTGGTGGAAAAGAGAAGGGGAATCTTGAGTGTGGACATGTTGGGAGAGAGATCAAGGGCTAGCTCTTCATTGGCCTTAATGAGGTTAAGTATGGCAGTTTTGAGAGTTAGCAGTCCATGGTTGATTTCTCTGAGTTTAGAAGCAGGATCAAAGTGTGGAGTATGGGTCACGTGGAGGGGAGGTGGATGGTTGGTCAATGGGGAGGGCCGGGGGGGAGATCTGGGCAGGTGTGTGGGAGTGGTGTGGAAAGAGCCCAAGAGGAGAGTTCCCTCTCTGACTTACAGTCGCGCGAGGCGAATGGGTGATGTAAGGGAGGTTAGGGGAAGGGAGGTTGATTGAGTTCCTGTTGGAAGGTGGACAAGCCTGCTGTCTAGTGGGGGAGTTAGGTAGGCAAGGTGCTAGTGGTGGAGGGGTTGGGGTAAGTATCGGAAAGGTGGTCGGGGCGATGGAGAACAAGTTCCCTGTGATTATAGGTCAAAGTCTGATCAGGTCGTGGCACGATGGGTGAGTTAGGGGAGCCTGGTGTTGGAGGAGCTATGGTCCAGTGGGTATTGATCGGGGTAGGGGGGACAGTCCTAAGACTGAGGTCCGTTAGGGGTGAGTTAGGGGAGCCTGGTGTTGGAGGAGCTATGGTCAAGTGGGTGTTGATCGGGCTAGGTGGGGCAGTCCTTAGTCTGAGGTCCGTTAAAGAGGGATCGGGGACCTCCTGAGATGGGGTAAGGGAAAGATCGTACCTGGATTGAGTAGGGGAGTCGCTAGGGACCAGGGATCTTTTAAAGAGTGCAAACCTGTTATCGAAGATGTCCAGGCTGTAATCGGAGGCCTGAATAAGAATAGTCCCATTGTTGTAGATGGATATGCATTTGCTCTAAAAGTAGGGGACTTTGTGGCCAAAAGTCGCAGACAGTGCGGGAATTTTTTTGTAGATGTGATGTTGAGTAGAGCGTGGAACGCAGATCTCCACTGAGCTCTTCTTTTAGTGTAGAAAATCAGGTCACTAGCAATAGTACCTTTTTTTGGGCAGAGGTAGGGGTCAGAGATAAGGGTTTCTGGATTGGCTTTAAGGAGTCTGTGTTTCAGAGTTTTGGTCGCATATTTGGAAAGGTTGTCCGGATATTTAATTGTGTGGCTGTTAGATCCTGACTTTTCAAGTCTAGAGTCCATGCTGTATTGTGAAAGAGTGGTCGTGGAGGAGACAGCTTAGTATACGTGGTTAGGCAGTGAGGTAGGAGAGCACAGGAGCTAGTATACGTGGATAGGCAGTGAGTAAGTAGTGTGCTGGCGTCAGGCTCCACACTGCATTGAGGGTCCAACAAAGCCACTCACTGAGTTGGATACAAGACACTTATGGAAATTACATAAATCCGAAAACCTGCAAAAGTATGCATTGACGTTTCCTGATTTCTTTAGCACCCCTTTAGTTCATACACGCAGCTGCTAAGAGAAGGACTGCAGACTGAATCGTTATCAAAAAGCCCCTGAATTTTCTGCTGATTACATTCACTGCACAGCAGCAGATGGGCGAAACGGTGGGGGCCGTTAAATGATAGTAGCAATATTCCATGGGCATTTGAGGGGAACAACAGTTTTCCAATAGGGAACAGTAAGAAGATGGATGCCCCTGAGTCGGTAGCCGTTACAAGATGGCTACCAGTTGTATGTGACTAAAATCATGCTTTCCATTTTGCATGTAAGAAAATGGCCGAGGTTAGTTTCTTAAGGCACTTTTACAGGGAATGAGATGTAATGTGCCTATCAGGCACAATATGTGCTGTGTGTTGTAAAATCGGTTACTGACAATCCATAGCTCCCAAGATTTCCCAGCATCACCAGGCACGAAAGGCAAGAGTCAGTTCAATTCAATTCAACCGGCAGGGCATCCTTGAGGCCTAGCACTGCCGGGCATCGGGAGAGCCTGCAGCCTTACGGGGTAGCTATAAAGGGAGGGGTGAGCGGATCAGGTGAAGAGGGAAGAGCGCGTTGGTAGTAGAACTGGGCCGGTATGGAGGATCATTGGAAGTAAGGGGCCTCAGTCAGAGCTCCGGCAGAGCACTCTGTGCTATGCGGAGCACACCTTGGTTCAGATGTTGCATCTGATGGGGCTGCAGATGTGAGAGCGCGCAGAAGGGTGCTGGACCAAGTAGAGAGAGTAGTCTTGTACTCGAGCGCAACCACAAAGGATGGTGGTATCGTGGACAGGTGCCGACATCTAAGAGAGGGTAGATTCCACGTACCTCGTCTTAGCAGCCGTCGGTCTCCGAAGTAGACACGCTTCAAGTATGATGAGCGGTAGGGGAGGGCCACCGTAGAATCCAGGGCTGACCATGAGAGATGCCGGTTGAAGAGGGCAGCTCCTGGCTCAAAACAATGTAATGCAAAAGGCCTAATCTCAAGGGAGGCAGCACACCAGGCTGGAAAGGCAGTGGGCCTTCGTGGCAGGAAGGACCTAGGTAGGCTCAAAAGTCACATAGAAGTCCATGGCAAGATGGTGCCCCGCATCTCGTCTGGGTGAAGCTTCTCGCTGGGCGACAGGCGTTGAGGGCGTTACCAGGGATTATTCCTCCGCAAGCGGTCTGCTGAGGTAGAAGGCCCTCAGGAAGGCCTGCTGTTGATGGGGTCCTCGCAGGGATCGGCAAACTGCAGCTCGCCGCCATCTCCAAATGCAACTCCCACCAGTCCCGTGAAGTGGTTCCAGTTCGTGCCTGACCCAGCCCAGCCTCCGGTCTGCTGGCAGTGGGAACCGGGTGAGGGTGGCGTTTCCGAGTGCCAATCGTTTCAGAGTGACCGGTTACTCCCTGCTTTCGTCTTCGCAGGGGACATCAAGTCTTGGGTCCTGGAGAAAGAGAAAGCAGCCTCGGGGAACCCCGCCGAGGAGACTTTCCAGTGAGGGTCAGAATCCGTTGCAGAGAGTTGCAGGCCCGAATACTTCGCTTCGAGAGTCCAGGGAAATCAGGTCAAAGGTAAGGAGCAGAATAACATTCAGCTTTGTTATTTATTTGGATGGGATGGCTCGATGGGAAGAGTTATGCAGGGATTTATGCCGATGGTGATCCCTTAACTCAGGAGCCCGCTGGGAGAGTTCCATCTCCGTTGGCCATCTTGCAGTTAATTAACAGACAGAGGCACACATTTATATTTGGCTGGGAATGCCAACTTGATGGACAAAGGTTTTTGTGTCTGAATTGGCATTACAAGTTTCAGGCAAGAGTTACACAATGAAATATCTAACAGAATATGTGCAGGAAAAAAGTGCAAGCTCTCAGTCATCAGCCTTGAAAGGCAGACAATGTATCAAGATTACAGGATCATCCCACATTCTGACTAGCAGAACTCGTAATTATGGTAAAAAAACTTTGACAAATATATTTCTGTCTAGAGAAGGTGAAGTTGCACACCTTGCAGGACCCCTTGCTGCCCCTTTGCAGGAACTGAGAGAGAGACATAGGTCAATAGTTGTCACAGAAGGTGTGGGACGGGGTGCTTCTTCAACCACACAAGGCTTCTCGTAATGCTAAATTTCAATATATTCAAATCAACATATTACACAGGGAGTATCTCACCCCGTACAGACTTCACCAAATTGCTGGTTGTCCCTCCAACTGTCCGAGGTATCGGGCCCCACATGCTAACATGGCATATATGTTCTGGGTTTCCTCAGTAAGGGTGGACTTATGGCGCAAGATAATACATACATTAGCTGGTATCACAGGCAGAACTGACCTGTAAGACAAGTGGTCTCTTGGGACTGATTACATGTAGGAATGTGGGGAGCACTACAAATCGCTTCCTGGACTTGGCGCTGTTAATGGTGTGCAGGTTAATTGCATGGACTGAAGGGCAGCCGTGCTGCCAGCCTTGGAACATTGACATGCAGAGACACTTTAGTGGGGGAGGGCAGAGGCGGTAGCGTTGCATCATGAGGAGGCCTGGGGTTTGTGTAGGATGCCATTTACAGCAAATTGGGAGGGCTTGTTGGACGAGTTACAGTAAGACTGGGAGGGCTCCCCTGATCGTGAGTAATAAGTTGAGTTGGCTATTTACAGGATGGCACCCTGTGTGCCATCTTCTGTTCTCCCATCTCACTGGGATTGTTGGACTGACAGTCTGAATCAGCAGGAATGAGAGTGATGTGGGGGACAGTATCAAGTTCGTTTTAGGTGCAGATCTCTGAATATGGGGTGGGAGCCTGAGGCTGGGGAAGGACTACTTTCCTTTTAGCAGTATCATCAGAGTATAGATGTAATAGGCATGGCTTGTTGTTACTCTGTTTATCTAATTTTGATTATTTTCTTAATAAACCAATGACTCCTGGTAATCCTGAAGAACCTTGATGTGCACATAATGCATATAGTGGAAACAGATTACAGTGAAATGTCTAAAATAAATACAAAATCTGTGCGGTGCTGTAATGAGACTCAATGAAAATGGTTAAAAAAATATTGAGAAGGTGGAAAAAGCTTTCCTCCTGTTTGAAATTTGGGACTTTTTTTGGAAAGAATTTTCAAAATTGTATGAGGCCTTTTGTATGTTATAAAAAGCTCTTTTCTCGTCTCAAACACTGTGGTTTTGTGAATTGCAGAGTTTTTGACCGCAGTTTATAATTCTGTCACCTAGTTTCTAAATTATAACTAAGTCAGAATTAAGGTGAAGACAGGTCAAGTCACACAAAATGGGCTAGAAAGCACATGGGAGTGTCTAGTCATACTAAATTGGCAACATGCCTACATGAAAGCTGTGCATCGCTCATCACATATCTGCCAAACCAGAAGAGCCATCAACTTCCTTTCCTTTGATGTAGAAGTGGAGACAAACAAAAGAGCTTGGGAGAGCCCTTACCAGTAATCTGAGAATTCTGTTATTTTAGCTTTAGGAGGGGTTTAGCTTGATTGACTTGGATGGGCTGCCTCAAACCAAATGCCTCTTAATAGGAATATGTTACTTTTTATTAAAATAGGGGCATAAGCCTTCTTAAGATATTTTAAACTGTGCATGCATTAAGGAGCTATTCATGATTCCTTCTGAAAATCAGTTGTTTGCTGCAATGTCATACATATTGTACCAAACTTGTAAATTAGAGCTAAGGAACCAATTGGACTGGCTAATCCAATGTAAAATTAAGTGCTCTGTCTGCTATCAGTTTCCACTCTGTCTGTTGTTCAATGTCTAGGTGTCACAAAGTCTGACAATGGTGATCTAGTTCTCCAGGAACTAAGATACATCCAAGGGGCATATTATCAAGGTCCGGCGATAAATATCGCAAAGCGCGCTTAGCCCTTGCATATTTATCGCCGGCAATCTCTGGAATTTATCGCCCGGTTAGCGCGTTATCAACAACGCGCATCGCCGAGACGATAAAAATTCCAGAGATAGTGTGGATATCGCCGTTTTCCATGGTGGAAAACGGCGATATCCTTGGTGATAGGGCCTGTTGTCTTAGCCACACAATCCACCCCCCATGTTAGGAGTGCCTTAGTCAGGAATTTAAAAGACGTTAAATTCCTGCGTTAAGGCATACTTAACGTGATTTTAAATATCGCTAACCCTCCTTGTCAATATGACGAAGCTGGGTTAGCGATATTTTCCCAAGGGAGTCTTGTCAGGCATGCCTCCATTGCATCTCATTAGCGATGCTATGGGAGGCGTGCTGACAAGGGGCGCTATTGCCAGTAAACTGTCGCTAATAGCTGTTAGCGACAGCTTGCTGATAGGGCGATAAAAATATCGCCGCTTTAGCGGCAAAAAGTGCCGCTAAAGCGGCGATATTGCCCTTGATGATATGCCCCCAAATTCCTTAAGCGGACAGGCATAGATGCTGATATGGTAGGTGCTAGGTCTTTCCCTGACTGTCTAGAAATAGATTAAAAAACATTTCCAAATGTATTCACTAGTCTATTGTTAAGCTAGAGAATCAACATAAGATTACCAGTATAAAGGTTTATGCATGACTTGAGAAAACAAAGCCTGTAAATTCCACACACTACTTCTGAAACATACAGATCCTTTTTTGAGATTCATAAGAAGACTGTGACAGAATAGCAACCTGTATTATGAAAACAGGCTACCTTTGTAGCCTTTTCAATACTTGTCATAACTTTTCAATATACACAAAGCCCCTCACCACAAAATGCAGCAAGTTTTAATAAACGGTTGTGGAACTATATTTAGTCTTTGTCTATGGAAGACACCACTGGCATGAACAAAAGTTCAAAATTATATTAAATAAATTACTTAAAGCCATTTAAACTATGAATCCAGGTGGTATGGCCATCAGGTCATTGAGAATGGCAGCAAAGAGCCAGGCCACCCATGCAACTTAAAGAAAATCAATCAACATCAGAAAGTTCCTATTATTAAAAACACAAAATGTAGAAAGGTAGACTACAAGGAAGGTGCAAAGAAACTGACCGAGGGACTGGCAGAAGGCATAACAAGCCAGGAACCATGAAATGATAATCACTTTCTCTTTGATGGCATGATCTAAGATGGTGCTGACAGGGAGCTCTCCAATGCGATTCCAAGCCAAGGGCATTTGCCCCTGAAGAGGAGCCAAAGAAGCTGACTGGCACCTGAGGTAGCATAAAGAAAAACAAGTAGGAGATGAGAAGACCTCCAACTGTGAACATCCATGACTGCAGTGACTGAAAAGGTATGGGGGAGCTGATACACTCACAGGAAGGGAAGACCATCGTAAAGGATGACCATGAGCAGTGCAGTCACCCTCTGACTTAGAAAATAATCTTGTTCCTCTCCTCCTCTACTGAGACATGGTACATTGGAGCCAGGGTGTAGGTTCACATCGAGAAAAGAGGTGGCAGAGATGCAACCTGCCTGATAAGGGTGAAGGAGCCAAGCCCCAGCATATAGAGAAGAACCTACATTTTAGCCCAAAACAATCCCACTGCCATTCAAAACAACTGGAAGGCAAAAGCAAACACTACAGTGCTGGAGGAATCTCTGAGGGTGCTAAATTTCATTTTATTTGTTCTCACATTTCAGAGTAGAATGCCTGCAGGAGCTTACTATAAAGTCTTTTTTAGCAAGAGCCATTTCACTATTGCAGGAGTCAGAATTTCCCATGCGTATGTGCCTTTTGTCAAGATCGATTCTTTGCTCACCATTGTAGAAAAGAATGACCCAGTGGTGTAACGAAACTTGAGGGGGCACCCTGCAGGGTACGTGGAGGAGCCCCCTCTGGACTCAATCTAGAACTCTCTAGTTGAAGTGCAGTGCTACGGGGGCCCCCCGCACCGTTGGGGCCTGTGTTACGCCCCTGATTGGTAGCATCCTAGCTCAAAGGAAATAGTGTATGCTTGAGCCGGGGCACTATGTAATACAGTTAGAGTTACAATACTGTTCAGCCCCCTTCCAGTCTCACCAGAATGGAAGGTGGCTGACTGAAGAAAGTGGTTCTTAAAAGAGCAAGTGAGCGGAGCTGTGATTTTACTAGCTGACCACACTCCCTATCTGCAATGAATTTTATTGTTTTGTTCTTCATCTACCCTGCCCTTTGTGTTGCGGTCAAGCATGTAACTGACTACCCAAAACATAATACACAATGTAACTGTATTTCAGGGCTACACTGTGCTAAAACCACACTCCTGCAAATGGACACTGTATGCTGTTTGTGATCATATATAACCTGGAAAACTGAAGCACTTCTGAACATGAGAAAGAGTGTATAGTTCGTAATGGCAGATGCCCTGGTTTATCACTGTATCAATGTTGCACTGCTGTTGTATTGCTCTTTACAAATTGAACCCCATGCCTGCTTGAGATGTACACTTCCATAAATATATCAATATATTTATTAGGTAATATCACACTATTATCAATTAAAATAACTATGGACTCGTGTTCTGATATTATTGATCATTACGGCAGCACCTATACACATAAACATTCAAACAAAAGTAAACATGAAGGGACCTTCATCTGCTTCAAGTTACTGGACTTAATTTACAAAGGAAAACTAGCAGGTTACATCCCAAGGTAAAGCTACTACTTTCAAAACTAATACAAATCACTGCCAGTAACAGGCCCTGTACAGAAGAGCCAGACTGGGCTTCCACAACTATGGTATGGGGAGATACATGAACGGTTTGTTTATCGTAAACCACACTAAAGAGTATACCGAAGGAGAATCATAGTTGGAGTTTGAAAGGTCCCCTTGGATGAGAGCCCCACAAACTCTTGTCAAAATCAGAAAGACGGTTACTGCAGGGGGAAATTATGAAATGCAGCAATATTAAAGCTGCATCAGTGGCCGGGCACTTTTGTCCTTACCTTCTGCCCTTCTCCGGTTCGAATGCACTGGGAAACTACTTGCCACCAGGAAAGGCTTGTTTATCTAATCAGCTGAACTTCCCTGAGTCCATCAACATTCCAACGGGATGTTTAGCATGCCACCTCAATTTCTGCCTAGATAACAAAACTCCGGGTATTGAATGCCACTATGTGTTTTTGATTCCTCCCATGGAGTTGGGAGTAAACCCAATAAAAGCGATCATCAAAGGAGTCAGCTTGGGCAATCAAGGGTTGCCAGAAGTCCGGTGCCTCGCACAAACCTTTTCAGGTGACCAAAAGCTCCTGACCAAAAGCTCCTTTCGGGATGTCAGAGCTACAAGCAGATAAACAATAGAACCATAGTTCTCCATGAAGTACTGGCGATACAAACTGATATCCAAGAATGAGGAAACATGTCTGGGTAGTTGAGCTCTCCCAATTTAAATCTTGGAATTAAGAGTCTCCACCTTTCCACCTCCCACATGGGGACCAAGGTTGCACAATATGGGTAAAGCTTACGTCAGGCACTTGGTTGTTTTTAATTGTGAGGTTAGCTCAATTCAGCACCCACAACATCAGCTTGAGGTGAATCTGTTAACTGACCCATTGGTCATTCAGCAAATATGTTCTAGATAGGCAACACAAATTTTAACCAGGTTATTCAAGACATGATTCTCCAACCACTGGAAAAAAATATAAGTTTTAATCCACAAGGCAAGGGCCTTATATAGCCCAGGTTCTCTGAAGTGGAGGTTAAAATCTTCTCCTTGGAACCAGAGTTCCAGGCAATCTGTCAAAAGCCACTAATCAATGCAAAGGCAGTCAAAAAATGAACAGCCCCCAACTTACTGATGAGCTTATCACGTAAAGGAAGAAGGTTGTCTGGCAACATTTAGCGCTCTCTAGTTCATTCAACGGTGGAGGTGTGTTGAGCCCTACTCAGCACTAGTACAACTGAGTTAATCAACTAGTTTGAAGAGAGCTCAATGACTCCCAAGTTCAGCATTTTAGAGACTTCCACTTCTATGCAATCTGAAAAAGCCTGGCCCAGGGTCTCATTTTTCTTCTTTAACCTCTCCATATGGTGTCACATTACAACCCGTACAGTAGGTCCCATCTATCCACCGAGCTCTTATGGTGGTTGGTCCCTTTTTTCTCCAAGGACATCAAGAAAGAGGGGCATCAGAGGTGAAGGATGGTGGCAGGTCGTTTCTCAATTTTCTCTTCTACACATACAATTATTGCCATTGACAACTGCATTGGCTACTAATGGCCAAAGACTTGCTGCATGTTCACCCCGAGATTTGGCCACCTACTGTGTAGCTGCCCACCTACCAGTACCTTGCAAGACATGTCAAAGAAGTGTACCTTGTTAAGAAAATGTTTTAAGTGCTTGTATGGTGTTTAAGTGAATGCCACATAGTGTGGAGTTCTTACTGTGGAAATGTGTTCTTGGCACTAAAGAACACTAAGTAACTTACACTAGGCCTGGGAATAATATCAATTGTGCTGGAGTAATCAAACTAATTTTGTTTAATTCCGCAACACTTTTTAAGGAGAAATTACCAATAATAGCTAGATTATGCCCGCTTACATAATTAAGAGTAATTTAGGGGGGATGCTATGGCGACAGCACATTTAGAGAATGTGAGCAGCTGCTTGCACTGCAGTTTATGTTCTGTTGCGTTTATCACTATTTTCTTAGCACAAAATACCCCCTTGCATCCATTTTGAAAGTGATGCTGCATTTTGTGCTAAGAAACTAGAGCTATACACCTTGAGTCCGTTGGGGGAAAATCTTTCCCCACTTTCACATTTGCCAAATGGTAGCTCACATTGTTATTCATGTTCTGTTGCAGTTAGTGCTATTTCCTAGAGAAAAATGCATCCTCGTGTGCATTTTGAAGGTGAGTGGGTATTTGTGCCCAAAGAAAATGGTGCTAAATGCTAAATTACACTAGCGTGAGTTATGCCCACCCATAATTTCTACGTGCTTTACCATAGTTATTGAATTCCTTGACAATTGTCCATCTATAAGGGCCTTGTAATTTTGTGTCTGTGCTAGTATTTTGAATGTTTGCTCTTCCTTGAACTCTGACACTGCTGGGTGAAGACTGGTGGGTTGGGTGGTCAGTGGATAGATGGTAGAGAGTATTATGCAATTTTTCTCTGACAGCTGTAGTAATCCGAAAATGTGGGGCAAGAACCAGTTCTGGACTGTGGGCTAGCCAACTTTCTCCCATGTATATTACCTTTGTAGTGTGCACTAATTTTGCGGACCATCAACAACACCTGGCTGGTTCAATCAGGAGTGATTTTATAATGAAAATATGTCTCTCTTGTTTCTTGGATTACCGTTGGGCATTCCTTTATACTTGTGGTCACATTTAAGATCCTGGATGACACTGTCCATGGGTAACAAAGCGTGACCTACATTCAGATGGAAACTCACTGGCTCCACTTGTAGGTCAGCACGATCTTCAAAACCAGATGCATCATTTACAAAGTCATCATAATCAGCACCCATGCATATCTCGATAACAAGCGCTCCGTCTCTGGTAACTCTCGGCACATCCGCAGCTAGGGCACCATCAAACTGAAAGTAAAGAAGTGGAGGGGAAAAAACAGCACGTGTCGATCGATCCATGCACTTCAGATATAGAAATACATTCCATTTCAATCAGGATCACCTCAGCTCTTCTTTCATTTAGTAAAGCTCTGTCTCCCCAACATACACGTTTGTCAGAGTTGTAATTGGCCCGTACACGGGCCCTGGATTGCTAACTGCTGGCCGCACTGCTCCACGGCGGCGGACACACTCAGCCCACACCAGTGCCCGGATTGGAGACAACGCCCCCGAGCGGGCGGCTCCTTTTATTAGGAACCCCGCAGGCCACGCCTGGCCCGCGGATGAGGTGTAACGTCTAGATAACCACTAGACTGTGAGATGTTACATCCCTATCCAAATCAGTCAAAGAAAACAATGAACACAAACTCAAATCGTTCAAACAGTTCAAACTGTTCAAACCACAGAGTTGGTGGTACTTGCGTGCACTCCGTCGGCAGCCGCGGGATGTCTTCAGCAGGCAAAGTCCTTCAGCCGCTGGCTGGGGCGAGGATATAGCCTCAGGCTGTACCTTTGCGGAGAACCTCGCAGTCGCGGACCGGTGGGAGGTCCGCTCTCTGGGCCTGAGCTGGGTGCCAGTACCGTGGTGGACTCAGTAACTTCGGGTGTCGGTGTAGGTGCGCTACCTGTTGGCCCTTCCGGGAGTCTCTCGGGGTGTACTGGGGGCACTTCTTTAAACCAGGACACGTTTCGGGATACCTCCTCACCTCCCTTTTGGGCTGTTACCATGGTCCCTCGATTTGCGGTGACTGTCCAGGGCCCCGGTTCATAGCTCGTTTTGAACTTTCCTCCAGGGTGGCGGTCCTTCAGAAGGACGGTGGCCCATGTACAGAGTGTCCTCGGCGTGGCACGGCGGTGAAGGCTTGCCCGTTGGTTTCGGCGGGCTCTCCTGGCTTGCACGTCCTCGGCCTCTATTGGGGGCGGCGACCACCCTGGGCCCGTAGGGAGTAAGTCTCTCCGTGGGCCATGGAGCATCAGTGCCCACGGGCTCCTTTGGGTGGTGCAGTGTGGTGAGCTTCGATATTCCCGCAGGAACTCGTGTAGTCGCTTTTCCGGGTCCGCTTGCTCTACACCTGCGATGCGGAACACTTTGTTCAGCGTGCACATAAAGCGTTTCACATCGCCGTTGGCTTGTGGCCACTGGGGTGTTATTTGCCTGTGATGTATCCCTCTCTGTCTTAGGAACGTGGCGAACTCAGCTCCCTGAAAGGGTGGCCCGTTGTCACTACGGATCTCCTGTGGGAACCCGAACATGGCGAACACTTTCTCTATGACGGGTTCTATCTGGGCAAATGCCGTGGATGCCACTGGTTCTACTATGGGATATTTCGAGAAGGCATCCACTAACACCAGCATGTGCTCTTCTCCGGGGAAGCTCCCAAAGTCTATGCTTACTTGTGACCACGGGGCGGTGCATGCGTCTTCGGTGATCACCGGTGCAGGTCTCTCCAGATTTCCGGTCAATTGGCATAGCGGGCATCGCCGGACGTACTCTTCCACCATGCTTTCCAGCTCCGGGAACCAGACCTTCTCTTGCATTCTGCCTTTCACTTTTGTGGTTCCCTGGTGTCCTCCATGGGCCAGTTGCGTCGCCTGGTGTCTCAGGGTCCACGGTATCACCAGCCTGGGTCCTCGGAGTAAGATCCCATCGCTTGTAGCGCTGAGTTCATGTCGTATGTGCCACATTTTCGTGGAGTATTCTCGCTCTTCCGGGCTCCAGGAGTTGGCTTGCCGCAGGTAGTTTGTCCACGACCCCTACTGGACTGCCTTCAGGGTTTTGCTGTAGACGGCGTCTTCGGTAGCCGCCTCCTTGATGTCCTCTAGGGTCATGTTCACCGGACAGGTTGCTGTGGACACTAGGTGTACCTAGTGTTCAACATCCGCATTGTCTTCTTGTGTGTCGGCCGGGACCGGGTGTCTGGACAAGAAGTCGGCGGGGTTCTTTGCTCCTGGTCGGTATACGACCTCCATTTCATACATTTGCAGCTGGACTGTCCATCTCTTGATGCGTGGTGGCGGGTGAGGTGCCGTCCCTTTGAAGAGTGGCACGAGGGGCTGGTGATCTGTGACCATTGTGAATGGTTGTCCCTTGAGGTACAGGTGGAAATGGTTGCAGGCCCATCTAATGGCCAGCATTTCTCGCTCAATTTGCGCGTACCTGGCTTCGGTCGGGGTGAGGGACTTGCTGGCGAACGATAACGCTGCCCATCGTCCTGGTTCCTGTTCCTGGGCCAGCACAGCACCAAGCCCTACGGGGCCGGCGTCCACGAGAACTTCTGTTCTTTTTGCTGGGTCAAAATATGCGAGCGTGGCTTCCCCTAGAAGGGCATCTTTTTTGCCTTGGAACGCCTCTTCCTCCTTCTGTCCCCACTGCCACTTTGCGTCCGACCTCGTAAGGGCCCTCAGGGGTTCTGCTCGCATGGCTAGTCCGGGGATGAATCTCCCACAGTATGTTGCCATACCCAGAAAACTGCGTAATTCCGTTGGGGTTGGTGGCACGGGTGCATCTTTGATTGACTGTGACTTTCGTGGGTCCACCTGAATGTCTTCTTGGTTGAACACGTACCCAAAGAACTCCAGCGAAGGCTGGAAAAACTGGCATTTGTCCTTTTGTAGGGTCACCCCATGTTCTTTGAGGCATGTCAGGGTGTTGCGGAGATGTTTGTAGTGCTCTGTGGCCGTCGCCGAATGAATGAGAATATCGTCACTTACGTTCAGCACGCCGGGTAACCTGGACAGCATTTCTCATATCGTGTTTTGGAACACTTCCGCCGCGGACGATATTCCAAAGTTGAGCCTTTTGTACCTTCGTAAGCCTAGATGGGTGCTGAAGGTGGTGATATAGCGGCTTTCCTTGGACAGCGGGAGTTGGTGGTATCCTGCATTTAAGTCGATTTTCGAGAACCACTTCGACCCGTTCACATCCGCGATGATATCATCCATAGTTGGCGTGATGTGACGTTCCCGTCATATGGCTTTATTTGGTAGCCTCATGTCGATACAGAGGCGTATCGCTCACGGCTGTTTCGGCTTCTCCGCGATGACCATTGGAGATACCCAGGGCATCGGGCCGGACACCTTTTCAATGACACCTTGCCTTTCCAATGTCTCTAGCTCTTTCTCCACCAGTGGCCGCAGGTGGAAGGGGACTCTCCTGTGTCGCAACGCGACCGGGACGACGCTCTTGTCAATGTGTAGTTTGACCGGGTTACATCTGATGCGTCCGAGTCCTTGGAATAACTCCGGGAATTGATTGAGCAGCTCTTCTACCTGGTGGACCTGTACCCTCCTTGCGAAAGAGATCAGCCCCAGGTCTTCGGCGGTGTTGCTGCTTAGCAGGGTGTCTGCCTCCCTATCGATAACATGTATTGTCGTCGTGACTTCCAGGTCATCTGCCTTGACGGGGACTGTGATTTTTCCCTTCAAAGGAAGGGGCGTGTCTGCTCCGTACGCGTAGATTTTGGATTTGGATGGCTTCACCGGAGGACAGGGCTTTAGGCGTCGATACTGTTGGAGGCCCATGACATTCACTGTGGCCCCCGTGTCGATGACTGCCTGCACTTCCGTTCCTGCCACAGGGACCACGCACGTTGGTTGAGGCCTGCGGATTAGCATGAGTTCCCGCGCGAATGAGATTAGGTATGCTTCTCCCTCATCATCGTCCGATGACTCTTCACTCGTTCCCTGGTATCTCCTTCCTTTGATCTTTGTGTCTTCTGGCAGCCTCACCTCTGTTACCGACAGGTGTCGTACTGCCTTTGTCGGGGGCCTTCGGTTTCAAAATTCGCAGCCTCTCGTGCGTCTTCGGCATACGGAGGCAAAATGGTTGGGAATCCCGCAATTGGTGCACGTTTTCCCTTGCGTGGGGCAGTCCTTTGCGGCGTGCGGCTCATGCCTGCAATACCCACACCTTGGTTTGGTCCCTTCGCGTTTTTGACTTCTGAATGAGTCTCCTCTTGGCTTCGCTCGGAGAGCGTCCGCCCGTTCTACTTTAATATTCTCGGCCCGTTCTGGGTGTTTTGTAAGCGCCTTGTCCATCTCGTTTGCTCTGGCTAGAGACAGGTCATGTGACCTTGCTAGTACTAGCATTTCTTCGAGCACGATTTTTGGTTGGCGCAGGATGAGTCCTCTCAACATCTTGTCTCGGCACCCTTGGATCAGTTGAGCGCGTATTTCTTTGGGCTGATCATCTTCTGTACATGTGCTGGCGAGCTCGCGAAGCTTGGCATAAAATACGTCCATCGATTCTCCTTCTCTCTGTTGAGCCTGGCGCAGCTTAAACCGTTCAAAATCTGGGTTCAATTGGGGGTCAAAATGGGCGTCAAGGGCGGCCACCGCCGCGTTGTAATCAGCGGCTGCTCCCGTGTTGGGCAGGTGCTTGAATAGTTTGAATATTTCGTCTCCCGCGTAATGCAGGAGTAGGGATCTTTTCACTGCGCCGTCCGTCTACCTGGTTGCGATAAAGTAGTTGTTGAGTCGCTCTATCCAGATTTTCCATCAGGGAGAAGCCGTTGCAGGGTCCTCCAGCTCACTGAACGGGGGCAAGACTCCCGATGCCGCGTGTTGGAATGGCACATGGGCTGGCGCGGCAGCTTGACCTTGTGCGGCCCCTAGGCCTGGTACTGCCCCCTGGTCGTTGTCTCCCATTGTGTCCCTGGGGCAGGTGGCCTACCTCGCTTTCGCTTGCCTGTAATATCGGTTGTGGTGACCCAGAGTGAGTGGCAATGCCTTGTATTGCGTGACTCTATGCCCCTTTTCGTTTTTGTTTTCCTTGCCGCAGCTTGGCAGTAGTAAGTCCCCAGGTGGGGTGCACTGTGGGTCTGTTCTTTGTCCTTCGCTTTTTTTTCTTTTTCCAGCAGCCTCCCTTGGGGCTCAACGAGTTGGTTTGCCTTGTGCTTGTTTGTTCCTGGGGACACGTGTTTCCAGCAGCCTCCCTTGGGGCTCAGTGTGTTGGTGTTCCTTGTGCTTGTTTGTTTCTGGGGCACGTGTGAGACTGCACTCACCGTCTTTCTTTCTCCCCCTCTGGCAATGCTGATGCTGCGCAGTCGGGTGCCTTCTCTGAGGCCTGGTGCACGTGCGCGCGCTGCCTGTCGGCGCTCCGATTCCCTTTCGCTTTTTTTTTTTCTGTTCTCCGATGCGCGGTGGGCGCTCGGTGGCTAGGGCGCGGGTCTTCCGACGTCCCGCCTCGTTGCCAGTGTAATCGGCCCGTCCACGGGCCCTGGAATGCTAACTACTGGCCGCCCTGCTCCGCGGCGGCAGACACACTCAGCCCAGACCAGCGCCCGGATTGGAAACCGCACCCCCGATCAGGCGGCTCCTTTTTTTTAGGAACCCCGCAGGCCACACCTGCCCGTGGATGAGGTGTGACGTCTAGATAACCACTAGACCGTGAGATGTTATAAGAGTCATTGAGAAGATTCCATCTTTTCGTGATTCTACTACACACAAAAAAACAAGATTCCTGCACAATGTATGAAACGTAGGCATCTAAAAAGCACAAAATGCTGCATTTACATCGTAGGTAGTAATATAATCTGGAGAGGGAGGCCTGGCCATGGTAATTGACATAAAGTGAATGCTTCTATTGAAAGTGTTGACCCTTTTCCTATCATCTTATCTGGAATTACATTTTTGCGGCACATAACTGGCGCTAAACACCACTAAATAATAACCAGACTGCCATGGCAGACTCCTCCACAAAAACGCAGAGGCCTGGTTTCCATTCCCAAGCATGGGCGTATTAGGAACAGTATTCGTATAGAATGTGGGCTGTACAAGTGATGTACGGAATCCACCTGAACGGTCTGTTTGATTAAACAATATTCTACAAAATAAATATGTTGCCTTTGAATTGTTTTTACATAAATGTAACTTTTTATTTTCATTATGGGGTCTTGCCTTTAACTTCGTGGGGGGGCGAGTCCCTGGCAAAAGAAAGTTTAAAACATTAGGCTTTTTAGTTACTTTCTTTCTCTTCATGCCCATGAAGAATTACAATTGGACTGGAGTACATCCGGAATACAGAAGGTGAGGCTAGTCCAGACATGTAGTGGTACTGCTGGTGGAGAAGGGAGTGCACACAGAGAGAGCCACAGAATCCTAAACCCAGGTCTGGGGAGGGGGCAGATTTTCCTCGTGTTTGGCAATCAACACGTCAGACACCGCCCACACTAAATACAGCATTTGCAAATGCATCGCAGAACTTCTTAACTTCCTGACAGAAAAGGTCAATGGGTGGATGGCTCTGAGATTTACTCCAGTGAGACAATCATGCCCTCCCACCGACCACTTGCAGCCTCTTCCACCGGCACCCTGACCCCAGCACACAATGTTAAGGCCTATTTCTCACTGTTGAAGTAACGGTGACCCCCACCACCCTATTCTCCCCATTCTAAAGAGCAGCCAGAGGCATGCTGCACAATGCCAGCCTGTGACCTCGCCTATCCACCGTCGCTCTCAGTCAAGACAGTCACCCAGACAGACTGCCAAATACAAGTGGAGCTCTCCGAGAAGCCCCTAACAAGCCCGGAACACTGACGGCCCCCTGTCCTGACCCCTACTATGCCACATTCATAAGACAATCTGTCACAATAAAAACACTTGTATCCCTGCCAGATATTTATTGATGTTGATCTGCCTTGGTCCCCGCGCAGGACTTTTGTTCTCCCCGCCCGGGACTTTGACCTCAATTAAGTTATGAATTTCAATCCGAAAGACTGCCCCACTTACCCTGCTGCTCTCCCTGACTGGATTATTTAGCGGCAGCCAGAGCTCCCCCAGTACCACAGCGCGATGCGCATGACACCAACCCTACCTTAAGGATGAAGAGCTGGCGCAGACTTGGAGACAACTGCATGCCGCGCACCATTTAATTTAAAAAGAGACCACGGCGAGGTGCAAAGACGGCGAGCGTAACGACGTAAGTTACGTAATCTATCACATCCAAGCAAGACTGATGTGTTGTGCTTGCTGGCTGCGTGTCTGCGGAGGGGGCCCCTGGAGCGCGCCCCCCCCCCCCCGCAACGCGGGGGCTTCGGGGGCCTGGGTTACGCCCCTGAAATTACCTTTTTCTGTGTTGGTCTCTCAGGTGCTAAGAGTGTTAACTGCTTATTCCTGTATCAGATTGCTCCTTCCTCTTCCATAGTGCTTCTTTTGCAGTTCTCTGGTAATTGTAAGCTGACAACAGGGCTGGGACCACCTTTGTTCCCCTCATCAGGTAGGTGCCAAAAACTGAGCAAAGAGAGAAGCTGCTCCCAGAACTGGCTTGAAGAGCCTGCAGGGGGAAGTTGCTCATTTCCCCGGCCACAGCTTTTGGTTGGGCACAAAAGTGCTGCCCAACTTGGGTTTACATAGAGAGGGGCTTTGTAAATTCTTTGCAGTAGGGCACACAGCAATGCTAGAGAACCGCAGGGAAACTTTACCCCATTAGTTACAGAGTGCGCAGGAGTTTTACTCCAACTTGTGCCAGGCATAAATGTGGGATCTCCAATACACTCTTCAGAACACTTTATGGGCCTGTTGAACAATAGAAGACTGAACTTGATTTCTGTGACCTGAGAAAGTCTAGAAAATTGGACCTCCCTTTTGTACCCAGGACAAAGCTCACGTGGCTTGCCCCCTTTTCAAACTACTTTGCACAACAATCTGCAGGAGCATTTTCTGTAACTAGCCAGCTCACCAGTTACAATTGGATCTGCTCTGGACCCTGCTACTGGCCTCTTCTGGAAGTCTTGACCCCCCCCCCTTGCTGTCCCAAGGTCCTGTGCAGTTGGCTGGTGTCAGAATGTGCTCCTCCTAATTTTTCCTGCAACATGGGAATTCTTTGGCTCCAAAGATCTCTGGTGGATCAGAACCAACCTACCAAGTTGATCTAACAAAGGTACATTGGAGCTGAGCCATAGATTCAGGTTATTTATCTCTGAGCTTTCAGCAGGAGCTCACGTAAAAGATATCCGGTCTTGAAGAGCCCTCTTTGTCAACCGCCTGCAGCCTTGCCTTGCTGGTAGAATTCTTCACCAGGCAAAAATTACTTGGCTGGTGAGTGCACTTCCTTAGGTGCAAAATTAAAATGTATCACTACTACACTCTGAGCTTTCCCTTCATAAGTCAATGGCTTCACTGAGACTGCATCCAGTGGCTATCCGATGCCAAGGAGTGCTGTTTGGCCACATCCTGCTGCCTTGCCCCACTGAGAATGTTTGACTTTCATTTTAGAGGATAAGTCCAAAGGTAAAACGTCTGACTGGGTTATACTTGCTTTCTGTATCCAACCCGTGCTCCACGTCAAGTGCAACCAGATGACCACGGTTGGCAATTAACACTTTTTAAAGCCATTTTTACAATTAAAACCAACCAATGACCCCATTTTCTTACAGGCAATATTTGTATGAAAACAGATATACTATACAGACACTGCTAGATACATATACACACAAACAATACCCCAATGACTATGATGCAGTGCCTGTAGCAAAACATAATGGAGTAGGTATTTTCTTTCACAAATCACTTGGATTTGCACCTAAAACAAGAGCAAAGATGGCAGATCCCTTATGAGTACAGGCACTATTTAAAACAGCACAGTTACCACTGCAACAGTTTATTCCCAGAACATAAAGCAGAAATTATTTTTCATGTCCTTCTTCACTACATTGGCAGGTTTTGAGGACCAGGAATAATAGTGACTGGGTTTCAATCCAATCTGAAATGCTGTGAAAGACAGATCATGAGGCCTCGGATCCTGCTGTAATACATTTTACAAAACACTTAAGAAAATACTAAGGGACCTGGGTCTCTACAACCCATGGAAAGAGCTGAACACCAACCAAAAATACTGTACATATTTCTCACTTGTGCGCCATTGTGGGATATCTTACATGCTCATAAGCAACAAACCTACGCACCCCTTTACCATATCAGACTATGTACCATTACTATCGACTGGTCCCTTAACGCACAGTGAAAGGGACAAAGGGTATTACATCCATTAATACTCAGAGAACTTGTTCTATGTGCTTACACACAAATTCAGATACAGGTATACTCTCAACTTAATGACCTTGGGAGAAAGTGTGAGCTCTATGCCTTTGGGACATCTTGAAGACAGTTATGAGGGAGAAGATTATAGCAGCTATGTCAGGCCACAAACAACTATTACATTAGAAAGGGAAAAGCTAGAGGAAGAGCTTACACAAGAACATAAAGCTCAACCCAACTGCTTCTTCTACATAAAGTAAAACTATTAAGATGTAAATTAAATACTGTCAATATAAATAAAGCAAAAATCTCACTGCTCTAAATAGGAAGAACAAGCCATGAACAATAGGATGAGATAGGCCACCTCTAACAGAATATCTGAGGCTAATGCAAAAAAATTGGGTTCATACACGATAATCAGACAGAGAAAGGTTTGATTTTAACACTAGAATGGAACAAAATGAAGGCCATTAGACTCTTGTGTTCTGATCTGAATAATGTTTTGTTACACGTTTATTTATTGCACCTTTAAGATTTTTTGATATGGAAATATGTATATGCATGACAAATAAGTAAAACCAAAAGATAGGAAACTTACAGAGTCTTTTTGACTCCAATTTCTTTTCCTATTCTATGTTCCATTGCAAATATCAACAGAGGGGTAGCTATTCTAGCCCGTCGTAGCAGCCTTTTTCAAATCATTCAAACTAAAGGGAGACTGGTTTTAACAGAGTTTAGGCCCTCATTTTAGCCTTCTTTCACCATATGCTCGATATATGGTAGCACAGCAGATGACCCTGGGGTAATTAATTGGCTTTCTGGGGAGTTGGCTCACTGGCCTCTCTCCATTATAATATGCGGGCTCTTGAATATTAACTTACCCTGTGACTGGGACATGGATAACCAACTGCCTTATACAGGTCGAAACCCTAAAGTCTTACAGGCTTTGAGGAATCTATTTCATGTTCACGGGCTAATTGATGTCTGGACTCATCTTAGACCGAGCCACTCGGGTATACTTATTATTCTGCCCCTCTTCAATCACATGCCCGCCTAGACTACCTTTTAGTCTCTGCCTCATTGATACAGGCTGTTAATATCGAGGTAATCCCCCGATTTATGTCAGATCATAACCCCTTAATCTTAGGGGTTCGAGGGGACACCTTTCAGTAAAGTAATCTTGGGCCGGGAACTTTGAGAGGGCCTTATTATTTTCAAGGAATATTGGTACAATATGAAGGCTGGATTCGGGGTTTCTTGGAAAGAAATAATGGTTCTGCTCAAATTGGGGTGGTCTGGGATACCCTAAAGGTGTGTATACAAGGGGAAACACTCCAGTTCTCATTAAAGACGAATAAAAGGGAAAAACAGCAGATACAAGAGTTCCAAAAGAAACTAGCAAGTCCAGAAGAAAAAATTATTTGGGCAGTTCAGCAAAAAAGGGAAATCGAGCCGGCACACTTGGAGGTTGTGGCAGTTAGAGCATCAATCTGCGAAATCTTATCCAAAAGAGCTGCTTCCAAAAGGGCCGCTGCTCAGGAAAAGGTCTATGAATCTAGCAAACAAATTGCCCCCAAATTAGGCTTGAGAACTAGACAGCACACTACGAATAACATGATACACTCCATCAGAGACCCGGCTGTCGGGGTAACCTCTGAGCCGGACAAAATTAGAACAGTTTTCCGTCAGTTTTACCACGCCTTGTATACTGAGGAAAGCGCCGGTACGGTAGCAACTAGACAAAAAGCTATCAATAATATTTAAGATCCAATTTCTATATCAAGTTTGTGTCTGGAGGTTCGCAAATCTTTAGAAGGCTTCCCTTCTTGGGAGTAGATTGCCACAGCTATAACTAGTTTACCTGATTGCAAGGCCGTGGGCACTGATCTTATTCGGGTGGAATTTTATAAAGTATTTATCGATCAAATTAAAGATATATTTACAACCCTGTTGGAACAATTCTTTAATGGCTCGGCCCCGCCTTCTTCTTGGTCACCAGCAAAATCATTATTTATAAAGGACAAACCTCCTCAGGAAATTGGCTCTTATCTCCCAATAATCTTAATTAACGGAGACTCCAAAATGTATTCTAAAGATTCATTCCTAAAAAAAGGACTACTGATCATATAAGGAGATCTGTTACATTGTGGGATGCTACTAGGCCTGGGCTAAAATTCCGTTCCGGTCGCGGAAATTGCGATAATTTGACATTTTCGCATTCCGCAGAGAGCGCGAAAATGTCAAAATTTCCGCAATCCGCATTTTACCGGAAATTTTTTGCTTTCTCGCGCTGTAAAATAATACATTCTCGCGTGCGCGCCATCGCCTTACCTGAATTCCCGCGTTCGCCGACAAGTTTTCCCGATCCGGTCGCGTTCTCCATGAGATGTTGGATTGTTGGTAGCCATTTGCGCTGTCTCGCGACAGTTCGCGCCAGCAGTGACGTCATTCGTCGCGCGATCACGTCTTTCTTCTCGCGATCATGCACCGCGAGACAAGTGAAAACAAGATGGCCGCGCCCGCGAGCAACCACATGGGTAAGTTGGCGAGCCGCGACCATGCAGAAAATACCGTGAACGGGCGGGAAAAAAACTTTCGCATCTTCGCAATATTTCCGCGTGTTTGCGGAGATTTTTAACATTTTCGCGATAATTTGCAAAAGTGAATTTTGCAAATTCCGCCCACCCCTAGATGCTACACAGGTTACAGGAGATCCGATGGCTCTAATTCTTCTCAATGCTGAACAGGCTTTTGACTGGGCCTCCTGGCTTTTCTTGTGGACCATCATGCAGACCGTGGGGCTGGGCCCGTTTTTCATTCATGCTGTTAAAGCCTTAAATATAAATCCCATGGCTAAGGTCGTGAGACCGGGGTGCAGACATAACAATATGCAATCACACGGGGGACTCGTCACGGCTGCCCCTGCTCCCCGTTGCTTTTTGCAACATACATTGAGCCTTTCATCAAGAAGTTAGAAATGCACCAGGGGATTCCCTCAATACATAGACACCGATTTGACACCAAAATTGTGGCTTATGCTGATGATTTAGCGCTTATGACACCAGATCCCGCAAAGGCAATTGAGGTAATTGAATGTGAGGCTCAAAACTTTGGGGAGGTCTCCGGCTGTGCATTAAAAAAGGAAAAAACACAGATAATCATAAATGAGATAATTAAATGGACAGACGACAAAGAGGTTTGTAAGGCTAGACATCTTGGGGGGAAAATTCTAGCCAATTCTAACACGATTGTTGAGGAAAATCTAGCCCCTTTAGCCTCAGAAGGCATTGCATCAGCTAAATAATCTACATCTCTCTCTAGTGGGCCGGTGCAATGTTTTAAAAATGATTTTTTTCCTAAATATTTTATACTTTTTTTAGAGCTATCCCTCTCAAATTTGCAAACTCAGTGCTAAAAAAAAATGCACAGTTTGTATGGGCCTACTACCAGCCTTGAAGATCTTGAAAATATGTATCACTCCCCAGGGAGAGAGATGGATGGGCGCTCCCAAATCTTTAACTGTATTAATAAGCCACCATCATGCAGATATGCCCCGTACTGTTGAACGATCACTCCCAAGCATGAACTACAGAACTTCCTTCTCCGTTCGAGCTTTTAATCGGCCCAGAAGCTTAGGGATGTTTGTTTGTGGCGTCAACTAGAATACAGATGTTTTAAGAGAGTAAGGTTCAAGTCCCTTATGGGGACCTATAAGGCTTTCACTGCCGTCTACAAATTATTAGGGATTGGTAGATTGAATTACTATACTCCCACTAGAAATAATGAGAAGGAGCCGGACATATTTGGGGGTTACTACTTTTCAACTTAATTTAAAGCAGGAGTCAATAAACTGGGGTCTTTCTACTCCTCTTATGGGGTTATGGCATTCGAAGATCTTAAAATAAAATTTGGCCTTACTCAAAAAGAGTTTTTTAAATACTTATCAATTAGGAACTTTTTACAACGAAAGGCGGGGGGGCACCGGGTTTGTCAAATGTGAGCTTATGGAGAAACTATCTGAGCCAAATGCACCACGAATCGGGACTATCTATGGCATCCTTAATAGCTTAATACCCGATGACTTGAGAAGGATTTCTGGGAAATGGCAGCTGAAATTAGGCATTACAGATAATGCTTTCCTGTCAGCTCTCCACTTCGCTCAAAGCGATTTACTTTTGATTAACTTGCAAACCCAGTTAAATCAAACATGTTTTTTTTTGTAATATACCTCAATCAAAATTGTGAAATGGGGGGTTGGTAAAGGCAATAAGTGTCCTTGGGGTTTTGAACTGGGTGCAGATTCTGTACATATGTTTGCAACCTGTGTGTAGCTTGGTCCCTTGATGGAAGATATCTTGTGCTTTCTTAAGGTAGTTTTACCCCACAATGTCCTGCTAACACCTTCTACTATTTTATTGGGAGTACAGGATATTATTGAAAGTGATAAGGGAGGGGCCCTAATTTTTATTGTTATGGCTATACATAGATTATGTATCGCTTCGGCATGGCTGGATCACATAATCCCCCTTCTTTTCAGCAGTGGTTGGTCCATTTACTCTGAATTTATGATCAGGAATAAGCAATATATGCCAAGAAGGGCATTCCCGCCAAAAAGAAGGGATTGGTAATCTGGGAAACGCTGTCTAAATGGTCTCGCCAGTCGTAATTGCAAAGAGGGAGGGGGGAATCATTGCTGATAAACCAGGAGCTCTGACAAACAAACCTATAAGTACTGTATACTTTAAGAAATTAATATTTATATTTGTGCATATCAGTCGGTTTATATGTGTGAGATTCAAAGACTGTTTTTTGCCTCTAAGGTGCGGTATTTGCAGTTTTCACTTTTGCACAGAACACTTTACATACCGCTGGGTGCATATGAAGCTGGTTCTTAACACTCAGCACTTTAGGACTCTGTGTATTTCATGTAGTGTTTTTGGAAAACAATTTCCAAATGTTCAGCTTTCTATGAATTTGGTGGTATATATGAGATGGAGTAATCTAAACAAAAAGATTCTCTCAAGATTGTTGTTTACAACTGTTGTCCTCTTTGCGGCTGTGTGGGTTTGTGTGAAAATGGAATTCTGTTGATTGACTCAGATGTAAACACATTTAAAAATGACAGTAAAAAAAATAAAAAAATATCAACAGCAATACATAGATATTTTACTGGTTCTGCTACATTATTAGTGAAAATAGAGGCGGGAATCACCTTGTTACCCACACTAAAGTCCACAGGACTCATGGATTAATACAGTGATACAGGTCTTCATCATAGCTGATAACCCAAGAATAAACAGCTAATTACAGCCTGAAGTAGGGTAGGCTGGCCCAAATAGACTCAAACACTGCCTCTTCTAAATCTATCAACAAGACTTGGAAATGAAAGAATGGATGATATTGTTAGACTAGCAACACATAGTACCAAAAACCACATGCATGCTATTCTGCTGACCATTAAAGACGTTAAGCACCCAAGGACTTGTGCTGTGAGCATTGAAACCCCAAGCTCTCCTCAACACAGTATAATTGGAATTGGGATGAATAGCAGTTCCTTCCTGGGTATGAGCAGAATGTATGATTGTGATTGTAGTATTCATTCTAAAAAGGAGATACCAGAATTTGCTTGCCAAAGGTCTTCAAACAGCGCATTTAAAGGGAAGCCTAAAAAATCTATGCCCCCATGGATTAGCTACCCAAGTGAGCAAAGAATTTATAACTTTTAGAGATTCTGTGATATGTTGTTGTGGTGGTGTAACGCACTGCCTGTGCTAGATTGTTTTGGGTGGTAGAGCTCTTTTGACTATGTGAAAGTTTGTGGAGTTACATTAAAAGTCTGTGAGGTCCTGCTGAGTCAGTGGAAATGGCACCACGCTACTTGAGTTGATTTTCTGCCACTTCGTGAGATTGTCTGCTCGAGCGGCAGCCTTCTGACTGCAAATAGCTGCAGCCACCCCAACCAATAGGGGTATTGTTGAATTAGGCTCTTTCGTCTTCCTTTGGTGGACCTGTTTTATTTGACTTTACACCTGCTGACCAGTGGTAAAATTTGTGTACACTCCCTTCAGAACGTGGTACAATTGAAAAATGTAATTGAATTGTAAGTCCCTTGTACGTGAAACTGCATCTACACAGGGCCTGTGAATGAAATGCTACTAGTGGGCTTCAGAACTGCTTGTGCCACCCACTAAAACAGGACTGTAAAACAAATCTTTGGCCTGCCACTGCGGCCTTTAGTGGAGCTGTAAGCTGCCATTTAGACATGGCATATTGCATTGCTTGACAGACCTAAACCTACCTTTTTATTACTTATAAGACACCCCTTCTGTAGGCCTTACGCACTCTAGTGCAGGGCGCATGATTTTTTAAAAGTAGAACCTGTGTATTTACATTGTTTTCACTGTTGTAAGGCTATCTCGCCCATAGACTAGCACTGGGTTATCTTATTAAACTTAATGAGTGATGAATTTGGTTTGGCCACATTTAGAGAAATGCTTCTTTCACTCAGGTGAATTTCAATTTAAAAATCCTCTTTAATAGTAAAGTTGGATTTTAAGTTACTACTTTGAAAAAGACACATTTAGAAAGTTGGCATTTTCTGCTCTCTCCAAATGTGCCTACTGCTAGTGTCACATTGCTGTGAATAGCTCTCCTGTGGTGTGCCGTGTATTCCTTCCTTCCTTGCTGATATCACATTGTCACTTGCGTTGCCACCCGTTGTGTCACATACACAATTGAGCACCAAGTACAATTCGGGTAGTTCACGCACATTTTTTGCCTACAGTGCTGTTACAACTGTACTTCTCCTTTTTTCCTTATCTGAATTTTCTTCAAAATATATGATACCATGTGCACATTCCTAACAGAAATCTACCAAGAGTCTCCTTTTCTTTCAATGAATGTATTGCACATGCTTGCCTAACTGTCCTGCCTAATGATACCAGTTGAGAAATTGTTGTTTGCTTTACGTACCAACCCAAATCTCAACGTGGTTTATGGGTTTTACTCCTGTTGTCTAATACAAGCATATTCCTTTCAGAATAGGGACTAAAGGGCCTTGGGTATGGGCAGAGTGTTCCTCTTCTGGGTAGAATGTCTTGTTCTCAGCCTTCATGAGCTTCAAAAGATAGCCTCAGTGCTTTGCACATCCCTCCCTGACTTCTAAGGGTTGTCTGCCATGCCACTGACAAATGTAGCTCTAACTTAGGCCCGCTTGCCCTTTGCTACCCAAGACAGATTGGAGCCAAACTCAGGAAAAGGAGAAGGTTAGATAAAGTGGCATCCCCCACCCATAGGTTGGCTCTACCGATACTTGGCATTTTCAAAACCTCTCACCAGAACACTCCTGGATGCATGGAGGTTTCAAAAGAAGGACTACCCTGATGTCTGAAAAAAAAGAAAGAATGGACCTACTTTCCTTGAAGTGCAGAAGTGCAGAAGTGACTCCAAAGGCCAGGTGGCTGACTGCCTGCTTGAACTATGGTGTTACAACACGCTTCCAGAGGGCCCAGCTGAGCAGCACCAACTGGACCTGCCTGAGCCCTGCTTCTGGCCTCTGCTGCAGTAGTCCTGAACCTCGAGACATGCCCCTGGAGGTCCTTGACTACTGGCTGATATCAGAGTGTACTCCTCTAAACCATTAGTCCTAAGGTCCAGCTGAGGATACATATGATTTTTTGGGCTCTTCGCAAATGGACTCCTCATGTCATCTGACAACCATCCACGACACCCACCAACCCGAATCTCCAGCGACCACCTTCTCTTTTCACCAGCTCTGAGTTCGGAGGCAACAGCACAGGCTTTGGATTCAGAGAAGGTAAACTCTTCAGCTGGACAAACCTGGTCCCTATATAAGGTCCAGTGCCGTTGGCTTGGCCTTGTGTCTTTGATCTAGTCCAGTGCAACCAGATACCACAATTGCTGCTTTTTGCTTCTTGGCACTATTTTCACTATCACCTTAAAAAATCATATCTGCAGCTTTACCACATGGAGGTTTGTTGTTTAATTGTCATTTTATCTATTAAAATTATCTCTATTTTTTGTTATTGGTTTGGGATTTTTCTTGTGTTGTGTTTTCAATGTATTACTGTTTGAGTGCTGCAAAAATAATTTACACTAACAGGCACATGCATCATCATAGGGTTTTGCGATTCCTTAATTGCAATTATTAAGGAATCGCAATTAAGGAATAGCAAAACCCTATGCATGTAGGAATCGCTAAAGAAATAGCGATTCCCACAAATTCCTTAATTGCGACTAGCAAATTGCGAGTCGCAATTAAGGAATGTCTTCCCATTCATTCCTATGGGCCTCCAGGCCCATAGGAATGAATTAGAGATTGCGGGAGCAATTTGCGAGTACCAGTAGGTACTCGCAAATTGCTCCCGCAATTTCGATGGTGCAAGGTTGTCAAAATGACACCCTATTGCACCCATGTATGTTAACTCTGCACATATGTTGCATACACACATGCTCTAAGGGCATGTGTGTGCGCAACATGAAACTTAGAAAAATGCAAATAAGTGAATTTTTCTAAGTTTTCGCAAATTACCATGAAGTCCAGCTTCATGGTAATTTGCTCACGCTAATAGCGAAATCGCTATTTTTAAAACTGTAATGCATTGCATTTAAGGAATCTCAATTAGGGATTCCTTAAATGCTATCGCTATTTAAGGAATCGCTATTTTGAGATTCCTTAAATAGCGATTTGTGCATTTGGGATGATGCATCCCAAATGCAAAAATACCGGTCGCAAAGGGGCAGATTCTGAGAATCTGCCCGTTTGCGACCGGTTTTGTGCTTGATGCATGTGCCTGTAAGTCTCTAAGTTAAGTATAAAAGGTTTTGTGTCAAGCTGCCAGAGGGTCAAACATAGTTTTATTTAATGACTTTTGTAATTCACCCTGACAAGGATTGTGTTTATTATCTGAGTATGACTTCCACCCTTCTCAACTAATAACCCAATTTCTTACATGTCTGAATAGCCTGCCAGAGATGGGTGGAGGCAGATGCTAATGTCTCCCTTGGGTCCCCTAAAATGCCCAAATATACCTGTAACAGGCTTATGAGTTTGAACTCACTGTATTCATCCTTACCATCATCAGAACTAGCCAGATCTTAATGGAAGGCAATGATATAAAAAGCTGTGTGTTTGGAAGCAGTACTGGTATTGAAAATCAGTTGCAGTTTTACAAGTTAACAATGGAGTGACCATGATTGTTGCTTGTAAGATATTACCTTAGAGTGGTGGGAGTTTTTCCCCAAGATGAGTTTGAGTTAGTGTTTGCTCTAATGTTAATTGCGGAGATTGCAAGAGTAAGGCTGTTGCTCAGCAGTCTGAAAAGAGTTTCAGAGACAGAATAAGGGATTAGGTACGGTCAAGCCTGTGTTAGTACACTATAGACCAGTGATAACTTAGAACATTTAGACCAGTCAAGCAAAAGATGTCTTAAGGAAAAATATCCTGGACTGCGGTTTAAACATTCTTCTGGAAGGTACTGAGAAATCTTTCCACCATAGAAAGATAATCTGGCTCTGTACTAATACACTGCTTCAAAACTGCAATTTGAGCTTTCGAATAGGTGGGATGCTGCCATCACCTTAGACTTTTAAATGGACTTCACGGTAATTGCAAATTATCCGCAATAAAGTTCCCCAAAGAGGTCATTCTCCATCCCTTGCTGTGTTCAGTGGCACATGGGAGAATAACTTGTTACACTCGAAGAAAGTCCTTCAACTTGCAAGTTTTGTGAAATCAATTAGAAGTGTGCTTTTTGGTGACAAATTTATCCAGAACATTTTAATTTTACATTACCTTATACACTGCCGGCTCTCCTTTCAGAACTGCATGAATATGTAAGACATTGATGTTCATGGATGGCTGGCTAATGGCCAACCCCGAAACTTCTGTGTTTGTAATATATAAAGCAATTGCTAATTTCAGTTTATCTGGCGATAGGAATAGTTGAGAATAATCCACAATGGTGTCTGGCCTTTACGCTGCTGTCTAACTTGGATAACCATTAAGCAGTGTTAAGCATTTTGTTTATGGGTAATGAGATTTCAGCAGTCTATTTCCATGTTGCATTGTCACCCTACGGATTGGGACATTGTTGACATCACTACGTTAGCATGAGCCATGATGCCGCTTTTGCGCACGTCACTACACAGTTTTATTTTTGCCAGACTCTGTCTATGCCTTTCAGAACTGTTTGCTGTGTTCATTCTGTGCTTGTTCCTGGAGTTTAGTCCGAACGTTGTGAGCAAGGTCGATAAATATTGCCCCTTGTTATTCTGTTCTGGTCAGGCCCTAGCACCTAAACAAAACATACTAACGCAGCTGCTGCTGGAAGCTTGTACTTTGATATTACATGTTTAGGTAACACACATTTAGAGAGGAGCCTTTCCAGGGAGAAGAGCAACACCCAGCTTCGATGTAGAAATCCCATCTATGCTCTAATGTATGGGGTCTGCTAACAAAACCCAGAGATCTTCCAATATAAAAATAATACTCGTTCCTACCAAGGGGAGGGAGGTTAGGCACTATAGTCCTTTCTCTATTGTCTTTATACGATGACATCTCCCTTCATAATGTATGGACTGGCTGCGATGCTAACTGTATTACTTTTATGCATTTTTCTGCTTGTTGTGGCACCCATACTGGATGTTACAGCACGTTACTTAAAATAAACATTTTGGACTATATTCATATATCGGGCGGATTTTGTTGTAGACAGGAGCGAGAGTGTGAACAAAAAGGTGTGTCTTGTTACCACGATTCCTGAGAAATCTGGGAGTGTTGTGTTCTGGGTTGTCTATTCATTTGCTTCTCCGTGTTTGTGTAGGAGAGCGAATGAGACACTATACCTAGTCGGTCCTGGGCTCATAGGTACTAAGGGGGTAGGAAGACTCAGCCCCTATACACCAAGGTCCCATAATCCTGTGCATAGTTTTGTGTATGTGCAGAATCCCTGCAACAGCATCACACTCAGCAGCAAGAGCTAGGTAGTATCTGCAATTTGCATTGCGATATAAATCACCATTTCTTCCACTAAATACAGAGCCTTTCATTCAAAGAACAGGTTCGATTGAAATTGACCCAAACCTGTTGGCTTTGCCAATGATTTTTTGTGTGTGTGTTTTTAAGGATGCATACAAATAAATAAATATATTCCCTGTTATCGGGAGATTTAAAACCATGCAGAGAAACATGCATTTAATTTAAATAGATAAGTCTGCCTTGGGGGGTGCTGAAGGGGCAAAACGAAACTGTCAGAAGCTACTTTCTGATCGAAGGTGCTCTGGCAGGGCCACATTTGCGCCAGCTTCACATTTTTGTCGGAGTTAAGACAACTTAATTATTTACGTTCTGAGATCCTTGTTAGTCAGTAAAACTGCTGCGCTAGATGATGAACTGATGGGACATTATTTGAAGAAAAATATGTTTAATTCGATTCACGGGCATGCTTCACTGTGTAAAAAATAGGAATCCATGATTTATGGAGCCAGCGAGAGGCAAATATCTCTGCAGTATTCAGATGAGATGCGGTTAGTTACAACTGCAATCATGTCTTTGAATTAGGTCAGGCATTGAAAGTAAGACATTCTCACTTTTGAGAAAAGATGGAGAGTAACCTGCACTTAAAATTGGATATATCGCCATTGCATGGGTTCTATTTAAGAATATAGTGAGTTTGCGGTGTGACGTCTTTCTAGTGCAATCAGAAATGCTTCCCTCAATTCTAATATGATTTTTGGGAAAATGCCCACTGTTATTAAATAAAGTTTTTTATAACATGTTATCACCTTCTACGCGTGCTATGCAGAGCATGGAACAATTTTGAAATTGCGATCTTGCACAGTATTGTTAGAACTATGGTGCATTAAAGGTAAATGCAAAGAACTAAAAAACTGCTGCTGACACATATCAATACAATCCTTGCTGAATGACATTGGCTGGTAAATCTTCTTGGTACATACAAGAATGTTTCTAAAGCCTAACAGTTCGCAGAAATATGTATCCCTGCAGAGAGCTTTCCACATGATAAAAATTTGAGTGCATTTTTCATTTATGTCCGAAACCATTTTCTTTTAGCACAATTTGTTAGGCATAAGAATATACATGTACAACATGAAACGGGTAAAGGGGAAAGATACGCTGTCAAATTGATTTGTCTCCCATTTGCAATTATCTGTTTTTCTTCTTATAGTCAGGGTATGGGACAGCTTGCATAGGGAGATTCTGGCAACAAACACTGTGAAGGCAACCATCTTGAAAAAGGAATAGAAGTTAGACTAGTCACAGCCAATGCTCCAGGAGAATGGCAGTTTCCACCATCACTCCACACAACATACAGATGATCTCTCCTTTTCGCGGCAGCTGTGGAAACGACAATGCTGGCATGGCAGAATATAAAAACATTCTCACCAGGCATGGAGCTGCGAACCTGACATGCACAGTCTTCTCTTTCATAGATGTGAGGCCAAGTGTGCTTAGCAACGCCTTTAGTGAAACTGGATCACTGGTTTACTTTGCCTGTTGTAGTGTCCTTTCACAGTAAGAACATGTAGGAAATGCCCCTTTTTGTGTGGCCAGACCCAGTTTTTTTGCTAGATGTTGTTGTTGGCGCTGCCCACTGGGACACTGCTGTCCAATGCCTAGTCAATGTATTCTGAACCCCAAAAACGTGTTGAATTGGTATACACCTAATTGATATATTTACTTTCCTATAAGTCCCTAGTCCATGGTACAAAGTGTGCCTAGGGCCAGGAAGTTAAACTCTGGTGTACCCAGGGCTGGTGAGTTAAATGCTAGTGCAATGCAGCACATATTGTGCTACCACTAAAGTGGCAAAGCAAATCTTGACTGCAGACTTGCCACCAGTAACCTGGCTGTGCAGGTGTAAACTCCAAATTCAGTCTGTCAAAATAACCCCTTTTTGACAGAGCTAAACACTCCTTTTATATATTAATAATTCACCCCTAAGTACGCCTTAAATGCACATATGGAATGGTGCATAATAATTTAAAGTAGGAAATGCAAAAGCCTATTGTTAAACATATCCTTGTAGTGATAATGCCCTAAAAGCTATTTTCACTGTAGCATAGTTAGCTGATCCCTGGGAAGGTTATCACCACCTAGGAACCAGAAACAAATTTAATTCTTTGACATTTTAAAATATTTATTATAAATACAATTCACTAGTAAAGGGGGATTTGTCCTAAAGATTTTACAAAAGTTAATTTCAAAAAGTCACCTTTAACCTTCCTTAATCCTCTAGAATTTCATTAGCCTAAACTTTTAGCTGCCACTCAGAAAATAAGTAGCTTTTTGATAACCAGTGAATTGAATCCAAAAGCTAAGAAAAAGGACTTGGGTGTGGGGGCGTGTTAGACCTGGCACCATTGGCGTGGGTCACCCTTCCATTTTTGTCTGTGCCTCAATGTGTTTTTGTGTTGGTGTTAGCTGCTCAGGGCACTGTGCCACTGCCATCCAGTGCCACAGTGCAAGTGCTCCCTATGGTAAAATGTATTATGTGAATTGACTTCCACGTTTGGTTTATTTGGTTTACTATCAGCCCCTAGTAGAGTGCACCAGGGGTGCCAAGGGCTTGTATATCCAAATGCTGCGAGTGGGCTTGCAGCACGGGTTGTGCCACCCACCGAAGCAGCGGGGTAAAATGTGTCTAGGGTCTGCCACTGCAGAACCTGCGCGCGGTCTGGTACCGTCGCGCTGACTGAGCAAGTGTCCCCACTTACCAGTCCCTAAACCTTCCCTTAACTACATGTTAGTCACCCCTCTGGTAGGCCTGAGCGCAGGGTGCATTGTAGGTATAAGGTAGGACATGCCCTGATGTGTGTGGCATGTCTTAATAGTGAATTACAGCCATTTTCGTTTTTCACTATTGAAGGCTACCTGCTCTCCAAAGGCCAGAATGGGCTGCTGGGATCGCTACACGCTGTGACCCCAGTGGACTCAGAGAGCATGGTAGAAGGTCATGTTTAGTATGCCTGAACTCGGGATAATAAAGTACATCTTTCAGTAAAGGTTATTTTAATATCCTGGGTTTGCAAATGCTACTTTTAGAAAGTTAGCCTTTGCGTGCCTAACCATCTCAGTCCGCCTCTGCTGTGTGTGTGTGTTCTGCCTAGCAACAGTACAGGAGCAGGGCTGGGGGATTCCAGGAGACAGGTTGGCTGCCAGGTGGTGGGTAGAGAGATTACACCAGGATGGGTGGGAGGAGTGCACCCTGACTCTTGAATAGACCTGTGCTCTGCCACCACAAAGCCGGCGCCGCCCCCTGGGGAGCGGCTGATGTCTCTGCCCTGCTGCTGAAAGGAACAAGCCGAGTCACCACCACAGAGTGCTCCAAAACTGGACTGAGCCAGGCCCAGGCCCCCTGGCGCTAAAGAACAAAAGAATCCCTGTATAAAAGTAGGAGCCTGGCTCCTAAGAAATCAGATCCAGATTGAACCACGAAGGAACTCTGCCTGACTAGAAGGACCTGGAAGAAGCTGAAGGAGGAGTAACTTTCCCTGACCTAAGGGACTGGCCTGCAGTAGGTGCCTTGCTAAGGAAGGAGAGGAAAAAGACTGAAAGAGACTTTTGCACTTTGTTCTTCAACTATCTCCAAGGGCTTGGTAGAAGAGCTTGCCCCCTGAACTGAACCCCAGGACCAGTGGGTTCACCGTGTCTCCGCTCGTCTGAGAATTCGAGCCGTGTGCTTTCTCCCGCCGGAGTGCCCTGCGCACCTTCGCATCCCTCCTAGGGCCGTGACACCCAGAAGCCTGGCCGCCTCCACTCGCCGAGAGCCCCGCTCTACCTGAGTCGCTCTGGACCCACGAGTCTGGCCGTCCCGCTTCCCTGTCTCCTGCCTGCTACTGGAGCGCGCTTGGTGCCCTTTCGCCCTCCCGCCGGATTTCTAGTGGGGAAGTGAAATCCAGCCTCGGACGGCCGCCCGTACGTCGTAACGTATCCGGCCGCCCCGCTTCACCTCCCAGCCTGAGTCTGACCGTGCCGCCCTCCGCAGTGACCTCCCGCACAGTCCGTGTCGGAGGCCCTGGGCCGCACCTGTCTACCGAAAGCCGCCCGCTGAATTCTTGATCCGGAAGACCCACGAGGTGCAGAACCTGCATCTCTCCTGAAGACTCGTCCAAGCACACCGCACGTTCCCAGGTACAGTGAACTCTCTATCGGACTCGGGGTCCGCAACGTTCTGATTTCCCCGTATCACTGTACCCTGGGTGCACTGCGCATCATCGTGACTGGACCGACTCAACCGAGCCCTGTGAAGCGCTCGTGATCGAATAAGTTACCAAAGACAATAACAGTGCCTAATTATCATCTTGTGGCTTCCATTTCGCAACCGTTATTGATGGTCTTGTACATGCCTGCGTAACAAAGAATCTTTTATATAAAGCATCCGTATTTTTGATACAACTTACGCCTGGTGTCCGTTTGTGGGGGATCATTGTGGTTTACTGTGTGTGATCATAAATGCTTAACTGACTAGCGCCCTGAAGTTTAGCCCTGACTGCTCGCGCCACACTACCTATAGGGTGAGCAGGGGTTGTTCTGAGGGGGTAACTCTCTCGCCCTGAATAGAAGAAGGGACCACTGCTTGTCACAAGTACCTACCTGTGCCAACTAGGGGTTCCCCATTCTAACATTGGTGGCAGCGGTGGGATGTCGAATTTGCATTTATGATTTACATACAGTGAATTATTGATCACCACGTAGAGCAGACCTATAACGCAGCCACAGATTGATTGACAGTTGTTGCTAAAGAAAAATCTCCACCTTAAGAAACCATGCCTAGCTCAGTCAACGGAGGCGGAGCGCCCTCTGTATTCTCTGGAGTGGATGACATCGATTGGGAGCCCGAGGCACTGAGGAAGTGCACAAATGATGTCCTGAAGGGATATCTCTCCAAGTACAGAATCAAGCAAAGTGGACTAAGCAACAAGGATCAGTACGTGACAGCACTGAGAGCCTGGCACGAATCAAAGTTCCCAGAGAATGCCCGGGAGGTGATACCCCCCGAAGGTGTGTTTGAGCCTAGCAGAGGCCTGTCGCCAGAGGAGTTGGCCGACAGGAGTGCCGCCCGAGCACACGAGGTGGAGATGGCAAAACTGCAAATGGAGAGAGAAAGGCAGAAACTGGCCATGGAGCATGAGGTAAAAATGAGGGAGTTGGATCTCAAGGCCAGGAGTTTAGACAACTCACCCTCTGGTGGCAGCAATTCAACAGAGTCAAGGGTGCACATTCCTAAAGATGTAGTCAAAGAATATTATAAGCAGGATGATATTGGGCAGTGGTTTAGGGCCTATGAAGTAGCCATGTCCTCCCACCGGGTCCCTGAGAAGGATTGGGGAGCGGGGTTGTGGGGAAGGTTCCTAAGTGAGGGGCGGGACACTCTGCTAGACCTCCCCTCTGATGTCCACACATCCTATCCACACATGAAGGAGGCTCTTATGACAAGGTATGGGTTAACTCCTGAACTGTACAGACAGAGATTTAGGGATTGCACCAAGAAACCTGGTACCACTTATGTAGAATATGTGACCTTTTTTTGCAGAGCGCTGGATGGTTGGGTGAAGGGTAGCAAAGTGAATGATTACCAAGGGCTGTTTGATTTAATTGCATGGGAGCACTTGTCGGATAATTGTTTTCCTGAGCTACGCCAACACCTGATCGATAGCAAGCTGTCCAACCCGAGGAAGCTTGCTGAGGAGGCGGACCGCTGGATCAGCACCAGGGTCCACAAGGGTCCCGTAGGAGGCGCCGCCAAGGGTGTTCAGGGTCCCCAGCAGAAGAGTGGGGGGGACAAGGGTAAACAGAGGGAGTTCTACAGAGGGCCCCAAAGTAATTCCCAAGGGAACCAAGGGAAAGGTTCTCAGCCACCCCCACCCCCGAAGCAGACCGGGGCCCCGACAGGTAACCCTGTTCAAAGAGGGCCCCTCCGATGTTACAAGTGTAACAACCTGGGGCACATTTCCGTGGATCCCAAGTGCCCCCTGTATGGCAAACCAGCACCCTCTGGTGCTCCACCCCCCAAGCAGGTGAATAGTGTAGCCTTGGGGAGGGAGATAGATGTCCAAGGGGCGGGGGATCCCGTACAGATGACCCTAGTCTCATTAGGAGACAGTGAGATGGTCGCTGAGGCCCAGCTGCCCCCCAATACTCAAAAGTATGGGCAGTGGGTGACCATAAATGGCAAGAGGGTGGGAGCTCTTAGAGATACAGGAGCCAGTGTGACTGCTGTCAAGCAACACCTGGTGTCTCAAGAGCAGGTTGTCCCGCACGCATTCTGCCGTGTTGTCAACGCTGACAACACAGAGAGTCAGTGTCCAATGGCTCAGGTTCCCTTTGAGTGGGGGGGGGTCTCTGGTACTCTGCAAGTGGCTGTGAGAGAGGCCATGCCTGTTGATTGTCTCCTAGGTAACGATTTGGAGAGCTCCCCTTGGGAAAAGGTGGAGAAGACGACTCACCTGCGGATGGTGGGCTTGCCTGATTGGGCGTGTGTGACCACCCGGTCGATGGCAGCCGGTAGGGGTGTTGAAGGAACCCTGGAGCCTGAGGGAGAGGCCCAGGAACCGGCCTTAGAGAGAGGGCAAGGGAGGCACGGGAATCCGGCTCCTGACGTTCCCACGGCCCAGGAGGAAGCAGACCTTGAGGGGGACGCCCTGGAGCCTACCGGGGAACAGATAGCCGAACTGGGGGACCTGCCTGAGCTGACCCATTGGCAGCAAGAAGGAGGCCCCACCAGGGAGGAATTCTGCAGGGAGCAGAAAGAGTGCCCCTCTCTAGAGGGTATGCGGCAGCAGGCTGCAGCCCAGGCCAATGGTGATCAGTCCGGAACTCACTTGATCTACTGGGAGAACGACCTCCTATACTCCGAGCCTAAGGTTGCTGAACCTGGGTCAGCCCGTGCGCTGGTGGTACCCCAGAAGTTCAGAGCCTTCCTACTGGGGCTGGCTCACGACGTACCGTTAGCCGGACATTTGGGGCAGGACAAGACCTTTGAAAGGCTTGTCACCCACTTTTATTGGCCCCAAATGCGCAGGAGTTCTGACACTCACTGCAGGACATGCCAGACTTGCCAGGCCAGTGGCAAGAGTGGAAGGAAGCTGAGAGCTCCACTCCAACCTTTCCCTGTGGTCAGTACCCCATTCCAGCGAGTGGGGATTGACATTGTGGGGCCACTGGACCCCAAGACAGCCATGGGCAACAGGTTTATCCTGGTCTTGGTGGACCATGCCACCCGGTACCCTGAAGCCATCCCTCTGAGGACAGTGACGGCCCCCGTGGTGGGACGGGCACTGATGGGAATTTTCTCACGAGTAGGATTCCCTCTAGAGGTGGTGTCTGACAGGGGGACCAACTTCATATCGAAATATATGAAGTCCCTTTGGCAAGAGTGTGGTGTAACCTACAAGTTCACCACACCTTACCATCCCCAAGGAAACGGGTTGGTTGAGCGCTTCAACCGAACCCTGAAGGGCATGATTATGGGTCTCGAGGAACCCATGAGGCGTAAGTGGGACGTCCTCTTACCATGCCTTCTCTTTGCGTACCGCGAGGTGCCACAAAAGTCTCTAGGGTTCAGTCCCTTTGAGCTTTTGTATGGCCACCCAGTACGAGGACCTCTTAGTCTGGTCAAGGAAGGCTGGGAGCAATCTCCCAGGAAACCTCCCCAGAATGTATACAGTTACATGCTGGCTTTCCGGAACCAGACTAGGCGTTTCAGGCAACTTGCTGAGGCAAACCTGGAAGCCAGCCAGGAGGAAATGAAGCGGTGGTACGACCAGAATGCCACTCTGGTTGAGCTTCAACCTGGCCAAAAAGTGTGGGTCCTGGCCCCTGTGGAGCCTTGTGCACTCCAGGACAAGTGGACAGGACCCTTTGAGATTGTGGAGCGCAAGAGTTCTGTCACCTACTTGGTGGACTTGCGGTCTCCTAGGAACCCCTTAAGGGTCCTACATGTCAATCGACTGAAGCCCCACTTGGAGAGGTCCGAAGTGGGCATGCTCTTGGCCACCGATGATGGGATGGAAGAGGAGTCCGAGCCTCTTCCTGACCTCTTGGTAGCCTCGGAGCGAGACGGGTCAGTGGATGGAGTTAACCTCTCACCCACCCTGACCCCTGAGCAACAGGGGGACTGCCGCCAGCTGCTGGGGCAGTTTCCCGACCTGTTCTCCCTGGTTCCCGGTATCACAAATTGGTGCGTCCATGATGTGGATACGGGAGACAGCTTACCTGTGAAGCACAAGGCCTACCGGGTAACTGACAGGGTCAGGGCCTGCATCAAAGAGGAGGTCTCGAAGATGCTTGCTCTAGGGGTGGTTGAGTCCTCCAGCAGTCCTTGGGCCAGCCCAGTGGTCTTGGTCCCAAAGGCTGCAGCGCCGGGTGCCACGCCCGAACTCCGGTTCTGTGTGGACTACCGAGGACTCAACTCAGTCACGAAGACTGACGCGCACCCCATCCCCAGAGCTGATGAGCTCATCGATCGGTTAGGGGCTGCACGGTACCTCAGCACGTTTGACTTAACGTCTGGGTACTGGCAGATCGCCTTGACTGATGGGGCCAAAGAGAGGTCCGCATTCTCTACGCCAGATGGGCATTACCAGTTCCGGGTGATGCCCTTTGGGATGAAGAATGCCCCTGCCACCTTCCAGAGGTTGGTCAACCAGGTGTTGGCTGGGCTGGCCGAGTTCAGCGCCGCCTACCTGGATGACATCGCAGTGTTCAGCGGCACATGGGAAGGACACCTGCAACATCTCTGGGAAGTGTTGATGGCGCTGCGCAAGGCAGGCCTCACGATCAAAGCAAGCAAGTGTCAGATCGGGCAGGGTTCAGTGGTGTACTTGGGACACCAAGTGGGGAGCGGCCAGGTGGCGCCCCTCCAACCCAAAGTTGAAACCATCCTGGCTTGGGAGCCCCCAAAGACCCAGACGGAGGTGAGGGCCTTCTTAGGACTCACCGGGTACTACAGGAGGTTTGTCAAGGGGTATGGCAGCATCGTTGCCCCCTTGACAGAGCTGACTTCGAAGAAGCAGCCCAGAAAAGTGATATGGACTGACACCTGTCAGAAAGCCTTCGACACCCTGAAAACTGCCATGTGCACGGCGCCCGTGCTCTTGGCTCCTGACTTCTCCAAAGAGTTCCTGGTGCAGACGGATGCATCAGAGCATGGTGTAGGGGCTGTTCTCTCACAGATCACTGAGGAGGGCTTTGACCAACCCGTAGCCTTTATTAGCAGGAGGCTACTTCCCCGGGAACAAAGGTGGAGTGCGATAGAACGAGAAGCATTTGCTGTGGTCTGGGCGCTGAAGAAGCTAAGACCCTACTTGTTTGGGTCTCACTTCCGGGTTCAGACCGACCACAGGCCCCTCAGATGGTTGATGCAAATGAGGGGTGAGAACCCAAAACTGTTGAGGTGGTCCATCTCCCTACAGGGTATGGACTTTACGGTGGAGCATCGCCCTGGCACAGATCACGCCAATGCTGACGGTCTGTCCAGGTTTTTCCGCCTTAGTGATGCAGAACTCCCTGGGGTAGGGTAGTTCTCCCCACTTTTCAGCTGGAGGGGACACGTGTTAGACCTGGCACCATTGGCGTGGGTCACCCTTCCATTTTTGTCTGTGCCTCAATGTGTTTTTGTGTTGGTGTTAGCTGCTCAGGGCACTGTGCCACTGCCATCCAGTGCCACAGTGCAAGTGCTCCCTATGGTAAAATGTATTATGTGAATTGACTTCCACGTTTGGTTTTTTTGGTTTACTATCAGCCCCTAGTAGAGTGCACCAGGGGTGCCAAGGGCTTGTATATCCAAATGCTGCGAGTGGGCTTGCAGCACGGGTTGTGCCACCCACCGAAGCAGCGGGGTAAAATGTGTCTAGGGTCTGCCACTGCAGAACCTGCGCGCGGTCTGGTACCGTCGCGCTGACTGAGCAAGTGTCCCCACTTACCAGTCCCTAAACCTTCCCTTAACTACATGTTAGTCACCCCTCTGGTAGGCCTGAGCGCAGGGTGCATTGTAGGTATAAGGTAGGACATGCCCTGATGTGTGTGGCATGTCTTAATAGTGAATTACAGCCATTTTCGTTTTTCACTATTGAAGGCTACCTGCTCTCCAAAGGCCAGAATGGGCTGCTGGGATCGCTACACGCTGTGACCCCAGTGGACTCAGAGAGCATGGTAGAAGGTCATGTTTAGTATGCCTGAACTCGGGATAATAAAGTACATCTTTCAGTAAAGGTTATTTTAATATCCTGGGTTTGCAAATGCTACTTTTAGAAAGTTAGCCTTTGCGTGCCTAACCATCTCAGTCCGCCTCTGCTGTGTGTGTGTGTTCTGCCTAGCAACAGTACAGGAGCAGGGCTGGGGGATTCCAGGAGACAGGTTGGCTGCCAGGTGGTGGGTAGAGAGATTACACCAGGATGGGTGGGAGGAGTGCACCCTGACTCTTGAATAGACCTGTGCTCTGCCACCACAAAGCCGGCGCCGCCCCCTGGGGAGCGGCTGATGTCTCTGCCCTGCTGCTGAAAGGAACAAGCCGAGTCACCACCACAGAGTGCTCCAAAACTGGACTGAGCCAGGCCCAGGCCCCCTGGCGCTAAAGAACAAAAGAATCCCTGTATAAAAGTAGGAGCCTGGCTCCTAAGAAATCAGATCCAGATTGAACCACGAAGGAACTCTGCCTGACTAGAAGGACCTGGAAGAAGCTGAAGGAGGAGTAACTTTCCCTGACCTAAGGGACTGGCCTGCAGTAGGTGCCTTGCTAAGGAAGGAGAGGAAAAAGACTGAAAGAGACTTTTGCACTTTGTTCTTCAACTATCTCCAAGGGCTTGGAAGAAGAGCTTGCCCCCTGAACTGAACCCCAGGACCAGTGGGTTCACCGTGTCTCCGCTCGTCTGAGAATTCGAGCCGTGTGCTTTCTCCCGCCGGAGTGCCCTGCGCACCTTCGCATCCCTCCTAGGGCCGTGACACCCAGAAGCCTGGCCGCCTCCACTCGCCGAGAGCCCCGCTCTACCTGAGTCGCTCTGGACCCACGAGTCTGGCCGTCCCGCTTCCCTGTCACCTGCCTGCTACTGGAGCGCGCTTGGTGCCCTTTCGCCCTCCCGCCGGATTTCTAGTGGGGAAGTGAAATCCAGCCTCGGACGGCCGCCCGTACGTCGTAACGTATCCGGCCGCCCCGCTTCACCTCCCAGCCTGAGTCTGACCGTGCCGCCCTCCGCAGTGACCTCCCGCACAGTCCGTGTCGGAGGCCCTGGGCCGCACCTGTCTACCGAAAGCCGCCCGCTGAATTCTTGATCCGGAAGACCCACGAGGTGCAGAACCTGCATCTCTCCTGAAGACTCGTCCAAGCACACCGCACGTTCCCAGGTACAGTGAACTCTCTATCGGACTCGGGGTCCGCAACGTTCTGATTTCCCCGTATCACTGTACCCTGGGTGCACTGCGCATCATCGTGACTGGACCGACTCAACCGAGCCCTGTGAAGCGCTCGTGATCGAATAAGTTACCAAAGACAATAACAGTGCCTAATTATCATCTTGTGGCTTCCATTTCGCAACCGTTATTGATGGTCTTGTACATGCCTGCGTAACAAAGAATCTTTTATATAAAGCATCCGTATTTTTGATACAACTTACGCCTGGTGTCCGTTTGTGGGGGATCATTGTGGTTTACTGTGTGTGATCATAAATGCTTAACTGACTAGCGCCCTGAAGTTTAGCCCTGACTGCTCGCGCCACACTACCTATAGGGTGAGCAGGGGTTGTTCTGAGGGGGTAACTCTCTCGCCCTGAATAGAAGAAGGGACCACTGCTTGTCACAAGTACCTACCTGTGCCAACTAGGGGTTCCCCATTCTAACAGGGAGGTTTGTCTTCCCTTGCTAGAATGACCTGTGTACTGCTCCCAGCCCCTTGCATATCTTCTAATGATGTCTGCCTGATCACTGGCAGATGTAGCTCACACCAGGGCCTGACTCCGTTTTGTCTTTCAAGCCAGCCAGGCTGCAATGACAGCGTCCCCAGAACTGTTTTTGAGTGGTCACACCTCTTGAGTCAGCACAGGAGTTCTAAACAGGGCAACACAGTTTCCTCCAGGTTGGTTTTAGAGAGAGAGGGTCACTGTAGGACTCTAGGCTGCTATCAAATTGTACATCTCCTAAGAAATCCTGAAGCCTGGTACTTTTTCTCTAAGAACCGATGGAGAACCTGAATCAATCTTACAACAAATGTGCATTGCCACTGGGCGAAAGATTCTAGTCACTCTCATTACATTCTTCTCTGAAGCAGCAAATCTGATTCAGCAGGACCTCATCAAAAATGTATCTGGTTTCACGGAGCCAACTTTGGATACTCTGCAGCCTTACCAAGCTGAAAAAAATCTGATCTCCAAAAAGAGAAACCGTCAACAAGCAAAGGTGCAAAAAAGAATCTGGCCAGCAAGGGACATACTGTTCAAATATCTCCTGCTCCAAGCTTTCCTGCCAAATGTCAGTGTCTTCACCAAGACATCGTTCTGAAGCTATCCGATGACATGGAGCCGTGTTTAGTAACAGACTGCTGCCACACTCCTCTGAGGATTTTTGACTACCATTCCAACTACAAATGTAAAGTTTTCATTCGAATGAACCTGGTTCCTGCATCTGACTCATGCTTCATTGTTATTAGTCTTAAATCCAACCCATCTCCAAGTCCAGAAGACTGGGGTTGGCCCTTAATGCTTTTTTGGTGCTATTTTGAACCTTGAATTTTGAAATTTCATTACTCCAGTTCTACCGATTGGATTTTTGTTGCCTTGGTATCAATATGTTGATTCAAATTGACTCTATTTTTCTAAAATGGTTTGGGATTTTCCTTTTTTGTAATTTGAATTTCTGACTGTTTGAGTACTGCATAAATACTTTACACTTTTCTTCTAAATCGAGCCTCTCTGCTCATGCCATAGCTGCTAGGGTCTTGAGTTCAGGTTAATTTAGTGACTTTATTGGTTCACCCTGATTGTTATTATTACTAATGCCCTCAATTTCTCACAAGAACCACGTGACATTTAGGAGAAAAATATCACAACATGGCAGTTTTGCAGAGGAATAGTTTTAAGATAGGACTGAAATACTGCCTTCACCATTTCACTTCAGAGCCAGGAGTCATCTCTGATGTTTGAATATGCTTAATAAATGATATATCAGATAAAAATATATAAATGGCAACTGGGTCCTACATGGGTGGTTACAGAGGAATGACTGCTTGTGTTTCACTGATTTGAGAGTTATAAATAAAATTACTGTTTGACTCAAAGGCATAGCCAGAGGACAGCAAATATAAGCAGTTCTCGAAGTTTTGATAGACACATTCTTCATATGACTAAAACATTCAGTGAAGATCCACATTCTACAATGAATTATTGATGAAAAATGCTTTAAATGTCCTTCAGAAGCAGGACACCTTTGGCCTTGCTAAAAGCTTCTCTCCCAAAATACCAGTTGGCCACAAGGCCAGTGAGAGAGGAGTGGCTATTAGGCAATGATGCTTCACATTTCCATCTACAGGGTGTGGTTTCCTTAAGTTACAGCAGTTCCAGTTCAGCACTGTGTTAGGGGTGCATATGTTCCTACTCATTTTAGAGCCACTGGCTTGCCTTAACCCAGACTCACAAGGTACTCTCTCCATGTATTGAGGTAGTGGAGCTCTGTGTTGGTGTCAGGGCTTGGAATAACATAGAAGGGCCATGATCTGCTAGCTTCCCAGTGAAGTGATTGGGCTGGATATCTATCCACAACCTGGTGAGAAAGCTTGTGAGAGTTGAAAATCTGGTGAGCCTGGTGGCAGAGTGTAGGGTTGGAACCAATGGTGAGGCTGTTTCAAATGTTGTTCTGAAATGACAGTTCTGTGACCCTAACACTGAGAAATCTAGCCTATTGTGAATAACTTTGGAAATAAAGAAGACAATAAACACATTGTCACTGCTAAGAAATTAAATAATTTTTTTGTGGCTTTGAATCCAGCTCTGTTTTTGATAACTCTATTTTCCCCCATAAAACATGCAGTGTGTATTAGATTTATCTAATTAGTATATTCAGGTTTCCTGTAAGATAGCACAAAAAATGTACAAATGGCACAGGAGTTAAATGTCATAAATTGCTTTAAGTGTGTTTTTATATTTGTAAGCCAAGAGAGCTTGGTGCCTTAAATTAATTGTCTCTTTAGCTTCCTCATCATAAGTGCGCTGAGTCTGCCCAGAAGCAAAAATATTAATAAACGGCAAACTTACTGAGAACATCCATATAAAGAGAGGCACTCGTCAGGGGTGTCCTCTCTCTCCGTTGCTTTTTGACTTCTATATCGAGCCAGTGGCAGAAAGTCTCAGGATGCATCCTTTTATTCCTCCGTTTCGTTATCAAAACTGGAATAAAAAAGTGGCTCTTTATGCTGACGACCTTATGATTTTTACGTCAGATTTGAAAGAAGCCCTGGGTGCATTAGAAGTAACCCTACTCAATTATGGAAAAGTTTCGGGATACCAGATAAACCAGGCCAAAACTGAAATTATGACTTGGAACGAGCCCTTTTCTAGTCCTTACTGTAGGGATAAAATCAGATACTTGGGTATCGATCTAGTTAAAAACCTGGATAAAATATCTCACATTAACATCCTTAGAATTGAGGTTGAGGTGAAAAAGCTGTTGAAGGTATGGAGTGGTCTCCCATTAACGTTCCTGGGCAAATCAAATATTGTCAAAATGTCGGTCCTGCCGAAGTTCACTTTTATTTTTGGTGCTATCCCGCTGGAGTTTAATAGGGTCACCATAAAGAATATCCAAGGAGAGCTGTCGAGTTTTATCTGGTCCTCTAAAAAATCAAGAATCGCCTGGAATAAAATTAGGAGAAAGAAAGAATAAGGAGGTCTTGCCAGTCCGGACCTCTTGGAGTAATGTAGAGCATTTCAATTTAAATCTTGCAGGACTTTGTTAGGCCCATATACACACTACCCACTATACTTACAGAAAATGACAAATAATACAAGCCATTTTTTAAATAAGTTCGCTCACCCAAAATACTTCAAAAAAATAAAACTGAAGGTCTTGAAGTCTGCCGCTAAGCTGTGGTACTGTGTAAGATCTACGTTAGATATTCCTCTATTTAGCGACAAAGCCCCGATCTGGGATTCACCAAGTACACCAGATTGCCTTAAGGACACTCTTGCCCTCCCCCTAATATCAGCAGGAATAACAGAATGGGGGCAAATGTTGACTCGGAACAAGATACTAGAATGGGAGATACTAGTTGAAAATATGAACCTCCCTCTATCAAAATTTAAATATTACCAACTATTAAGCTGGGCAAGGTCTCTAAAAGAAAACAGAAAGGGTAATCGTCCTCGAGAAATGAAGATGCTGGAGAAGGCTCCATTTAAGAAAGAAATATCATTCTGGTACTGGTCCCTTATCGCTGCTGGCGAGGAAGTATTCCAGATCCCGGAGAGAATATGGGGGAAAGATCTGCCGACGCTGGATATGAATATTCTTTGGCAAGTATCTATGAGCAAATGCTGATCCATTGTAACCTCTGCTGCACTAAAAAGAAACCACTTATTTACCACTCTTAGAGCATACTGGACTCCGAAGAAGTTATCTAAATTTAGTGGAGCAGTAGTGAAGAGTTGTTCGAAATGTGGACTACAGAATGCAGAGGACCTGCACATGTTCCAGCTGTGCCCCCTCCTCGAAGATTTCTGGAGGGATGTGGGTAAGACTCTAGGAGAGGCAATAGGAAAACAGCTAACTGTAAGTATTGATTTAGTTATCTTTGGGGTGTCGGACGGAAATGTAGTGGGAAATGTAAATAAGGCTCAGGAAAACCTGATCTTTTTATTGATACTCTTGGCCAGGAGAGAGGTGTGTATAAAATGGCTAAGTTTTTCCCCTTCACCTCATAGGGATTGGCTATCTTCAGTTTTAAAAGTGTACAACTTAGATAAAAAAAAGAAACCATTCTCTAAGAAATATAAGTTTTGGGAGATATGGGATAAGTTGCATATGGGCTAATCTTATATATATACATGGTTGTGACACCTACCTTGCTAGATGGGTCGGTGCCCTTTCTGAAATATGGTTACAAAGTCCGATGATTATGTGTGGGCAATACAACATTAATGAAGGCTCCAAAGAGTAGCCAGAATGGCTAGCTCACCTCCCCCACCCGATAAGAAGTCTTTCCTAAAGTATTTGGAAGTAAGGGGTTCCTATTCTCTCTATAATTCCGGGAAAAGCAACCTTGCCAGGATGGCAACAGTGGGATAAAGAGAAGGGACCCCGAGATCTCCTATACTATCAGGGTTACACAATGAGGACTAAAAAAAAGATAGCACAAAAAATGTACAAATGTCACAGGAGTTAAATGTATGTATGTATGTTTGTATCGCGTATTTGTATAGCGCAAAACTGTCACCCAAAGGGTATCCTGGCGCTTTAACATTCTACCACTGGTACGCGAAAATACAATGACCCAAGAAATTAATCTAACCTAGGAAAAAGATACGTTTTTAATCCTTTCCTAAAAGAGGACAGATCCCCATTACTTCTCAGCCCCAAAGGTAGGGAATTCCAACATTTGGCTGCCACAAATCTGAAAGACCGTCCACCCATCCGTGCCCTCAAGACCTTTGGGACCAACACCAAGTGTGCTGACATTGATCTAAGGGAACGTGTGGGCACGTACCACGCAAACATTTCCTGCAACGGTACGGGCCCTTGCCCATGAAGCCCTTTAAACACCAGACACAGTGCTTTGAAAACAACACGCTGTGAAATAGGCAGCCAGTGAAGGTCTGCCAGCGCCGTGATGGAAGAGTCTGAACGGCGCCGGGATAGGGCTAACTTAGCAGCCATATTCTGCACTCGTTGCAGTTTGCCCACCGGATTAGCAGGTGCCCCAAGCAACAGTGCGTTGCAATAATCCAACCTACTTAATATGATGCCACGCACCACCTCAGGCCGAGCATGAGCCGGTAGCAGCGGAAGGATCTTCCGTAACATACGGAGCAACGCCATACAAGTAGCCACGGTCTTATTTACAAAAACCTCCAATTGAAGATTGGGCCCGAACATCACACCCAAATTCCGGACGGAGGTTGCTGCCAAAGGAGCCTCCTGAAATGAGGTAGGCCAAAAATCAAGTGGCAGTGGCCGAAAGACACGGTCCATCGAGCAATGCAGTACCTCTGTTTTGGAGCTGTTCAATTGCAAAGAGTTTTGCCTCAGCCAATCCGAGGTTGCTGCCATGCACTGATGGAAAATCTCCAGAGGCACTGCATCCTTACCCTCGATAGAGAAAATAAGCTGCGTGTCATCAGCATAGTTGATAACCGCCGTGCCAAATGACTTAATCAGGGTTACCAGAGGCCGGAGATATAAATTGAACAAAATAGGGCTGATGGCAGACCCTTGAGGGACACCCTGCCCCACCAACTTAATGCCAGATTGAAACGGTGGCAAGGCTACTACCTGACGTCTGTCTCCCAGATAGGAGACCAGGCAATCACGGGCCATACCTGTCACCCCAGTTTCTTCAAGTCTTCTGACCAGGATGCCGTGGTTGACCGTGTCGAACGCGGCCGACATGTCAAGCAGAACTAAAAAGGCTGCTCGTCCTGTGTCGACTCGCGAATGAAGATCATCCAGAACGGTCACCAGGGCGGACTCAGTACCATGAGCTGGTCTAAAGCCGAACTGAGTCACGTCCAGACATGCATTAGTCTCCAAGAAACCGGACAGATGTTTAGTGACCAGTTTCTCCAGAATCTTTATGGGGAAAGGGAGCAGCGATATAGGTCTATAATTCGCTGGGCAGGTGGGGTCCAAAGTTTCTTTCTTCAATAATGGGGAGACTACCGCGAGTTTCCAGCTCTCCGGGACTCGCGCCGTAACAAGGGACTGGCAGCAGATGGCATGTAGCGGGGGAAAGAGCTACGCCTGAAATAATTTCCAGTATTTGTGTGGCAATGGGTCCCAAGGGGAGCCCGAGGATACACTGTTGGCCAAAAGGCAGAACTCCTCAAAGGACGGAGGCGAAAAACGATCCAACTGTGCCTGACTACCCTTTGCCTCTACCGTTTCTATGACTGTCACTGGTACGGAAACAGGCACAGGTTGAATAACAGGCGGACTCGATAGAACAAGATTGCTCAAAATCAGAGCAATCTTGTCTTCGAAGGCCTGCGCCAAGGAATTACACAAAGCTTGAGAAGCATGAATATCATTAGCAGCGCAAGCTGGACGCGAAAGATCTCTAAAGATTTTGAATAACGCCTGTGATTTATTCGTTGCTAGTAATAGCGACTCCTCGAGATATCTCGCTTTGGCACCCTTAATCTGCGACTTGTAGTCCAGCAGTGCCTGTTTAAAAAGGACTTTATCTGCATCAAGATATTGTTTCCTCCAGGTTCGCTCTGCACGCCTGCAACGAATTTTCAGTTGCAATAGTTCAGCTGAGTACCACGGCGTAGCTGTTTTAGATCTGTCCCTAGTTTTTCGCATAGGGGCCAATACCTCCAGAGAATCAAAGATTTTCTGACTGAGAGACTCATAGCTCTCATCCACACTGTCTCCGAGAGGGATGCCCTCACCCAACAAAGACGGCAAGTGAGATTGTTTTAATAGCCACGACCACTGCCTGCCAATCTTAGTCAGATTACCAGTGTTTCCACACCTCAATGACTCTATGGGGAGTTCAATGGAAAAATAAACTAGGGCATGGTCCGTCCAAGCCTGGGGAAGAATATCTCATATCAAAACCTGCTTGGCATCAGCAAAAATCAGGTTGAGAACATGACCCTTAATATGAGTCTGCGAGAGCACCAGCTGCTGCAGATGAATATTACTGCAGGCCTGAACCAGGTCCGAAAAAGCAGATCCTGTGGAGCCATCTGGCCTTAGATTAAAGTCTCCCAAAATCAGAGTCCTAGCATGAGTATTAGAAAACTCATGGATGGTATCAATAAGCTCGGGTACCGCTGACAAAGTGCTAGCAGGGGGTCGATAACACAACAATCCTGAATAAAGCGTGCCTCCCTATCCTTTCAGTGAGAATCCCAGTGTCTCGCAACCCAAAATGCTCTTAGTCTCAAGCTGGGAGAAATCCAGGGAATCCCTGTAGATAAGGCCCACACCGCCTCCTCTGGCTCCCTCCCTCGGGGTATGTCTGATCTTATAGCCAGAGGGGCAAGCTAGCCCCAGTTCCACCGCACAGTCCGCTCTAGTCCATGTTTCTGTCATAAACAAAACATCTAACACACAGGACTCAATAAGCAGAGTAATTTCCATGTGATGTTTGCTAAGAGATCGAACATTAAGCAAACCACCAGACAGGGATTGCTTCCGCCTATCGGTGATGTAAGATTGTCGGCATAATGACGTGCCTGGAGCGAGATGTAATAGCATTTCTCTGGTATACGTTACTCTGGCCGTAGCAGATAGCGCAGCATCCCCGGCACCCGGCACGACCTGTGCGTGAACGGGCGCAAACGGGCTTACCTCTGGCGCACCTCCGGCGCGCCGCCGTCGCGCTCGCTGCTCGCCTACGCTGCGCGCTGGTACGCACATCTCCTTATATACTGTTATAGTGGGCCGCGCGGGAGTCCGGTGAGGGAAACCTCTGGACCCGCGAGAAATGGCGCCTGAAAGCGGGCCGATCTAGGGAACCTCACCCAAGATGGCGGCCGGGACGCTGCGTTCGCTGTCACAATAACCCCCGAAGTCCCAAGTCTACCTATTTTCCCGCAAAATGCAGGTGAGTTTTCCAATTTAAAGTGCGGGTCAGAGCTGACTAAATACCCCCAAGTAATAAGCAGCAAAAGCGCCTAACGCCGAAATGGCTGCGCAAGTAGCGATACGTTTTTTAAAAGGATTTTCTAAAAGAGCTTAAATAAAGCAGCAAATTCGCGTGAGCGCTATGGTAGAAAGTTTAAATGTCATACATTGCTTTAAGTGTGTTTTTATATTTGTAAGCCAAGAGAGCTTGGTGCCTTAAATTCATTGTCTCTTTTGCTTCCTCACCATAAGTGCGCTGAGTCTGTCCAGAAGTGGGTCCCTGGCTCACCGTGCCACTGGATACAAGCTAGCATGGCTGATGAGGGGTGATGCCACATTACCGGTCCCAGGATGCTTGTTTCCGGTCCATAGAGGACCTGGCTTTGCAGTTCGGGCTGGACACTTCCCATGCACAGGGTCAAGACTGATTTGCATACGGCTGGGTCTAACTGGGGTGGCATGGTGAGCAAAAGAACAATCGATTGAACCCAGATCTCTTGACTGGGGTGTGAATGTTTGATTTGCTCTGCATTCTGTCCATCATATGTGTGTCTTTTGGTTTTCCACCCTAAGTGTGCCGGGAATGCCCAGACATTGGTCTCCAGCTCACTGTGCCACTGGATTCAAGCTAGCCGGGCCAGTGATGCCCCAAAACGGGTCCCAGGAAGCTTGTTTACGGTCCAGGGAGGACCTGACTTGGCAGTTCGGGCTGGACTGATTTGCACATGGCTGGGTCTAAACTGGGGTGGCATGGTGAGCAAAAGAATGATGGATTTAACCCAGATCTCTTGACTGGGGCTGAATGTTTGATTTGCTCTGCATTCGGAATATCATCTGTGTGTCTTTTGCTTTCTCGCAATAAGTGCACCAGGTATGCCCACACGTGGGTCCCTGGCTCACTGTGCCACTGGATTCAAGCAAGCCTGGCTGATGAGGGGTGATGCCCCAAAACCAGTCCTAGGATGCTTGTTTCTGGTCAAGGGAGGACCTGGCTTGGCAGTTTGTGCTGGACTGTTCCCATGAGGCACAGGGTCAAAACTGATTTGCATATAGCTGGGTCTAAACTGTAGTGGCATGGTGAGCAAAAGAATTATGGATTTAACCCAGATCTCTTGACTGGGGCTGAATGTTTGATTTGCTCTGTATTCGGAATATCTTCTGTGTGTCTTTTGCTTCCCCTAACATAAGTGCACCAGGTATGCCCACACGTGGGTCCCCACTCACTGTGCCACTGGATTCAATCTAGCCTGGCTGATGAGAGGTGACGCCCCAAAACCAGTCCTAGGATGCTTGTTTCTGGTCAAGGGAAGACCTGGCTTGGCATTTCGGGCTGGACTGTTCCAATGCGACACAGGGTCAAGACTGATTTGCATATGGCTGGGTCTCAACTGGGGTGACATGAGCAAAAGAACGATGGATTTAACCCAGGATCTATTGACTGGGGGTGAATGTTTGATTTGGTCTGCATTATGTCCATCATGTATGTGTCTTTTGCTAAAATAAAAAAATTGGCATAGTACATATTTTAAAGAGTGGGCCCTTACAGCAACTAAATGTCCAAACGCAATGTGTAGATAATCTATATTTCCAATGAACGTGACTAGGTGAAATTACAATTCGTAATGTTTGATAGCGCTAGAGGAAAAGTAATCTTACTCCTTTAGCCTAAACAGTGTTGAAACCAGGTTTGCCACTCTTTTTTGGCTAGTGTTAATGAAACTGCTCTCCAGATGGCAGTGACTTGGCTTCTATATCTGAAAAGGCTTGGTGGGATCACCAACATGCCACTTTAATGGAATTAACCATTTGAGATGGAGGGCAGGAACATCTGGGAAATCAAAGGAGAGCCTTCAGATGTTTGACTTGGATATGCTAAATGGAGATGAAGAGATCTGCTACAATTCATTCACTGGCCTTCCAAGTTTTTTTGGCTCAAGTTCCAGCAGGTGGAAAACTGTTCTTGGCCCCAATAGAGTTTTGAAACCTCATCTAAATAGCGGAGGTGTTTAAGGAAAATCTAAGCCTTTTAGATGGAAAAATAGGATGGCCTTTTTTGATTTAGGGAATTTTTACAGAAAACTAAAGAGTGTTGCAAAAAGAGGTGACCATAGAGTGAGAAAAAGGATTTGATATGATAAAACTGGTACCTTACAACCACACCTTCAGAACTGTATTTGACCTTGGAAGACTACATCTAAATAAGGAGAACCTGGTGAAAGAAAGATGATGCAAGGACTCTTGAATGCTGCTGACATCCATGTCCTGGAACTGCTCTCCAAGGGTCAAACACACACAGGACAATACAAGGAGAGGGATTCCTGATACCACGAAGGCCAGGCTCGCAACACAGAGGACTGGACCCTGCCGGAGCCTAACTGAAGAGAGAACTTGTATGTAAGGGCTTCTGAAGTGTTCAGGGGGAACTTTACCTGCAGTTGGAGAAAAGTGGGATTAGTAATGTTTTTTAACATCCAATGGACTGGGACATGATTGTGAGTTTTTGCGAGGGATGTCACACACTATGTATTCGAGAAAAGTAGGCTCCTGCTTCTTAGATCTTGCTAAACATGAGGTCAGTGCTACCTGACAAAAAAATATTCAGCCTTGTGGAGCCATGGTCAGCTACAATGGCAAGCCTTGACCGGGCTGGAGGATTTTGAGAGTCAAAGAAGTGAATGTGAGAAGGTGGCCTGATATATGCTGTCCACTAGTTCTAGTGGGCACCTTGTATCAGTCCAAACAACCCCTTATGGTGAATGGTTAAATACAACCTTATGTGAAACCTATCCTAGTGGTAGCTATGAAGAGCAGCCTTCAGGCTAAGACTTGAAGGAATGTAAAGCAGCTTGTTTCACCAGTCTATAATCTCTTGAATGATCAAATGAAAAGGCAACCACACCAGGTATATATTCAAAATATATGTATTTAAGGTTAAACACACCCCTCTAGTCTCTTTATGAGACTAGAGTTTGAAGTACTAAAGTTACAAGTGATTAAGCATCAGTAAAAGCACAGTTATCTCACCTAGGGAAGCCGGGTGCATAGGCGTCTTTTGGTGTCGGGTTGCGTCTTCGATTTCAATGGAAGCCTGCAAAGAACTGCTGCTGCCGTGAAGAGGAGAAGTGTCCGGAGAGATTCAAACTTGGATTTAGGATGTAAGGAACCTGAAAGCCGAGGGGACAGAGTCTGGGTCACTTGCCAGTGACCTAGGGCAGGATGGACCAATGCCCACAGATTTTGAGTGCTTCAGGTGAGTTGATGGGTGTCTTGACTCTTCAGCCACGAGGTCCAGGAGGTGTCGACGAAGTCCATGAGCTGGGTTCGAGCTGTCCCATAAAGTCTGTCGAGTGCTGCGGTGTTGGCGACCAGAAAGGACCCAACAGGCCTTGACAACGGCAACTCACAGGAAATCACAGAAAGGCTGCGGTGCAGACCAGCAAGGTCTGATGGACTCACCAAGCAAGGGTAAGTAAGGGCAAGTCTGGAGCAACCATAAAAGCCCCAGCAGAAGTGGAGTTGCCTTCGTGGGGACCTGCTAGCAAATGGGCTAGTGATCGTGAAGGAGCCTCAAGTGGTCGCACTGGAAGCTGGCCCACGGGTCACTCGTGGAGTGGAGGCCAACAATCTTCGGTGCAGGAGGTGCTCAAGGCTGGGGCTACTGGGAGCCTAAAGCACAACTTCGAGGATGACCAGCAAGATAGTGTTGCTGCAAAAGTTCATGGTGTCCAGGGGTCATGGTTCCACGTTTCCCACAATAGCCACGGGCCTCAGCTTTGCTGTGGATTCAGGGCAGCCGTGGGGAAGTCTGGAAATCTACCTCTGGGGATGCAGAGACTTCGGCGGGAGCTTCAGAATTGCAGACCGGTCAGTTGCTACTTTGGTGCCTGCCAAGCAGGAGAGTCACTCCTTGACCCCAAGGGAGATTTCTTCCGTCTTCTATTTGTGATAGAAAGTCGAAGGTCCAGGACATATGTTGCAGAGGTTCGTCCAGCGTAATCTAAAGTCCTAGTGGATTCTTATACTTATACTAAGTTTAGGAGATGGACTAACGCTAAGGCTCCACCTATGGGTGGGCCTGGGGTGGGGGTGGTTACACCCCTTCCCCTTTGTCCAGTTTCGCACCAGAGCAGGGGCTGAGTGCCCCTGCAACCGGTTTAAACCGGGCTATGCACAGGGACACCTTGTGTGCCCCAGGCAGTGTCTCAAAAGCATTCTCTGAATGCACCCACCCTGCCCCAATACACATCTGCCTGTCTGGGGAGGTGGTTACACCTCCCTGTGACAGGAAACCTATTGTCACGGCCTCCCCTGCCAGAGTTTCCCTCAGCAGCAGGAGGCCAGACCCGTGTCTGTGGCAGTGGCATCCATTTTGTGATGCCAGGGCTTTGGAAAGTTTTAACCGGGCTAAGCCAGTGTGAACATGTCTCTCCCTCTAGAAGGGTGGAATACTACCCCCGCCACCAGGACTGGTGGGGGGGGGTAGTATTCAAAAGCGTTTGACACCAAACACGACATGTTTTGATGCAGCCATCCCAAAGTTAGCATTTACCGCGAAGTTATAATGCACTTAAGAGTATATGGTATGGCTGTATCACAGAACAGCCATAAGGAAGTATTTCCGAATGCTGCAGAGGGGCTCAGCTCATGCGTGGGCACCCTCTCACATAAAATCAAGCACTCTGCCTTCAGGATTGTCAAGGCCTGCCATAGGAGTGGCTGATAGGTTTATATGTGTCTGTATAAGGTAGTGATATCGGTAGCCTATACCACAGTAAGGGGTGCAAGCACACTCATACTCAGGCTGTGGTGTCATTTTGAAGTGCTTCCCAGGGGTGGCATAATACATGCTGCAGCCCCTGGTAGGCCTCTGAGGTACCTATGCCCTAGGCACACAGTATACCATATACTAGGGGTTTATAAGGCACTCCAGAATCCAATTAGATATGTACCTAATGTACATAGAAACCATTTTACAGAGAAAGCAGATAGACTGGGGTCCTGAATAGCAGGATCGCAGTCCAACTAAGTCATAAACCAGTAAAAACACCAGGAAAAAAGTGGGGGCAACCATATAGTCAGATTCCACCTTCCTACAGTGACTAAGACTAAAGATAAAACTCAGTAGGAACAAATTCCAGCTTTTTCCCACTCTATGCTTTTGGTATCTAAATCAACAGGAGCTTGACTATGATATATCCAACTTCGAGATACTCTCAGCAGCTCCAGCCTTATAACTTGCTCACCTGGATGACATTGATCTCCATAACAGAGGCTAAGTTGGAATAGAAAACCTTTGACGGGATGACCTTCTTTGTGTATTGTTAGACCAGTCAGTCTTAGGGTGGTCTTCCCACAAACGTTTTGATTTTAACCCTACTGCTTTTGTTGATCCCTTTTTTACCTGCGTTAGGACTCTGCACATTTTACCACTGCTAACCAGTGTTAAGGTGCTTGTGCTCCATCCTTAAAACATGGTGGAATTGGTTTATACTCAATTGGCACTTTCATTAAGTTGTAAATCCCTAGTAACCTAGTACCACATGTACCCAGGGCCTGTAAATTAAATTCTACTAGCAGGCCTTTAACACTGATTCTGCCACCCACTTTAGTAGCCCTTCTAAACATGTGTCAGGCCTGCCAGTGCAGCCTTTTTACACTTACCAATTGGTCTGCATTCAGTCTTTGAGTGTGTGATATCATTTCTTGCCTGAGTGTGTACAATAGATGCTTAACATCACCCTCTGATAAGCCCAACTGCTCAACCACACTATCACAAATAGAGCTGTTATTATTATCTACTTTAGCCTCTTCTATACCTTTAGGGATCCACTGGACTCTGTTCACCCTATAGCTCAATTTGTATAGTATATACAGAGCCAACTTCCTACACTGACATTTCAACCTGGCGAGCTAAACGTCTTACCTGGCTCAAACCTGCTTTTTTGATACCTATGTCACCCCTAAGGTAAGACCTAAACAGTCCAGAGGGAAGGGTGCAGTGTATTAAAAAAAGGTTTGACTTCAAATTTTTCTTAGTTTTACATGTCCTGGTAGTGAAAAACTCCTACATTTGTTTTCCACTACTGCAAGGTCTACCTCTCCTATAGGATAACATTGGAGTTACCTTATCACATTTAGTAAGCTGTAACTTCCAAGTGGGAGTCAGTAGACAGCCCAGGATTATTGTCTAAATAATTGTATTCAAAAGCCCTCTTTAATGGTAAAGTCAGATTTGTAATCACAATTCTGAAAATTCCACTGATCTGGGTTTTCTCATTACACCACAAAAGTTTGGACCCACCCACATGCAAATCAGTCTTGACCGTGCTCCCTATGGAAACAGTTAAGCCCAAACTTCCAGGCCAGGTCCTCCCTGGAACAGAAACAGAATTCCTGGGACCGGTATCAGGGTATTACCCCTCATCAGTCAGGCTAGCTTGAATCCATTGGCACTTTCAGCATGGTCCCTACATCTTGGTATACCCTACCCATTTGGGTGACAAAAGCAAAAATAACCTATGATGGATAGAATTCTCCCTTTGTTCAGCATTCTTTTAATATCTGTTCTTTTTACACTCTTAGAAAGATGGCATGTTCTTGTCCCAACCATTTGGTGTCTGCTGCCTGTATCCTGGGTAACATGATTAGGTTTAGTTGACAGTTGGTCTTTTTGTATTGCTCCAAGACAGTGAGAAAGAGCGAACTAGGTGCTGGCAGGATTGACCACTCTGAGTTGATGATGGGGAGGAGATATTACCTGCCATACTTGCACATCACAAATGCCCTGCCTCAGTGCACTCCCAAAGGGGTTTGCCTCTAGTCCATTGTGACCCCAGGCAATGGGGAGTCAGGGCAATGAGGCAGGAAACTCCAAGCAGCTTTGGGGGGGGTGAAATCCTCTGGAAGAATCTTTTACTTCAAAGTAGGCACAAGGTGTACATTTTATATCTCCTTCACCTGCTCTTTAGCACACTTTTGAACCAGTGGACTCCACCAGAAAGGAGGACTGAGTGCTGCTGAAAGTACTTCCATTCTGCTGGACTGCAGCACTGAAGGACTGCTGACCTATGACCCTGCTGTCCTCTTGCCTGAGTGAAAAAGACTTGAACTGAATCTCTTAACCCAGGACCCCAGAGTGATTTTAAGGGCTAGTTGGCTGCCCTCCTGATGAGACGCCTCAGGGACATAGCAGGCTTACTACAACCTTGAATCCAGCACCTGGGCTCTGCCATCAGTGCTACCCCTGTCCTGGACCCTTAGGAGTGGGCCTGAAGGAGCTCTTTCAGCCGTCTATGGACCCAGCAGAACTGATACATCCCCACTGCTGAATGGACATTCCTGGTATAGGAACTTTGCATCACCCTTGCAGTTTCATTGATACTGCCTCTGCATGACGGATCCCTGACTAAGGCCCTCACAACACAGGCCTGTTGTTAATGGCAGCCTTGACAATGATGCAGTACTCTGCATCACAAGCCCCACAGTTTCTTAGGAACCAGCCAGTCGCGGCTCCTGCAGGTAAGCGTGGTGGGGCAGGGGGGTGTCGACGGATGACGGAATAGGACATATTTATTTAATTTTCCCTATTTCATCATCTGTTGACATCCCCTCCGCCTGCCCCACCGCGCTTACCTGCAACAGCCACGACTTGAACCAACAGTCCGTAAGACATCCTCAAAGCAGGACTTCGCATCACAAGCCCTCTCATCGATGACCTCCTCAACGACAATCCAGGACCATGCATCACGGTCTTGCAGCTCCTCAGAACCAATGCTGTGCGACACATCTTCAACCAGGACCTTACATCACCTTGATTGCCCAACACATCCTCAACATGGGACTCTTCCCAAACCATGGCTTAAGGTACTCTTCTTAATCAGGTCTAACTGGGTCCCTGCAGCCGGCCTGCTCTCTATCGTGGTCGCCTTTTACATGTGAGTTTGTCCCAGTCTAGCGCAACTAGATATCCACAGTGGGCACTTTGTGGTTTTTTAATCCATTTTCACTTAAATATTCAAAATTGCAAATCTCCCATTGTACTGTTTGGATTTCTTTTGTTTTGGACTTTAAATATTTATAAAAATTTACTCTATTTTCCTTAATTGGTGTGTCATTTTTCGGGTGTTTTATTTTTACTTTAATACTCTTTAAAGTGCTGCAGAAATACTTTAGACATTGCCTCTTTGTCACCCTTCACTGCTTTATGTAAAGCTACCAGAGGGTTGAGCTCAGGTTAATTTGGAGTTGGCTTGTGACTTCACCCTGACAACGATTGTGGTTACTTCTTAAGTGCGGTTTCACTCTCCTCAGCCACTAACACAATTTCTTACATGTATCCTATCTCAACCCTATGACTGTAAGACTTAAATCACACTTAGTTATTTATCAACTGTGAAATTTAAACTTTACATTTGTGCTTTACTTTTCCTAGTTGCTTTTTTTGCCTTAACAATTTAAACATGAACATCTCCTGTCTCCCTTATGCAATTGTATTGTTTTTGATGTTTTTTTGCGAATTGCTTTTTTCTTTCATGTTTTAGAGTGGTTTTGAAATTTTATTGTGTTGCTTCTTGACTTTGCACTTATCAGCATTTCTCTGGAAATTGATGTTACTACCAGTGTTTGAGCAGAGTTTCACTGAGTCTTCTATTGAGACCTAAGAAAGATGGGTTTATTAAGTTGGGAAGTGTCCCATTTATTAAGTTGATAAGTCTCTCCTTTCTCATTTGAATTGCTCACTTACTAGCAGTGCCCTCATAGAAATGTTAAACAAACCCAGAGATTTAATAATACAACTCAATCTCAATTATCAACAAGGCCAAAGCTCCACAAATCATTTGAAAAGCATAACATGACTGCTTGGCCTGTGAGAGAATAAAGAGCAAGGGACAATGAAGGTGCACCTTTAAAACTATTTCCTTAGTTGTTCCATGGCAACCAAGACATCCAGAATGTTGATGCTGCTAGAACTTTCAGTCTGTCTTAATACCATGTGCAATGTTAATTTGAACTTTGAGGTATACCACACAGAGCCACACAATAGACACCACATCTGTCCATTGCTAAAAGATCTCCTTTTATGTAGACAATAGCCTTGTGACTAAAAACGGTTAAAATCCTTTGATGTTATAAGGGCACAAATGAGAATGGAATGGCATACATGTTTCTGTTTGTAAATGTAAATGTGCTTATATAGCGCCAAATCACCCCTAGGGGTATCTCAGCACTGTACTCATACCGCTGAAGGAACCGTTCCTGGCTTTCTGTGTGAAGTGTCCACTCCTGGGCACCCCCATGGTGAAGCCAGGAATCCCAGCACTGTTGGGGCCGTTGTGGAGATTAAGCAAGCTATTACCCAGAGTTGCAGCATGGGACCCATGATTAGAATAGGCACTGAGGCAAGAATATCCGGTCTGAGAAATTTATAGCCCGAGACCCTGCCGCGGCGGGAATCGAACACTGGTCCCAGCCCAGTGCTCTGCATCAAGATCTGCCGCTCTAACCATTGAGCCACACTTCTCCACTATATATATGCAGCTATACTCTACGTTGAGTTTATTCGCAGGAGCCAGCTCCTTGGGACCACACTACATAGAGTCCCTCAGAAAAATTATTTACATGCTGGAAAGATAAGTAATCTGAGGTTTGCTGTTATTGTGGAGCCACTACGCTAACTTGTAACAGTAATGTATACAATGTTATGGTGTGACCCTCTAAGAGGATAAATATGACTACTGTAGATATCTCTCTACTGACCCCTTGCGGAAGGTGCCATGATAAAGGTTCTGAAACCTCTGTTTGTGTCTTGTTACTTAAATGGTTTGGTGGGAATCTGGAATTTTTATACACTCATAACTGTGTTGTTTAAAGCTGGCTAAACAGTATACTATGCCAAGCTGACCACATTCGGGATATTTGTGTAGTATCCCATTTTTCAATGGAGCTTGTGATTTCTAGTAACTCTGCAAACTATTAAACACAGTACAGACCAATAGAAGGAAGGCGCCATGTCCCTGTTGTTCGAATGAAAATGGTACAAGTCTCATAGATACCACAACAGTAATGGATGATATCATTGGTCACGTCCAATATTGATCGCATTGTTAAGATACAAAGGGGCTTATTTCTGAGCCTGTGCGTCACTTTTGCGCTGCCGGTGCGTCACATTATGTGACGCACAAGCAGGGTAAAAAGTGTGCCATGTTGTGTCATATTTACAAAGTGACACATCTAGGTAGATACGTCATTTTGTAAACCCCTGCGCCACATAATACCTGCGCCAGGTATAATGTATGCAGGGTGGGAGTTCTGACGCACGTAAGCCTTGTAGAAGTGACACCGTGAAATCTATGAGATTTCACTGTGTCACTTCTAGGACGCCAATGCGTCAATATCTTACGCCTGCCTCACAGCAGGTGTAAGAGTGACGCAGGCATATTTAAAATGGGACTTGCCCATTTGAAATGACCCATTGATAAAGTTGCGTCACTTTTTTGACACACTCCAGCAATGTGTCATTTTTGCGCCTACAGTTACGTCTGAAATACTGACGTATCTGTAAATCCTTGCAACATGATGCGTCATACTGTAAATATGACGCATCCAGCATGTCGCAATGAAAAATGACACATCGCTGTAATGCGTCACTTTTCATAAATGAGGCCCAAAGCCTTTTCTCTTATTACCATAGGATATGGACCTAAATAGCCTTTCTTCAGTAGCATTCCTAAACATGGCAGTTTACCTGAAACAGAAGACAAAGAACAAGGGCCCAAGTGTAGTTTTCTTTTTCTGCAGCTGAAAGAGCAATGATATGGCTGGAAATATCTATATCGTTCACATTCGATGAGGGTCTGGTGAATAATACAAGACTATACCTTGGTGCTGTGGGTAATGGCTATGATAGAAAAACATTTCTTAAACACTTGGCACACAATGGTGACGTTCAAACATGGGTGGATAAATTGATTGAGGATCATGCCGGACATTTTCAGCTGTGTGAGGCAACATTAATTGTATCATTATTTATGAACGTACGTAGGACAGTGCGCCCCTTGCACAGCCAGAACGTCACTTTTCTGTGACAATCCATGGCGCAGGAGCCTGCTCCACATTTACATGGCAGCACTAAGCCACTTTTTTGGCTTAATGCTGCCTCGTAAATATGGTTCCCTTTAACACAGTTTTTTGCATTAAAGGGGCATGCAATGGGTGGTGCTGGGGGCGTTCCCAGCAACATCAATCCCTTTTTGACACTGTCCCAGATTTACGAGAAATTGTAAATCTGAGGCAGCACCAAAAAAAAAACGCCTCCCCAGGGGAGGCATAAGGGAGGCACAACGAGGAGAAATATCTTTAGTTCTCCTTGTTTTTCCTTTTTCTATGTGTCCTGCATTCTAAAGCACACATAGAAAGAGGAAAAAGCCCCTTCTGGTTGTTTTTGTGCAGAAGGTGCCTGCCCTGGTGCAGGACAGCCCATTGTGTGCCAGTGCAGGGGAAAAGGACAGGTATGCACCATATCTGATAGATACGCCACATTCCTTTTCTTTAACCGTAGGGCAGCGCTGCCGAAAGGCCTGTGGCACTGCCCTTCGGTAAAACGTCATAAATGGCGCCCATGATATTTATATAGCACAAACCGTAGTGAAATGCAGCGCAGCACTGAAAATGGTCAAAGACAAGCATAAACTGAACGAGGAAGAGGAGAGGAAGGCAGGTTGTGGAGGGTTAGAGAGGACAACAGGGGCAAACTGCACTTTAAGTAGGACACAAAGGACCTTTTCAAACATCATCTTTCATTTTCTAAATGCGGAGGTATGGAGAGAACAACGTAGTAATGAACAGGTGAAGTTACAGTATTCTAGACATGCATAAGTGTTAATATCATGTTTACATGTCCCATTAGCATTACCTGTCAACATCAGAACACCGATATGCCTTGGTGTCTGCTCATGTTCCTCTTGGAAGGTGATTGGAAACACATACACCTTGAATTCCAATTTGTGTTTTGCAATCAGCAAACCTTACGGATTCACGTTCGCAGGATAAGTCTAGGAGGCAACAACAATTATTATTTGAGATCACAGCGACATCTGTATCCTCAATAGCAAATGTGAAAAGGCTACATTTTAGTTCCAGATATTGGTGAAAGTTGCAATAGCCGTTGTACTTCATCAACGCAATACTGATAGTGTTTCAAGCGTTTTCATTAGAAGATTGAGCAGTAATTTCAACAGGGTGAAAATGACTGGTGCAAATTTAAAACTCAGGTGCGAAGGTGGAAAAACAGTGACTCAGCTGGTCAACAGGCACTACATAACAGCACACACATGATAAGCATCTTATATGTAGATTGATGAAAATTTAAACAAACATGCTATCAGGTTGAAGATTATGAAACGCTCTCTTTCACTGACTGCTGTTGTTTGACAAGAGCATACAGCAATAGTTCTTAACCTTTTTCCTTCTGTGGATCCCCACCAATTAATTACTGGGGACCCACTCTGAATCATTATTGGAAACCGGGGACTCCCACTGAGTCCTTTTTTGAATCCTGCGACTCCGGCCTAAGTATTTTCGATGATTTGAACCACAAAGAAGTCCATATAAATATTCAACCAAGCATGTATCGAACAAATGCACCAATATTTAAAATAATTTATTAACATAATAACCATTTTTATATCAAAAAGTCTGGGGCTTTTCATAATTAAACTGAGGCCACCCATCATCCATATTATATTCTGTTTGATTCTCTTGCAGTGCTCCCACATATCAATATGAGAATATCAACGTAAGTTTTAGCCTGCAAATTAAAATTCATTCACATTTACAAAATGTTTTGAAATATTCAATTCTAAATTTTATTTATTTATTTATTTATATACACCTTATTAATCTGTTAAAATGAAGTAATTTTCTAAGCTATCTCCTACCCCTTGAATAGGTGTCGCAGACAGTCAGTGGTTACCAGGACCACAGGTTTACCATTGGCATAAATTATATAATATCCTGTCTTGTCCCATTAAAGCCTAATTCAATAGCTGCAATGCTGTAATCTGTGTGAAGGATATCAACACCCTTTTGCTTCTCTTACTGCCCTAGGTATTTGGTGTCCATAGTTAAGAATTGTGTTTTTTATTTTAGGATGGGATCATTGTTTATTTATTTATTTATTTATATTTATTTTTGTGTTTTATAGAGCGCAAACTTGACCCGTTCGGGTATCAGAGCGCTTTACCAGAAAACAAAGCATTGCATAGACAGGCTTAGCATCACCAGATAAAGGATTGGGTAGAGGGGGGGCAGGATACAGCCGAGAGAGAGGGCACGTATTTACAGATTACATTCACGTTTATTAAAAGCGAGACAATACATTTACAGGTTACATTTACAATTACTCGTGATAAGTTCCCAGAGTTCTTGGTGGGGTGATTAGGTAATCCGAAGGGAGGCAGTAGGCAGCCAAAGATCAGGGCCATAGTGGTGGATGAGGCTGAGTAAGCGAGAAATTTACCCACCAGGAACGTTTTGGCATCCTTTTTGAAGCAAGCCAGAGAGGGGATTCTTCTGATGGCAGGTGGGAGAGAGTTCCATATTCTTGGTGCAGCCCCGAAGAAGGCCCGATTGTAAGTTTATTTCCTCTGGAAGCGTGCAGGTTGGAGCAAGAGGTCTCTGGCCGACCGGGAGTTTCTGATTCCTCCAGAGACCACAGGTTTCTGTGCAAGGTATGCAGGGGAGTGAGAGTATAAAGCATTGTGCGTGATGCATGCTAGTTTGAGGTGTATTCTTGCTTCAAGGGTAAGCCAGTTCAGAGCTTTTCGGTGTGGAGAAATTCAGGTAAGGCCGCATTGAGGCAGGCTTTTAAAGTTGCAAGGGAGATCTTGGGTAGACCCGAGAGGGTAGAACAGCCGTATTCCAGTCTAGAGATGTCAAGTGCTTGGACTGCCATTTTTAGGACAGGAGCATCGAGGAAGGGTTTCAATTTCCTAAGGTTGCTCAGGTGGAATCTGGCTGATTTGGCCATCAAATTGATGTGGTCCCGCATGTTCAGGTTGCTGTTGAGGGTAATTCCCAGGGATTTGGCCGAATCTACGATTGTCGGTGGGCAATTTAAGGCTGTGATAGCTTCAATCCATGATTGAATCTCAGGGTTGGTGTTGGGAGGGGAGATAAGGAGAAATTCTGTTTTCTTTGCATTGAGTTTGAGTTGATTGGATGTGAGCCAATGGCCAGTGAGTTTCAGAGCTTCATTCAGCGAGAGAATCTCTTCAAGAGATGAGGTTTTGATGTATATCTGAGTGTCATCAGCGTACATATGGTAGGAGATGTTAGCCGTGCGTAGTACTTCAGTGAGCGTTTCTAGGTAAAGGTTGAAGAGGGTGGGGGAAAGGGATGATCCTTGAGGGACTCCAACCATGACCGGGGATGGTGCCGATAGGTTGCCGTTGATTAGGAATTTCTGCGATCTGTTTTGGAGGAAGGACCTGAACCATTCAAGAACTGTGCCCTCCAATCCCTGCCTGAGTTTGAGGCGTTCAAGTAGTTTTTCATGGTTGACCATGTCGAAGGCAGAGGAAAGGTCCAGGAGGATTAGAAGACAGGTTTTGCCTTGGTCAAGGGCTTGGAGGGCATCATAAACAATGTGGAGCATGGTGGTTTCAGTGCTGTGCCCAGGTTGAAATCTGGATTGGAAGTCATCGAGTAGGTGGAAGTTGTTGATATGTTGACTTAGCTGCTGTTGCACACATTTCTCCAAGACTTTGGCTAGGAGGGGGATGTTGGATATGGGTCGGAAGTTGTCAGGGGAGGCTGGATTCAGCGACGTCTTTTTCAGAATGGGGAGTACTTGGCCGGCTTTTAGCGAGTCAGGTATCATTCCCTGCCAGAGAGAGGCATTGAATATTGCAGTCCAGCTTGGAATAATGGATTGGGCAACGGCAGCAAGGCAGTTGGATGGGAGCGGGTCATTAAAATGGTTATTCGGTTTTAGGGTAGAAAGGATTTTGGAGACTGAGGCTTCGCCACAGACTTCGAAGTCAGTCCAGTGAGCATGATTTTTGGGTAGAGTCTGTGAGGGCGTTGCGGTAGAAGGAGGTGGGTCAGGAAGGGGTTGCAGGTATGTGATGGAGCTGAGTTTGTTTCCAAGGGCTGAGATTTTGTCTGCGAAGAAAGAGGAGAATTCCTCTGAGGATATAAGAGGGTTGGGGGTTTCTTTTGATGATTTGGCCAGTTTATTGGATTGGTGTTTGACCAGTTCGAAGAGGTTGTGGGGTCTGTTCTTGGCATTCTCTAGTTCAGTTCTGAAGAATTCTTTTTTAGAATTGAGTATGTTCCTGTTGTAGACATTTCTGGCCTGGTGTAGGAGTTTTAGATGAGCGGCAGCGGGGTGCTGCCTCCAGGTTCTTTCAGCTTGCCGAAGGGCTCTTCTATCATTGTTGAGGGATCCAGTGAACCAGGGGGTTCTGTCTTTGATTTGGGTTCCTTTCAGCTAGGATGTTCAGTATAGTCGCAGAGTAGTGATCGTTTAGGCCATTGACTGTAGTAATAAGCGGAGGGGGAGGTCGGATTTGCAACGAGTCTCGAGCTCCTTATGGTCCAGGCTCTTGATGTCTCTGATCCAGCGTTTGGGAATCACCGGTTGCGGTGCCCTTGTCTTGTGGGTACCAGGTAGAAGGAAGGTGATGGCATGGTGGTCAGACCAGTCACATGGGTCTATGAAGGTAAGTCTGACTGATAATTCTTTGGAGATGATCCAGTCAAGAGTGGCTCCTTTTGAATGAGAGAGCAGGCTTGGGTCAGGGCTTGATCAGCCAAGAGGTCTTTGATGGCGTTGACATGTGGATCCTTGGGATCGTTCCAGTGCATATTAAAATCGCCAAGGAAAATATCATCAGTGTTGGTGTAAGTCTTAGCTGTGATGATTTGCATGGTGAAGGAGTCGATCATGCCCGGGGGGTGATAAAAAATGTGCAGTTTGCACAGTTTGGTGGAGTTGCTGCAGATAGCGAGGGCAAGGTATTCGCAGGATTCGGAGGTATCCGCCAAGAGTTCCGTGACAAGAAGGTTAGAGCGGTAGATGCAGGCGATGCCTCCTCCTTTCTTGTTGGATTGCCTGTCCAGCCTTGCGATGTTGTACATATATGTTTCTTAGGATGCTGAGTACAAAGATTGAAACATTTACTATATTCAGCACAGAGATATGTAACATGTGTATAAGCTAGAACAGAGTACACTAGTTAATTAAAGTTGGAGAAACATTTATTCTGTTTGATATTTTCTTGTGGCAAGTTAGGTGTTCTCAGGTTACATCCAACATGTTTTTCACTCTATGGTTGGATGCAAATCTAGGGCTTGAAGATATATTATAAATCCAAAATTTCATAGTTTCATTTTATTCAGTCATAAAAAGAGCAGATATAGATACTGTATTGTTTTGTGTGCATATAAATAATTCACAATGGGTCACTGCAAAGTGTAGTATACAAAACTAGTTTTCTTATGTCTGTAAGAAACGTGAGCCATGCGCAAACATTCTATATTTATAAATGATGACATATAAAATTAGGGTAGCCTGAGGTTTTGCATGATACATTATTATCATGATAAAGTTTAAGTTTCAGTGGTTCCACTGGTTCACTTTTATAGGACTACAGTTTAACAATGAAAGCTCCAAGCGAGAGCAACCTAACTCTTTGGCCCAGCAGCAGAGCTCCTTTGTCAAGTTTACTTGATGTTGTTTTTGAGATGTTAGGAGAAGTAAACTTTGACAAAGCCAAGGGTCCGAGGACATCAGGAACAGAACTTGGGGGTCAGGAGCCAATACAGCAGATGCCCTCAGCAGTGTCCAAGGTGGGTCGAGTTAGAACTGGCCAACCAGGCTCTTCCAGCAGCTTGTTGTGTCTCTGTAGGTTAAACGAATGTCAGTAAACTGACCCTGGGGGTCCACTTCATTTTCCCTGGTACAAGTGGGAGCAGGTCCAGCTTTTCAGAACTCCTCACTGTTCTCAACATCAGGTGCAGTCCTTCTATTTTCCACAAGTTCAGGAGTGTTCTAAAGAGGGTGCCGAGGAGTGCACATTCATGAATGGAACTAGTCGGTAGGTGGGGGTGACTCCTAGCAACTCCCTAACCAATAGGGAAAAGTTCTCGGAGATAACCTAACCACTTTTGCAGCATTAATGTGTCCCTACAGCACACAATCCCATGGTGCCACTCTCTACCTAAAACCAAGATGGCAGAAACTTTATTATTATTGATATTATTGGTTAATTATTTACGTTTTAAAAAACATACTGATATTTTTATTTCAGGTTCTGTAAAGTATTTGCATTTTTTGGTTGATTACATATTGTTTTTTCTTAGGTAAAGTCAATTCAGAAAGTGTTACAATTATTTATTTTAATATAATGTTATTATTTTTTATTGAAACTATTCGTTGTATTTTTATTTATTTGTAAAGCAAATATTTTGATTGCCTTTTATTTCTTTTTGTATGTTGGTAGTCATGTTTAAAGAATTGAAAATTATGTTAAGATATTTATTTTATTACATTAATTTATATACTTTCATTTTTTGGGCTGCACATTTGTACCTGTGGAGTCGTGATGTGACCTGTGAAGACTTGGGCAGCATTTCAGCAACTCCAGATTACTTTTCTCGTGCTCTCTAACACTTCTGTTCTCTTCTGATGAAGGCCGTAACCCAGAATCACGTGTCTCGAGATAACAGCACTGCCCGCACCAACTTTGGTGAAAAACTACAACACTTTGAAGTAAGCACACTGCATTTACTAGACTGTAATGGGGTGAACTGTGCTAGCATGAGAGGCAGTGTGCTCCCCCTCCTTCGGTTAAAAAGACTCCCGTTAGCCAAGGAGCTGCCAAGCTCACCTGAGAATAACCTGTGTGTCTGTCGAGTGGTATTGTGATCAATAAAGACTTGGGTAGAATTTCAGCATCTCCAGATTAATTTTCTTTGCCCTCTACTACTTCTGCTCTCTACTGATGAAAGGCTAAACCCAGAAACATGTGTCTAGCGATATCAACACTACCTGCACCAACTGTGGTGAAAAACTATAGCAACTTTGAAGTAAGTGTACTGCATTTACCAGAGTGGAATGAGGTGAAATGTGCAGGGAAGAGAGACGGTGTGCTTCCTCCCCCATTGAGTTATATTGTTTTGGTTATAGTTGATTTTTTTTATAAAGGCATATTTTTATCAAAATGTTTTGTGACGGATTGGTAATATTTTATTTACATTTTATATAATTTAGGTATTTCACAAATTTGAGTTGGAGCAGGATTGGAGTGGGAAACGTAAATCTTCACCCTTTAATGTTTAACATTTACTACAATGTATTTTACATTAGAGTGGGGCTATTTAATTTGCAACCTTGGAATTTGAACAATTGGGGCCCGATTACGATGACCTATTCACCTCCTCCGGAAAAGGCAAATAGGCCCTGGGCCGAGTGGGGACCCGTGACAACTGTGACTTCTTAGCACACTACCATTTAGACATCTCTATGGGACACCAGGCATCCACTAAAAAAGTGAACCCTCTTCTAAGAAAGGTTATTACAATAGTGTAGCCTGTATATGTGTGGCATGGTATGAATGATTTAATAAATTACCAGCCACCCTTTCTCAAAATGGTATTAATAGCGACATACTGATCCTGATGAAAGCTACTGGATTGGTGTATGTGGCAGAAACCAGTTGATCACAATTATGGGTGAAGGGTATACTCTAACTAGTCAGTTTTCCCCAGTTTGAAACCTTGTCAGATGGAGCCGCGAATAAATATTAATTTGGGCACCACCTAGGCAATTTTAAAGATTGTCTCATAGAGATCCCACACCCTTTTTCCCTAAAAAGTGCTTCCCTGTGAAGAAAGAGATCGCAGTATGCTCCGCCCCTCAGAGGATTGGGAAGAGCTTGGTGATGCAGCATGTCACTGGATAACATTCAGTGAGTGAGAGTTCCTTTGGGTCCACTCTAGATGACTCAAGATTGACTCTCTCTTGAATGTGACACTGTATATGAAGAGGGTGAGTTACGATCTGTGTTTCCCTCTTCCTTTCATTTCTTGATTTTTACATGTTCACAAGAATTACCAAGCAAGCTTCATGGTCTACCTGCAAGTATATTTACTCATAAAAACACTGAGGTTGGTTAGAAAATAGGAGAAAAAGTATGCCTGTGTTGCAGAAATGTTATGGTGGCATATGAAAAGGGATTTTACATGGTTTAGGAAAATAAGATGCGGCTTCTTCTTATAGTAATTGGAAGTTACATTTTTCTAGTCACTGACTGAATAAGTGAAAAATTTCACACCATTGTGTATATGGGCGTGCAATTTCTCTAATCAATTCAAAATTGGCCAATTAGGATAATGCATATCTGAGATACAAAAGCACCAAGGGTAAAGGAAAAAGGTAAAAACGAGACGTAATCTGGACCTTCAATATCCTAGAGGGCATCACATCAGTCCTCCGCAGCAGCTGTATCCCCTGACTCTAATGGAGATGCATGTGAGAGAAGATAAGTATGCAGTGAATCTCAAATGTCTTGAAACCTAGACATGGGGAAAGCAATTCAGCATAAAGAGACAATTAGCCATTGCAATAAATTAAATCCTTCACCCATTCCTTAGATTTTGGTGCCATCCCTCTCTCCCAACAGCAGGCAACTTTCCTTGTAGCCAGCGACAGAGCCAATGACACATTTTTCCAATATCCTGCATCAGGCGCACCATTATATTCCAAGAGTGTAAGAAGCGGGATGAGTGTTAGATCTTACCCAATCTTGACACTCAATATATTGCCCACTTCACGCCAGAAGGCCTGCACTGACTCACAGGACCACACATCATACAGAGAGAGCTGATGACAATGACAAGCCAGAGTATAATAGATCTTGTGTATGAATTTATAATGTATGATGTAAAGCCTACTACTAGGAGCAATCTGTCCCTTTTGGGCACAGCAGCATCACCACTGCTCATCCATAAGGGAAGAATCAAGATCCACTTCCCAGTGCAATCATTCCCTCCCCTGAACACTCAGCTTGAAAACTTCAATATAGAAGTGAGACTAGAAGCGCCCCTTTTTATTAGCCACGCCCCCTCCCGGAGGCTTGAAAAACGCCGTGCTGAGCAGCAGCCGGTGCTGACACGCTATTTCACCCCTGAGGCGGAAGCCGGGGGTCTGCTCCGTATCTTTTTAATATTGTATTCTTTTTGCACTGTTTGTGGTATTTTAAAACGCAATTTGTTGTCCTACCTTGCTGCTTCTGCTTCGCGCACTGCTGGGGGAAGGTCAATCTCCCGGCATCGTCACCTCCCACGTGACTCGGGCCACGCCCCTTTTTATTAGCCACGCCCCCTCCCGGAGGCTTGAAAAATGCCGCGCTGAGCAGCAGCCGGTGCTGACACGCTATTTCACCCCTGAGGCGGAAGCCGGGGGTCTGCTCCGTATCTTTTTAATATTGTATTCTTTTTGCACTGTTTGTGGTATTTTAAAACGCAATTTGTTGTCCTACCTTGCTGCTTCTGCTTCGCGCACTGCTGGGGGAAGGTCAATCTCCCGGCATCGTCACCTCCCACGTGACTCGGGGCCACGCCCCTTTTTATTAGCCACGCCCCCTCCCGGAGGCTTGAAAAACGCCTCGCGGAGCAGCAGCTGGTGCTGACACGCTATTTCACCCCTGAGGCGGAAGCCGGGGGTCTGCTCCGTATCTTTTTAATATTGTATTCTTTTTGCACTGTTTGTGGTATTTTAAAACGCAATTTGTTGTCCTACCTTGCTGCTTCTGCTTCGCGCACTGCTGGGGGAAGGTCAATCTACCGGCATCGTCACCTCCCACGTGACTCGGGGCCACGCCCCTTTTTATTAGCCACGCCCCCTCCCGGAGGCTTGAAAAACGCCGCGCTGAGCAGCAGCCGGTGCTGACACGCTATTTCACCCCTGAGGCGGAAGCCGGGGGTCTGCTCCGTATCTTTTTAATATTGTATTCTTTTTGCACTGTTTGTGGTATTTTAAAACGCAATTTGTTGTCCTACCTTGCTGCTTCTGCTTCGCGCATTGCTGGGGGAAGGTCAATCTCCCGGCATCGTCACCTCCCACGTGACTCGGGGCCACGCCCCTTTTTATTAGCCACGCCCCTCCCGGAGGCTTGAAAAACGCCACGCTGAGCAGCAGCCGGTGCTGACACGCTAGTTCACCCCTGAGGCGGAAGCCGGGGGTCTGCTCCGTATCTTTTTAATATTGTATTCTTTTTGCACTGTTTGTGGTATTTTAAAACGCAATTTGTTGTCCTACCTTGCTGCTTCTGCTTCGCGCGCTGCTGGAGGAAGGTCAATCTCCCGGCATCGTCACCTCCTACGTGACTCGGGGCCACGCCCCTTTTTATTAGCCACGCCCCCTCCTCTTCCCCATTACTATGCTCATCGCTCGGAAGCGCAGCGGACGAGCGCAGCGGGCACTTCCTCGGCACGCCGAAGACACGCCAAAGACTAGCCCGTCTGTGCCCGTCCGGGCCCGGACGGGCGTAGGGCATACCACTCTGCTTAACTCGTCTAGCCCTCGGGCCCCTTTTCACAGGTATTCGCGGGACACACTGCTTGCTCTACGCACGGCCAGACACCCCAGCTGTTGCTATTGTTGGATTGAGGGTTCTACATTTAGACATTGTCTTGTCTGTCGCCCGCATAACACTTGCAAGGACCCTGACCCATTGACTATGGCTCTGCTTAATTGCAGATCACTGCCTTGTCATGCCACGGAGGTTCACTCCGTCCTTCTGGACCATAGTCTTGATGTTTTATTCCTGACGGAAACGTGGCTGACTTCAGGTTCCGACCCCGACATTATCAACGCTCTCCCCCCAGGATACCTCATGTTCCATCTTGATAGGCCGGATGGGAGAGGGGGTGGAGTGGCCATTGTCTATAGAGACACATTCTTATGCAGAGCAGTAGACTGCGGCATCAACAATGCTGAAAGTTGTCAGTTTACCCTTTGCGTCTCCTCTACTGTCTCTATTTCTGGTCTCCTTGTGTATCGGCCCCCCGCTACGCTAGGGAACTTTGTGGATTCTTTCATGGAGGCTGTTATCCCCCTGGCTGCTGCCTCGTCCAACTTTGTCATTCTTGGGGACTTCAACTTTCATTTTGACGACCCCAATGACGTAGTAGCAAGGGATTTTTTAAGTTCGCTCAGGGCACTGGACCTACATCTCGTTAATATGGGAGCTACTCATATTAGAGGTCATCAGCTTGATGCGGTTTTTGCTAATTCTGCGAACCTACTGGCTCTCCAGATGCTGGCTCTCCCTTGGACCGATCATCATCTCATTCCGTTTAGCTGGTTGCTGGGGAACCGGAGAGAACCCGCACAAAGACAACATATTGTGGAACGACTCTGGTCGAAGCTCCCGGTGGACAGTTGGGCGGAAGAACTAGCTAAAACCTGTCCTCACCCCGTAGATGACCCCAACATCGCTGATCAGCTTTTGGGCGAATGGCTGACTAATTCTCTGGACCTACTGATCCCGAATAAAAGGAGGCTTGTCAGGGAGAGAAGAACTGGCTCTGACCCCTGGTATACCCCCGAACTTAGGTGCATCAGAACCTCTTGTAAAAGGCTTGAACGTGCTTGGAGGAGAGAGCAGACGGAAGAAAGCCGGGCCAATTACAAAAGGGAGTTGAGGAAATATAAAAGCGCACTGAAGGACGCTAAAAAGATTTTCTTTAGCAACAGGATTGAGAGAGCAAGCAATTCTTCTGGAGAATCGTTTAAAATCTTCAAGGAACTTCTGAAAGCCCCGGTCCCTTCAGTGCTGTATGATAACCCCAAAGAAAAATGTTTAGGAACTGGCCAGTTTCTTCCATTCAAAAATAGAGAAAATCTTATCTTCCTTACCCACTATTCCTCAAAGCCATGAACCGGTTACTAGCCTCACAAGTCACTCGATTGAGCTAGCATCTTTTGGCCCCTTCTCGGAAGAGGAGGTGATAAAAGTCCTGTTGGAGATGAAGAGTGGCTCCCCGAGTGACCCAGTTCCCATAAAACATCTTAAGTTCGTGGCTAACACCTTGTCAACTCCTCTGACTGATCTCTTGAACCTCTCACTCGCTCAGGGCACAGTGCCCCAGAGATGGAAAAAGGCTGTGGTGAAAGCCCTATTGAAAAAACCAGGACTGGATCCATCCAATTTGACCAACTTCAGGCCAATTTCACTTCTGCCTGGATTTTCTAAAATTGCAGAAAAGTTGGTCAACCGTCAGCTCTCTCACCATCTTGAGTCTAACCACCTGCTAGGAGATTCCCAGACTGGTTTCCGCCCCGGCCATGGAACAGACACTGCCTTGCTGGCAGTAGTGGAGGAGGCAAGGAGCACTCTAGATACAGGAGGGTCAGTGGCAGTGATCCTCCTGGACTTGAGTGCTGCCTTTGACACCGTGAGTCATCAGGTGCTCCTCCAACGTCTGTCAGAGGTAGGTGTCTCAGGGACGGCCCTGAAATGGTTGGGATCCTTTCTTTCTGACCATTTCTACCAAGTCTGGGAAGGGTCAGAGCAATCTGCCCTAATCCCTCTTCAATGTGGAGTCCCGCAGGGCTCATCGCTGAGCCCTACCCTATTTAATATATATATGACTCCACTTGAAAGAGTGGTCGCCCCTTCGGGGGTGAAGATCATCAGTTACGCTGATGATACTCAGCTGGTGGTGGGCCTCACTCAGCTGGCGGAACAACCTGAGGTGTTACACGACTGCCTTGCCAATGTTTTTCGTTGGATGTCTATCTCCGCTCTAAAGCTTAATGGAGGTAAAACCGAGCTGATGCTCCTGGGCAACTCCAGCCCCTCCATTATTGCGAGCTGCTGGCCCCGGTCTCTTGGTGACCCACCATCCCCCAAGAAGGAGATCAAGTCCTTGGGAGTATGGTTGGAAGAAGACCTGTCCTTCAGGACTCATGCCAGGAAGACCGCAGGAGTTTGCTTTGGTTTACTGAGATCAGCCCGAAAGGTGCTACCTCTGCTTCCTGATCCAGCTAGGAAGCTGTTGATACGGGGCCTGATTCTATCGAGGCTCGATTATGGGAATGCGCTGTTTCTCGGTGCTCCTGAAGCGACCTTCAATACCCTCCAACAGGTGCAAAACGCAGCTGAGAGAGTCCTTATGGATGTTCCCAGAAGGCAGTCTGCTGCCCCGGCCCTCAAAGCGCTTCACTGGCTCCCCGTGAAGGAGCGGGTGAAATTTAAAGCGGTATGTACAGCCCACAAAATTTTACATGGCAAAGGCCCCCCCATCCTTGCTAACATGGCCCGTCCTTACAAACCCCCACGTCTGCTGCGCTCGGACCAAAAACACCTTTTGCAGTTAGCGAGAGTAAGAAGAGCTCGTTCTGGGGGCAGGCGTTTCTCTGTGCAAGTGGCCTCTCTTTGGAACTCTCTGCCCCTCAAGATTCGCTCAGAGCCCAAGATCCTACCATTTAGGAAACTTCTTAAGACCCACTTGTTTCCATAGTAGTGATTAGCTGTGTCTCTCCTTCTGGTCTTTTGCGCCGGGATGCCCCCGGGTAAGCTGAGCGCATTATAAATTTCATATTATTATTATTATTATTATCTCAACATAGTGTGCAGTGTGATAAAGGTGGGTGGTTCAGTTGGAAAATCAGGTGTAGCTGACTTAATGTTATGGCACAAGTGAATTTATATGAAAACATCCATCTGGGATGACGACTTTCTACTAAAAAATTCAGCTTGTGACGGGAACATGTCATTTTTATATAAATCCCCCCACCGTGTAGCCCCGACATTGGAGCAACTGCCTACCAAGAGACTTGTGTGTAACTGGCAACAAAGGATCGAATGCAAGTGGAGAAAAAGGAGAATATAGTAATGCCTTACCTGACTTACTGGCCAATCTATGGCAGGTCTTCGTTGTGCAAGTCACTGTAGAATCTGTGGGTGAAGGAGCACTAAAGGAAGGGCCTTTAAAGGAAGATGGGGGATCGGCACCGTATATCTCTGTTCATCTGCCAAGAGAGGAAGGAATGGAATGGAATGAGCTTCTGCTAATGGATAGTGTGCTAAACCTGAGCACATAGATAATATAATTCCACATCAGGGACTTCAAACGTGCCACTACAGAATGGTAATGTCAGAGTAGCCCCCTGTAAACAAGGTTGCTTTCCTGCCCATGCCAATCTGTGTTTTCAAAAGATTGAAAGAATGACCGGTTTAGTGGAAAAAGTATATTAAGAAAAAGTATGAACTTTTGGGCAATATCACCATTTTCATTAGGGCAGTGCAGCCTGCCAATGAAAGAGGGAGTGAGATCCAGGTAATGCTGTCAGGAAATGTGTACAGTGCCCTACCATACATAGTGCATATCACTTCCTCCTGATTACAAGTGATCACAATCCCCAAATATTTTAAATCTGCTTGGCTCACCTGTAGAGGATAGCCTGGAGCGAGCTAGTGACTGTAGTGACTGGAAAGAGTTGTGATTTTTCCCAAAACAAATTGACTCCCAAAGAATATCATTCAAGCTGAGGTGAGAGTCATGTTGTTCACTTACAGTGAAATCAACATGTGTTGGGTAGGGTAGTGGAGTGCATCCGCACTGTCATAACCTAGCTGCAAGTGGCTCTACCTCTAAAGCAAAAAGTAGTGCCTCTCGTGATCTCATGATCTCAGATGGCGAAGATGTAGCCCCATTAACATGAACCATTGTAACTGGGTTGAGGTATAAAGTGCTATCCAGAACAAAAATGAGAGTGGCATACCCATGCACAGCAGAACAATCATTGAAAAGCCTCATTCAAGAGAATCATAATCCTTAGAGGCATATAGAAATATGCCCACGGCAGCCAAGTTGGGATCAATATACTGCATAACAGCTAATAAGGTTTGCAGATTATGGGTTGTGGAGCATCCAAGAAAAAAGCCCGATTGATCTGAGAGAACTAAAAAAATAATTAGGAGGGATGCGCGATTGGCGAACACTTTAGCTAATATTTTAACATCACAATTAATAAGGAACAATAGTCTATAGGACTTGCAACATTCACGGGTTTACCAGGTTTAAGTATAGTAATAATCAAGATTTCACACATACAGTGAAGTAATAGTCCCTCCTTTTTCACCTCCTGAAATACTGAGACCAGTACAGGTGCTAGTATGTCCATATGTGTCTTATAGATGTTCGCTAGCATCCCATAAGGGCCAGGTGACTTACTAGCCTGTAATTGCTGCATAGCTTCTCTGATCTAATTGGTAGTAAGGTCCTGTACTGAGAAACCTTTCTGTGCAGTACTCAACCATCCAAAAAATACATATTTGAGATGTATCCGCATCAATAGGAGCCACCCTTTTCGACATGTATAGGCACTTATAAAAGGATGTGAAGGTTTGAAGGATACCTTGTCTATCTATCTGCAATTGCCCATGGTCATCGTGGACACTTAGAATAATATTACAATTCAATGGACACCTAGTCATCATGGCCATAGTATGCCCTGGTCACTCACCCTCAACATAGGCCCTGGCCATAGTATATTTACCCGGAAATAGGCACTCTCTATTCGTATGGTCCTGAAATTCAGACATCCCAGTCCTGATTTGCTGGGTCAGCCTGGTGTTGTCATCTTCCCCTAATTGAGCTTCTAACCGTTTAAGGCCGCCTTTACGATGGGTAAAATAATGGTGAACCGTAAGACCCTATTACATTTGGCAAGGCACAGCCCCCTAACACTGACTTTTAATGCATCCCAGATTATGCCTATCATGGGCATTGAATTTGAGTTTCTCGAAAATAAATCAGAGATTTCTTGCCAAAGTTCCTCCTGGAACTGTTGATCTAAAAGCAATCATGGAGCCAGATGCCAATTTGTACTAAGGGGAGTCTGAGCTGCAATGTACAAGACAAGTAGGACTGGGGAATGGTCCAAATATATGTGTGCAAGGTGGAAAGTTTCCCATGCCTAGGCCCAACTCCTCAGTGACTAGCCAGTAGTCTAATGTAGTCCAACTCCTTTGTACCCCAGAGCAAAAAGTACCCTCCCTGGAGACTGGGTGATGCGTTCTCCACATCTGAAGCAGGTGATGTTCCTCTATAATGTTGTGGGAATGATAAGCAGTTTCGCTGCAATATGAAGGTGTGATTCATAGGTGGTCCAAGTCTGCAGCCAGGATTAAGTTAAATCCTCTGCCCTCACAATAGCAGAAATGGGCCTATAGCAGGAAATGGAATGAGATAGTACTAATTTGCCCCACATTATCATGTATTGGCCTTTTGTGTCATTGATTGAGGGTATGTATGGTACTCCCCTTCATATGAGTGTGACTGTCCCTTGTGCAAAAGAGGAATAAGTGAAAAATTGCCTATGTGAAGCTCATCACTCAGCAAAAGGTGTACCAGTAGCGTCTCTCATGTGTGTCTCTTGTAATAAAGCGATTTGAATGCCATGTCAGTTGAGATAGGAAAGGATATGTAAGAGACATTTAACGTTAGATATTTAAGGGGCACTTGTGGAGGGAGGACAGAAGTACTACTCATGTTGGGCATTTTAAGGTGGGAAGGAGGTATAAACTTTGCAAGTGTGAAGAAGGACGATCCAGTGAATAGTACAGCAACACCATTCTAGAACCTTTGAAATGTGCTTGGCACAGTATAAAATAACAAACATTCCCCACCTTCCCACTCCTACATTGACGGGCCAAACCCATCAGAAATCTTACCCCTCCCCAATAAAACCACCCGGCCACTTGACCCAATATACAGTACATAAGTGGTCAATATTGGGACGACAGCCAAGCGTAGTTGGCCTGAAAGGAGAGAGTAATAGAGAACGAAAGAAGAGGAAAGAGAAGAGATTAGAGCAAAAGAAACAAAAGCAGAAGGCAAGCAATTTTAGACAGGGGTAACCTGCAGGGTGTGTCCAGAGAAGCAGCTTGGGTCATCTTTGTTGATCTGAGAGTGTCAAGGGAAAGTTACTGTATACTCATCCAGTTGCAATATAGTAAGGAGGCGGCAGCACCATTGTATCAGTCGATAAGGCTTAGTAGGAGGGACATCCAATGGGCAGGTTTGAAGCATGGTGGCATAGAAAATCCACTACTGAGCAGATAAAGCATTGCATATGTGATGTCCGCCTGATGGAGCTTCTGTTTTATCAGGAGGAATGGCTTCTTGCCTCATGGACCGCCATTGTGAAGTCTGTGTACAACGTGATTTCATTGGCATCAAACTGTAGAAAGCGCCTTTCCCTGGCCAACCGAAGAGCAGTATCTTGATCCCTGTAATTCAGGATGCAGGTGGCAATAGGGCGAGCTGCAGTATGCAGAGGTGGTCTGGTCGCCAAGGAAAGACGCACCCACTCAATTATTAATAGCTTAGAGAAGGATTCAGTGCCAAAAAGAGTTTCTCAACATAGTCTTTCATTTTACTGGTGTTTGCAGATTCAGGCACACCCAAGATATGAAGATTTTTTTAATGGGACTAGGCTTCGAGCTCTTCATTCTTCACAGCTATGACCTTGAGAACTTTTTCCATATTGAGGAAGGTATCTTCTCTGGATGAAACAGAGTTCTCCGCCATAGAGAGTCGAGTTTCCACCTCTTGCGACTGGCGGTCATGTTTCTCCAATTTATGTGTAATGGCCTTCATTCTGTTACAAATAGTGTTCATCTTTTTTCACGATAAATGGCAAGCTTTGCTGCACCACAACCAGAACAGAAGTGTTTTTATGTCCACTGAGTCTGCAGTGTCATCTGAGGATAGGCCAGCTGCACCAGGCTTTTCTTCCCCACTCTCAAAGGCACACAGTGCACAATGTGAGTCAAACTGTAGTATGGACTGATGGTCCTCAGCCTTGCCCATTGCAGTTCCAGGTACAAATGTTAGAGGGTGACAGGCAATAGGATCGTCAATGGTGAGTGTGCACTGCCACATGTCTCCAAGGTTTGGCAGCTGTGTAGTACCAGCTGGCACCAGAAAGAGGCGGTAGTGAGAAGCACTGGGGCAAAGGGGCAACTCAGCCTCCAGATGCAGTTGTATTATGCCTGTACTAATGCTTGTAAAACAGTGTTCCAAATCAGGACCTGTTTCTAGCGTACCCTCACTTTTTGCCCCATTTGAGACCCATGGATGCTGGTTGTCTGACTCTGAGAGTGCCCCGGGCTCAGCTATGGGCAGGACAGTGGCCAGTGCTATGTTGAAAGCACCCAGTGCTATGTTGGAAACACAAGAGAAAACACCCACATGCATTAGGGTACACAATATATTAGGGTATACTTACAATTGGCATGAACTATCCTATAAGTCCCTAGTAGATCATGTGGCAGAGGGATTAAACCTACATATAAGTTACTAGTATATAATAGGGAATGCAGTTTAGAGGCCAGCAGTCCTTTCTGCACGTGCATGTATGCATTGCTGAGCACCTGGGGTCATTTTCAAAGCTGCGCTGTGTTGCAGCACTGCTTTTAAAAGTAAATTCACTGCAAAATCGACTTTGGTGGAAGGGGCACTTAAAAAGTGATGATCTATAATATTTATGCATATTCAGACTCTCCACGGTCACCCCTAGGTGTCCCAGGGATGGGGGTCATGTATCTATAAGCCGGGCCCTTATAAAAGATGTTTTATATGCCCTGGTGTTGGAGAAATTGCACATTTCACATTCCCCATTGTATATCCCAGCCAAATAGGATAACATTTCAATAGTTTATGAGTGCATAAATATTGCTTGTAATTAAATAAATGTCATTCAAGGACTTAGGAGTATGGTATTGCTAAATCCAATAATATGCTATTGTTGAGTTTATCCTAAATTGTACAGACAAGAAGTTATAACACTTTTGTGTCTGCAAGCCAAAATGCTGCCTTCCTGTAGTTATCCCTGATTGATCAAGAGTTAACAGGATTAGCTAGACTGTACAGGATTGCCAGAGCAGGGGGCAGGGAAAGCTTCAAAGGAGCAAGAGGACAAGCAGGGAATGCAAGGTCCATCTACCCCATCCCCTCTGACCCAGCCAGATGGAAAGCTTAAGGCAGGAAGCTGCAGATGTTAGAGGGGAGAGCTATGAAAATGAGCCATACTGAGAGTTAGTTTAGTTAGCTCTTCATGCTCTGCTAAGTTTTCAGCCATGTTGAATTTTGGAGGAATAGTGCTCTCTGGGAGTAGATTATGCCACACTCTGGAGGAAGTGGTCATGTTCTGTGGTGTTGCCTTGCACCTCATTGGACATGAAAGTCCTCCTGCTTGACCCCAGAGAGTACTGAATAAATAGGTGAAAGGTGCAGAGCATTTCAGATCTGCTTCTCAAAACTAAGAGAAGAAGGATTGTCATGCTGGAATCTTAATTTGCACCATCAGTCCCTGCATTCTGACTGACCGCAGCTACTGCACTATCTGAAACTACAGCCCTGTGGATGTACCTTGCTTCTGAAGGAAAAAAGAGTGGACTTCCCGCAAGTTACAGGAGCACACTTGCATCATCATCACCAAGAGTCCATTGCCTAGAGTGCATCTAGTGGACTTGTATGAGTTTTGTCCAGGTGCATTGTGGGAATTGTTGTCTCAATCTTTCAATGACCATCTTGGAGCTTCCAGACCCTTGTATTGTGTTTTGGACACGTTGGACCCTCACGAGTGGCTTCAGGAAGATGTTCCAGAAGTTTGGAGACATTTGGAGCAATTTTGGAATAAAGCTCCATAAGGTGACCGACTCAACCACAACAGCCAACCTTCAATCAAGACCCGGATTCCAGGTTCATCCCACTAAAGAACTCTGGAGGTCTGACTTCCAGATATTGACTGGGAGCTACCTGTAAGTCAAGCCAGTGAACCCTTACTGAAACTGGACTAATGAAGAGCATCGAGGGATCCTGGAAGAAAAAGCTCCCGAAATGCTTCTAAGTCTGAAGAGAAAATTTCTTCTCTCCAGCTCCAGAGAAGCTCAGTGTATCCATGCAGGACTCCATCACGGTCGTCCTGAAAGTTTGACTTTGTTCCAATCAAGCATGACCAGATGCCCCATAGAGGCATTATAGGTTTCTAAAAGTGCTAGAAAATGTATAATATTTAGGAATTCATATCTACGGTTCCCTACTTTGGAGTTTTGTCTTTTGGTGTCATTTTAAAGATAAATATATTTCCTATTTTTAAAATTTGGTGTTGGCTTTTGATTGTGTGTTGCGTCTTAATTATTTACTCATTGATGTTATTTAATGATTTACATATATGTCTCCTAAGTTAAGTCTTTTGCTCACAGCCAAGCTACCCAGGGTTGAGCATGGGAATAATTGTAATTTATTGAGACCTGTAGTGAGCCCTTGACTCTGTTAGTGGCCTTATTGCCAGTGGTAGATGCATATTTAACACTACGAATAACCCACTTTCCAACTAACGGCCACAAACCTTGAGTGTTAAGCTAGCAAAGCAAAGATTATGGGGAATTCCCCAATAGTCTCTAGATTGGCTGACTAGTATTAGGGCAAATCACTGGGCAGAACTGACATGTATCAGGGCAAGAGCAGATATAACAGGAGGTAACATGGCACTACTGTGGAAACCTTCTGATTTCTAACCGATTCTCTGATGAAAAAAGAAATAGATGTATAAACTGTAAAGTTGCTTTCTTGATTTGACTTCCAGGCCCAAAGGAGCATTTAGTCTACTTTGGTGCATTTACTCTGAACCCAGCTTCCTATGGGGTCTGAATGTAATTTTGGAAGGCAAATTTAGGGGCATATGTACAAGGAAATGTCAGAGTGCTGAGCTGTGCCAAATTTGGATACGCTGCACTCTGACATTTCCAAACTGGGATGTGCTGTATTTACAACAATACGGCCCACCTCTGTGTTTTCCCTAGCACTGGAGCTTATATTAGCTTCCTAGCACCAGCACAGGCACCCTTGCACCATAGTGCAAGGTTGGCTTCATTGCAGGGAATGATTTTTTATGGGCTGGAACGTGTTCCTTCCTGCACATAAACAATCAATAATGTCTATTTCATGTAAGTAGCAAATTGTCATCATGGTGTTTTGCTCTTTCCATGTGTGCTGCATACTGCAGCGCACATAGCATAAGCAAGAATGAGGAGAATTAAAGTATTTCTCCTCGTTTCGCCAATCTAACACCTGCTCTTCACATCCTTGTAAATCTAAGACAGCATCAAAAAGCAATGGATGTTTCAGTGGAATGCCCACAGCAACACCCATTAAACTCCTCTTTCATGAAGATACCTGTGTGGAAGGGTACCATATTTACAAAGCGGAATAAATATGGAGCAGCGTATTAAGCCACTGGAACGTAGCTAAAAGCGACTTTCCTGTGGCACACTGCTCTTGTAAATATGCCCCAAAGTTTTGTCTTGCCACAGGAGCATAAGAGTTCAAGAGAAAGTGTCATTATCTTTTTGTGCAACACAGTATTATGTCCTCGTTCCCTGGAAAGACAACGAATTTGATACTGCTTGTCTTGCCAATAGATGCTGGTTGCTGCATACCAAAGAAATTTTCTGAGGATCTGGTTTCCGCTCCATGATCTTAGGATTTATTGTATATTTATATGGCAAATATTTGTAGGTTCTTTGATCACCCATTGCATTTAGCTGTTCGCGACGCTTAAATCTTACTTGCATTCATGTTATTCATCAGTAGCGGCGGAGGTAGTATACATGTGAATGTCTCGATGATGATTCCCGCATTTTATAAGTTTTATTAGTTTGCTCACGCTCCCTTTACTGCAATTCAAAAAACATATGTGTGTAATTATTCAATCAATGCAATGTTTTTTTTGCAATGAGCCTAGCTGGAGTACTAGTAAACAGAATTTCAAAGCACATTTTTGCTCTCTCCTAATAACTAGGCTTTCACAGTATGCTGCAAGCATTTAAATTAGCCCTACATGGAGTTATTTTAATTGTACAGTTCCCAGGAGTGCCTATATTACATTGCGTAGTCTTTCAAGCATGGCATTGCTATGTTGGCATCGCTGCTTTTGAATACAGAAATTGTATTTATATGTTTATTTGAGATCTGCAATGGCATGAATCATATATTTATAGTTCTCAGTTCACTGAATAATAAGTAATATGAAGAAAAAATTGTCTATGTGGCATAAAACAGCTGTATGATAATCTTAGTTATTGATGGTACAGTTATTCCCAGCAGTGAAGTTATCGCTAAAATAGTTTTTTTCCTTTCTGTAATCAGTTATTTTTGACATCCCAAGGGAAAAGCTCACAACATTTGCATTCTATTGTAAATATAGTAAAGTAAATTATGCACCCCTGATAGAAGTTGCAGTGCAGTAAGACTAGATTTACCATTATCTCTCTCTCTCTCTCTCTCTCTCTCTCTCTCTCTCCTTCTCTCTCTCTCTATATATATATAATATATATATATAATTATATATATATCTATATATATTTATATATGTTGTATATATATATTTAGATAGATAGATAGATAGATAGATAGATAGATAGATAGATAGATAGATAGATAGATAGATAGATAGATAGATAGATATTTTTTAATATTCGCAGAGGTGAAGATTATAATATTCTATTTTTTATTTGTTTAGTGGGTGCATATTCCATCAAATCAAATTTTAACTAGAATCTCACAGGCAAGTATAATGCAAAGGCCCTTTTTGAAATGCTATTCGTGTAGCACAAAAAGCATGCTATTTTATTTGAAACAGGAGCGTTATCGCATGGCGTATCCATTACTTTAATTTAATAGATATAATACCTTGTTTTTTTTAAATATGTACAAACATGTAGTGCTAGAAAGCTACTTCTATTGCACATTCCATCTCAAGTGCACTGATTTTTTTAAATCAAATTTAGAAGGATACGAGGCTGAACAAATTCCACCGGGATTAGCATATCAGACCTAAGGTTTCTTGCACATTTAAAGTAGTTTAGTTTGCTTTTCATAAATCGGTGTGATTTCATATACAGATATCGCTTATTTGGAAACAATGTTATTATGTGAGATATCTGATGTCACAAATAGCTTTACAACTGGTCATGTATTAAACTCTCCCTCACGTCTAATTTTAATTTAGTAATTAGGTCAAGTATGTGATTTGCTGTCCAACATTCCAGTGCCTCAGTCTAGCTCATTCAATCAGCCACATTCAGTGCTTTACCCTTTTACTTGGGTTTAATGTACCATAACGCCGCCTTAACAACACAAGAGATCAATAGGGGGTGAGCCACTGTAGCAAAGACATTATTTGTGCTGAAAACAGAAAAAGCGTCTCCTGATTCATCTTTCTTGACAGGCCAATATCTTAACCGATTTATTTCAGTTTACCCAATCCTTCATCATTTTCCACTCATTCCCTCTTGCCATTAATGTCTCTTTTAACCTGACCAAAGAGAAACACGGCAGCGTGTTACAGTCCAGGTTAATGGAAACTGGGGTATGAGATTGAGTACCAGTGTCACAGCAAAAATGCCTCCGGGTGTGTAGATTGGTGGTGAACCTCGTGGTATGATATTTCTTTTACATTAATTTTAAAATATATATTTAGAAATATTAGTGTGTTCTTTGGAATATCCTAAAACTGGAGAAGAAGTGTTGCTCATGCCATCTTCCATCATTGTGCAGGTTTAATCTCGTTATTGAAATTCATGTGAACACACAGAATGCAAAGTTACATTCAGACAAAATTTCCACATAAGTGTTTATTCCATCTGAGAACTGTTATTTATTTATTAGCTACATTATTTATGAACCCAACATGTTGACTAAGGGACCCCTAGGGAAAGCGTCCCTCTTGTAATAGGCTTCTGGGCAGCAGTGGTTTTATAGGTTTGTCGTTTTCACTAAACACGTTTGATGCCCGCATCTAATTTTAAATACTGATATATAATTTGGGGCCTACCGTCCGTAACAATATTTCGGAGTCAGTGGTAAAAAGTATAGGGGCATATTCTATCGCCGAGTTAACGGCACTTTATCGCAGCCAAACTCGAGATAAAGTTACCGTCCCATTCACAAGCCGTTGCTAACAGCCCATATCACCAGTTTTCCAGCGATAGCATCCTCAAAAAACATTGCCACAGATGACCCCGGCAACTATCGCTAACGAGATGCAGAGTAGGCGTTCCCGTGCAGAAAGCCGCAACAACACCACTCTACAACATTCTCAATGACCAGCCAGATTGGTGATAAGATCACAAAACATGCGATAAGGTGCGTTAGCAGCAGGAAATTAACACCTGCTCTGACCTGGTGCAAAGTCGGACAACAACGGGCACCAAACAAGGGAGCACAGCCCATATCCAAACATGAAGAACAGCAGATGCCCCCGGGCAACGGAACATGCAACTCGTAGCCCCAATAGGGCCACAACCCCCAGGACCCCTCTGACCCTCCCTGCCACCCCCCGTCCAGACCAACATTGAGGCAGCGCAGACAAAGCTATCGACCTGCTGAAAATGCACCAACCTCACAGATCTAACACCAGGGAATGTCATTGCACGCCACAGGCTCAAAAGGACAACCATCCTACAGATCCTGACCACCATTGCCCACAGGCTGATGGTTCCAACACAGTGGACAACCAACATCCCTCCGCTGACAAAGCTGCTGGCTGTGTTGCACCTGTTGGCCTCTGGGACCTGCCAACTAGCAACCGCCAGAGTCAGAGGAGTCTCACTGCCAGCCAAATCCAAGCTCCCCACAACTCTTGGATGCCATCATCAGCTTGGTACCACACTACTTATCCTTCCCCCACACTGTGCAGGAACAGCTGGAGACCAAGCAAGGCATCTACGCCATAGCTGGCTTCCCTCACATTTCAGGGGGCAATTGAATGCACACATGTCCTACTTGTGCCCCCTGGTGACACTGCACACAATATCCACTACCGAAAGCACACACATACCATCACTGTGCAGGCAATAGTGGACCACCTGGGAATCTCCACCAACATCGACGCCAACCACCCATTCCGAGTGTATGAGTCCTACATCTTCCGACATGCGCTGTTTGTTGGAAAGTCCCAAATGAACCCACCACACACCTCCACAATCATGCAACTCACAACACTGGAAATGCACACGTCACAAACTCACATACAACCCGCCAAACAACATGCCCACCCACCAGACATGACAGCACAACTTACTCTGGCAACATGGGCCAGCCATGCACATAAGCCATCAACTGCATGGCACCTCAGCCACACAATAGCAGATTGTGGGAAGAGGTGGGGACCAGGCATGTGCGAAGGAGGCAAGTTTCCGATGAATGAGAATGTACACAATGCCAAGTGTGGCATGGAAGTGATCGCCAGACTGCAGTATGCAAACCACACACATATCCATGTCACATACACCTCTGGTGTATGGAGTGCAGTGGACAGTGGACGCAACCATGTCACTCCAGCCAGTGGGAAGATCCCGGAACTGTAGCTTGTTACTTCCCCCCCTGTAAGCGTGAGCGGAGTGGGCTGGCCCGGCGTACGCCAGCCCAGCATAGGGGTGTGTATGAAAAGCACGTAGCGCTGGGCTTGGTCCTCTTCTGGAATGCCCAACGTCTCTGCCAGGGCGGCACCCTCACCCCGCCACAAGGCCGACGCCATCGCCGTGAGCAGTGTTGCCTGCGTTCCTGTGCACCTACTGCACCCCAGGCCGCAGGTCCCCCTTACCAGTCCTGCCAGGCCCTGCACACCCAGGCCTCAATGCACACCTGCCGACACCGGCATGTGTCGAAGAGGGCCCACCACATGCTGGTGGAAGCTCCAAGCCAGAGTGCCGCGAACCTGGCAGCCTCCTCAGATCATCATGGCCTCTGCGACACAGGCCCGCAGTACTCCCTTCTCGTTGACGTACTCCACCTGCATGCACAGCGGACAAGTAGGTCATACATTTGGAACTGAGTCTTGATTACACTATGGCAGAGAACATCAATTATGGCTGATTTTATCTCACTATAATCCCTTTGATGTGGTGCCACCAAGTCTATGCATAGAATTCCCTCCACACATGTCCGTGGGCCCACGCGGACTACTGCCCGCGGGCCACGCTGCGTTCGAGTCGGTCGCACATGTGGGACTGAGCCTTGATTTGTCAATGGCAGAGTACATATCATTGCAAGCAAGGAGAGGTGTGAGAAGAAGACACGTGTCAGTCAGGAGGAAAAAAGGATCATCTTTACAAATGTGATCGAACACTACCGACAACTGCCCTGGTGTTACTAACTCTGTGCATCTCAAGACAACAACACATGGCTGTGGGCCATTGCTGACCGCTGGCTCCGGCCTACACTGCGGGCGAGTAGGTCACACATTTGGGACTGAGTCTTGATCATACATTGTCCGAGTACACACATTAATGCAGTGTTTACTTCACTGTACTCCCTTCGATGTGGTAACACCAAGTCTGTGCCTGGCATCCCAACCACTAGTGTCTGTGGGCTCTTGATGACTACGCCGTTGACCTACACTGGGGTCCAGCTGGCCTCACGCCAATCCAATCCAGTCCGTACCAGGCAGGACACGTCATCGTCGCTGACTGAACACCCGCTTGGCTCTGGTCCTTTTACCTCCGTCAACCACAGGTCACCACCAAATGCCATGTTAACGTCCTGTGTGTGAGTTCCAGGAGGAGCTCGCTGTACCGCGTCTGGCCTGCGCTGACCGCTGCCTCGGGCCTACACTGCGGCCGAGTAGGTCACACATTTCGAACTCAGTCTTGATTTATGTATGGCTGACTTGATGTCATTGTACAGGCCTCATCACAGACTGCATTCCCTTTTAGCTCCGGTACCACTAAGTCTGTTCCCCTAGACCAATGGACACTTTCTGGTTGAACTATGGTGGTGACTAAGTCCATGTACTTGGGGTTGTCATCACCATCATGTCAGTGATACTGACTTTGTGGCAAAAACGATGCAGTGGCATTCCATTCCTCCATTTGTTGCTTCCTGACAGCTTCCACCCTCTGCATCATGCCCTGGAGGACGCCTTCCACTGTCCCCCTCAACCCTCTGCCACATTCACCACAGACATGGATCGGGACCTGCGCAGCTTGCTTGGCCCATCACACTGCACTGCAAGTCGCCATCCCGTGGCGGGGTGCCTGTGCTGGCTGCAGTGCATCTGGGGCCACTAACTCTGTGCAGCTCAAGTCAGGGACCCTGTCTTCTGAGATATTGGATGGCCCCTGAAACTATGGCCTTGGGATCATCGACGCCATGTGTCTGTGGCCCTGCGCTGTCCACTGCCTCAGGCCCCAACTGCGTTACACCAGGGCTCACACATAAATTGAGTCCTGAGCGGCCAGGAGGAACATGCCACCACCGCCAGGTCCACCTCCAACCGCCAACTGCAAGAGTTGAAACAGTCGTACTGGCAGACTAACTGAGTTGCTCACACCTGTGGTGGATGCCATCATCTGCCTGATACTCTGCTTGGCACTCCAGGTGCCCCAACCTCAGTGCACTGCAACTCATGGACACTTCTGTTTGCATATTGCGTGATCTCTGTACTTGCTCGGGCTACCTCCATGATGCTCCACAGTTGTCTCTGTTATGCTGGTGTTTTCTGTTTCTGTTCTACTGCTGTTCACTGTTCAAGTTGCCAGCACCAACAACCCCCTGCGGGCTGGCTTACACTCACCCTCCACACATCCAGCACAGGCGTCACTGTGCATGTGGCACTGCCAATAAAGGGGCCAGGCGCACGTGCCCGTGGCCAGTTCCATGAATTATCTGCATGTGTCCTTCTGTTCATAATGTATACATGAGGGCCCTGGGCCCGACAACATTACATTGTGTTGTGTACAGCGGACACCAACATGTCACCGCAGGCAGCATAGGCAGCGTGTTAGACTTTGGACATGTAGCTTAATCGCCACCCACTCAATATGTTAGAGGAGTGTACTGGGCGTCGTACGCAGGTCCAGCGTGGGTGTGTGAATGATAAGTGCGTGTCTCTGGGCGTGCTTCAGTAATGTGCACATGCATGTGTCTCTGTCGCAGCGTTGGGTCTCTTCGGTGTGGTGTAGGTGGTCCCTGAGGGGAATTGGACAGCCTCGAATGTAGTCTAGTTCGTGTTCCATGGGTTTGGGCCCCACCCGCACCTGTCGGGCCACCTCCTTTTGTCATTCTGACACCTGGCATTGGAATGCGATGTGTGCCTAGGTGACGTGTTGGGAGCCAGCCGTGGTGGCGGGTGCTTCCTGCTGTGTGGTCTGTGCAGGGGCTGGGGTCTCCTCTGTGTGGCTTGGTTGCCCTGCTTCTGGGGGTGGGTTGCCTAAGATGTCCATGGGCTGCTGTAGGGCGTCGGTGCCGATGGTGGGATGGTCCTCTCCAGCATCACTGATGGATAGTCTGGCCTGCTCTGCTGGAGGTGTTGTTTGTCCCTCTGCAATGTGAAGGGGAGATGCATGATGACATTGTGTTGACATGTATGTTGGTGCATTGTCCTCGTTTACATGCAGACTGTATGACTATGCACATTGTGACTGTTTGGGAGGTGCTGGATTTTGATGCAGGACAGTGGACATTTGGACTACATGAAGGATGTGGGTTTGTACGCGTACATTTCCTTCTCACAGTTTCCTGCTCTGTTAAATGTGGTTGGCCTGTTTCAGTGCATGAGTGCAGGCAGTTGTGTCCTCTGTTCTGCAATGTCGGTGTTGCACTTTGTGCCACATTGTCATCAATGTGGATGTGCTGTTATTGTTATGTGTGTGTGCTGCTGTGTGCCACGGGGATGAGGGACATGTTCCAGGGTCATTGTGGGTGTGCAGTGTGCTACACATCTTTGTGCATGTGTCCCATTGTGCCCATCTCCCCCCGTCCCCCAGTCCCTGGTCGTTACTCAAAGCAAAAAGAAAAAAAGGTCAGGACACTTGTAACCTGCACCAGTCAATCTAGTATTCTATGGTTTACTTGCGTTACTCACCATGTTGATGTTGTGTCAGGTCCCCTCAGGCTTTGTCCTGACTCCCACGTCCTTGTAGCGTCTCCACACTGATGACTGTGGCCTGAGTTTCCTCCAGCTCCTGGTGTGACTCCCACTTCCTGTTGCCGTTGCTGCCTTCCTGTTGGCAGTGGGTTTGTGCTTGGTTTGGCTTTTCACATCATGCGAGCGCCTCTTGTCCTCCTCCATTGACCTCCTAGACACTCCGACTGCATTCACGGTGGTCTAATTGTGTGTCAGTTGATGGTAATGTTCTGTCACATCCGTGACAGTGATCTGATGGTCTGCGGACTGCACCCCGTCTTCCTCTGACTCTTCTCCTTGGCATTCCCCGGCCCCATTGTTCCTTACTGGTGGCTTGTGATGCTTGTGGGGTTCGCGTTGGCCTCTGCACTCAGTCCGGGTGCATCCATGGTTTCTCCGCAGTTGCTTTTTATATCCCTTTTATTTCTGTAGCTCTTATGATGCATTTTCCCGCATGGGAATTGCAGGCCTGTGGCTGGTTTTCGCTGGTGTTTGTGTCGCGATTGGTCTCAGAGCAACTTTTTGGGCGTTGGTGTTTCGCGTTTTTGCGGCGTCGTGTTGACTTTCTCACGGACATTTGACGCGTTATCATGGGCCTATCGCATGATGCCGCAGTGTTGAGAATACCATGTTGAGAAGGTGTTATTTTCCCGTGATAGACTGCGATGTGAGTAGTTGCGTTAAGCTACTTTTGCGGTAGTTATCACACGGTCTTGAGAATATCCCCCGTAGTTGCTTGCTGCTCTAGTAAGGTAAAACTCTACTGAACAAAACACCACATTATGGAAAATAAATTCTAATTATAAAGAACATATTTAATTTAGCATTATTCACACTGCTTAAAGACTCATCCCCTATTAATCTCTCTTCAGAGAGTGTTAGCGATTGTTACATATCCCCAAATATTAAAGTTGCTCAAGAGGAAGGTTGAGAGGAATGACTATTTCTCCCAACCCTACTTGTGCACAACGTTCAAAATGCTGAATTTCCCCCATCTAATATTACTGTAAATATGGCATTTCCAAACTTACTTTGAAATATTTGTTTATGAATGGTAATTAGGGTTTTACTTTTTTTTTACTACTATGAGATCTGGATATTATTTTTGTAAATTTCCAACATTTCTGCATCGCCTAAGCATGCACTAGGGGGCTTATTTATGAGAAAGGGCCCTGAGTCACTTTTGCACCACGTAAAGTAGTACACAGGGCTCTCAATCCGATTTATGAAGTCATGCACAGCCATCCTGTGTGGCTTTGAGGGGCCTTATAAATCTTGAGTAAGGTAACACAACGCAAATTGTTCCATGGGCATTCCCAAGAAACACCTATGGATTTTGATTCCCCCAAAGTGAGGATTAACTAGGAGAAATATGTTTATTTCTCCTTGTGATTTCCTCTTTGCACATATGGAAAGAGGGAAAACACCTCTTAGGACTATTTTGTGCAGGAAGGTATCTCTTCCTGCATAAAAACAATCCTGTATGCAATGGAAGTCCCCTTGCACCATGGTGCTGTTGTGTGTCGATTTAGATACCGTATATAGGTTTCCCGATGTATGTCTTTATATAGGTACAATTCGCATTGCCCATATTTAGGCATAGAAATCCTACCCTTATTTAGGCATTATCCATGCAACCAAATACAGGCATGGCCACCTACATCCGTTCATCTACGTCACAACGAGTTATTGGAAAACCAGACTCTTAAGCCTTTTGGACTTCCCCTTGCTTGGATATTGATTTCTCCAAGAACTCATTTATTATGCATGAACATCTGTTTCTTAGGGGTTCATTCATGATGTTCCTATGCCCGACTTTTACTTCAATACTGGCATTCCTAAACACCATCAAGGTATAAATATACCTTCACTTACCATGGCAAACCACAGTTCGGCTATCTACTTGCACGACGCGTCTCGCCACGGCAAGTTCGGAAGGAAGTCAAGTCCCCGCCTGACGCACTGACCAGATGCTATCATCCTCCTCGCAGAGAATCCAACTCCAGTGTTTCTGACTCCCCTTGCGGGGTGTTAGAGATCGAGACTCGGAAAGAGATTCCACCCTCACTCATTCTAAGGTATGGAGCGGACTAGAACCTAGAGGGACTTTTGGCAAATCGAGGCGACTATAGCTAAAACTAGACTATAGACAAACAGCACCTACTTCTTACCTCGTACTACACTTAGGTTAGGTACACTGGGGTAGAACTAGCTAGAAGCATCAGATGAGTATTAACATTTTAGCCTGTGTTAATTATGTATATATTTTTATAAATATCTGTCATAGCTATAAACCATGCTATTGCAGTATTATTTTATCTTACTGCTAACGCTGTGCATATTTTACTGCACATTCTGTCTTACGATTGTAGCAGTTCATATCTCTTGCACGAGAAATAAGACTGTTCAATAAACCCTTTTTATTGAAATGCCCATCTATCTATTTGTGTGTAACTCTGTAGAAACGAAGCATGCATGATTGACTGAGTGAAACTATTATCTATTGTTTCCACGATTCTGAGATTGTTCCGATTCTAAGGGAAAGAAAGTT